>NW_027361988.1:1002500-1617725 GCF_039654945.1 Dendrobates tinctorius | reverse complement strand
AGTGATACTGTGAGACGATTATACTGTGTGTGGTGGGATGGTGGTACTGTGAGAAGATTATACTGTGTGTGGTGGGATGGTGATACTGTGAGAAGATTATACTGTGTGTGGTGGGATGGTGGTACTGTGAGAAGATTATACTGTGTGTGGTGGGATGGTGGTACTGTGAGATTATATTGTGTGTGGTGGGATGGTGGTACTGTGAGACGATTAAACTGTGTGTGGTGGGATGGTGGTACTGTGAGATTATATTGTGTGTGGTGGGATGGTGGTACTGTAAGATGATTACACTGTGTGTGGTGGGATGATGATATTGTGAGAAGATTATACTGTGTCTGGTGGGATGGTGATACTGTGAGAAGATTATACTGTGTGTGGGGGGATGGTGATACTGTGAGAAGATTATATTGTGTGTGGTGTGATGGTGATACTCTGAGAAGATTATACTGTGTGTGGTGGTATGGTGGTACTGTGAGATTATACTGTGTGTGGTGGGATGGTGATGCTGTGAGAAGATTATACTGTGTGTGGTGGGATGGTGGTACTGTGAGAAGATTATACTGTGTGTGGTGGGATAGTGATACTGTGAGACGATTATACTGTGTGTGGTGGGATGGTGGTACTGTGAGAAGATTATACTGTGTGTGGTGGGATGGTGATGCTGTGAGAAGATTATACTGTGTGTGGTGGGATGGTGGTACTGTGAGAAGATTATACTGTGTGTGGTGGGATGGTGGTACTGTGAGATTATATTGTGTGTGGTGGGATGGTGGTACTGTGAGACGATTAAACTGTGTGTGGTGGGATGGTGGTACTGTGAGATTATATTGTGTGTGGTGGGATGGTGGTACTGTAAGATGATTATACTGTGTGTGGTGGGATGATGATATTGTGAGAAGATTATACTGTGTCTGGTGGTATGGTGATACTGTGAGAAGATTATACTGTGTGTGGTGGGATGGTGATACTGTGAGAAGATTATACTGTGTGTGGTGGGATGGTGATACTGTGAGAAGATTATACTGTGTGTGGTGGGATGGTGATACTGTGAGAAGATTATACTGTGTGTGGTGGGATGGTGATATTGTGAGAAGAATATACTGTGTCTGGTGGTATGGTGATACTGTGAGAAGATTATACTGTGTGTGGTGGGATGGTGATACTGTGAGAAGATTATACTGTGTGTGGTGGGATGATGATATTGTGAGAAGAATATACTGTGTCTGGTGGTATGGTGATACTGTGAGAAGATTATACTGTGTGTGGTGGGATGGTGATACTGTGAGAAGATTATACTGTGTGTGGTGGGATGGTGATATTGTGAGAAGAATATACTGTGTCTGGTGGTATGGTGATACTGTGAGAAGATTATACTGTGTGTGGTGGGATGGTGGTACTGTGAGACGATTATACTGTGTGTGGTGGGATGATGATATTGTGAGAAGAATATACTGTGTCTGGTGGTATGGTGATACTGTGAGAAGATTATACTGTGTGTGGTGGGATGGTGATACTGTGAGAAGATTATACTGTGTGTGGTGGGATGGTGATACTGTGAGAAGATTATACTGTGTGTGGTGGGATGGTGATACTGTGAGAAGATTATACTGTGTGTGGTGGGATGGTGATACTGTGAGAAGATTATACTGTGTGTGGTGGGATGGTGATACTGTGAGAAGATTATACAGTGTGTGGTGGGATGATGATAGTGTGAGAAGAATATACTGTGTCTGGTGGTATGGTGATACTGTGAGAAGATTATACTGTGTGTGGTGGGATGGTGATACTGTGAGAACATTATACTGTGTGTGGGGGATGGTGATACTGTGAGATTATACTGTGTGTGGTGGGATGGTGATACTGTGAGAAGATTATACTGTGTGTGGTGGGATGGTGACACTGTGAGAAGATTATACTGTGTGTGGTGGGATGGTGATACTGTGAGAAGATTATACTGTGTGTGGTGGGATGGTGATACTATGAGAATATTATACTGTGTGTGGGGGATGGTGGTACTGTGAGAAGATTATACTGTGTGTGGTGGGATGGTGACACTGTGAGAAGATTATACTGTGTGTGGTGGGATGGTGATACTGTGAGAAGATTATACTGTGTGTGGTGGGATGGTGATACTGTGAGATTATACTGTGTGTGGTGGGATGGTGATACTGTGAGAAGATTATACTGTGTGTGGTGGGATGGTGATACTGTGAGAAGATTATACTGTGTGTGGTGGGATGGTGGTACTGTGAGAAGATTATACTGTGTGTGGTGGGATGGTGATACTGTGAGAAGATTATCCTGTGTGTGGTGGAATGGTGATACTGTGAGAAGATTATCCTGTGTGTGGTGGAATGGTGATACTGTGAGATTATACTGTGTGCGGTGGGATGGTGATACTGTAAGAAGATTATACTGCATAGGGGGAATGGTGATACTGTGAGAAGATTATACTGTGTGTGGGGGTATGGTGATACTGTGAGAAGATTATACTGTGTGTGGTGGGATGCAGATACTGTGAGAAGATTATACTGTGTGGTGGGATGGTGATACTGTGAGAAGATTATACTGTGTGTGGTGGGATGATGGTACTGTGAGAAGATTATACTGTGTGTGGTGGGATGGTGATACTGTGAGATTATACTGTGTGTGGTTGGATGGTGATACTGTGAGAAGATTATACTGTGTGTGGTGGGAAAGTGATACTGTGAGAAGATTATACTGTGTGTGGGGGGATGTTGATACTGTGAGAAGATTTTATTGTGTGTGGTGAGATGGTGATACTGTGAGAAGATAATACTGTGTGTGATGGTATAGTAATACTGTGAGAAGATTATACTGTGTGTGGTGGGATGGTGTTACTGTGAGATTAAACTGTGTGTGGTGGGATGGTGGTATTGTGAGAAGATTATACTGTGTGTGGTGGGATGGTGATACTGTGAGAAGATTATACTGTGTGGGGGGGATGGTGATACTGTGAGAAGATTATACTTAGTGTGGGGGGATGGTGATACTGTGAGAAGATTATACTGTGTGTGGTGGGATGGTGATACTGTGAGAAGATTATACTTAGTGTGGTGGGATGGTGATACTGTGAGACGATTATACTGTGTGTGGTTGGGATGGTGGTACTGTGAGAAGATTATACTCGGTGTGGTGGGATGGTGATACTGTGAGAAGATTATACTGTGTGTGGGGGGATGGTGATACTGTGAGAAGATTATATTGTGTGTGGTGTGATGGTGATACTGTGAGAAGATTATACTGTGTGTGGTGGTATGGTGGTACTGTGAGATTATACTGTGTGTGGTGGGATGGTGATGCTGTGAGACGATTATACTGTGTGTGGTGGGATGGTGGTACTGTGAGAAGATTATACTGTGTGTGGTGGGATAGTGATACTGTGAGACGATTATACTGTGTGTGGTGGGATGGTGGTACTGTGAGAAGATTATACTGTGTGTGGTGGGATGGTGATACTGTGAGAAGATTATACTGTGTGTGGTGGATGGTGATACTGTGAGAAGATTATACTGTGTGTGGTGGGATGGTGATACTGTGAGAAGATTATATTGTGTCTGGTGTGATGGTGATACTGTGAGAAGATTATACTATGTGTGGTGGTATGGTGGTACTGTGAGATTATACTGTGTGTGGTGTGGTGGGATGGTGATACTGTGAGAAGATTATACAGTGTGTGGTGGGATGATGATAGTGTGAGAAGAATATACTGTGTCTGGTGGTATGGTGATACTGTGAGAAGATTATACTGTGTGTGGTGGGATGGTGATACTGTGAGAACATTATACTGTGTGTGGGGGATGGTGATACTGTGAGATTATACTGTGTGTGGTGGGATGGTGATACTGTGAGAAGATTATACTGTGTGTGGTGGGATGGTGACACTGTGAGAAGATTATACTGTGTGTGGTGGGATGGTGATACTGTGAGAAGATTATACTGTGTGTGGTGGGATGGTGATACTATGAGAATATTATACTGTGTGTGGGGGATGGTGGTACTGTGAGAAGATTATACTGTGTGTGGTGGGATGGTGACACTGTGAGAAGATTATACTGTGTGTGGTGGGATGGTGATACTGTGAGAAGATTATACTGTGTGTGGTGGGATGGTGATACTGTGAGATTATACTGTGTGTGGTGGGATGGTGATACTGTGAGAAGATTATACTGTGTGTGGTGGGATGGTGATACTGTGAGAAGATTATACTGTGTGTGGTGGGATGGTGATACTGTGAGAAGATTATCCTGTGTGTGGTGGAATGGTGATACTGTGAGAAGATTATCCTGTGTGTGGTGGAATGGTGATACTGTGAGATTATACTGTGTGCGGTGGGATGGTGATACTGTAAGAAGATTATACTGCATAGGGGGAATGGTGATACTGTGAGATTATACTGTGTGTGGGGGTATGGTGATACTGTGAGAAGATTATACTGTGTGTGGTGGGATGGAGATACTGTGAGAAGATTATACTGTGTGGTGGGATGGTGATACTGTGAGAAGATTATACTGTGTGTGGTGGGATGATGGTACTGTGAGAAGATTATACTGTGTGTGGTGGGATGGTGATACTGTGAGATTATACTGTGTGTGGTGGGATGGTGATACTGTGAGAAGATTATACTTTGTGTGGTGGGAAAGTGATACTGTGAGAAGATTATACTGTGTGTGGGGGGATGTTGATACTGTGAGAAGATTTTATTGTGTGTGGTGAGATGGTGATACTGTGAGAAGATAATACTGTGTGTGATGGTATAGTAATACTGTGAGAAGATTATACTGTGTGTGGTGGGATGGTGTTACTGTGAGATTAAACTGTGTGTGGTGGGATGGTGGTACTGTGAGAAGATTATACTGTGTGTGGTGGGATGGTGATACTGTGAGAAGATTATACTGTGTGGGGGGGGATGGTGATACTGTGAGAAGATTATATTGTGTGTGGTGTGATGGTGATACTGTGAGAAGATTATACTTAGTGTGGGGGGATGGTGATACTGTGAGAAGATTATACTGTGTGTGGGGGGATGGTGATACTGTGAGAAGATTATACTGTGTGTGGTGGGATGGTGATACTGTGAGAAGATTATACTTAGTGTGGTGGGATGGTGATACTGTGAGACGATTATACTGTGTGTGGTGGGATGGTGGTACTGTGAGAAGATTATACTCGGTGTGGTGGGATGGTGATACTGTGAGAAGATTATACTGTGTGTGGGGGGATGGTGATACTGTGAGAAGATTATATTGTGTGTGGTGTGATGGTGATACTGTGAGAAGATTATACTGTGTGTGGTGGTATGGTGGTACTGTGAGATTATACTGTGTGTGGTGGGATGGTGATGCTGTGAGTAGATTATACTGTGTGTGGTGGGATGGTGGTACTGTGAGAAGATTATACTGAGTGTAGTGGGATAGTGATACTGTGAGACGATTATACTGTGTGTGGTGGGATGGTGGTACTGTGAGAAGATTATACTGTGTGTGGTGGGATGGTGATACTGTGAGAAGATTATACTGTGTGTGGTGGATGGTGATACTGTGAGAAGATTATACTGTATGTGGTGGGATGGTGATACTGTGAGAAGATTATATTGTGTGTGGTGTGATGGTGATACTGTGAGAAGATTATACTGTGTGTGGTGGTATGGTGGTACTGTGAGATTATACTGTGTGTGGTGGGATGGTGATGCTGTGAGAAGATTATACTGTGTGTGGTGGGATGGTGATACTGTGAGATTATACTATGTGTGGGGGGATGGTGTTACTGTGAGAAGATTATACTGTGTGTGGTGGGATGGTGATACTGTGAGAAGATTATACTGTGTGTGGTGGGATGGTGGTACTGTGAGATTATACTGTGTGTGGGGGGATGGTGATACTGACAGTAGATTATACTGTGTGTGGGGGGATGGTGATACTGTGAGATTATACTATGTGTGGGGGGATGGTGATACTGTGAGAAGATTATACTGTGTGTGGTGGGATGGTGATACTGTGAGAAGATTATACTGTGTGTGGTGGGATGGTGGTACTGTGAGAAGATTATACTGTGTGTGGTGGTATGGTGATATTGTGAGAAGATTATACTGTGTGTGGTGGGATGGTGATACTGTGAGAAGATTATACTGTGTGTGGTGGGATGGTGGTACTGTGAGAAGATTATACTGTGTGTGGTGGGATGGTGGTACTGTGAGATTATATTGTGTGTGGTGGGATGGTGGTACTGTGAGACGATTAAACTGTGTGTGGTGGGATGGTGGTACTGTGAGATTATATTGTGTGTGGTGGGATGGTGGTACTGTGAGACGATTATACTGTGTGTGGTGGGATGATGATATTGTGAGAAGATTATACTGTGTCTGGTGGTATGGTGATACTGTGAGAAGATTATACTGTGTGTGGTGGGATGTTGATACTGTGAGAAGATTATACTGTGTGTGGTGGGATGGTGATACTGTGAGAAGATTATACTGTGTGTGGTGGGATGGTGATACTGTGAGAAGATTATACTGTGTGTGGTGGGATGGTGATATTGTGAGAAGAATATACTGTGTCTGGTGGTATGGTGATACTGTGAGAAGATTATACTGTGTGTGGTGGGATGGTGATACTGTGAGAAGATTATACTGTGTGTGGTGGGATGATGATATTGTGAGAAGAATATACTGTGTCTGGTGGTATGGTGATACTGTGAGAAGATTATACTGTGTGTGGTGGGATGGTGATACTGTAAGAAGATTATACTGTGTGTGGTGGGATGGTGATATTGTGAGAAGAATATACTGTGTCTGGTGGTATGGTGATACTGTGAGAAGATTATACTGTGTGTGGTGGGATGGTGGTACTGTGAGACGATTATACTGTGTGTGGTGGGATGATGATATTGTGAGAAGAATATACTGTGTCTGGTGGTATGGTGATACTGTGAGAAGATTATACTGTGTGTGGTGGGATGGTGATACTGTGAGAAGATTATACTGTGTGTGGTGGGATGGTGATACTGTGAGAAGATTATGCTGTGTTTGGTGGGATGGTGATACTGTGAGAAGATTATACTGTGTGGTGGGATGGTGATACTGTGAGAAGATTATACTGTGTGTGGTGGGATGGTGATACTGTGAGAAGATTATACAGTGTGTGGTGGGATGATGATATTGTGAGAAGAATATACTGTGTCTGGTGGTATGGTGATACTGTGAGAAGATTATACTGTGTGTGGTGGGATGGTGATACTGTGAGAACATTATACTGTGTGTGGGGGGATGGTGATACTGTGAGATTATACTGTGTGTGGTGGGATGGTGATACTGTGAGAAGATTATACTGTGTGTGGTGGGATGGTGATACTGTGAGAAGATTATACTGTGTGTGGTGGGATGGTGATATTGTGAGAAGAATATACTGTGTCTGGTGGTATGGTGATACTGTGAGAAGATTATACTGTGTGTGGTGGGATGGTGATACTGTGAGAAGATTATACTGTGTGTGGTGGGATGGTGGTACTGTGAGAAGATTATACTGTGTGTGGTGGGATGGTGATACTGTGAGAAGATTATCCTGTGTGTGGTGGAATGGTGATACTGTGAGATTATACTGTGTGCGGTGGGATGGTGATACTGTAAGAAGATTATACTGCATGGGGGGATGGTGATACTGTGAGAAGATTATACTGTGTGTGGTGGGATGGTGATACTGTGAGAAGATTATACTGTGTGTGGTGGGATGGTGATACTGTGAGAAGATTATACTGTGTGGTGGGATGGTGATACTGTGAGAAGATTATACTGTGTGTGTTGGGATGATGGTACTGTGAGATTATACTGTGTGTGGTGGGATGGTGATACTGTGAGATTATACTGTGTGTGGTGGGATGGTGATACTGTGAGAAGATTATACTGTGTGTGGTGGGAAAGTGATACTGTGAGAAGATTATACTGTGTGTGGGGGGATGTTGATACTGTGAGAAGATTTTATTGTGTGTGGTGAGATGGTGATACTGTGAGAAGATAATACTGTGTGTGATGGTATAGTAATACTGTGAGAAGATTATACTGTGTGTGGTGGGATGGTGGTACTGTGAGATTAAACTGTGTGTGGTGGGATGGTGGTACTGTGAGAAGATTATACTGTGTGTGGTGGGATGGTGATACTGTGAGAAGATTATACTGTGTGTGGGGGGATGGTGATACTGTGAGAAGATTATATTGTGTGTGGTGTGATGGTGATACTGTGAGAAGATTATACTTAGTGTGGGGGGATGGTGATACTGTGAGAAGATTATACTGTGTGTGGGGGGATGGTGATACTGTGAGAAGATTATACTGTGTGTGGTGGGATGGTGATACTGTGAGATTATACTTAGTGTGGTGGGATGGTGATACTGTGAGACGATTATACTGTGTGTGGTGGGATGGTGGTACTGTGAGAAGATTATACTCTGTGTGGTGGGATGGTGATACTGTGAGAAGATTATACTGTGTGTGGGGGGATGGTGATACTGTGAGAAGATTATATTGTGTGTGGTGTGATGGTGATACTGTGAGAAGATTATACTGTGTGTGGTGGTATGGTGGTACTGTGAGATTATACTGTGTGTGGTGGGATGGTGATGCTGTGAGAAGATTATACTGTGTGTGGTGGGATGGTGGTACTGTGAGAAGATTATACTGTGTGTGGTGGGATAGTGATACTGTGAGACGATTATACTGTGTGTGGTGGGATGGTGGTACTGTGAGAAGATTATACTGTGTGTAGTGGGATGGTGATACTGTGAGAAGATTATACTGTGTGTGGTGGATGGTGATACTGTGAGAAGATTATACTGTGTGTGGTGGGATGGTGATACTGTGAGAACATTATATTGTGTGTGGTGTGATGGTGATACTGTGAGAAGATTATACTGTGTGTGGTGGTATGGTGGTACTGTGAGATTATACTGTGTGTGGTGGGATGGTGATGCTGTGAGAAGATTATACTGTGTGTGGTGGGATGGTGATACTGTGAGATTATACTATGTGTGGGGGGATGGTGTTACTGTGAGAAGATTATACTGTGTGTGGTGGGATGGTGATACTGTGAGAAGATTATACTGTGTGTGGTGGGATGTTGGTACTGTGAGATTATACTGTGTGTGGGGGGATGGTGATACTGACAGTAGATTATACTGTGTGTGGGGGGATGGTGATACTGTGAGATTATACTATGTGTAGGGGGATGGTGATACTGTGAGAAGATTATACTGTGTGTGGTGGGATGGTGATACTGTGAGAAGATTATACTGTGTGTGGTGGGATGGTGGTACTGTGAGAAGATTATACTGTGTGTGTTGGGATGGTGATATTGTGAGAAGATTATACTGTGTGTGGTGGGATGGTGATACTGTGAGAAGATTATACTGTGTGTGGGGGCATGGTGATACTGACAGAAGATTATACTGTGTGTGGTGGGATGGTGATACTGTGAGAAGATTATACTGTGTGTGGGGGGATGGTGATACTGTGAGAAGATTATACTGTGTGTGGTGGGATGGTGATACTGTGAGAAGATTATACTGTGTGTGGGGGGATGGTGATACTGTGGACACATTATACTGTGAGAGCGGCATCATATATATTGCATAAGGAGAGTCATAAGAACAAATCCTCGGGGCTGTGCGGCATTTGTACATAGACTGCCATCTGCCGTCCAGACGGGACCATGTGGAATCAATGGGAAGAGGGAGAGTTTCAGGAAGGAAGAGTCTAGGTCAGGAGTGGGCAATTAATTTTGCCATGGGGCCGCATTAGAAATTGGGATGGTGTCAGAGGACCGGACTAATATAATTAACTCCGTTGTACCCAATATTATAAATGTATATAATATATAGTATACATTAGAGTTGAGCGACTTTTGTTTCTTTAGGGTCGCGTTTCGTTTCGTGAAACCCGACTTTTCCAAAAGTCGGGTCGAGCAAGATCGTCCGATTATAGGGAAAAGTCGGGGTCGTCCCGAAACACGAAACCCAATGTAAGTCAATCGGGAATAAAAGTCGGCAGTGAGAGGAGGACAGGAAACACACCTACAGTGCCCATTTGAATGCCAAAAGCATCAATTCTTCTTACTTAAGCTTGTCAACCTTAATTAACTTCATAATACAAGTTACGCACTGAAAAATGGGGGTTATTTGGCTAAAGTTGTGGGGAGGGGAGGGCTGGCTGCAGGTTTTCATGTGCCCTGGGCGAAAGAGCGCCCCTTTAACACATACCACAACTCATCATGCTCCGATACAGCAGATAAATAGCGGTATAGTACAATGAAAAATACCTCACTTTTTACATCTCATGACGAGGCCCATCTATTTCTCCATACAGAATCATTGGTCCCATATAATGTTTGAAACAGTATATGATGAGCTCCACATAATGCTACAGTATATGTTGGTCCCCATGGATGAAGCTCCACTGTCTTATGGGCCCAAATAATGCTCCAAACATAATGGGCCCCATTTCTAATGCTCTAGTGTATAATGGGCCCTGTAAATGCTGCTCCAGTGTCTGATGTCCACCTTTGGAATGTTCCAGTGTATGGTGGGCCCCATCTATCATTCTCCAGAGTATAGTGCTCCCCAAAAATTGCTGTCCCAACATTGAAAACAATCAAATAAGTCTCCTCGCTAGGGAATCCCTGCACTTGTCTGGACAGGTGCTGTAGCTTGCTTAACAGCTCGCCAGCCGTTCTCACGCCCAGTATGGATTGCACGTGATTGCACAAAGGTTAGAAAGGGTACCGTATCCCTGGATAACATGTATGGATAGCGTACACATTCAAAATATATGTCTCAGGAGGCAGGCTCAGACGGTGTCAGGCCCAGTATGGATTGCACGTGATTGCACAAAGGTTAGAAAGGGTACCGTATCCCCGGATAACATGTATGGATAGCGTACACATTCAAAATATATGTCTCAGGAGGCAGGCTCAGACGGTGTTAGGCCCAGTATGGATTGCACGTGATTGCACAAAGGTTAGAAAGGGTACCGTATCCCTGGATAACATGTATGGATAGCGTACACATTCAAAATATATGTCTCAGGAGGCAGGCTCAGACGGTGTCAGGGACAGTATGGATTGCACGTGATTGCACAAAGGTTAGAAAGGGTACCGTATCCCCGGATAACATGTGTGGATAGCGTACACATTCAAAATATATGTCTCAGGAGGCAGGCTCAGACGGTGTTAGGCCCAGTATGGATTGCACGTGATTGCACAAAGGTTAGAAAGGGTACCGTATCCCTGGATAACTTGTATGGATAGCGTACACATTCAAAATATATGTCTCAGGAGGCAGGCTCAGACGGTGTCAAACCCAGTATGGATTGCACGTGATTGCACAAAGGTTAGAAAGGGTACCGTATCCCCGGATAACATGTATGGATAGCGTACACATTCAAAATATATGTCTCAGGAGGCAGGCTCAGACGGTGTTAGGCCCAGTATGGATTGCACGTGATTGCACAAAGGTTAGAAAGGGTACCGTATCCCTGGATAACATGTATGGATAGCGTACACATTCAAAATATATGTCTCAGGAGGCAGGCTCAGACGGTGTCAGGCCCAGTATGGATTGCACGTGATTGCACAAAGGTTAGAAAGGGTACCGTATCCCTGGATAACATGTATGGATAGCGTACACATTCAAAATATATGTCTCAGGAGGCAGGCTCAGACGGTGTCAGGCACAGTATGGATTGCACGTGATTGCACAAAGGTTAGAAAGGGTACCGTATCCCCGGATAACATGTATGGATAGCGTACACATTCAAAATATATGTCTCAGGAGGCAGGCTCAGACGGTGTTAGGCCCAGTATGGATTGCACGTCATTGCACAAAGGTTAGAAAGGGTACCGTATCCCCGGATAACATGTATGGATAGCGTACACATTCAAAATATATGTCTCAGGAGGCAGGCTCAGACGGTGTCAGGCACAGTATGGATTTGACGGCCCAGATTACACAGCGGAGGAGCAGGGAGAGGTAAAGATTGCAAATGCTGGGGCCCTGCCCAAGCAAGGGGGGCCCACTCGTGGGTGTCGGTACTGGCACTGGGCCCCTCATAGTACAGCGGTGTGTCTGACGGCGGGTGTGCACCACCACCGTCAGAGACACTTGATTGCACTATGAGGGACCCTGTGCCAGTGCCCGCGCCCAAGAGTCGGCCTACCCACCTGTCCAGGGCAACGGCACTCGCACGGTGTCGTGTGGTAGGTGGTGACCCCGGCCATGGGGGGGGAGGCAGCACAGTTAGGGAGTTTTAGAAAGTGGCATATGTTGATGTTGGACATTCAGCTGATGCAAAAGGCGAAATAGGTGAAGTACCAGGAAGAGGTGGACCAAAGCAAGCCATTTTTCTGTCACCCTATGTGTCATCAGGGGAAGGTGGGACAAAATCCTTGGAAACCCATGCGTGGTTCATTTTAACGAAGGTTAGATCATCCACATGTTGGGTTGACAGACGGGTCCTTTTTTCTGTCAGGATTGATCCAGCTGCACTGAAGACTCTTTCCGATAGCACACTTGCAGCTGGGCAAGTGAGCTCCTGTAAGGCATATTGGGCCAATTCAGGCCAGGTGTCCAGTTTAGCGGCCCAATAGTCAAAGGGGAATGACCTGTGTGGGAGAACATCGATATGGGAGGAAAAGTAGTTTGTAACCATAGTTGACAACTGCTGTCTCCTGTCACTTTCCATCGATGCAGTATTACCAGTTGTGTGAGCGGTATTTGAAAAATCAGTCCACAACATTGTCATGAAACCCCTGTCTCCAACGCCACTTCTGCTGTGTGCACCACGAACACTTCTGCCAAGCTGCCCCCGGCCCGTACGGCTCGTGTGAGAACCATCACCGCTGCTGTGTGCTGGGAATGCCTCAAGCAACCGATTTACCAGAGTTGCTTGTTTATTAGCCAATATTAGGTCAAGGTTCTCCTGTGGCATGATGTTTTGTAATTTGCCTTTATAGCGTGGATCCAGGATGCTGGCCAACCAGTAGTCGTCATCGTTCATCATTTTGGCAATGTGGGGGTCCCTTTTTAGGATCCGCAAGGCATAATCTGACATGTGGGCCAATGTTCCCGGTGTCAATGATGCACTGCGAGTGCTGGGTGGAGGAGCACTTTCTGGCAAATCCACATCCCTCCAGTCACGCACAAACCCTGTACCAGACCTTGCCACGCCAACATTTTCACTTGCCCCACGAGATGCATCCTCCTCCCCTAAGTAATCATCCCCATCATCCTCCTCCTCTTCTTCCTCCACCTCGTCCAGGAGAGGTCCCTGAGCAGACAATGGCTGAATGTCATCAAGGATTCCCTCCTCCTCTTCCTCCTCATCAACATTGGCTGCAGACGCCTGCTCCTTAAGGTGCGTCAAAGTTTGCATGAGCAGACGCATAAGTGGGATGCTCATGCTTAGGATGGCGTCGTCTGCGCTTACCAGCCATGTGCATTCCTCAAAACACTGAAGGACTTTACAAAGGTCTTTCAGCTTCGACCACTGCACGCCTGTCAACTCCATGTCTGCTCTCAAAGTGCCTGGCCGTGTATCCTCCCACAAATGCATTATGGCCTGCCTCTGCTCGCACAGCCACTCCACCATGTGCAGGGTGGAGTTCCACCTTGTTGCAATGTCGATAATGAGGCGGTGGTTGGGAAGGTGGAGCAATCGCTGCAGCTTCTGCATACGGAGTGTACAGGCGACCGGCGGATGTGCGCGCACAGTCTTCGCACCTTCTGGAGCAGGGCTGTTAACTCCGGATAATTTTTGAGGAAGCACTGCACCACCAGGTTCAAGTTGTGAGCCAAGCAAGGTATGTGGCTGAGTTTTGAAAGGGCTATGGCTGCCACAAAATTACGGCCGTTATCACTAACTACCTTGCCTGCCTCAAGATGTACACTGCCCAGCCATGACTCAGTTTGTCGCTTCAAGTACTCAGCCAGCACCTCGGCGGTGTGTCTGTCGCCCAAACACATCATCTGCAACACAGCCTGCTGACGCTTTCCACTAGCTGCTCGATAGGGGGACACATCGTGTGCAACAGTGGCAGCTGCAGATGGAGTGCTCATACGACTGCGCTTTCGCTTCTGGAGGAGGAGGAGGAGGAGGGTCGAACGCCTACAGCCAACTGTTTCCTATACCGTGGGCTAGGCATCACTGTCCCACCACCGCTGTCCCCTGTGGACCCTGCATCCACCACATTAACCCAGTGCGCAGTGATGGACACGTAACGGCCCTGGCCATGCCGACTGGACCATGCATCAGTTGTGAGGTGCACCTTTCCGCTCACTGACTGCTTGAGTGCATGGACAATGCGGTCTTTCACATGATGGTGGAGGGCTGGGATGGCTTTGCGAGAGAAGAAGTGGCGACTGGGTAGGTCATAGCGTGGTACTGCATAGGCCATGAGTTGTGCTTTCCACCAACCGAAAGGGCATCATCTCAAACGAGATTAGTTTGGCAATGTGGGCGTTCAAACCCAGTGTACGCGGATGAGAGACTGAGTACTTTCTTGACCTACTCATAGTGTCTGGGAGGGTGAGCTGGACTTGAGAGCTGCATATGGTGGAAGTAGCGGTGGACAGGGCGGACTGAGAGAGGGTTGATGATGGTGATGGAGTTGGTGTTCTTTCTGATGGCCTAGAATCAGTCTTTCGTTGATATAACAGTGGGATTCCCTGACTGCTGTGGTCTTGCAACGACACCTCAACATTTGCTGCTGTGCTAACCGGTGGGCTTACAGTGGGGGAAACAATGTAGCGTTGCTGACTACCTTCGTTGTGATCAGTTGCACATGTGGCACTTGAGGTTTGGTGTTGTGTCCACGCTTGCAAGTGCATGCTGGTTAAATGTCTAAGCATGCAACTGGTATTCAAATTTTTCAGATTTTTCCCTCGGCTAAAGGTCTTTGCGCACTTCTTACAGATAACCTTGGCCTGATCATGAGGATTTTGTTCAAAAAAGTGCCACACTGCACTCTTCCTACTTTGGCAGACATTTTGCGGCCTAGCACGCTGTGATCTTTTGACCCTCTGGACAAGCTGTCCAGCAACTCTTTTGATGTTTGGAACCTGTCTTTGGAGTGCTCCGGGCCTGCCAGATAACAGCTGTTGCGATGTCGATGTCTGCTGTGGATGCTCCTCATCTGAGCTATTGGAAGCAGCACCCTCTTCCCCCAATGGATGCCAATCTGGGTCAACAACTGGGTCATCCATCACCTCCTCTTCTATGTCATGTGCACCTTTCTCTGTGTCACCGTGTATGGTGGTATAGTGTGCGGGAAGGGGCACCTGAGTCTCATCAGGGTCAAAATCTGGCTCTGTACACTGCGAGGACAATGTAGTGCTCTGACTGAATGTACCAGCAGAATCATCCATCAGCGGCTGTACATCAGTGCACTCCATGTCAGATTCATCTTGGCCTGGGTAAATCACCATTTCACTTGATAATCCAGGCATGGTATGTGAAAACAGCTCCATGGAGTAATCAGTAGTATGGCCTGCGTCATCCTTCAATCTTGGTTGGGGTGAAGGACACAAGGAAAGGTGTGGTTCATGAACATGAGCCTCCAATGACGACTCAGTGCTTTTACTTTTTACAACTGAAGAAGAGGAGGCGATAGAGCTGGAGGCTGAGTCAGCAATGTAAGACAAAACTTTTTCCTGATGCTCTGCCTTTAAAAGCGGTTTGCCAACTCCTAGAAAACTAAGCGTTCGAGGCCTTATGTAGCCAGACGATGACGCAGGGTCAGCACCTCCTGCATTCGGTCCTATTTTGCTCTTGCCACTACCATCAGATCCACCACCAACACCATCATTACCAGCTGCCAACCCCCGCCCAATTCCACGGCCTCTTCCACCAGCCTTCCTCATTTTTGGTAGAAATGTAGACAAAATCCAACAAACTATATAGTAATGTAAAACAAGGTACAAGGTGTCTATAGGACAGGGGAGATTTAGAATTTCTGCACACACTTGTGGACAGTGGACACTTTTGGATTGTGTGAGGCCCACTGATATCTGAGCGCTATGTGACACGCTCGATGGCACAGCTGCCTGTGACCAAAGTGACGAGAGGATAATGGAGATTTTTAATCTCTGCGCACACTTTTGGACACTGGACACTTGTGGATTGTGTGAGGCCCACTGATATCTGAGCGCTATGTGACAGGCTGGATGGCACAGCTGCCTGTGACAAAAGTGACGAGAGGATAATGGAGATTTTGAATCTCTGCGCACACTTTTGGACACTGGACACTTGTGGATTGTGTGAGGCCCACTGATATCTGAGCGCTATGTGACACGCTCGATGGCACAGCTGCCTGTGACCAAAGTGACGAGAGGATAATGGAGATTTTGAATCTCTGCGCACACTTTTGGACACTGGACACTTGTGGATTGTGTGAGGCCCACTGATATCTGAGCGCTATGTGACACGCTCGATGGCACAGCTGCCTGTGACCAAAGTGACGAGAGGATAATGGAGATTTTGAATCTCTGCGCACACTTTTGGACACTGGACACTTGTGGATTGTGTGAGGCCCACTGATATCTGAGCGCTATGTGACACGCTCGATGGCACAGCTGCCTGTGACGAAAGTGACGAGAGGATAATGGAGATTTTGAATCTCTGCGCACACTTTTGGACACTGGACACTTGTGGATTGTGTGAGGCCCACTGATATATGAGCGCTATGTTACAGGCTCGATGGCACAGCTGTGACAAAAGAGACTAGAGGATAAGGGATATTGGATTGCTTTTAAAAAAGCAGTTTGCGGAGCAGTGGGTAAACAGCAATGCCAGCGTGTCAGGAAGCCTTAAAAGGCAGCCCAACAACCAACACCACAATATAGCCTCCCCTTGCACTGCACACACAGTGACTTGTGTGTTGTGCAGGCCAAATCGCTAGCAGCAGAAGCAGTTTTTTTGTCTTCTTCCCTGCCTAACGCTCTCCCTACAGAATCAGCAGCAACCTCTCCCTATACTAAGATCGGCAGAAGTAAGATGGCGGTCGGCGTGCACGCCCTTTTATACCCCCTGTAACGCCCACCAAAGCAAGCCAATCACTTGCATGCCCTTCTGAAAGATGGTGGTGACCCGTGCCTAGGTCATCACGTTGCCCACAGTGTCCGTGGATCCTGATTGGCTGAAAAAGAGCGCAAAACAAACTTTTGAAACGCGACTTTGGCGCGTAAGTCGCCGACCTCGTGGCCGACCTCATCCTAGGGTCGGGTTTCGTTTCATGAAACCCGACTTTGCTAAAAGTCGGCGACTTTTGAATTTTTTCGACCCGTTTCGCTCAACTCTAGTATACATATGCTATCTTTGCCTTTGCAGTTTTGATAGCAAGTCTTCAGATGCCCGTGCCCGCTTTGCCTCTGTCAAGTTCTTGCATGTCTCCGCATGTTTAGTCTCGTAATGGCGACTCAAATTGTAATCTTTAAACACAGCTATGTGCTCTCCACAAACTAAGCACACAGCTTTACCTTTGGCTTCAGCAAATAAATATTTAGAAGTCCATTCCTTGCTAAAAACTCTGCATTCTGCATCAATCTTTATTTTTTTAGCTGACATATTTAAGGGCTATAACAGCTAACCTTGCCTAATTCTTCCAATGGGAGTCTCTGCCCAAGTTTCAGAAGAACGTGACTGCTGCAGGGGACAGGGGAGGAAGCAAGTGGTATCTGCGTACCACTCCTGTACTCCTCACAGGGGCTTTATTAGGCGCTGACCACTCTACCCAGAGTCCCAGACCCTGGCCTGACGTCAACCCCCAGTCCAGACCCAAACACCCAGTCCAGACCCAGTCTAAAGTAATTGATGCCAGCCTTACGTTGCACCACAGTGTCACTGGTCTGCTTGCAGCAGTATAGATCACACCACGCCTCCACGCCCGCACGTTTTAGCACAGAGTTGGAGGCGTGGTCTGATGTATACTGCTGCAAGCAGACGCCACCAACGGCATCTACGCAGCCCTCTCTCAGACCACGCCCCCCTCGACCAGTCAGCGCCGCAGGTCTGGTGTGTGGGTGGTGCACAGGAGGCAATGTTTCTGTGCCGCTCTCAGGAGGTCGGAGTCTGCTCCGCTCACCACCGCGTCTGCCGGGACTCCTCTGCTTTCTGCTTTCCTCATGAATGATTCATGAGGAAAGCGGGAACCGGAGAAGTCCCGGACCCCTCAGCGGTCCAGTCACAGGCAGTGGGCGGGCCGGATGCTGCCCGGGGGCTGCCCTTTGCCCAGGACTGGTCTAGATGGTACACCATGTCAGGTGACCTTGATGACACAGTTTCATGTTATTATAAAGGCCATAGCCCCAAAGGAAAGGGGTGCGGGGAGGAATCTGAGGTACCGGCCATGGTAAAGTTCCCGAGGCAGCTGGTTGTGGGGCAGAACCCTGCTTACAGGGGCATAATGGGGGCATTACACTGTGTGGGGCCAAGAAAGGGGCCCTGTACTATGGGAACACTCCGTCTCCTCACTGCCTGTCCTCCATAGTGGGGTCGTCTGTATCTATTACAGGAAACAGCACAGAAAAGTGATGATTCTTATAAAGAGCCTCAGTGCAGAAGGGGTTAATGTCCTCCGCGCTCAGTAATGGGGAATCTCCACATACCTCCACCTGCAGAGCCGCACTCCACATATATGGCTGCTCTGTGCACAGGACCTGTGATGAGGTCACAGGAGGGGAGGAGTCAGGGGTCACATGATCTCCGGAGTGAAGACCTCCATGGAGCCTTCTCCTCAGTCAAATATTCAGGATTGAGAGTCCTCAGTAGTTGATACCTTTTAATGGCTAACTGAAAAGATGGTAACACATTGCAAGCTTTCGAGACTACTCAGGTTACCATCTTTTCAGTTAGCCATTAAAAGGTATCAACTACTGAGGACTCTCAATCCTGAATATTTTTCTATCTACTGGCTAACACGGTACAAAGATATACATCTTTCCTGTATCTCCTCAGTCAGTGACATTCCCGCCATTATTTGCCCCTCACTACTGGCACAATTACCCCGCGCCGCCTTTTCTACACAGTGTTACATAGTAACATAGTTTTGAAGGCTGAAGGAAGACCTTATGTCCATCTAGTTCAGCCTATTTTTAGTGCAGCTGTTCTGCATTGTTGATCCTGGGGAAGGCAAAAAACCCACAGAGTAGAAGCCAATTTTCTCCATAGGGAAAAAAAATTCCTTCCCCTAAGCTGGGTCAGCCATCTACCTATAATATTACATTATAATAATAATAATATTATAATATTATGTTATGACATGAGGTTAACATCCTCAATAATCAGAACCTCCCACTCCCGTCTTCAAGACTTTACACGTGCTGCACCAATTCTTTGGAATGCACTTCACAGGTCAATACGATTAGTCCCCAATCCCCACAATTTTAAGCGTGCCCTGAAAACACATTTATTCAGACTGGCCTATCGCCTCAACACATTAACCTAATCTATCCCTGGGTGGCACAGCCAAAAGTTTTACAATAACCAGGTTCCCCGCATCATGTTCCCACATGCTTTATGCATCCACTAGCCCTCTGTGTCTGTACTGATACACACTTAACATTATGGCTGGTCCATACAATCAGGGCAACTGTTACCACCCACCTTTCGTGTCTCCCTCTTTCCTCATAGACTGTAAGCTTGAGAGCAGGGTCCTCATTCCTCTTGGTATTTGTTATAATCTATATGATTATTGTTATGCTGTAATGTCTATTGTCTGTACAAGTCCCCTCTGAAATGTAAAGTGCTGTGGAATATGTCGGCGCTATAGAAATAAAATGTATTATTATTATGTTATTCGTAACCTTCTATACTGTTACTCACAAGAAAAGCCTCCATTCCTTTCTTACATTCATTCCGTGAGTTGGCCATCACCACTTCCTCAGGAAGAGAATTCCAGAGCCTCACTGCTCTTACCGTGAATAACCCTCTTCTATGCTGGTGCAGAAATTGTCTTTCCTCCAAACAAAGAAAATGCCCCCTTGTTCTTGTCACAGTCCTTGGTACAAACAGTTCATTGGAGAGATCTCTGTATTGCCCTCTGATATACTTGTACATATATATTAAGTCTCCCCTAAGTCTTCTCTTTTCTAGAGTAAACAGACCTAATTTTGATAACATTTCTGGGTATTATAGTGAACCAACTCCATTTATCATTTTAGTAGCCCGCCTTTGAACCCTTTCAAGTTCAGTAATGTCTTTCTTGAGCACCGGCGTCCAAAACTGCACACAATCCTCCAAGTATGGTCTGACGAGTGATTTGTACAGAGGGAGAATTATGTTTTCATCTCGTGTCCCCAGACCTCTTCTAATGCATCCCATGACCCTATTTGCTTTGGTGGCAGCTGCCTGACACTGGGCACTCCAATTTAGCTTCTTATGGACTAAGATGCCTAAGTCTTTCTCCATGTCTGATTTCCCCAGCAGTTTCCCATTTAGTAAGTAATTGTAGCATCTGTTTCTCCTTCCCATGTGCATAACCTTACACTTATCTGTGTTAAACCTCATTTGCCATTTTTCAGCCCAATTCTCCAATTTACTCAAATCTGGCTGTAGTTGCAAACTGTCCTCCTTTGTGTTAACTACCTTACATAGTTTTGTATCATCTGCAAATACTGATATTTTACTGTGTAAGCCATCCACTAGATCATTAATAAATATATTAAATAGTAGGGGGCCCAATACAGACCCCTGTGGTCCCCCACTAGTAATCCTGGCCCAATCTGAGTATGCCCCATTAATAACCACTCTTTGTTTTCTATCACTAAGCCAGCTACCTACCCATCTACACACATTTTCCCCTAGCCCAAGCTTTCTCATCTTACTTAACAATCTTTTATGTGGGACAGTGTCACATGCTTTAGAGAAGTCGAGATAAATGACATCCAATGATTCTCCTGGGTCCATTTGAGAGCTTACATCCTCATAGAAGCTGATCAGGTTAGTCTGACAGGAGCGATCCTTCATAAATCCATGTTGATATGGAGTTAAACATTTATTAACATTTAGATATTCCATAATGGTATCCCTTAGAAACCCTTCAAAAATTTTACCCACAACAGATGTTAAGCTTACCGGCCTATAGTTTCCAGGTTCCCTTTTACACCCCTTTTTGAATACTGGTGCCACATTTGCTTGCCGCCAATCAAAAGGAACAGACCCTGTTTCTATAGAGTCTTTAAATATAAGGAATAGAGGCCTGTCTATCACATTACTTAACTCCCTTAATCCCAGAGGGTGAATGCCATCAGGGCCTGGTGATTTGTCCATTTTAATCTTACTGAGGCGGTTCTGCACTTCTTCCTGGGTTAGGCTGGTTTCACATTTGCGTTTTTTAGCGCTGGAAAAAAACGCTAACCTGCGCATGCGTTTTTTCCCCTATGTTTAACATGGGTGCGCATACCTGCGCGCTTGTAAGCGCATGTATGCGATTTTCATGCGCTGCGTTTTTTTGGGGTGTGCGATTGGATTTTCCAGACGCATCATGTTGCATTTTTTGGCCCTGCAAAAAAGCGCATGCGCACATATGCGCACGTTTTGCGCTAAAAATGGCCATTATAGCCTATGGATGCGCATATGTGCGCACTGGCATGCTCATGTAAGCGTTTTTTTGCATATGCGTTTTTTTTTTTTAACCATGGAATTTAGGGGTTTGAGTTAGAGTTAGGGTTAGTTAAGGGGGTTTAGGGTTAGGGTTAGGGTCAGGGTCAGGGTTAGGGTTGGGTTTTGGGTCAGGGTTAGGGTTTAGTATGGTTTGGTTAAGGGTTAGGGTCAGGGTTAGGGTCAGGATTAGGGTTAAGTATGGTTTTGTTAAGGGTTAGGGTCAGGGTTAGGGTTAGGGTTAGGGTCAGGGTTAGGGTTAGGGTTAGGGTCAGGGTTAGGGTTAGGGTCAGGGTTAGGGTTAAGTATGGTTTTGTTAAGGATTAGGGTCAGGGTTAGGGTCAGGATTAGGGTTAAGTATGGTTTTGTTAAGGGTTAGGGTCAGGGTTAGGGTTAGGGTTAGGGTTAGGGTCAGGGTTAGGGTTAGGGTTAGGGTCAGGGTTAGGGTTAGGGTCAGGGTTAGGGTTAAGTATGGTTTTGTTAAGGATTAGGGTCAGGGTTAGGGTCAGGATTAGGGTTAAGTATGGTTTTGTTAAGGGTTAGGGTCAGGGTTAGGGTTAGGGTTAGGGTCAGGGTTAGGGTTAGGGTTAGGGTTAGGGTCAGGGTCAGGGTTAGGGTTAAGTATGGTTTTGTTAAGGGTTAGGGTCAGGGTTAGGGTTAGGGTTAGGGTCAGGGTTAGGGTCAGGGTTAGGGTCAGGGTTAGGGTTAGGGTCAGGGTTAGGGTTAGGGTTAGTTAGGGTTTAGGGTTTGGGTTAGGGTTAAGTATGATTTGGTTAAGGGTTAGGGTCAGGGTTAGGGTTAGGGTTAGGGTCAGGGTTAGGGTTAGGGTCAGGGTTAGGGTTAGGGTTAGGGTTAGTAAAGTCATGGTTTGGGTAGTGTGAGGGGCCACCTAAAAATGTTGGAAAAAAACGCAAACGCGGTAAAAACGCGCTAAAAACGCATACAAACGCATAAAAACGCTGCGTTTTTTTCATGCATGCTCATAAAAATGCTTGAAAAAAACGCAGCAGTTGTATGCTTATGTATGCGTTTTTTCAATGCGTTTTTTTGCGGGAAAAACGCGCTGCAAAAAAAAGCAAGTGTGAAACTAGCCTAAGGCAGGTAATACTTAATGGGGAGTTTACATTATCACTATGCATTTCCCCTGGCAAATCCTTTTCCTGTGTGAACACTGTGGAGAAAAATGTATTTAAAACATTTGCTTTTCCCACATCGCTCTCTATGATTTCACCCTCATTGTTCTTTAAAGGGCCGACACCATCAATTTTAATCATTTTACTGTTTATATAAGTAAAGAATAGTTTGGGGTTTGTTTTACTTTCCTTAGCAATGAGTCTCTCAGTTTCCACTTTTGCTAAATGTATTTGTTTTTTACACATTTTATTTTTCTCTCTATAACTTTTTAATGCTTCTTCATTGCCTTCTTGTTTAGCTTCCTAAATGCCTTGTTCTTGTTCTTTATTGCCCTTTTTACATCCTTATTTAGCCACATTGGTGTTCTCCTGTTCCTAGCCCTTTTATTTCTGTACGGTATGGCTAGCTCGCAGTGGGGGTGTAAAACTGATTTAAATATTTCCCATTTATTTTCTGTGCTCCTATTTTTGAGGACATTGTCCCAATCAATTCGGCGAAGGTCCTCTCTAAGCTGATCAAACTTTGCTTTCCTGAAATTCAGTGTTTTTGTAACCCCCTTCCAGGGCACCTTACTGAAGAACAAGTGGAATTGTATTATATTGTGGTCACTGTTCCCTCGGTGCCCATCGACTCGGACTTCTGTTATTCTATCTGGCCTGTGGCTTAACATTAAGTTCAGAATGGCCGTCCCTCTAATTGGGCCCTGCACAAGTTATGACAGAGAATTATCCTTGGTCACTGACAGAAATTGGTTTCCTCTCTGAGATCCGCAGGTTTCAGTGTCCCACTATGTCGGGGTAGTTGAAGTCCCCCATAATAATCACCTCATTGGGATTTGCTGCTTTGTCTATTTGTTTCAATAATACATTTTCAGTGGTTTCTGTTATATTTGGTGGCTTATAACAAACCCCTATGAGGATTTTATTACTTTTCCCTCCTTGTATCTCCACCCATAGAGACTCCACCTCTTCATTTCACTCTTGTATATCTTCTCTTAGTGTGGGCTTTAAAGTGGACTTTATATATAGACAGACTCCACCCCCTTTCCTTTTTTTACGATCCCTTCTAAACAAATCTTATCCTTGCAAGTTAGCTGCCCAGTCATAGCTGTCGTCTAACCATGTCTCAGTTATTCCTACTATGTCGTATTTTTCCTCATACATTACCAACTCCAGATCTTCAATCATATTGGTCAGGCTTCTTGCGTTGGTCAGCATGCAGGAAACAAGTTTTGCTTAATTTTTCTAAGCTTCCTTCTGAGTACCCTGTCTTGGGTCCTCTTTACCACATCTAGTATCCTTGATTAGTTTGTCCTTCTGCTGCATGTTCTTGTCTGCTGTTTTTCCTCCCATCCCCTCTTCTTCTAGTTTAAAGCCCTCCTTATGAGTGTGGCAAGTCTTCTGGCGAATGTGTGTTTCCCAGGTTTTGTGAGGTGCATCCCATCTCTTGCGAGAAGTCCATCATAGAGGTAATTCATGCCATGGTCCAAGAATCCAAATCCTTGCTGCCTGCACCACCGTCGTAGCCAGTTGTTCACGTCTAGTATCCAATTCCATCTTCTGATGCCATGACCATCGACTGGGAGGACTGATGAGAAAACAACCTGTACATTCCGTTCCTTTATTTTCTTCCCTAGAATTTTAAAGTCTTCACAGATAGTTGGTAGGTCATTTCTTGCCGTGTCGCTTGTGCCTACATGTATCAGTAGGAAAGGGTCGTCATCCTTGGATTTGAGGATAGTTGGTATCCTGTTGGCCACATCCTTGATTTTTGCTCCTGGGAGGCAGCATACTTCTCGTGCGGTTATGTCCGGCCTGCAGATAGTTGCCTCCGTGCCTCTTAGTAGTGAGTCGCCCATAGCTACCACTCTTCTTTTTCTTCCGGACGCACTGCTTGCTGCTCGTGAGTGTTTTTGAGTGTCTTTTGTTTCCGCTTTTGTTGAGAGTAACTTCTTTTGTTGATAGTGTGTCTTCTTTTGGAGATACGGTATCATCCTGAGCTGTCCCATTTTCGTTCTCCAGCATGAGGGCTTCATATTGGTTGCTAAGCTGTGTGGGTGGCGATGACCACTTGATCCGTTTGCGTCTTTTCGTCACATGGCTCCACTTTTCAGCCTCTGTATGTGCTCTGAAGCTTTTCTCACTTTCCGCATCCTGAATGGTTGCTTCTGCTTCATCAAAGAAGTCCTCATGTTCTTTAATTACCTTCAATGTTGCTATTCTTTCTTCCAGTCCCTGCACCTTTTCCTCTAAGAGGGCAACAAGTTTGCACTTCTGACAG
Organism: Dendrobates tinctorius; assembly: GCF_039654945.1. Taxonomy (NCBI): domain Eukaryota; kingdom Metazoa; phylum Chordata; class Amphibia; order Anura; family Dendrobatidae; genus Dendrobates; species Dendrobates tinctorius. The sequence goes on along the minus strand of NW_027361988.1, from coordinate 1,592,656 downwards.
GTAAAGTTGAGTTTTTGGGCCGGCAGATCCGTAAACATGTAGCATGTGTTGCAGGTGACCATGTGGATTTTCTTCTCCATATTGCTATTGCTGATGCAGCCTATGATGGGTGGTTTTGCGATGTCCTCAAACAGCGAGACCCGGCAAGTCCCAGCGATCGATCAGCTTAAGGCGACTCTTCTCTTCCCAGAATGCACTGGAAATATGCAGATGAGCTTCCTGCTTCTCCAATCCCTGGTTTTGCGATGTCTTCAAACAGCGAGACCCGGCAAGTCCCAGCGATCGATCAGCTTAAGGCGACTCTTTTCTTCCCAGAATGCACCGGAAATATGCAGATGAGCTTCCTGTTTCTCCAATCCCTGGTTTTGCGATGTCCTCAAACAGCGAGACCAGGCAAGTCCCAGAGATCGATCAGCTTAAGGCGACTCTTCTTCTCTTCCCTGAATGCACCGGAAATATGCAGATGAGCTTCCTGCTTCTCCAATCCCTGGTTTTGCGATGTCCTCAAACAGCGAGACGTGGCGAGTCCCAGCGATCGATCAGCTTAAGGTGACGCTTCTCCTCTTCCCAGAATGCATCAGAAATATGCAGATGAGCTTCCTGCTTCTCCAATCCAATCTGTCTTGAGTTCTATCTTTTCATTCTGACCTTCTGTGCTCCTTTAGCACAAGTCTTATCTTGTACTCTGTGCTTTGCCATATACCCGGCTCTGTGCTCTGGCATAAGCTCCACTTTTCCCTTGTACCTGGCTCTGTGCCTCAGCATACATTCCACTACCTGTCTGTACTCTGCTCTGTGTCTCTGACTTGGCTCTGGGCTCTAGCATACGCTCTGCTTTCTTGTACCCGGCTCTGTGCTTCAGCCTACTTTCTGCTCCTTGATTTGTACTTTGCCTTGCCTTGTTTCTTCGTGAGCCCTTTGCATGCACCTGGCCTTCCCTCTCCCTCCTGTTTGTGCCTCAGCCATGCCTGCCTTAGCTGTGCCCGCCTGCTTGTGCCTCAGCCGTGCACGTCGGCCAGTGACTTAGCTGTGTCCACTGTTGTGCCTCAGCCGTGCTCGCCACAGTCTGGCCCGCCTGTCTTAGCCTCAGCCTGACCAGCTAGCCAGTGCCCCAGCCGTGCTCTGTGCTTCCTTGCACTCACGCTGTCACTGCACTGCACAGGCCCTAGCCTGCTCCTTGACATACCTCCCCGTGCATCTCTAAAGCACCCGCAGGTCCTGCCATGAACCCTGGCATGCCTCCTAGCATGCACAGGCCCTAGCCTCAACCCTGGCATGCCTCCTAGCACATGCAGGCCCTTACCCTAGTCTGAACCTGGCATAGCCCCTAACACGCACCTTGCCTTGCACCCTGCCTTGGACCCTGGTGTGCCCCCTAGCACGCACCCTGCCTTGAACTTTGCTTTGGACCCTGGTGTCTCCTAGCACTCATCCTGCCTGGACCCCTGCCTTGGCGTGTCTCCTAACATGCACCATGTCTTGAACTCCGGCGTCCCTCCTTGCCTGATCCCTGGTAGATGCCCAGAGCCTGCCGATCGCTGCCAGAGGTCCGGAACCTGAAGACTGCAGCCTAATGTCCGGAGCCTGTCGATCATTGCCAGATGTCCGGAGTCCAATGCCATCTAGCCCTTGCGGGAACCCTGGCGTGCCACATAGCACGTATCATGCCTTGGACCTTGGCGTGCCAACGCATGCACCTTGCTATGTTTCACTTTGTCCTTGTAACTATATCGTGTTTCTGATTAAACCCTGAGACCATGCTTTATTGAAGAAACCCTGTGACCACGCTTTGTTATGTCTTGTACCCTCCACGTTCCCTGTTGCCAGACACTCACACCTGTGTCTTTCTTGAGTCGGCCGTCTGGTTCCAGCAGTGGTGGTGGCTCACCCCCTTGGTCTTGCCCCTGACTCTCCCTGTGTAGGGGTGGTCCCTCACAAGGTCAGCTCGCCCTAGGTGGGTGGGTGCCACGACCCAGAGGGTCCACTCTAGAAATCAGCTCAGCTGAAGCTGACTCCGTCACAGTATACGTCACCTCACCTTATATACTGAACTTTGGGGTACATGTTTTTTCTATTAGTCACCTACTGACTAACCTTAAGGGGGTGAATTATGGGTATAGTTTTACATTTGGAATTAATAAAGTTTAGTTTTATCCTTTTGTCAGCAAACATGAGGAATGACAAGAGACAACCCATTTAAGAAAATTCTATTTTGGTTAAAACTATTCCAACATTATGAACATAAAAAAGGCTTTTCCCCTATGTGACGTCTCTGATGTTTATTAACAGTTGATTTCCAAGTAAAATATTTCCCACATTAAGAAAATGAAAATTGCTTCTCCTCTGTGTGAGGTCTCTGATGTCTAGCAAGAATCACTTTCCGGTTAAAACATTTCCCACATTCTGAACAGCAAAAAAGGCTTCTCCCCTGTGTGCGTTCTTTGATGGCGATCAAGATCTATTTTCCATTTAAAGCATTTCCCACATTCTGAACATGAATATGGCTTCTCTGCTGTGTGAATTCTCTCATGTGTAACAAGACTTAAAATCTGAGTAAAACATTTCCCACATTCTGAACATCAAAAAGGCTTTTCTCCTGTGTGAGTTCTTTGGTGCTTAGCAAGATCCCCTTTCTGGTTAAAACATTTCCCACATTCTGAACATGAAAAAGGCTTCTCCCCTGTGTGAGTTCTTTGGTGCTTTACAAGATCCCCTTTCTGGTTAAAACATTTCCCACATTCTAAACAGGAAAAAGGCTTCTCCCCTGTGTGAATTCTCTGGTGGTTAACAAAATGTGATTTCTGGTTAAAACATTTCCCACAATTTGAACAGGAAAAAGGCTTCTCCCCAGTGTGAGTTCTATGGTGATCAACCAAACTTGATTTCCGGTTAAAACATTTCCCACATTCTGAACAGGAAAAAGGCTTCTCCCCTGTGTGAATTCTCTGGTGGTTAGCAAAATGCGATTTCTGGTTAAAACATTTCCCACAATCTGAACAGGAAAAAGGCTTCTCCCCAGTGTGAGTTCTATGGTGATCAACCAAACTTGATTTTCGGTTAAAACATTTCCCACATTCTGAACAGGAAAAAGGCTTCTCCCCTGTGTGAATTCTCTGGTGGTTAACAAAATTTGATTTCTGGTTAAAACGTTTCCCACATTCTGAACATGAAAAAGGCTTCTCCCCTGTGTGAGTTCTATTGTGTGTAACAAAATTAGATTTCTTGTGAAAACATTTCCCACAATCCGAACATGAAAATGAATTTTTTGCTTTAGGAGCAGTTTGTTTTTTAATGCCTCTTTTGTGACTTTGATTTTTCTTAGTAGTCAGTAATGAATCAGAAGATGGGACCTGTTTCATAGGATCAGATGACAGATCTTTGCTGTGAATGGATGATGATATATCTGGAGTAATAGCAATCACTTCAGTTGTATCTTGTAGGATCTCAAGATCATCAGATTTAAAAATTGAAGATGTCAGCTGTCCCCCTGATATCCTGGTACAGTCATCTACCAAGACAAAAAACAATTTTTCTTTCATAAAATATCATTGAGTTTTATATTTTTGAACATTTCTACTTAAAGAAGTTGTCCACTACTGTAACTTTTTTTTTTCATAAATCTTGCTATTATGTGCCACTAAAAACATCCACTATGTTTATTTTAGCAATATTACCTTTTATCATGCTCTAGCAGCACATCCTCAGTGCTGGCTCCAGCTCTCATGGGGTTAATTGACAACTTTCTTTCTCCCGACTTACTGTGCTCTAATACTACAAGTTCCATGATGCATTGCACTGGCCTGTAAGCCAGCACCTAGCACACCCACTCCAAAACACACCCAAACCCCTCCCTCCTCTCTCTTCAATCTGAAGCATCTTATTGTAAGGGTCTGTGCACAAATTGCGGATTCTAATGCGGATCCACAGCAGATTCTCCTGCATTGTACAGTACCATTATAGTCAATGTAAAACAAAAACCGCTGTGCACATGGTGCAGAAAAATCAACAGCATAAACGCTGAGGGTTCATTTCTGTAGCATGTCAATTCTTTGTGCGGATTCCGCAGCGTTTTACACCTGCTCCATTATAAGAATCTGCAGGTGTAAAAACGCAGGGGAAAGCCGAACAAAATCCGCTATAAATCCGCAGGTCATTTTATCTGCGGATTTAGCAAAATCCGCACGGAAAAATCGGCAGCACAATCCGCCACGTGTTCACATAAAACACATTGCAAGCATCATGAGCGCACACTCAGGAGCGTGCACAGACACAGACGTTCTTAATAATAAGTCGCCATGTACACACCGTTATAGTGCTGAGAGCTATAAGGCTGTGTGCACACCGGGCGGATTATTCCACACAGAATCCACAGCTCTTGGTAGAAAATGCAGGTGCGTTATTGATGCGTTTGTCATGCGGTTTTTCATGTGCTTTTTTACATGTGGATTGTATGTGTTTTTGTAACCTAAATAAAGATGTCATTTAACAAAAAAAAAGATTTGTGTTGCCATTTCTGTCCGGCCTCCTCATTTACACTTGTCCATCCCACACTTCATTACACACATAGATAGATATGGGATAGATAGATAGATATGGGATAGATATATGGATCTATATATAGATTTTTCCATAGATATTTTATTTCCATAGATATTTCCATATCCATGTTTATTAGTGAACAATGTTTCATTTTAAAAAGTAAAAAAAAAATGGCGTGGGCTCCCGCGCAACTTTCTGCACCAGAGGAGGAAAGCCGACTGCCGGGGACCAATATTTTTTGCCTGGGAATGGGACAATACCCATGGCCCTTTCCCAGGCTATGAATATCAGCCCGCAGCTGTCTTCATAGCCTTTACTGGCTATTAAAATAAGGGACCCCCCAAAAAATGACGTGGGGGTCCCCCTAAATTTTATGCTGCAGGCTGATATTCATAGCCTAGGAAGGGGCCATGGATATTGGACCCCCCCAGCTACAAATACCAGCCTGCAGCCGCCCCAGAAATGGCGCATATATAAGATGCGCCAATTCTGGCACTTAGCCCCTCTCTTCCCACTCCCGTGTAGCGGTGGGATATGGGATAATAAGGGGTTAATGTCACCTTGCTATTGGAAAATGACATTAAGCCCGGTTTAACAATGGAGTGGCGTCAGCCTATCCATTATTAATCTTATAGTAATAAAGGGTTAAAAAAACACACATAAGAATAAAGTATTTTAATGAAATAAAACACAACATGGATATCATATTTTTATTGCACGCCCAGATCCAAGTGACGCCCTCGGTCTCCTCTAATAAAAAGTAAAAAAATAAACAAACCGTATACTCCCTGTCCGGCACAGTCCAATTAATAACGAGTGTCCCACGACGATCTCCCCTATAGAACAGTGACATCAGGTGATGTGACCGCTCTATAGCGCCTCCCAGTGGTGAACTGACAGGAGACAATGGCTCCTGCAGTGCATCACTGAGGTGACATGAGTTCAGGCTCTCACTTTCCAGCAATGCTGCATGAGAATTAGGGTTAGGGCTTGGGTTAGGGTTACGGGACCACTTTCCCGGCGGCGGAGGGATACACAGGGGAGGATTACCTCCGTCTATCATTTCATTGCTGGGGCCCCTGGAGAGCGGTCGCATCAGCTGATGCGGCTGCTCTACACGGGAGATCGTCATGGGACCCTCGTTATTATCTGGACTACAGCGGAAAGGTGAGTATAGGTTGCTTTATTATTTTATTTTTATTACAGATCGATGGCTTCGGGGAACTAGGTGATTGGTAAGTATATACTCTATGTTATGTGTTGTATGTTATATGTATATTCTATATGTTGTATGTTCAGAATTTGTTTTTTTTTTTTTTCACTTTCAACACATTAGCCGGATAATGGGACTACTTCTGTCCCATCATTGGCTAATGTGTCACTCACTGACAGTGTAGCAAGCATCACCTGATGGGACTTGTAGTCCCACTGGATGATGCTTGCCTGCATACACACGCACGCGCACACACCCCCGCATAGCCCCGGTACCGCCAGCACAGCACGCAGACTCCCCCGCACAGCCCTGGCAACACCCACACAGCCCACCCACCCTCCCGCAAAGCTGGCAGACCCCCGCACGGCCCGTCCACCCCCTGCACAGCCAGCATACAGCCTGCAGACCCCAGCACAGCCCGCCCACCACCCCCCGCACAGCAGCCCACAGACCCCCGCACGACCCTTCCACCCCCCGCAGAGCCGGCACCAGCAGACAGCCTGCATACCCCCACACAGCCCGCCCACCCTCCGCACAGCTGGCAGACAGTCCGCAGACCCCGCACAGCCCCTTCACCTCCCGTACAGCCAGCAGACAGCCTGCAGACCCCTGCACGCCCCCCCCCCCACACAGCAGCCCGCAGACCCCTGCATGGCCTGTCCACCCCTCGCACAGCTGGCAGACAGCCTGTCCAACCCCTACACAGCCCCGTCACTCTTGATGGGTGAGGAGACAGATGCTGCAGAGTGACGGGGCTGTGATGTCTGGTGCAGCACCGCCCACACACTACTGTGACTCTTGATGAGTGACAGCAGTGTGTTGATACTGGGTCACGCCTGCTGACGTCACATCAATTTCCATAGTCAGGAAATTGACGTGACATCAGCAGATGTTAGCGGCGGCTGTAGCCTGGCGGTCACATGACTCGGACTCAGCCGCCCGCATAGCGCCGCTCACAGGCAGAATTGGCAACGCAAGGTAATTACAAAAATCATTATGGGCCCCGGGGGGCTACAATAGGGGGGTTACTAAAAAGTAGTGGACAACCTGTTTAAATTGTCCGTAAAAATGGCAAGCTATGCAAAAAACTTTAACCGTGTTGCATTTTGGTGCGCTCGGCGCACCGTCAAAGGGACGCATGCGCCGGCAAATACATACCTGCGCACGGCCTGCGTACCCAATGCTAAAGATAGGATACGCAGGCCGCATGCAGCGTCATGCGCCCATAGGTGGAGCTGACCGGAGGAGGGGCGGCCATGCGCATCCCTCCACAGCTCCAGGAAATGCTAGTGTGAAAGTAGCCTTACAAGTGCTGCTGCCAAGAGCTGTGTCAGTCATTGATTTTGCAATAAAGTAAAAAACAGATAAGGCAGGTTAGGGTTAGTGCTATAGTTAGGGTTAGTGTTGGGACTAAAGTTAGGGTTACTGTTAGGGTTTATTCTAAAGTTAGGGATAGGGTAAAGAATTAGGCTTTTCTCAATTGCCTGCCCAATAATTTGGTCACGTCATGTCGTAGTTTTCTATTTACGAAAAAAAATAAATAAATAAAATAAAATGGCCCGTCAGTATTATAGTGCAGAGGAGGCTTATGCACTTTTATGTTCTAACTGTGAAGAAAGTGCAGTGTCAGATGGCGATGTGGATTTCGAGGGCTTTAGTAGCAGCGACAGTGATAGCTCAGAAATGAGCAGTGATTCTGGTCCATCCTCACACACAAGGACCAGTACAACAAGAAGGACAAATAGCGCTTCTGGAGAAATGTCTACAACTCAGGGAACAATGCCCAGTACTAGCGCTGTCCCCAGTGCTCGTGAATTGGCGCACACCAATGTCCAAGAAGCTTTGCCTCTTGATGTAGCATTTCCCAGATGGGAGGCTTCGGTTTCGGCTACTCCATTCATCCCTAATTTTAATGCCATTCCTGGTATAAATGTGGAGGGGAAAATTTTGGACCAATTATTTTTTTAATATGTTTATGACAGATAGCTTGCTAGAGCATATTAGCTTACAAATTTATATGCGTCCCAATTCATCAGCCAGAATCCACAATCCTATTATGGTAGGTCACATTTATGGACACCAACTAGAAATGAAATTTTTTTTAGGACTTACATTCGCTATGTGTCTTGTTAAAAAAGCCCTGTTCAAGCCACCCCTATGTTTTTGCCGTTATTCCTAGGACCCGTTATGAAATGCTCATGAGATTTTGGCATTTTAATGACAATAGTCAATGCCTGCCCAGAAATGTCCCAGAACATGACAGAATATACAAAATCAGACCCATCATCGAAGACTTGACAGAAAAGTTCTTAAAGCTCTACACCCCAACAGAAAACATTTCCATTGATGAGTCCCTTGTAAAATTCAAAGGAAGACTGGACCTCAAGCAATTTATTCCTTCTGAGAGGGCAAGGTTCGGAATTAAGCTCTATAAAATGTGCGTGAGTTCAACCGGATACACATCAGCTTTTCACATTTATGAGGGGAAAGATAGACAACTAATCCCACCAGGATGCCCTACTTATCTGGGGACATCTGGAAAAATCGTTTTGAGCCTTTTTTTACAAAAAGGCTAAAATCTGTATGTTGACAACTACTGTACCAGCATACCCCTATTTAAAAGTCTGGTTGAACATAACATAGGGGCTTGTGGGACCATTCTCAAAAACCATCAGGGGTTTCCACAATCATTGGTCAAAGAACATTTCCGAATGGGGCAGTCAGGGGCTTTATGCAATGGAGAGCTGCTTGTCCTTAAGTATAAGGATGAAAAATATATTTTTATCCTGAGCTCGATCCACACAGATGCCACAAGGGCCACTGCAGACCAACAGGGATCCACCACTCCAAAACCTGTGTCTATCACTGACTACAACAAATATGTGGGGGGTGGACCTTGCAGATCAGGTTCTACAGCCATACCAGGTATCAAGAAAATCATATACCTGGTATAAAAAGTTAGTCATGTATTTGTTTCAGGTGGCCACATATAATTCTTTTGTGTTATACAAAAAAGCCGGAAATGCAGATACTTTCCTTGATTATCAGGAAAAGGTCATGTAAATCTTGTTTTTGAAAATTTTGTCCCCACCAATCCTTTAGAATGTGAAGATGTGAGAAGACTCACTGAGCAACATTTTATTGCACTCATCCCAGTAACTGAAACAAGAAAGAACCCCCAGAGAAGATGTCGTGTATGTTCCTAGAGAGGAATGAGGCATGATACCCGCTATTATTACCCACAATGCCCATCATTGCCAGCCTTATGCCTCCATGACGGCTTTACAATCTCCACACAGAACCACGTTTTTGAACTGTTTTGACAATCAAGCATTTGGTTTATTTGGTGACAGACACATTTGAGTAGAGCTGACTTAACAATTTCCGGGGGTAGGTGGGGGGAGGTCTCCAGAGACACAAGTTGGGCACAATATATTGGGCACTACAATGACATTTTTGCAATTTTTGCTCTAAAACTTCCACTACGTGTTTCTGGAAATCATCCATGTAGTGAAAATGGTCACTATATCCATAGATGAATTCCCAGAGGGGTGTCATTTCCAAAATGGGGTCACTTCAGGGGGAATTCTGTTGTTTTGGCACTTAGCGGCTCTCCAAAGTGCCACAACAGCAGAATCCTCCCTGAAGTGACCCCATTTTGGAAATGACACCCCTCTGGGAATTGGAAATGACACCCCTTGCAAATTCATCTATGTACACCCATAGATTTACCTATGATGACCATTTACCTATCTACCTATTTTCCAATGTAAAATCTGGGGTTAAAACAATATTTTAGTGGTTAAAATATAATTGTTTTTTCTTCACTGCCCAATTGTATAATTGTCTATGGAACAGCTGTGGTGTCAGTATGCTCACTGCACCACTAGAAGAATTCATTCAGGGAAGTATTTGGTAAAATGCAGTCACTTTTGGGGCCTATGCTGTTCTGGCACCTCAGGGGCTCTGACAATGTGACATGTCACCCACAAACAATTCCAGCAAAATCTGCTCTCCAATATGGCGCTCCTTCCCTTCCGAGCTCTGCCATGCACCCAAACAGTGGTTTACCCCCACATATGGGGGTGTCAGCGTACTCAGGACAAACTAAAATATATATCGAGGTAAAAAGATTTAGGAAAAATTTTATTTTTTTTATTTCCATGGCTCTACGCTATAAACTTCTGTGAAGCACTTGGGGGTTCAAGGTGCTCAATACACATCTGGATAAGTTCCCTAAAGGGTCTAGTTTCCAAAATGGGGTCACTTGTTGGGGGTTTCCACTGTTTAGGTACATCAGGGGCTCTCCAAACACGACATGGCAACCGCTAATTATTCCAGCATATTTTACATTCAAAAAGTCAAATGACGCCGCCATCGCTGGTGACATTTTGCTGGATGTAATTTTTTTCTAAGCCTCACAATAGTCACAATATTATAGGCATTATCACCAATAATATCAATGCTATTATATGTATTATGTAATAATGGGGGGCAGGTCAGTGAGGGATCAGCGACCTGTCATAAGCCAATACAGATGAATATGTAATCAGACCACATAAAGCCCCGCCCACAGCCCCACCCACAGCACCGCCCCAGAGCACGAGAATCTCATTACTGAAAACTACAAATACAGATTAAACAACAGTAAACCAGAGTTGAATTCATTTATGGTGGACCATTGGAGCTACTATGAATCCTGACCAGAAGATCAGAGAAAATAATAATAATAATAATAATAATAATAATAATAATAATAATAATAATAATAAATTTTATTTCTATAGTGCCGACATATTCCGCAGCACTTTACATTTCAGAGGGGATTTGTACAGACAATAGACATTACAGCATAACAATAATCACATAGATTATAACAAATACCAAGAGGAATGAGGGCCCTGCTCGCAAGCTTACAATCTATGAGGAAAGAGGTAGACACGAAAGGTGGGTGGTAACAGTTGCCCTGATTGTATGGACCAGCCATAATGTTAAGTGTGTAACAGTACAGACACAGAGGGCTAATGGATGCATAAAGCATGTGGGAACATGATGCGGGGAACCTGGTTATGGTAAAACTTTTGGCTGTGCCACACAGGGATAGATTAGGTTAATGTGTTGAGTTGATAGGCCAGTCTGAATAAATGCGTTTTTAGGGCACGCTTAAAATTGTAGGGATTGGGGACTAATCGTATTGACCCGGGAAGTGCATTCCAAAGAATTGGCGCAGCACGTGTAAAGTCTTGGAGACGGGAGTGGGAGGTTCTGATTATTGAGGATGCTAACCTCAGGTCATCTGCAGAATGGAGGGCGCGGGTAGGGTGGTAAACTGAAACAAGGGAGGAGATGTAGGGTGGTGCTGAGCCATGGAGGGCTTTGTGGGTGAGGGTAATAAGTTTGTACTTGATTCTGGAGTGGATGGGTAGCCAGTGTAATGACTGGCAAAAGGTAGAGGCATCGGTGTAATGATTGGGGAGGAATATGATCCTGGCTGCAGCATTCAAGACAGATTGGAGAGTGTAGAGTTTGGTAAGAGGGAGACCGATTAGAAGAGAGTTACAATAGTCGAGACGAGAATGAATAAGAGAAACAGTAAGAGTTTTTGCAAAAGTAAGAAAAGGTCGAATTCTAGAAATATTTTTGAGGTGCAGATGACAAGAGCGAGCCAGTGATCGAATGTAGAGGGCAAAGGAAAGCTCAGAATCAAGTATGACCCCAAGACAGCGGGCATGTTGCTGGGGAGTAATAGCGGAGCCACACACAGAAATGGCAATGTCGGGTATAGGTACATTAGTAGAGGGAGGAAACACAAGGAGTTCAGTCTTTGACAGGTTCAGTTTCAGATATAGTGAGGACATGATGTTAGACACAGCGTTTAGACAATCGCTGGTGTTTTCTAGAAAGGCTGGTGTGATGTCAGGAGAAGCGTATAATTGGGTGTTATCAGCATAGAGACGGTACTGGAAACCAAATCTACTGATTGTTTGACCAATATGGGCAGTGTACAAGAAGAGGAGGGGGCCTAGAACCGATCCTTGAGGAACCTCAACAGTAAGGGGAAGGTGAGAGGAGGAGGAACCGGCAAAAGATACAGTAAAGGAGCAGTCAGAGAGATAGGAGGAGAACCATGAGAGAACGGTGTCCTTGAGGCCAATGGAACGGAGCATAGTGAGGAGGAGGAGCTGATGATCCACAGTGTCGAATGCTGCAGAGAGATCCAAGAGAATTAGCATGGAGTAATGACCATTTGGTTTAGCTGTTAGTAGATCATTAGAGACTTTAGTGAGGGCAGTTTCAGTAGAGTGTAAGGAGCGTAAACCGGATTGGAGAGGGTCAAGAAGAGAGTTATCAGAGAGATAGTGGATAAGACGGGAGTGGACCAGGCGTTCCAGGAGTTTAGAAATGAAGGGAAGATTAGAGACAGGTCTATAGTTAGCGGCACAGTTTTGGTCGAGGGATGGTTTTTTAAGTAGTGGATGTATGATGGCATGCTTAAATGAGGAGGGAAAGATACCAGAAGAGAGAGAGAGAGGTTAAATATTTTAGTTAGGTGAGGGGTGACAGCAGGGGAAAGGGACTGGAGGAGATGTGACGGAAATGGGTCACTGATGCAAAAGGTTGGGCGAGAAGATTCAAGGAGCCTGCTTACTTCTTCTTCTATTACTGGTTCAAAATCAGAGAGTGAGCTAGATGCAGTGGGGGAGGGAGGACAGTGCATGGTATGAGGTGATTTGGAGATAATTTCCTGTCGAATCTGGTCAATTTTTTCTTTTAAGTAATTGGCCAGATCGTCAGCTCAGAGCTCTGTGGTTGGGGCCTGAACTCTTGGGTTGAGTAGAGAATGATAAGTGTCATAGAGACGTTTCGGGTTATTGGACAGTGAGGTGATGAGGGTGTTGAAATAGGTTTGTTTGGAGAGGTGAAGGGCAGTGTTGTATGTTCTAAGCATAAACTTATAATGGATGAAATCTTCGTGTAGATTGGATTTTCTCCACAGACGTTCGGCGCTCCTGGAGCCGCTGCAGGAAACGTGTTTGCACCGTGTGCCAGGGTTGTCGCCGTCTGCGTTGTGGTGTTCTATTTATAGGAGATGCAAATTCATCCAGGGCAGTTTGAAGTGTTTCATTGTAATGCTTCAATGCAGAATCAGGACATGAGAGGGAGGAGATAGGGGCCAATGAAGACTGAAAGTTCTTCATAAGTTTCTGGGAGTTAATGGCCTGTATGTTTCTATAAGTATGGACAGTGGGGGTGACCTGAGCAGCCTGGCAGTCCTTGATAGAGAATGAAAGAAGATTGTGGTCAGAGTGCGGGAGAGGGGAGTTTGCAAAATCATCCACTGCACAAAGAAAATAATATTGCTCCCCATTTCAGGAGAGATTGTGCAGTAATCTGAATTCCTTAGGATCAAAAACAATGTAATTGGTTGTAAGTTCTATAGAAAAGGGCTTTCACTGCCCAAAGTCATTTGAACAGTTTTGTGTGGAGGAGAATGTTGTGATCTAGAGGCAAAATGGTGATCATGGTAATATGGCCGGACTACACCACCGATAAAGCAGCCACAGCCGGTGACTGAGAGGAATCTGTGACTTCTCTGCATTCAGTGGTTACTACTCACCTGGGTAGTCATATGTGGGAATCTCCTCTTTGCACCACTCATCATCTCTCACATATGTCTCTGTAGTATTAATATGGGTCAGATCTTCACCCTGAAACAAATATTGTAAAAGTCACAGACAGATGGAGAAGTCCCATCTATGATCAGCTCTAATCCTGCCATCTCCACCGTTCTCATTACACAAGTATAAAACATATAATACTGGGGGATAAAACAAGACTGAGCACAAGACCTTCACAGCCGTCTACACATCATAGGGGAGATCTCCTGACACCTTCTCTCCATCTACCTGATGATCCTGAGAAACACTGGGATCTTCTTGGCTACAGTCCTGTGGAAGAAGAGGACGGGGACATCTCTCTGGTGTTGTCCTCTTAATGGATAGATCTGGAGGAAACACACAAAGGGACTGAATTCATTCTCTACATACAGATAATTATTGGCCGTGTGTATTTAGTCCTATTACCTGGTGATGTGAGGGGCTGGGGAACCTCCATTATGACGTCCTTGTACAGATCTCTGTGTCCTTCTAAATACTCCCACTCCTCCATGGAGAAATAGACAGCGACATCCTGACACCTTATAGGAACCTGACACATACAATGATACCGTCATCCCCCCAATCCCTTCATAGTGTTACTGTATAATGTCCCAGCATTCCCAGCAGTGTCACCTCTCCAGTCAGCAGCTCAATCATCTTGTAGATGAGTTCTAGGATCTTCTGGTCATTGATGTCCTCATGGATCAGGGGGTGAGGTGGAGGCCCCGTGATTGGGCTCAGGGGTCTTCCCCATCCCTCAGACACAGGGTCCTGACAGCGATCACTAGAGGTCTTCTTCACCACTGTGTAATCCTGGTTATGGAGAGACACATTAATAAATCTCACTACAGACATTTCCAGAGTCCTCACCTCTCCAGTTCTGTCCACCTGTTATTCCCATAGATAAGAATGATGTAATGTGACGACATCAGAATCTCTCACCTCTCCAGTGAGACGGAAGAGGATCTCTAGGGTGAGGTGTAATATCCTCTCCGCCATCTTGTCTCTGTCCATATCCATCCTTGATGAGTAAATCAGGAAAATTCTCTTCTGTAGAAGATCTTCACTGAGAGGATCCGATATTGTAGAGACCTGAATGAGAAGAAGATGATCCGATGTAACATCATAAGAATCCTGTGTAATAATACAATTACTGGAGATAATAAGGGAAACATATGAGGAGATTTATTATCTTACAGGGTTTAGTTTTCTCCCCTGACATCTACTAATAAAACCTATATATTTAGGCCACAGACAACAAGCAGTTTCCTCCTCGGAGTTGGCAGCTGAACACGTTCCTCATAGACTCATCTTCCATAACGCTAATTCTCGTCTCATTACCGACACTGGAATCGGCATTAGTAATACTGCAGGAGATATTCATTACATGCGACATGAGAAATAACTCCTTCATGATGAGGACGACATCTTCATCTTCTACTACGGCTCTAGAAACAGATTTGGCCAGAGTCGGTCACTGACTCCATCCCCACCGGCCGTCTATATGAATGTTTCCCGGCTTCCCCGCACTGTAATCTTCAATAATAATAATAATAATAATCTTTATTTATATAGCGCCAACATATTCCTCAGCGCTTTACAGTTTAACAGTTTCAAAACACAAGTCATAAGTAACAACGTTAACAATACAATAATTAAAGCAAAATAAGACGAAATAAGATGACCCTGCTCGTGAGAGCTTACAATCTACAATGAGGTGGGGGAGATACAGAGTACAGGTGTGAATTTACAATTGTATATTTACAATGAAGGTCCAGCCATCTTGAGGGAGTGAAGGATGGATGGAGATAGTGAATGGGCTACACACGCACACTTACACATAGAATGACTTTGATTAGCGAACGTGATAAGCCGCTCTGAACAAATGTGTTTTAAAGGAGCGCCTAAAACTATGCAAACTGTGGTTAGTCCTAATTTCTTGGGGTAGAGCATTCCAGAGTATAGGAGCAGCACGGGAGAAGTCTTGGAGTCGGGAGTGGGAGGTACGGATTAGTGCAGAGGTTAGTCGAAAGTCGTCTGCAGAGCGCAGCGATCGGCTAGGCCGATAGAAAGAAATGAGGGAGGAGATGTAGGGGGGTTGCCGCACCATGGAGAGCTTTGTGGGTGAGAACAAGTACTTTGAATCGGATCCTATAATGAATGGGCAGCCAGTGTAATGACTGACGAAGAGCGGACACATCCGAGTACCGATTAGCCAGATGGATGACACTGGCTGCTGCATTAAGTATGGACTGGAGGGGGGATAGTCGAGTGACGGGGAGGCCAATTAATAGAGCATTGCAGTAATCCAGGCGGGAGTGGATCAATGCTACAGTGAGGGTTTTTGTTGTTTCCATGGTGAGAAAAGGGCGAATTCTAGAGATGTTCTTTAGGTGTAAGCAGCAAGAGCGGGCAAGAGATTGTACATGGGATGTGAAGTAGAGATTGGTGTCAAACATAACACCCAGACAGCACGCCTGCTGCAGGGTTGTTATTGTGGTACCACCCACAGAGAGGGAAATGTCAGATTTAAGGGAGGTTAGTAGACGGCGGGAGCAGAAGTTCAGTTTTAGAGAGGTTGAGTTTCAGATAGAGAGTGGACATGACGTTGGAGACTGCGGACAGACAGTCACTGGCGTTCTGTAGTACAGAGGGGGTAAGGTCGGGGAAGACGTACATAGTTGTGTGTCATCAGCATAAAGATGGTACTGAAAGCCAAATCTGCTGATGATCTGTCCAATTGGGGCCGTGTAGAGAGAGAAAAGAAGGGGGCCAAGGACTGAGCCCTGAGGTACCCCGACAGCAAGAGGAAGAGGAGATGACGTGGAGCCAGAGAACAAAACACTGAAGGAGCAGTCAGAGAGATAAGAAGAGAACCAGGAGAGTGCAGTGTCCTTAATGCCTAGTGACTGGAGCCTAGAGAGTAGGAGATGGTGGTCAACAGTGTCGAAAGCTGCAGATAGATTGAGAAGAATGAGCAGAGAGTGGTCACCGTTACGTTTTGCTGTCAGAAGGTCATTGGTCACTTTGATAAGTGCAGTTTCAGTCGAATGTAGGGGGCGGAAGCCAGACTGTGAAGGGTCTAGAAGGGAGTGAGTGGAGAGGTAACGGGTAAGGCGGGAGTAAACTAGGCGCTCCAAAAGTTTAGAGATGAAGGGGAGATTGGAGACTGGTCTGTAGTTGTTTGTGCAGGATGGGTCGAGAGCAGGTTTCTTTAGTAATGGAGTAACAATGGCGTGTTTGAAGGAGGATGGGAAAATGCCCGAGGAGAGGGAGAGATTAAAGATTGTAGTTAGGTGGGTTGTGACGACTGGAGAGAGAGACTGGAGGAGATGTGAGGGCATGGGGTCGGTAGTGCATGTAGTCGGATGAGAAGAAGAGGAGTCTGGAGACTTCTTCTTCTGTGATGGGATCAAATGTGGAAAGTGAGCCAGGGAAGATGCAGGAAGGGATGGGAGTCACAGCACTTGGTGGTTGGGAGCAGATTTCCTGACGGATATTATCTATTTTTTCTGTAAAGTTGGAGGCCAGGTCATCAGCACAAATGTCTGTGATAGGGGCTTGTGCTTTTGGCCTGAGGAGGGAGTGAAAAATGTCAAAAAGTTTCTTGGGGTTGTTGGCTAGTGAGGAGATCAGGGTGGTGAAGTAGGTCTGTTTGGCGAGGTGAAGGGCAGCGTTATAGGTTCTTAACATAAATTTGAAGTGGATGAAGTCTTCTGTTGTGAGGGTTTTTCTCCATAGGCGTTCAGCACTACTAGAGCATCGCTGGAGAAGTTGAGTTTGTGATGTGAGCCAGGGCTGCTTTACTCTGTGTTTGGAGGTTCTGAGGGTGAGGGGAGCTACTTGGTCAAGGGTGCTTCTAAGTGTGTCATTGTAGTGATGAACAGCCAGATTAGGACAGGAAAAAGTGGAGATAGGGGACAGTGATGAGTGTAGGGAATCTGAAAGTGTCTGAGGGTTAAGGGCTTGTAGATTTCTGACTGTGTGGGAGGTAGGAGTGAGCTGGGGTGGGTGAGTATTTGTGAGTGTGAAGGAGAGAATGTTGTGGTCAGAGAGTGGAAGCGGTGAGTTATTTAGGTGGGAGATTGAGCAGAGCCGGACAAAGACCAGATCAAGGGTGTTACCGTCCTTGTGTGTCTCAGAGGTTGAAAGCTGCGAGAGGCCTAGAGAGGTGGTTAGTGATAGAAGCTGGGATGCAGATGTGGAAGTAGGGCTGTTAATGGAGATGTTGAAGTCTCCCAGGATGAGGGTTGGAAGTTCTGAGGACATGAAGTGCGGCAGCCAGGCTGAAAAGTGGTCAAGGAAGTGGGTGGGTGAGCCTGGGGGCCGGTATATGACCGCTACCCTGAGGGAGAGGGGACGAAAGAGCCTGATGGTGTGGACCTCAAAAGGGAATAAGAGTGATGGAACTGGGGGGGATGACCTGGAAAGTGCATTGTGGGGACAGGAGTATGCCGACTTCACCACCATGTCTGTTTGTGGGTTTCGGGGAGTGAGAGAATTGTAAGCCACCGTAGGAAATGGCAGCAGGAGAGACAGTGTCAGAATCCTGAATCCAGCTTTCAGTGAGGGCCAACAGATTAAGAGAGTTGTTCAGAAAGTAGTTGTGTAGGAAAGGAAGCTTGTTACAAGCAGACCGTGGATTCCAGAGGGCACAATTAAAAGATGGAGATGAGGGAGTGCAAGTAATGTTAATAAGATTATTACGGTTTCGATATGAGGTAGGGTAGGGGTTGAGGTTGGGGGATGGTGGACCAGGGTTGGGGGAGATGTCCCCTGAAATCAGTAGGAGTAGGAAGATAAAGAGCAAATAGTTGTTGGAATTGTACGTAGTTTTTTTCTGCGATGCGTTTGGGCAAGATGGGCTAGGGTTTCTCAGGAAGGTGAGTACATGTGAGCTGTACATGGGAAAGGGAAGTATAGAGGGGCTGATGTGTACGAGTCATGATGGAGGGGGGATAGGGTGGTGAATGTGGATGGCAAGGGAACACAGTAGGATAAAAATAAAGCACATGGTTAAAGGGGAGAGCAAAGTGTGGGTTACCTGACTCCAGCCCTGACTAACTGCCATGTATAACTGCCGTTTTGCTGGTTGCTTAGCTTCTGTGATGCTTTGCTTATGGGATGCTTGCGTGCTGCACCCCACACTTTATAGTGAAGGGACAGGAGAGAGGGTCTGTTCCCAGGAGCTACAGTCTGAGGAAAGGGCTAAAAAGTAGAGTTGAGCGACTTTTGGTTTTTTAGGGTCGCGTTTCGTTTCGTGAAACACGACTTTTCCAAAAGTCGGGTCGAGCAAGATCGTCCGATTATAGGGAAAAGTCGGGGTCGTCCCGAAACACGAAACCCAATGTAAGTCAATGGGGAATAAAAGTCGGCAGTGAGAGGACAGGAAACACACCTACAGTGCCCATTTGAATGCCAAAAGCATCAATTCTTCTTACTTAAGCTTGTCAACCTTAATTAACTTCATAATACAAGTTACGCACTGAAAAATGGGGGTTATTTGGCTAAAGTTGTGGGGGGGGGAGGGCTGGCTGCAGGTTTTCATGTGCCCTGGGCGAAAGAGCGCCCCTTTAACACATACCACAACTCATCATGCTCCGATACGGCAGATAAATAGCGGTATAGTACAATGAAAAATACCTCACTTTTTACATCTCATGACGAGGCCAACTATTTCTCCATACAGAATCATTGGTCCCATATAATGTTTGAAACAGTATATGATGAGCTCCACATAATGCTACAGTATATGTTGGTCCCCATGGATGAAGCTCCACTGTTTTATGGGCCCAAATAATGCTCCAAACATAATGGGCCCCATTTCTAATGCTCTAGTGTATAATGGGCCCTGTAAATGCTGCTCCAGTGTCTGATGTCCACCTTTGGAATGTTCCAGTGTATGGTGGGCCCCATCTATCATTCTCCAGAGTATAGTGCTCCCCAAAAATTGCTGTCCCAACATTGAAAACAATCAAATAAGTCTCCTCGCTAGGGAATCCCTGTACTTGTCTGGACAGGTGCTGTAGCTTGCTTAACAGCTCGCCAGCCGTTCTCACGCCCAGTATGGATTGCACGTGATTGCACAAAGGTTAGAAAGGGTACCGTATCCCTGGATAACATGTATGGATAGCGTACACATTCAAAATATATGTCTCAGGAGGCAGGCTCAGATGGTGTCAGGCCCAGTATGGATTGCACGTGATTGCACAAAGGTTAGAAAGGGTACCGTATCCCTGGATAACATGTATGGATAGCGTACACATTCAAAATATATGTCTCAGGAGGCAGGCTCAGACGGTGTCAGGCACAGTATGGATTGCATGTGATTGCACAAAGGTTAGAAAGGGTACCGTATCCCTGGATAACATGTATGGATAGCGTACACATTCAAAATATATGTCTCAGGAGGCAGGCTCAGACGGTGTCAGGCACAGTATGGATTGCACGTGATTGCACAAAGGTTAGAAAGGGTACCGTATCCCAGGATAACATGTATGGATAGCGTACACATTCAAAATATATGTCTCAGGAGGCAGGCTCAGACGGTGTTAGGCCCAGTATGGATTGCACGTGATTGCACAAAGGTTAGAAAGGGTACCGTATCCCCGGATAACATGTATGGATAGCGTACACATTCAAAATATATGTCTCAGGAGGCAGGCTCAGACGGTGTTAGGCACAGTATGGATTGCACGTGATTGCACAAAGGTTAGAAAGGGTACCGTATCCCTGGATAACATGTATGGATAGCGTACACATTCAAAATATATGTCTCAGGAGGCAGGCTCAGACGGTGTTAGGCACAGTATGGATTGCACGTGATTGCACAAAGGTTAGAAAGGGTACCGTATCCCCGGATAACATGTATGGATAGCGTACACATTCAAAATATATGTCTCAGGAGGCAGGCTCAGACGGTGTCAGGCCCAGTATGGATTGCACGTGATTGCACAAAGGTTAGAAAGGGTACCGTATCCCTGGATAACATGTATGGATAGCGTACACATTCAAAATATATGTCTCAGGAGGCAGGCTCAGACGGTGTCAGGCACAGTATGGATTGCACGTGATTGCACAAAGGTTAGAAAGGGTACCGTATCCCTGGATAACATGTATGGATAGCGTACACATTCAAAATATATGTCTCAGGAGGCAGGCTCAGACGGTGTTAGGCCCAGTATGGATTGCACGTGATTGCACAAAGGTTAGAAAGGGTACCGTATCCCCGGATAACATGTATGGATAGCGTACACATTCAAAATATATGTCTCAGGAGGCAGGCTCAGACGGTGTTAGGCCCAGTATGGATTGCACGTGATTGCACAAAGGTTAGAAAGGGTACCGTATCCCTGGATAACATGTATGGATAGCGTACACATTCAAAATATATGTCTCAGGAGGCAGGCTCAGACGGTGTCAGGCACAGTATGGATTGCACGTGATTGCACAAAGGTTAGAAAGGGTACCGTATCCCCGGATAACATGTATGGATAGCGTACACATTCAAAATATATGTCTCAGGAGGCAGGCTCAGACGGTGTCAGGCCCAGTATGGATTGCACGTGATTGCACAAAGGTTAGAAAGGGTACCGTATCCCTGGATAACATGTATGGATAGCGTACACATTCAAAATATATGTCTCAGGAGGCAGGCTCAGACGGTGTCAGGCACAGTATGGATTTGACGGCCCAGATTACACAGCGGAGGAGCAGGGAGAGGTAAAGATTGCAAATGCTGAGGCCCTGCCCAAGTAAGGGGGGCCCACTCGTGGGCGTCGGTACTGGCACTGGGCACCTCATAGCACAGCGGTGTGTCTGACGGCGGGTGTGCACCACAACCGTCAGAGACACTTGATTGCACTATGAGGGACCCTGTGCCAGTGCCCGCGCCCAAGAGTCGGCCTACCCACCTGTCCAGGGCAACGGCACTCGCACGGTGTCGTGCGGTAGGTGGTGACCCCGGCCATGGGGGGGGAGGCAGCACAGTTAGGGAGTTTTAGAAAGTGGCATATGTTGATGTTGGACATTCAGCTGATGCAAAAGGCGAAATAGGTGAAGTACCAGGAAGAGGTGGACCAAAGCAAGCCATTTTTCTGTCACCCTATGTGTCATCAGGGGAAGGTGGGACAAAATCCTTGGAAACCCATGCGTGGTTCATTTTAATGAAGGTTAGATCATCCACATTTTGGGTTGACAGACGGGTCCTTTTTTCTGTCAGGATTGATCCAGCTGCACTGAAGACTCTTTCCGATAGCACACTTGCAGCTGGGCAAGCGAGCTCCTGTAAGGCATATTGGGCCAATTCAGGCCAGGTGTCCAGTTTAGCGGCCCAATAGTCAAAGGGGAATGACCTGTGTGGGAGAACATCGATATGGGAGGAAAAGTAGTTTGTAACCATAGTTGACAACTGCTGTCTCCTGTCACTTTCCATCGATGCAGTATTACCAGTTGTGTGAGCGGTATTTGAAAAATCAGTCCACAACATTGTCATGAAACCCCTGTCTCCAACTCCACTTCTGCTGTGTGCATCACGAACACCTCTGCCAAGCTGCCCCCGGCCCGTACGGCTCGTGTGAGAACCATCACCGCTGCTGTGTGCTGGGAATGCCTCAAGCAACCGATTTACCAGAGTTGCTTGTTTATTAGCCAATATTAGGTCAAGGTTCTCCTGTGGCATGATGTTTTGTAATTTGCCTTTATAGCGTGGATCCAGGATGCTGGCCAACCAGTTGTCGTCATCGTTCATCATTTTGGCAATGCGGGGGTCCCTTTTTAGGATCCGCAAGGCATAATCTGACATGTGGGCCAATGTTCCCGGTGTCAATGATGCACTGCGAGTGCTGGGTGGAGGAGCACTTTCTGGCAAATCCACATCCCTCCAGTCACGCACAAACCCTGTACCAGACCTTGCCACGCCAACATTTTCACTTGCCCCACGAGATGCATCCTCCTCCCCTAAGTAATCATCCCCATCATCCTCCTCCTCCTCCTCTTCTTCCTCCACCTCGTCCAGGAGAGGTCCCTGAGCAGACAATGGCTGAATGTCATCAAGGATTCCCTCCTCCTCTTCCTCCTCATCAACATTGGCTGCAGACGCCTGCTCCTTAAGGTGCGTCAAAGTTTGCATGAGCAGACGCATAAGTGGGATACTCATGCTTAGGATGGCGTCATCTGCGCTTACCAGCCGTGTGCATTCCTCAAAACACTGAAGGACTTTACAAAGGTCTTTAAGCTTCGCCCACTGCACGCCTGTCAACTCCATGTCTGCTCTCAAAGTGCCTGGCCGTGTATCCTCCCACAAATGCATTATGGCCTGCCTCTGCTCGCACAGCCGCTCCACCATGTGCAGGGTGGAGTTCCACCTTGTTGCAATGTCGATAATGAGGCGGTGGTTGGGAAGGTGGAGCAATCGCTGCAGCTTCTGCATACGAACGGAGTGTACAGGCGACCGGCGGATGTGCGCGCACAGTCTTCGCACCTTCTGGAGCAGGGCTGTTAACTCCGGATAATTTTTGAGGAAGCACTGCACCACCAGGTTCAAGGTGTGAGCCAAGCAAGGTATGTGGCTGAGTTTTGAAAGGGCTATGGCTGCCACAAAATTACGGCCGTTATCAATAACTACCTTGCCTGCCTCAAGATGTACACTGCCCAGCCATGACTCAGTTTGTCGCTTCAAGTACTCGGCCAGCACCTCGGCGGTGTGTCTGTCGCCCAAACACATCAGGGTTGATGATGGTGATGGAGTTGGTGTTCTTTCTGATGGCCTAGAATCAGTCTTTCGTTGATATAACAGTGGGATTCCCTGACTGCTGTGGTCTTACAACGACACCTCAACATTTGCTGCTGTGCTAACCGGTGGGCTTTCAGTGGGGGAAACAATGTAGCGTTGCTGACTACCTTCGTTGTGATCAGTTGCACATGTGGCACTTGAGGTTTGGTGTTGTGTCCACGCTTGCAAGTGCATGCTGGTTAAATGTCTAAGCATGCAACTGGTATTCAAATTTTTCAGATTTTTCCCTCGGCTAAAGGTCTTTGTGCACTTCTTACAGATAACCTTGGCCTGATCCTGAGGATTTTGTTCAAAAAAGTGCCACTCTGCACTCTTCCTACTTTGGCAGACATTTTGCGGCCTAGCATGCTGTGATCTTTTGACCCTCTGGACAAGCTGTCCAGCAACTCTTTTGATGTTTGGAACCTGTCTTTGGAGTGCTCCGGGCCTGCCAGATAACAGCTGTTGCGATGTCGATGTCTGCTGTGGATGCTCCTCATCTGAGCTATTGGAAGCAGCACCCTCTTCCCCCAATGGATGCCAATCTGGGTCAACAACTGGGTCATCCATCACCTCCTCTTCTATGTCATGTGCACCTTTCTCTGTGTCACCGTGTATGGTGGTATAGTGTGCGGGAAGGGGCACCTGAGTCTCATCAGGGTCAAAATCTGGCTCTGTACACTGCGAGGACAATGTAGTGCTCTGAGTGAATGTACCAGCAGAATCATCCATCAGCGGCTGTGCATCAGTGCACTCCATGTCAGATTCATCTTGGCCTGGGTAATTCACCATTTCACTTGATAATCCAGGCATGGTATGTGAAAACAGCTCCATGGAGTAATCAGTAGTATGGCCTGCGTCATCCTTCAATCTTGGTTGGGGTGAAGGACACAAGGAAAGGTGTGGTTCATGAACATGAGCCTCCAATGACGACTCAGTGCTTTTACTTTTTACAACTGAAGAAGAGGAGGCGATAGAGCTGGAGGCTGAGTCAGCAATGTAAGACAAAACTTTTTCCTGATGCTCTGCCTTTAAAAGCGGTTTGCCAACTCCTAGAAAACTAAGCGTTCGAAGCCTTATGTAGCCAGACGATGAAGCAGGGTCAGCACCTCCTGCATTCGGTCCTATTTTGCTCTTGCCACTACCATCAGATCCACCACCAACACCATCATTACCAGCTGCCAACCCCCGCCCAATTCCACGGCCTCTTCCACCAGCCTTCCTCATTTTTGGTAGAAATGTAGACAAAATCCAACAAACTATATAGTAATGTAAAACAAGGTACAAGGTGTCTATAGGACAGGGGAGATTTAGAATTTCTGCGCACACTTTTGGACACTGGACACTTGTGGATTGTGTGAGGCCCACTGATATCTGAGCGCTATGTGACACGCTCGATGGCACAGCTGCCTGTGACCAAAGTGACGAGAGGATAATGGAGATTTTGAATCTCTGCGCACACTTTTGGACACTGGACACTTGTGGATTGTGTGAGGCCCACTGATATCTGAGCGCTATGTGACACGCTCGATGGCACAGCTGCCTGTGACCAAAGTGACGAGAGGATAATGGAGATTTTGAATCTCTGCGCACACTTTTGGACACTGGACACTTGTGGATTGTGTGAGGCCCACTGATATCTGAGCGCTATGTGACACGCTCGATGGCACAGCTGCCTGTGACCAAAGTGACGAGAGGATAATGGAGATTTTGAATCTCTGCGCACACTTTTGGACACTGGACACTTGTGGATTGTGTGAGGCCCACTGATATCTGAGCACTATGTGACACGCTCGATGGCACAGCTGCCTGTGACCAAAGTGACGAGAGGATAATGGAGATTTTGAATCTCTGCGCACACTTTTGGACACTTGTGGATTGTGTGAGGCCCACTGATATCTGAGCGCTATGTGACACGCTCGATGGCACAGCTGCCTGTGACCAAAGTGACGAGAGGATAATGGAGATTTTGAATCTCTGCGCACACTTTTGGACACTGGACACTTGTGGATTGTGTGAGGCCCACTGATATCTGAGCGCTATGTGACACGCTCGATGGCACAGCTGCCTGTGACCAAAGTGACGAGAGGATAATGGAGATTTTGAATCTCTGCGCACACTTTTGGACACTGGACACTTGTGGATTGTGTGAGGCCCACTGATATCTGAGCGCTATGTGACACGCTCGATGGCACAGCTGCCTGTGACCAAAGTGACGAGAGGATAATGGAGATTTTGAATCTCTGCGCACACTTTTGGACACTGGACACTTGTGGATTGTGTGAGGCCCACTGATATCTGAGCGCTATGTGACAGGCTCGATGGCACAGCTGTGACAAAAGTGACTAGAGGATAAGAGAGATTGGATTGCTTTTAAAAAAGCAGTTTTCGGAGCAGTGGGTAAACAGCAATGCCAGCGTGTCAGGAAGCCTTAAAAGGCAGCCCAACAACCAACACCACTGATACACCACAATATAGCCTCCCCTTGCACTGCACACACAGTGACTTGTGTGTTGTGCAGGCCAAATCGCTAGCAGCAGAAGCAGTTTTTTTGTCTTCTTCCCTGCCTAACGCTCTCCCTACAGAATCAGCAGCAACCTCTCCCTATACTAAGATCGGCAGAAGTAAGATGGCGGTCGGCGTGCACGCCCTTTTATATCCCCTGTGACGCCCACCAAAGCAAGCCAATCACTTGCATGCCCTTCTGAAAGATGGTGGTGACCCGTGCTTAGGTCATCACGTTGCCCACAGTGTCCGTGGATCCTGATTGGCTGAAAAAGAGCGCAAAACAAACTTTTGAAACGCGACTTTGGCGCGTAAGTCGCCGACCTCGTGGCCGACCTCATCCTAGGGTCGGGTTTCGTTTCATGAAACCCGACTTTGGCAAAAGTCGGCGACTTTTGAATTTTTTCGACCCGTTTCGCTCAACTCTACTAAAAAGCCTTCACTAGACCACTGTACAGCTGTATAATGAGACCAAGGCTTTATAGTGAAGGGACAGGAGTGAAGGCCTGATCCCAGGAGCTACAGTCTGAGGAAAGGGCTAAAAAGCCTTCACTAGACCCCTGTACAGCTGTATAATGAGACCCAGGCTTTATAGTGAAGGGACAGGAGTGAGGACCTGTGCCCAGGAGCTACAGACTGAGGAAAGGGCTAAAAAGTCTTCACTAGTCCCCTGTACAGCTGTATAAAGAGGCCCAGGCTTTATAGTGAAGGGACAGGAGTGAGGGCCTGATCCCAGGAGCTACAGACTGAGGAGAGGGCTAAAAAGCCTTCACTAGACCCCTGTACGGCTGTATAATGAGGCCCAGGCTTTATAGTGAAGGGACAGGAGTGAGGGCCTGATCCCAGGAGCTACAGACTGAGGAGAGGGCTAAAAAGCCTTCACTAGACCCCTGTACGGCTGTATAATGAGGCCCAGGCATTATAGTGAAGGGACAGGAGTGAGGGCCTGATCCCAGGAGCTAGAGACTGAGGAAAGGGCTAAAAAGCCTTCACTAGACCCCTGTACAGCTGTATAATGAGGCCCAGGCTTTATAGTTAAGGGACAGGAGTGAGGGCCTGTGCCCAGGAGCTAGAGACTGAGGAAAGGGATAAAAAGCCTTCACTAGACCCCTGTACAGCTGTAAAATGAGGCCCAGGCTTTATAGTGAAGGGACAGGAGTGAGGGCTTGTGCCCAGGAGCTACAGACTGAGGAAAGGGCTAAAAAGCCTTCACTAGACCCCTGTACAGCTGTATAATGAGGCCCAGGCTTTATAGTGAAGGGACAGGAGTGAGGGC
The DNA here is from genome assembly GCF_039654945.1 of Dendrobates tinctorius. Classification (NCBI taxonomy): domain Eukaryota; kingdom Metazoa; phylum Chordata; class Amphibia; order Anura; family Dendrobatidae; genus Dendrobates; species Dendrobates tinctorius. The sequence continues at coordinate 1,565,693 of NW_027361988.1, read as the reverse complement.
CTGTGCCCAGGAGCTAGAGACTGAGGAAAGGGCTAAAAAGCCTTCACTAGACCCCTGTACAGCAGTATAATGAGGCCCAGGCTTTATAGTGAAGGGACAGGAGTGAGGGCCTGTGCCCAGGAGCTAGAGACTGAGGAAAGGGCTAAAAAGCCTTCACTAGACCCCTGTACAGCTGTATAATGAGGCCCAGGCTTTATAGTGAAGGGACAGGAGTGAGGGCCTGTGCCCAGGAGCTAGAGACTGAGGAAAGGGCTAAAAAGCGTTCACTAGACCCCTGTACAGCTGTATAATGAGGCCCAGGCTTTATAGTGAAGGGACAGGAGGGAGAAAAGTGGGGAAAGTTGCCAGAAGAGCCGGACTGCCCATCACTAACCTGCAGAGCCGCACTCCACATATATGGCTGCTCTGTGCACAGGACCTGTGATGAGGTCACAGGAGGGGAGGAGTCAGGGGTCACATGATCAGGGGCCTCACTGTGTGCAGGACTGCTGTGCTGGTTGTCATCCTGCTGGATGAAGGGAATCATAGAATCATAGAATTGTAGAGTTGGAAGGGACCTCCTGGGCCATCTGGTCCAACCCCCTGCTCAAAGCAGGATTCGCTAAATCATCCCAGTCAGATGTCTGTCCAGCCTCTGTTTGAAGACTTCCATTGAAGGAGAACTCACCACTTCTCGTGGCAGCCTGTTCCACTCATTGATCACTCTAACTGTCAAAAAGTTTTTTCTAATATCTAATCTGTGTCTCCTCCCATTCAGTTTCATCCCATTGCTTCTAGTCTTTCCTTGTGCAAATGAGAATAAAGTTGATCCTTCTACAATGTGACAGCCCTTTAGATATTTGTAGACAGCTATTAAGTCTCCTCTCAGTCTTCTCTTTTGCAAACTAAACATTCCCAAATCCTGCAACCTTTCCTCATAAGACAGGGTTTGCAGACCGGTCACCATTCTGGTCGCTCTTTTCTGAACTTGCTCCAGTTTGTTGATGTCTTTTTTAAAATGTGGTGCCCAAAATTGGACACAATATTCCAGATGAGGTCTGACCAAAGAGGAGTAGAGGGAAATAATGACTTCACGTGATCTAGACTGTATGCTTCTGTTAATACATCCTAGAATTGCATTTGCCTTTTTTGCTGCTGCATCACACTGTTGACTCATATTCAGTCTGTGATCTATTAGTATACCCAAGTCTTTTTCACATGTGCTGTCACTTAGCCCTATTCCTCCCATTCTATATATGCTTTTTCCATTTTTATTGCCCAGATGTAGTACTTTGCATTTCTCCCTGTTAAAAACCATTCTGTTAGTTGCTGCCCACTTCTCCAGTTTATTTAAATCTTTTTGAATCCTCTCTCTCTCTTCTCTAGTATTAGCTATCCCTCCTAGCTTTGTGTCATCAGCAAATTTAATCAGTTTACCCTCAATTCCTTCATCTAAATCGTTGATAAAGATGTTGAACAATACAGGGCCCAGGACAGAGCCCTGTGGTACCCCACTTGAGACATTCTTCCAACTGGATGTGCAGCCATTTACGACCACTCTTTGGGTCCGATCACTAAGCCAGTTATGAATCCACCTAACAGTTGCCTTGTCCATTCCATACTTAATCATTTTTTCAATAAGGATTGTATGAGAGACTTTGTCAAATGCTTTGCTGAAGTCAAGATATACTATATCTACAGCATTTCCTTGATCCACCCAATCAGTGATACCGTCATAGAAGGAAATTAAGTTAGTCTGACATGACTTATTAGTTACAAACCCATGCTGACTCTGTTTAATCACTTCATTCTTATCCAGGTATTGACATACATGTTGTTTAATAATTTGTTCAAAGATCTTTCCTGGTATAGAAGTCAGACTCACCGGCCTATAGTTACCTGGGTCCACCTTCTTCCCCTTTTTGAAGATAGGAACAACATTTGCTCTTCTCCAGTCTTCTGGCACTTCTCCTGTTCTCCAAGAATTTTCAAAGATTATAGAGAGGGGTTCAAAAATTTCTTCTGCTATCTCCTTCAGTACTCTGGGGTGTAATTCATCTGGACCTGGAGACTTGAATTCATTTAGGCTAGCTAAGTGTTTCCTCACTATCTTTCTGTTTATAGATATCCTGGATTCTTCTATTCCCTTAATAGGACAGTGAATAACAGTTGATGTTACATTTCCTTTCTGAGAGAAAACAGATGCAAAATAGGAATTTAAAAGTTCAGCCTTCTCAACATCCTGTCTTACCATTTCATCATTTTCATCCTGTAAAAATCCTATAGCATCTTTGACTTTTCTTTTACTTTTGACATATCCCCAAAATCCTTTATTATTGCTTTTGACATCTCTTGCAAGCCTCAATTCATTTTCAGCTTTAGCTAATCTGATTTGTGCCCTGCAAGTTCTGCAGACAGCATTATATTCTTCTTTAGATATGCCTCCCTCTTTCCATTTTATAAAGATTTTTTTCTTCCTTTTTAGCATGTGCTTAAGTTCTGTGTTCATCCATCCTGGTTTCCTTAACTGCTTCCTATTCTTCCCTCTTTTCGGAATTGTTAACAACTGTGCTTTGAGAATTTCATTTTTCAAGATTTCCCATCCTTCCTGGACATTTTTGTCTTTAAGGATATCCAGCCATTGGATCCCTCCAATTCTCTTTCTGAATCCCTTAAAATCTGCCTTTCTGAAATCTAACCTTGACGTCTGAGTCTTCACAGGTCTTCCGCCTCTAGTTATCCAAAATTCTAAAATAGTATGGTCGCTACCTCCTAGGGTCCCAGCCACTTTTACCTCCTCAACCATTTCCTCCCTGTTTATAAGGATTAGATCCAAGGTAGCAGTTCCCCTTGTTTTCTCCCTTACCTTTTGGAAGATAAAGTTGTCAGCAAGAGAGGATAAGAATTTCCTTGACCTGTTAGTTTTGCCTGAGAGAGATTCCCAACAAATGTCTGGATAGTTGAAATCTCCCATGACAACTATGTCATATTTTTTGGAGAACTTGGCCATTTGATGCATAAAGACCTATGTAAGACCTATATATTTAGGCCACAGACAACAAGCAGTTTCCTCCTCGGAGTCGGCAGCTGAACACGTTCCTCATAGACTCATCTTCCATAACACTAATTCTCGTCTCATTACCGACACTGGAATCGGCATTAGCAATACTGCAGGAGATATTCATTACACGCGACATGAGAAATAACTCCTTCATGATGAGGACGACATCTTCATCTTCTACTGCGGCTCTAGAGACAGATTTGGCCAGAGTCGGTCACTGCCTCCATCCCCACCGGCCGTCTATATGAAGGTTTCCCGTCTTCCCCGCACTGGAATCTTCTATCACGTTAGATCTCAGCTCTGAGTCACACAGAAGTTTGAGGCTTTTAGAAAAGATTTTTTGTTTCCACAAACACAACGGACAGAAATGATCTGATCCCAAAGTCTCCATGTACAGTGATTTATGGGGATTATTTCTGGCCTTAGACTTTCCTATATTACAAGATGGATGTGAAGACTTTTCTGCCCAATGATGATATAACTATTCTAGGAGTGACGCCTTTATAACCAGATAATAGTATGTTTGCAGCTTGCAGAGCACAGCGGCTCCTTCTTCAGGCAGCTGGAACAATCCAGTCTCTCAGCACTGACAGCTTCTATGGCTGCTCTGGGGAGAAAACTATTTTTGTGGTAAAATGTAATTATTTTGGTATAAAATTCTGGGAGAAAGATGAGTAATTGAGAGGTGGCGGGTGTAACATGGCGCCTCTTATTGGGGGCTCTGATAATGTGACCCCCTAACACCATAAGAGCAGACCTGTCAGACGGCGCTCCTTCCCTCCTGAGGAGTGTCCGGCCCCTTATGGGGTATCGGCGCTCAGGGAAATTGTGGAACAAGTGGTTTCTGTTTTCTCCTCTTCTCCCGTGTGATAATTACAGACTTGGGGACAGAGCGACATTTTACTGGGAACATTTCATTCCTCCGCTCAATGTTACACAATTCTGTGACCCCTGAGGGTTAATAATCCTCCCTGCCCCCTAGATGAGCCCCCAGAGGTGGAGGGGGTAACATGGGGCCACTTGTGGGGTCTCTGCTGTTCTGGTGTCAGAGCTCTTCACACGTCACACGGCGTCCGCCGTCTATCCCAGCCACAATGGCGCCCCTTCCCTCCCGAGCCTGTGGGGTATCGGCCCTCAGGAGACACGGCGCACTGTGCGGCCTCAGCGCTCCTGTCACCTTTAGGACAATGATACATTGGGGGGAAAGTCACATTTCTGTGAGGGAAACAGTAAAATTGTCATTTCTTCCTTCCACATTGCTGAAATTCCTGTCACACTGTCCGAATTCAGAGATTGTCCTGTCAGAAAGGAGAAGACAGGGAGCGAAAGGGTTAATAGGACTCACAGGAGGAATCGGCCCAGAAAGCAGAAGGTGCAGGAGGGTCCGCCACATATATGACTGCTCTGTGTGCACAGGACCTGTGATGAGGTCACAGGAGGGGAGGAGTCAGGGGTCACATGATCAGGCGCCTCAGTGTGTGCAGGACTCTGCTGTGCTGGTTGTCATGGTGCTGGATGAGGGGAAGTTTCTGTGTGGGGTCAGGAGGGGTTTACAGGGTGGATGTAGCAGAGCTGTGTGTACGAGGTGTACGGAGCGGAGCCGTGTGTGTACGAGGTGTACGGAGCAGAGCCGTGTGTGTACAAGGTGTACGGAGCGGAGCCGTGTGTGTACGAGGTGTATGGAGCGGAGCCGCGTGTGTGCGAGGTGTACGGAGCAGAGCTGTGTGTGTACGAGGTGTACGGAGCTGAGCCGCGTGTGTACGAGGTGTACGGAGCTGAGCCGTGTGTGTACGAGGTGTACGGAGCGGAGCCGCGCGTGTACGAGGTGTACGGAGCTGTGCCGTGTGTGTACGAGGTGTACGGAGCGGAGCCGCGCGTGTACGAGGTGTACGGAGCTGAGCCGCGTGTGTACGAGGTGTACGGAGCTGAGCCGCGTGTGTACGAGGTGTACGGAGCGGAGCCGCGTGTGTACGAGGTGTACGGAGCTGAGCCGCGTGTGTACGAGGTGTACGGAGCGGAGCCGTGTGTGTGTACGAGGTGTACGGAGCGGAGCCGCGTGTGTACGAGGTGTACGGAGCGGAGCCCTGTGTGTACGAGGTGTACAGAGCGGAGCCCTGTGTGTACGAGGTGTACGGAGCGGAGCCCTGTGTGTACGAGGTGTACGGAGCGGAGCCCTGTGTGTACGAGGTGTACGGAACGGAGCCCTGTGTGTACGAGGTGCACGGAGCGGAGCCGTGTATATACGAGGTGTACGGAGCGGAGCCGTGTGTGTGCGAGGTGTACGGAGCGGAGCCGCGTGTGTACGAGGTGTACTGAGCGGAGCCGCGTGTGTACGAGGTGTACTGAGCGGAGCCGCGTGTGTACGAGGTGTACGGAGCGGAGCCGCGTGTGTACGAGGTGTACGGAGCGGAGCCGTGTGTGTACAAGGTGTACGGAGCGGAGCCGCGTGTGTACGAGGTGTACGGAGCTGAGCCGCGTGTGTACGGAGCGGAGCCGCGTGTGTACGAGGTGTACGGAGCGGAGCCGCGTGTGTACGAGGTGTACGGAGCGGAGCCCTGTATGTACGAGGTGTACGGAGCGCAGCCGCGTGTGTACGAGGTGTACGGAGCGCAGCCGCGTGTGTACTAGGTGTAAGGAGCGGAGCCGCGTGTGTACTAGGTGTAAGGAGCGGAGCCGCGTGTGTACGAGGTGTACGGAGCCGCGTGTGTACGAGGTGTACGGAGCGGAGCCTCGTGTGTACGAGGTGTACGGAGCGGAGCCGCGTGTGTACGAGGAGTACGGAGCGGAGCCGCGTGTGTACGAGGTGTACGGAGCGGAGCCGCGTGTGTACGAGGTGTACGGAGCGGAGCCGCGTGTGTGTACGAGGTGTACGGAGCGGAGCCGCGTGTGTACGAGGTGTACGGAGCGGAGCCGCGTGTGTACGAGGTGTACGGAGCGGAGCCGCGTGTGTACGAGGTGTACGGAGCGGAGCCGCGTGTGTACGAGGTGTACGGAGCGGAGCCGCGTGTGTACGAGGTGTACGGAGCGAAGCCGCGTGTGTACGAGGTGTACGGCGCGGAGCCGCGTGTGTACGAGGTGTACGGCGCGGAGCCGCGTGTGTACGAGGTGTACGGCGGTGGAGCCGCGTGTGCACGAGGTGTACGGCGCGGAGCCGCGTGTGTACGAGATGTACGGAGCGGAGCCGCGTGTGTACGAGGTGTACGGCGCGGAGCCGCGTGTGTACGAGGTGTACGGAGCGGAGCCGCGTGTGTACGAGGTGTACGGAGCGGAGCCGCGTGTGTACGAGGTGTACGGAGCGGAGCCGTGTGTGTACGAGGTGTACGGAGCGGAGCCGCGTGTGTACGAGGTGTACGGAGCGGAGCCGCGTGTGTACGAGGTGTACGGAGTGGAGCCGCATGTGTACGAGGTGTTCGGAGCGGAGCCCTGTATGTGGAAGGTGTATGGAGCGGAGCCATGTGTGTACGAGGTGTACGGAGCAGAGCCGCGTGTGTACCAGGTGTACGGAGCGGAGCCCTGTATGTGGGAGGTGTACGGAACAGAGCCTCGTGTGTATGAGGTGTACGGAGCAGAGCCGCATGTGACGGGAGTATTCTCCAGAGCAAGGAGGGACAGCAGGCCTGGGAACTATCCAACAGATTCATTGACCAGAAAGCAGGAGCAACACGAAGGTAATTTTCAGAGTCCCAAAATAAGTCCACAGGAAAGTGATTTGGGGGCACCTTCCGACAATCCTTGTGCCAGGTCACAAAACCATAGTCCTTTAAGAGTCCCAGAAATCCACCACGATCACACAGGGGCCAAGGCTTCCTCAGACAGCCTCGTCTTTCTCTTTCAGCATCCAACTCACATCTGACTGAGTTGCTCTGCTCCTGGATCAGCCCATGTGTGTAGTGGAGGAGGGTTCCACTCCTCCTATGCAATGGTTTGGCCCACAGCAAGGCACCACTGTGTCTACAAGGATTTGCACTGAAAGTAGTCCTCTGCTTACTAAACAACAGCTAATCTCTCAAAATCTGTTGACCAAGTTAATTACATTATAGTCTCAGGAATGAAGTCAGGTTAGTTACAGCTAATAGAACCAGAGAACAATTACACACATCACATGGCATTGCAAAGCATTGGGGGGAAGGGAAACATGGCTAACACAGCAAATGCAAGCAGAGAACAGTTACGTGGCATATTATACAAATACAGGACAGGGAAAAATATATACATCATGACAATTCCTTCCCCTCCCAATTTGTGTACGTACTAGGGACCTCTACAGGTCACTGGTTAAGTACACACAGGCATGGCGTAACTTACATGTGGCTTCATGCAGCCACGAATTGGCATCGTAGCTTTCCCACATCATTGCCCAGGAGAACAGCTGCAGGCAGACCACCCATCACCCCAACCACACATCGCCTGACCCCAAAACCAAAGTTCAGATCCATAGTGGCTGTGGGAATAGTCCTCCATTGTCCACCAGCCAGTTCAATGACAATCCCAGGTCCTCTATGGATTGCCTCAGGCCGAACCACTCGGGGATCAGCCATCGTGAGGAAAGCCCCTGAGTCACAAAATCCAACAAGTCTTTGTCCATCCAGCACGATCTCCTGCAAGTGCTTACCTCGATGAGCTGAAGTCGTCATAGCTGCGGGTCGCACACCATAAACTCCTAGTGGTGCAACATGGGTGGGTGAGGCACTAGGCCAGTCCTCATGTAGTGGTGACACGTCTTCCTCCATGGCACTTGGCTGTACATAATTAATAATATGATTGGGTACAGGATCAATCCTCATTTGAACAGCTGGGCAGGAGGCTTGCAGATGCCCCGGCTGCCCACATCGATAGCATCTGTGCTGTGTCTCACTCCATCCAATGCGTCCTCTTGGGCGAGGAGTAAGGGAACCTGCCGGTCGGCTCCCACCTGAAGGTGCTGTAGGGGGTTGAGGACGACTCCTCCATGGGCTGGCTGGACATGAGGCCTGCAGATGCCCCGGATGCCCACAACCATAACACCTGCGCTCTGCTACTTCCTCTCCTCGTCGTATTCCAGAAGGCACAGTAGAAGCAACAGGAGGCACATTAACACAGGTATCAACACGAGGTGGTGGCTCAGAGGAACGGGGAACAATGGGGACAGAAAAACTGGGGGCCACCGGTGTTGTGGAGCAGGTAGGCCTCTCTCCATCCTCCAACAGAACTCTCCACTGAGGCTTGATGGTGAGAGCCTCATCAGCGAGAGATGCAGCTTCTTCCACTGTAGCAGGTTTCCTCTCACGCACCCATTCCCTAATCTCAGCGGGGCACTGGGCAAAAAATTGTTCTTTTAGGATAACCTGGAGACAGGTGTTCCAGGTTAAGGCCTCCTCTGCCTCCAGCCAGCGATTACATATTTGTTTGAGTTTATGGGCATACATCTTGAAAGACACTTCCTCATTACAGGCTAAAGTACGAAACTGGGTCCTGTAAGTGTCTGGGGTCACAGCATAATGTTCTAGAACAGTCCGTTTAATCTCTGCAAACTCACAGTTCCACCGAGGGTCCATAGCTCTATAGGCTGCGGCAGCTCCACCCTCTAAGAGCCCCACCAGATGTCGGACGCGCTCCCTTTCCGGGACTTCCATTAATCGACACTGATGCTCAATGTCCTGGAAGAAGCCCTCAATGTCACCGGAAGCCTCATTAAACGGCTTGAAGTCTTTGCGGGACACTCTGGGGAGTTCCCTCATGGGGGATGCTGTGGGTACAGTCTGTCTGGAGCTTCTCGCTGCCTCCAAAGCGATCTCCCTCTCCAGCATTGCCCTCTGCCCCTCTAGCAATGCCCTCTCCTCCATCCTGCACTGCCTCTCCTCGGCTCTGCGCATGACCTCCATCTTATATTCTATGGAGACCTCTTCTCCCAGCAAGGCCATCTCCTCCTCGTACCACACAACCCACTGACTTTTTTGGGTATTTACCTCCGGCTGCCGTCTTTCCTCTCTTTGCTGTGAGGATCCTTCCTCAGCATCGTCTTGCAGGCGAACTGCTTCCAAAGCCTCAATCAGCTGCTCCTTGGAGAGTCCCTTGTAGCTGACTCCCAGTTCACGGGCCTTTGTTTGTAGGTTCTTCGCAGTCCAGTTCTTGTACTCTGAGGCTCTGGTTCCAGAAGTTGATGGGCCGTTGTCCTCCATTTCTTCTGCTCTGATCCCACCGCTGCCAACCAGTTTGTGACGGGAGTATTCTCAAGAGCAAGGAGGGACAACAGGCCTGGGAACTATCCAACAGATTTATTGACCAGAAAACAGGAACAACACGAAGGTAATTTGCAGAGTCCCAAAATAAGTCCATAGGAAACTGATTCGGGGGCACCTCCCGACAATCCTTGTGCCAGATCACAAAACCATAGTCCTTTAAGAGTCCCAGAAATCCACCACGATCACACAGAGGCCGAGGCTTCCTCAGACAGCCTCGTCCTTCTTTTTCAGCATCCAACTCACATCTGACTGAGTTGCTCTGAGTTGCTCTGCTCCTGGATCAGCCCATGTGTGTAGTGGAGGAGGGTTCCACTCCTCCTATGCAATGGTTTGGCCCACAGCAAGGCATTGCTGTGTCTACAAGGATTTGCACTGAAAGTAGTCCTCTGCTTACTAAACAATAGCTAATCTCTCCCAATCTGTTGACCAAGTTAATTACATTATAGGCTCAGGAATGAAGTCAGGTTAGTTACAGCTAATAGAACCAGAGAACAATTACACACATCACATGGCATTGCAAAGCATTGGGGGGAAGGGAAACATGGCTAACACAGCAAATGCAAGCAGAGAACAGTTACGTGGCATATTATACAAATACAGGACAGGGAAAAATATATACATCATGACACCGCGTGTGTAAGAGGTGTACGGAGCGGAGCCGCGTGTGTACGAGATGTACGGAGCGAAGCCGTGTGTGTACGAGGTGTACGGAGCAGAGCCCTGTGTGTACGAGGTGTACGGAGCAGAGCCCTGTGTGTACGAGGTGTACGGAGCAGAGCCGCGTGTGTACGAGGTGTAAGGAGCGGAGCCGTGTGTGTACGAGGTGTACTGAGCGGAGCCCTGTGTGTACGAGGTGTACGGAGCGGAGCCCTGTGTGTACGAGATGTATGGAGCGGAGCCGCATGTGTACGAGGTGTAAGGAGCGGAGCCGTGTGTGTACGAGGTGTACGGAGCGGAGCCGTGTGTGTACGAGGTGTACGGAGCGGAGCCCTGTGTGTACGAGGTGTACGGAGCGGAGCCCTGTGTGTACGAGGTGAAATGTTTTAAACTCAAATTTTTACATTTCACAGAGAGTAAAATGGAGCCACAATTTACACAGAAATTTCTCCCAAACCTGAGGTCAGGAATGACTGCACACGGCCGGGCTCCAATGGCGAGAGTCACTGTTTTGCTGTGTAAGGAGCGGAGCCCTGTGTGTACAAGGTGTACGGAGCGGAGCCGTGCGTGTACGAGGTGTATGGAGCGGAGCCGTGTGTATACGAGGTGTACGGAGCGGAGCCGTGTGTGTACGAGGTGTACAGAGCGGAGCCGTGTGTGTACAAGGCGTACGGAGCGGAGCCCTGTGTGTATGAGGTGTTCGGAGCGGAGTCATGTGTGTACGAGGTGTTCGGAGCGGAGCCATGTGTGTACGAGGTGTACGGAGCAGAGCTGTGTGTGTACGAGGTGTACGGAGCGGAGCCTTATGTGTACGAGGTGTAAGGAGCGGAGCTGTGTGTTTACGAGGTGTACGGAGCGGAGCCCTGTGTGTACGAGGTGTACGGAGCAGAGCTGCATGTACGAGGTGTAATGTTTTAGAATCCAATTTTTCAATTTCACAGAGTAAAATGGAGCCACAATTTACAGAGAAATGTTTCCCAAACCTGAGGCCAGGAATGACTGCACACGGCCGGGCTCCAATGGGGACAGTCACTGTTTTGCTTTTGGAGCACTAATTTGGCAGTTCTCGCTTGTGGGGGCCAATTGTAAAGTCCCCGATGATTGTGGACAACATACAACCCCCTAAAGTGACCCCATTTCAGACACTGTACCCATCAGGAAGTCATCTAAGGGTGTAATGGGCATTTTTATCTTACAGGTGTCACTGATTTCTTTACCACTTGCTGTGAAGATAATATGACATTTGTTCCGAGGTGCAGCACAGGTGGGGAAACATCTGAGTGGGCTCCTAACCAGGTGTTATGGTGGTCCCTCTCAGCGCCTCCCTACTCACTATGGTCACTGCAGCTTTTCAGCATGTTGCTTCCATTTAGCCTTGGGGGATTGGCCAGTCTCTAAAGGAATTTAACCCTGCTGTGTCCTTCACAGATTAGGTTCCCCAGCCTATCCTGTGCCGGCAGGTCCTATATTAGGCAGCTCCACCATCTGCTTTCTGCTGGATGTTGGTTCCTAGGCAGTTCACTTTACCTGTTGTACCTCACACTTGTGTCTCTGACCCACCAATCAGCTGAGGTAGTCTTGGGGACTACCGTGGAGTAGTTCCTGGTGTCTACCGGCTGTCCGGCCTATCCTCTCCACCAGTAGCTCTAGTGAAGACCTGGTGGACACCCAGTTACACCTCTCTAGGGTAAGCCTGGCTGATGGTGCAGTGGGTCCACATCCACCAGTGTTACACCAAGTAACTGTGCACACCTCACAACTTTTGAAGCACAGATAGAGGCACAGAGCATGCGGCGCACATAGCAGCAAATTTTGGCCTCACCCTAATCCACGGCCATTTACCACTTCTTTCTCCCCCGGCAGGAGGAGTTGTCAGAGGGGCGCTGGTAGTGTGGGAAATTCAGCAGACGCCTGAGACTGCAGGATGTAGACCCAATTCTGGGACTGACTGCTGTATCCAGGACAGTTGGGACTAGAGATGAGCAGGTGGATTCATGGGTCTCTGGTCCAGCGTGTGTGGGACCTGGGGATTATTTTTTGTGCCGTCATTCACAGTCGGAGCCTCCAGAACGTTCTCCTCTTTATGTAGCGTCACTATACGACATCCGGCTTATTTGTGTGTGTGTAAGGCCGTGTTCACACATTGTAGAAATACGGTGTTTTTTGTTTTCTGCAGGATCCGCACCATCTGCAATAACGATCTTCTCCCCCTTATTTGATGCGTTCTTGGTGCAGAGGTGAAGCCGCGGTTTTAATGCGCTTTTTAGAGGACAGAAAAGCTTTGATTCTGCACTTAATAAAGTTTCTGCAGTTTTTTACCTGCGATTTTATTAGAGAGAAAAGCCCCAAATCAGCACAGATCAGCCGCGTGCCTTGGGCGCACAGCGGGCGCCTTTTAAGGTAAAGTAGTTTTTATTAAGGATTTATTTACATAAATGGGGTAAAGAAAAAAGGGGAGAGACACATTATAAATACCCAGTAATACAGACAAGAACCAAACAACAGCAAAAGAGAGAAATGTAAAGTCATGAAAGAGAGAGGCGGGAGAAAGGGTTAAGGAGGAGACTGGGGAAGGAAAAATAGGGTTTGTTAACCCCTTAGAGACCTTGCCCTTTTTCATTTTTGCGCTTCTGTTTTTCGCTCCCCTTCTTCCCACAGCCATAACTTTTTATGTTTCCGTCAGTATGGCCATGTTAGGGCTTGTTTGTTGCGGGACAAGTTGTGCTTTGGAACGACATCATTGGTTTCACCATATCGTGTACTCAAAAATGGGAAAAAAATTCCAAGTGCGATGAAATTGCAAAAAAAGTGCAACTCCACAACTTTTTTTTTATTTTCTTTTTACCATATTCACGAAATGCTAAGACTGCCCTGCCATTATGATTCTCCAAGTCATTACAAGTTCATAGACACCAAACATGTCTCAGTTCTTTTGTATTTAAGTGGTGTAAAAAAATCAAAAATTTGTTGGGAAAAAAAAATGTGCCATTTTCTATGATCCGTCACATCTCCATTTTTCATGATCTTGGGTTGGGTGAGGGCTTATTGTTTGTGCGCCGAGCTGATGTTTTTATTGATACCATTTTGGTGCAGATACGATCTTTTGATCATCCATTATTGCATTTTAATTCAATGTCGCGGCGACCAAAACACCTTAATTCTGTCATTTTTACTTTTTTTTCTCACTACACCGTCTAGTGATCAGTTTGTTCCTTTTTTTATTGATAGATCGGGCGATTCTGAACTCGGCGATACCTAATTTGTGTATGTTTGATTTTTCTATTGTTTTATTTTGAGTGAGGTGAAAGGGGGGGATTTAAACTTTTATATTTTTTATATATTTTTAAAAGCTTTTTTTTACTTTTGGCCTGCTTCAATAGTTTCCATGGGAGACTAGAAGCTGCCATAACTCGGTCGGCTCTGCTACGTACAGGCGATGATCAGGTCACCTGTATGTAGCAGAATACCTCACTTGAGCTGACGTGTGCTGGGAAAGATGCGGGCTCACCGCCGGAGCCGACATCAAAGGGAGAGAAGCTACCTGCGCCGTACTAGGACGGTCATGGAGGGGTTAAGGAAAATGGGGAAAAGGGAAAAATGAAAGGGATAGAAAGAAAATGAAAAAGATTGGTCTGCACAGGATAGGCCAGGAAAGGGGTTGCGGGACACATGTAATACCTTATATATAAAACATTTAAGAGGCGGGAGGGGAAGAGAAGGAATGGGAAAGGCGAGGAAAGAAAAGGGGAGAAAGGAAGAACAGCTGTAACCAGGCGGAGAGACGAGAATCTAGAGGAATCCTGACTGTTACACCATGGAAGATACTGATTGTTGGAGTCTGATAGAGCCGCAGTTCTCATGAAATCTGCGCTCTCTGTGGTCTGAAGACCCTGCGGACCTCCGGGGCTTTGATGCATTTTCCCTTTATAGGCTTCTTCTGAAAAAAACATATTAAGAAAAAAAATGTATGAAGAGAAAACCGCCTTCACATTTATAAGCGCAGAATCAAAGCTTTTCTGTACTAATAAACAAGTGTTAAACGCGGCTTCATATCTGCCAAAAAAGCATCAAATATGGGGGAAAATGCAAAAAAGAAGAAACGCAGCAAACGCGCAATAATCAGGGAAGATTGTCACTACGTCATCTGAGTCAGACATTTACAGAAGAAAGAACGCAGCATTTACGCTACGTGTGAACACGTCCTCCGCATCACAGCTTTATCACATTATTTTATGGGTTTTATAGAGAAAAATATCAATTACGCCATTTTGTTTCTCCCGTAATTTACCGATTCCTGTAAATAATCTGATCGCTGCGTTCTGCGGGTCATTACAGTTATATTGGCACAACTATGTCCGGGTTATTCACTGATCTGTGATGCTTATTATTTAAAAAACGCATTAAAATGACATTTTTTTCATTATCAGGTGTTTTTCATTATTATTAGTAATTTTATGGGATGAAAAAATCTCTTATTCTCCTCTAGAATTCAGAAACATCCATTGTACACAGCAGTGTATTTCTATCAGAATAATCTGCCTGTAGTCAGAGCCTGGAATATGGATCAAGTGCACACAATCCTGCAGTCACTTCACCGGAGCTTGTGGCTCAGCAGCTTACAGTGCCTGTCAGTAATGTTGAGGCTGTGGGTTCAGGATCTGGGAGGCTAACGTTAAAAAATACATTTTTGTAAATTGCTTATTATTTTAAATACTTTTATAGGAACAAAAATATATTTTTTTCTTCACCTCAGTATACAGGCACCATAAAAAAAGCATTCTTATACACAATGTATTGCTATGGATATGTATACTCTGCTTCTGAGTTCATTGCCGGCAATATAGCGGTCAATATGACCAAATTCTCCCATCTCCAGCATCGTGAGCTGTGGCTCACTGGTAAAGCAGCAGCCTGTGGATACTGAGATGGAAGCTCATAGTCCTGGGGAGACCAATCACTGAAGGGAGAGGAAGTGAATCTATAATCTAATTTATGCACTTAGCATAAGAGAGACTTAGCAGAGAGAAGCGGCCAATCCCTCCGAGCAGGAGGAGCTACAGGAGTGATGAAAATGTCTGAGAGGAATATAGAGGTTGGGAGAACAGCTGGGACATGACAGTCCAGCTGAATCTGGGATGGTTGGGAGCTATGCATTTGAGATGCTGTTGTGTCATTACCTTAAAAAGGCGGTCCATGCTCGGAAATTCTACTAAGATGAGTAGTCAAAATTCCTCCAGAAACTCACTGCCAATTATTGCAAGCGCTTGATTGCAGTTGTTGCTGCTAAGAGTGGCCCAACCAGTTAAAAGGTTTAGGGGCAATCACTTTTTCACACAGGGCCCTGAAGGTTTGGATTTCTTTTTCCCTATATAATAAAGATCTTCATTAAAAAAACTGCATTTTGTGTTTTCTTTGGCTAATATTTACATTTGTTTGGTGATCTGATACATGTAAGTGTGACAAACATGCAAAAGAATAGGAAATGTGTGTGCATATGTCTATGTATACATATATACAGTGTGTGTGTATATACATATGGTGATGGTGAGGAGGCAGGGAGGAGTTTGTGTGGAAAATGGAGAAGGCGTGCTAAGTGCTGGCTCACAGGCCACTGCAACGCATAACGGAGCTTGTAGTATTAGAGCGCAGTACGCCGGGGGACAAGAAGTGACTGATAAACATCAGAGTTACATCGAGCAGACACCAAGTGAGGCTATCTGCCTTATAAAGGTATATATTACTATAATAAGAGTATGGATCCATTACTGGCACATAATAGTAAGATTAATGAATACAAAATTAAACGAATTAGGGTAGTGGATAACTTTTAATATTTGGTACAGAAACCTTTGTTTGTAATTACAGAGGTCAGACGTTGCCTGTAGTTCTTGACCAAGTTTGCACACACTGCAGCAGGGATTTTGGCCCATACTTCCATACAGATCTTCTCCTAATCCTTCAGGTTTCAGGGCTGTCGCTGGGCAGCATTGATTTTAAGCTCCCTCCAAAGATTTTCTATTGGGTTCAGGATCAGAGTTTGGCTAGGCCACGCCAGGACCTTGAAATGCTCCTTAGTTCCTCTTGCTGTGTTTTGGGTCATTGCCATGCTGGAAGACCCAGCCACGACCCATTTTCAATGTTCCAACTGAGGGAGGAGGTTTTTGGCTAAAATCTTGTGATCCTTGATCCATCCATCCTCCCTTAAATACGGTGAAGTCATCTTGTCTGTTTTGCAGAAAGACACCCCTAAAGTATGATGTTTCCCCCCACCGTGCTTCATGGTTGGGACGGTGTTCTTGGATTTGCAATCATCCTTCTTCTTCCTCCAAACATGGCGGGTGGTGATGATAGCAAAAAGTTCTATTTTGGTCTTATCTGACCAAGTGACATTCTCCCTTGCCTCCTCTGGATCATCCAGATGGCCATTGGCAAACTTCTAATGGGCCTTGACATATGCTGGTGTGAGTAGCAGGACCTTGCGTGCCCTGAAAGATTTTAATCCATGATGGCATAGTGTGCTTGTAGCTCTATTACTGGCACCCCTGCATGGTGGGATGCCAGCTTACTCACTGCCTCAGACCCTCGGCACAATCCCCAGCGTTCTCCTGCTTCCTGGTTGTGTGAGAGCCGCAGCTCTAAGCAATGCACCTAGTACACACATGCGCGCACGCCCCCATTCTTAAAGGGGCAGAGCAAGTATATACTAAATACTCTTAGCTTGTTGCTCAGAGATATTTAGTATAATTACTACACCTGGAAGATGGCTTCCAGCTAATTGCTGGGAGTCATCCTATATAAAAGACTCCCTCTCCCTTAGGGATTCGCCATGCAACGTGTAGAATCATTAGTCAGTAAGGTGTACTACTAGTGAGTTATGAGGTCCCCTGGTCCTGGTTTGGCTAGTGTCCTAAACCTGTATTCCTTGCCTCAGTGTGGCCAGTCCTGAATCCGTCATCCCCTGGTCCCAGAGCAGCCAGTGTCTGAAACTCATTCCGGTGTGGCAAGTCCTGTATCCGTAGTCCCCTGGATCCAGAAAGGCCATGGCTTGAATCTCATTCCCGGAGCGGCCAGTGCTTGAAGCTTGTCCATGAGTGGCCAGTGCCTGAACATTGTCATCTGGTCTGTGTTCGCCCAAACCCTGTTCCAGTATCATAGACCAGAGTGTCTTAACCTTGCCCTAATCAGTGTCAGTAACCATTCTGTAGAGGTACCAGAACTTACTAGTCTGAACAGAGACCTATCCCTATTCAGTGTCAGCGAACCTGACCCCTGGGGTCTGCAGCTGCAATATTGGGTTCTGCCCAGGAGTGGTACCTGGTGGCTACCTGCAGGTCAGTCTGTATCCACCAGTGAACACTAGGTAGCTGATTAGCTGTGCACACTTCCTGAGCAGGCCCAGTCCTGTGATCCCAGCTCTCTTCAGGTCATTGACCAAGTCTTACCATGTAGTTCTGGGCTGATTTCTGACCTTTCTCCGAATCTTCCTTACCCCACGAGACGAGATCTTGCATGTAGCCCCAGACCGAAGAAGACTGACAGTCAACTTGTGTTTCTTCCATTTTCTAATAATTTTGTCAACAATTGTTGCCTTTTCACCAAGCTGCTTGCCTATTGTGCTGAAGCCCACCCCAGCCTTGTGCAGGTCTGCAATTTTGTCCCTGGTGTCCTTAGACAGCTCTTTGGTCTTGGCCATGGTGGAGAGGTTGACGTGTGACTGATTATCTGGAAAGTTGTCTTTTATACAGGCAACAAGTTCAAACTGGTTGCAATTAATACAGGTAACAGCAGAGTAGAAGGGCTTTTTAAAGAAAAACTAACAGGTCTGAGAGAGTCTGAATTCTTGGTGGTTGGTCGGTGATCATACACTTATTTCATGCAATAACATGCAATTTCATTATTTTAAAATCATACAATGTGATTTTCTGTTTTTTTTTATTTTTAGATTTTCTGTCACCGTTGAAGTGTACCTGTGATAAATATTACAGACTTCTCCATTCTTTGTAGGAGGGAAAACTTGCAAAATCGGCAGCGTATCAAATACTTATTTTCCGCACTGTGTCAGGATCTTGGCTGTACATGTCCTTAAAGATTCATTTCTTACATTCGCATCAAGACATTTTTCAACCAAACTGTGAAGTCGCGAGCGATGAGCACGGTGAGCGATTCCACCAAGATATTGCACCTATGGAAAAAAGAGATCAAGGACAATGGAATCCATCAATGCTTGTAGATAACGTTGGACCATTGTAAGAGATGACCCGGTGCAGGAGTACAAGAGACAAGCAAAAGAGCTGTCACTGAATGAGGGCCACAGCTTATAATGCAATTTCTGTGACTGTGTGTAATCCGTAATAGTGTTTAGATATGTCTTAGATATTGGAATTGCTGCTAAGCTTCCTCTAAGTATCAGACAATTGGCCTAACAAAATATCACGCATCTTTATATTTGCCGAAATAATGTTTCCGAGTCCTGAAACTTTTATGTATCAATAACATGTAGCGGTAAAAGGAAAACTTGTAGATATCGTAGAGACAAGGGACAAGTAAAATTGTCATTGTCAGATCTGAACTCAGAAGGGGAGAATCAAGAGGACACGGCTCGTTTCATAACTCAACCGGACAGCTTCTTTATAACCAATGAATTATTAAATGTTAAACAGCTACAAGTCCTACAGTCAGCGCAGAGACAATAGAGTCGGTGATAGGGGCATCACATAGGACTTGGCTCCTAGAGAAAAAGAAAACCAAGGAAAACTGAAGCACAAAAAATAGGGATCATACGACCTAAGGGGGGTAAGAGGGAAAGGTAGACATTGCTCCATGAAACTTTAAGCTGATTTTCATCATGCCGTAATTATTTAGTTTCTAATGCAGCGTAATACAATAAATAAGAGGGGTGGTATTGTGTTTAACCCCTTTCTGACATCAGATGTACTATTCCGTCCATGTGCCCTGAGCCAATTTGACCATTGACAGAATAGTACGTCTCGGCGATCGGCCGCGCACACAGGTGGTGTGCGGCCGATCGCGGCCGGGTGTCAGCTGATTCTCACAGCTGACACCCAGCACTAAGTGCCAGGAGCAGTCACAGACCACTCCCGGCATTTTAACCCCCAAAATACTGCAATCGAACACGATCACAGCATTCCTGGTGCAGTCAGAGGTCTGACAGTCCCTCTGCCTTTGGATCGGAGACCCCACAACGTGACGCGAGGTCGCGATCACTGCCATGGTAACCTGATGTTGTCACGACCAGAGCTAAGAAACTTCCTGGTCATACGCAGTGCAAGTCAGGCGGTCTCTCAGTGTCAGGGCACTGAGTGCAGCGCTGACAGCTTCTATAGCAGGGGTGGGGAACCTCAGGCCCCAGGGCCATTTACGGCCCTCGATGACCTTTTGTCAGGCCTCCGAGCAGATTCTCAGGGACCGCATTCTTGGGCAGGGAGCTGTATTTTGATTGCCAGAAGCTCATTAATTTCTTCTTGCTCTGTTAGCACACACACGCAGTGTTCACTACTGAACATTGAAGGGCATGCAATGAAAGATTAAGTCATGAAACCAGTGCCAGAGTCAGGATGTACTTTGTGGGCGGAGCTTGTACAGCCCCCGAAGGATGGTATAAATATCCAAATGGCCCTTGGAAGAAAGAAGATTCCCACCCCTGTTCTATAGCATGGGGATGTTGCTTCATCTGCCTGCCATAGAAGCGATCAGCCTGCAAAAAATGACTGTCCCATGGTGGGACAAAGTGTAAAAGATAGAATGAAATGAAAAAAACATGTAACTAATTGTAGAAATAAAAAAAATAAATAGAAAATAAAAAAGTCAATATTTATTCTAACATTAAATAAATATTTGAATTAAAAAAAATCTAAACAGTAAAAGTACACATATTTGGTATTGCCACGTCCATAACGACCCAACCTATAAAACTGTTCCACTAGGTAACCCCTTTAGTGAACACCATAAAAGCAAAGACAAGAAACAACGCTTTGTCATCATACCGCCAAGCAAAAAGTGGAAAAACACTTGATCAATAAATAAACATGGTACCGCTGAAAACGTCATCTTGTCCCGCAAAAAAAAGCCCCCATACAGTGTCATCAGAGGAAAAATAAAAAAGTTATAGCTCTCAGAAAAAAGCAATGAAAAAATAATTATTTTTTTATATAAAATAGTTTTTATTGTATAAACATAAAAAATGATATAAATGAGGTATTGCTGTAATCATAGTGACCCGAAGAATAAAACTGCTTTATCAATTTTACCACACCTGGAACGGTATAAACGCCCCCCCCAAAAGAAACTCATGAATTGATGGTTTTTCTTCATTCTGCATCCAAAAATCAGAATAAAAAGCGATCAAAAAATATCAAAAAATTATAGCTCTCAAAATGTGGTGATGCAAAAACTATTTTTACAATGAAAAGCATCTTTTAGTGTGTGACAGCTGCCAAGCATAAAAACCCGCTATAGCACCTCATTCACATGTCCTGATATTTCTGGTACTGGTACTGTGCCGGAGATCGACACAAGCAGGGGAGAATGGTGAGTCGTGTTCAGCACCTGGCACTGGGGAACAGCGCTTACTGTAACGCTTCTTCCCCGGTGCCAATGCGTGTCATATGAATGATATCCATGTGATTTATGTGTGCACGTATGCTGTTTTGTGGCCCATGCTGACATTAAAAATGGACGTCAGCGTGGTTTGCTCATGGACACACGGTCCGTGGAAACACTCTGACATGTGCACAGACCCATTCACTTGAATAGGCAAATAGTGCTCCGGTCCTCCCGAGTCTCTCCGCATGGCTGCCCAATGGTATAAAATTCTGTGACACACCCATGGTGTCTATATGATCACTGCAAACCCTAGATGAATTCATTGAGGTGTAATTCATAAAATGGGGTCACTTATAGGGGGTTCTGCTGTTCTGGCACCTCATGGGCTCTCCCAGTGTGTCATGGCACCTGCAAACCATAACAGTAAAATGTCGCGCTCCTTCCATTCTGAGCTCTGCCATGCACCTAAACTGTGGTTTACCCCAACATATGGGGTATCAGCGTACTCAGGACAATTTGCACAATAACTCTTGGAGTCCAATTTCTTCTGCTACCCTTGAGAAAATATAAAAATTGGCTTAGAAAATATCATTTTTGTGGGAAAAAATATTTTTTACTTTTATGGCTCTACGTTATAAACTTCTGTGAAGCACTTGAGGTTCAAAGTGCTCACTACACATTTAGATAAGTTCCCAGGGGGGGTCTTATCTAAATAAGATAAGTTCCCTGGGGGGGTCTAGTTTCCAAAATGGGTTCACTTGTGGGGGATTTCCACTGTTTAGGCACATCAGGGGCTCTCCAAACGTGACATGACACCGCAGACCATTCCATCAAAGTCTGCATTCTAAAACGTCACTACTTCCCTTCCGAGCCCCAATGTGCACCCATACAGTAGTTTTCTGCCACATATGGTGCATCAGTGTACTCAGGACAAATTGGACAACAACTTTTGGGGTCCAATTTCTACTGTTACCCTGGGGAAAATAAAATATTGGGGACTAAAAATCATGTTTGTGGAAAAAATGATTTTCATATTTTCACACCCAGACGCTATAAACTTTAGTGAAACACCTGGGGGTTCAAAGTTCATATCACACATCTAGATAAGTTCCTTGGGGGGTGTATTTTCCAAAAAGGGGTCACTTGTGGGGGTTTCCACTGTTTAGGCACATCAGGGGCTATCCAAACGCAACATGGCGTCCAATCTCAATTCCAGCCAATTTTGTGTTGAAAAAGTCAAACGGCGCTTCTTCCCTTCCAAGCTCTACCATGCGCCCAAACAGTGGCTTACCCCCACATATCAGTTATCAGCGTACTCAGGACAAATTGCACAATAACTTTTGCAGTCCAAATTCTCCTGTTACCATTAGGGAAAAAAAATAATTGGATCTGAAGTAAAGTTTTTATAAAAAAAGTTAAATGTTCATTTCTTTTTTAAAACATTCCAAAAATTCCTGTGAAGCACCAGAAGGGTTAATAAACTTCTGACATGTGGTTTTGAGCACCTTGAGGGGTGCAGTTTTCAAAATGGTATCACTTTTGGGTATTTTCTATCATATAGACCCCTCAAAGTGACTTCAAATGTGATGTGGTCCCTAAAAAAAAAATGGTGTTGTAGAAATGAGAAATGGCTGGTCAACTTCTAACTCTTATAACTTCCTAACGAAAAAAATTTGGTTCCAAAATTGTGTTGATGTTAAGTAGACATGTGGGAAATGTTATTAAGTCTTTTGTGTGACATAACTCTGTGATTAATGGGCATGAAAATTCAAAATTGGAAAATTGCAACATTTTCCACCAAATTTCCATTTTTTTCACAAATAAACGCAAGTCATGTCAAAGAAATTTTACCACTAACATGAAGTACAATATGTCATGAGAAAACAATGTCAGAATCACCAGGATCCATGGAAGCGTTCCAGAGTTATGACCTCATAAAGGGACAGTGGTCAGAATTGTAAAAATTGGCCCGGGCATTAACGTGCAAACCACCCTTGGGAGTAAAGGGGTTAATGGCTAACTGAAAAGATGGTAACACATTGCAAGCTTTCCAGACTACTCAGGTCTCTTCAGGCATAGAGTAATACAAAATCTGAAGAATCACATAGGACAGACATAATGCAATAGGTAAGACAAATGACGTGAAGTAGAACTATCATTATGGGGGAGGGATAAACAGTGGTGGCCATAAATATTGGAACAGTTCATAGATTAGGAGTGTGAAAGTTTTATTGTCCCCTGATAGGGGTCTGGTTCTGTGTTGTGATGCCCCACAATGTCTGAGGAGAAAATTCCTTAATTGATATTAGACATGAATCCATGCGACACATTCATTCCTGCATTGAGAGTGTCAAAGACTGTCATGAGTTTATACTCCCAGATCCTTCTGTTTCTCTGAGATTTGAAGTTACCTTTTTCATACAAGTAATTTCATGTCCATGGTGCTGTGATCAGGGCTGCAAAAATGTTTTGCCACAGGTAGATCTATTCTTTTTTCTCTTATTGTGTAGTTGTGAGAATTCATCCTTGTTCTAAGCTTTTGCCCTGTCTCTCCCACATACAGACCCCCCAGTTGGTACAAATAATTAAGTACACCACTCTTAATTCTTTGACGCCCCCGGAAGAAGCAGGCGGCGAAACGCGCGTCGGGGTGAGGGGATGCTGGATCACACTTGTAATTAGAGGTAATATTACTTTTTCATTCCTTGTGCTCTGTGCATATCGGCATATTTATGATCAGGATTCTTGACGTTCTCATTGTGTCCGTGTTATTTTACACGGTTATAGTATATATGCCTTTAGCCTCTGAGTGGTTTCCCTTATACCCTTAGGGGAGGGATATTTTGGATATCATTGATCTTGTTCAGACATTGTATATGGGTTCTGACTGTATGGAATAAATATTATAATTATTGATATAAGAATTGATATGTACTGTCATGTAATTGGTTCATACATGTCAGTCTTACATTGTCTCCTCATGATTACTTAAGTGTGTACGGTGTCCCCTATTACGACATTATGCTTTTGTCATTTTTAGAATTTTTGAATAAAATGAATTTTTAATATTATTGGGATTTCTTCCTTGTTCCATGTTTATATTGATGGGATTTGTGATACGGATTTGCGTGATTTGCCCTTTTGGATTAGGTTTTGGGACATTGTAGTTATTCTATTTGTACACTTAACAAGTGTCCCTCATTTAGTATTTACATAAAGGGTAAGAATGGAGATGAGAACAAGTAGCATTACTTGATTAAACTATTTGCATAGTTTTTCCCTCTCTGCTTTAGAAGTCAACAAACTGGCTCCATAACACAATGCATAATTAGCATATCAGCAAACATCACTAGTGATCAAGGTAAGGGCACAATAAAAGTCAATATTACCGGCTTACAAACAAAAGTCTGTTTTCTTGACCAACTAGAAATTAAACACTTAAAATTAAGGCCAACATACAGATAACATTCTATTATTCTCTATTTGCTAAAAATAGTTGTCTGGTTAATTAAGGAACACTGCTGTATGTCTTCACAATGGCAAAAGTAAAAAAAAAAAAAAAGTTTATAAAAATATTAAAAAAGTAAAAAAAAATATGAAAGTTCAAATTCCCCTTTTGCCCCATTTAAAATAAAACAATAAAAAATACATATTTGGTATTGCTGCATTCAGAATCACCCGATCTATCAACATAAAAAAAGAATTAACCCGATCACTAAATGGCGTAATGAGATAAAACGTAAAAAATGCCAGAATTAAGTTTTTTTGGTCGCCACACTATTACATTAAAATACAATAACAGGCGATCAGAAGATTGTATCTGCACCAAAATGGTATCATTAAAAACGTCCGCTCGGGCCACAAAAAATAAGTCTTCACCCAACCCAAGATCATGAAAAATGAAGATGCGACGGGTATCGGAAAATGGCGCAATTCTTTCATACTTTACCTAATTAAGATGAGTTAATTTTACTGATAAATGTTTGTTTTTGGTCGTTTATTTTCTGTTGGTATTTGGTTTATTCTATAAAACTCCCATATAATATATCATTCTTGAACACACGCCGCGTGCATCATGTTTTTGTACAATTTGTGAATAATATATATAGGTTCTCCTCGTCTGAGTTATTTTTGATGGCCCACAAAATACGATTTTCCTGTAACTCATTTCTCACACTCTAGGTATAATAATGACTTTTCCCCGTGTGGGATTTTTGATGTTTGAAAACGTTGTCGGTACCTGCTTTCTGGGGTCTCTTGAGGTTTTTATGTCATGTGAGCCCTGTGCCCAATCAGCGCTGACATCACTGTCCCCACCTT
This sequence comes from Dendrobates tinctorius, assembly GCF_039654945.1. Taxonomy (NCBI): domain Eukaryota; kingdom Metazoa; phylum Chordata; class Amphibia; order Anura; family Dendrobatidae; genus Dendrobates; species Dendrobates tinctorius. The sequence goes on along the minus strand of NW_027361988.1, from coordinate 1,540,892 downwards.
CGGACAAATCAAGCATCATGAGGCCGTCAGAGAGCAGCCGCAGCCCTGGCTTCCTGCTGATGTTCAGACCAAAGGAAGGAGCAGTGAAGCTGCCGCTGATTGGGTGCAGGGCTCGTGTGATGTGAGAACCTCACATTAGCCCCGGGACCGTGAGTCTCAACACCACTGAAGTGGAGCCGGCCCGCCAGTGGAGTGTGTTTTTATTTTAATGAGGTCAAACGTGAGGAATGAGTTCACTGAGAAAAAAAAAAAAGATATATATACTGTATTTTTTGGACTATAAGACACACCTAGGTTTAGAGGAAATTAGGAAAAAAAATTGAAGCAAAAATTGTGGTTAATTCTGTACTTAATATCCCCTATCCTGGTATATATGGTCCCCTCATCCCTACCCTGGTATACATAGATCCCTCATCCCTATACTAGTATGCATGGCCCCATCCTTATCCTGGTTTGCAGGGCTCCCATCATGTCGTAGTATGCATGGCCCTCATCCTTATCCTGGTATGCAGCGTCCCCATTTTGTCCTAGTATGCAGGGTCCCATCCCTATTCTGGCATGATTGGCCCCATCCCGCTCCTGGTATGCATGGCCCCCATCCTTATCCTGGTATGCAGGGCACCATCACTATTCGGGTATGACTGGCCCCCCATTCCAGTCCTGGTATGCATAGCCCAATCCTTATAATTGGCCCCATCCTGGTATCCATGGCCCCATCACAAAACATTAAAAAAAAGCATTACACTTACCTACCCGGCGCTCCCTTGCTGAATCCTGCTCTGATACCAGCAACTGCTTTATGCTTGTAAGCAGCACATGGCAGGGACATAATGCGTTGCTCACAAGCAGAGCACAGCTGCCAGAGTACTCGCCTTTAAAACTATATCAACATTATGAACATAAAAAAGGCTTCTCCCCTATGTGATGTCTCTAATGTTTATTAACAGTTGATTTCCAAGTAAAATATTTCCCACATTAAGAAAATGAAAACGGCTTCTCCGCTGTGTGACTGCTCTGATGTCTAACAAGATGCGCTTTCCGGTTAAAATATTTCCCACAATCTGAACAGGAAAAAGGCTTCTCCCCTGTGTGAGTTCTATGGTGTTCATTAAGATTCCCTTTCTGGTTAAAACATTTCCCACATTCTGAACATGAAAAAGGCTTCTCCCCTATGTGAGTTCTCTGGTGACTAACAAGATGCCATTTCTGGTTAAAACATTTCCCACATTCTGAACAGGAAAAAGGCTTCTCCCCTGTGTGAGTTCTCTGGTGAATAAGAAAAAGTTTTTTTTTGTGAAAACATTTCCCACATTCTGAACATGAAAAAGGCTTCTCCCCTGTGTGAGTTCTCTGGTGGGTAACAAAATCTGATTTATGTGTAAAACATTTCCCACATTCTGAACAGGAAAAAGGCTTCTCCCCTGTGTGAGTTCTCTGGTGAGCAACAAGCAGTGATTTACGTGCAAAATATTTCCCACATTCTGAACATGAAAATGACTTCTTTGCTTTAGGAGCAGTTTGTTTTTTATTGCCTCTTTTGTGACTTTGATTTTTCTTAGTAGTCAGTAATGAATCAGAAGATGGGACTCGTTTCATAGGATCAGATGACAGATCTTTGCTGTGAATGGATGATGATATATCTGGAGTAACAGCAATCACTTCAGTTGTATCTTGTAGGATCTCAAGATCATCAGATTTCAAAATTGAAGATGTCAGCTCTCCCTCTGATCTCCTGGTACAGTCATCTGCTAAAATAAAAAAAACAATTATTTTTAATAAAATATCCATGAGTTTTATATCTTTGAACGTTTCTACTTAAACTGTCCATAAAAATGGCAAGCTAAGTAAAAAACTTTAATTATTTACCAAGACAATGAGAGTTCACAGTCTAATAGAAAACCTTGTTGGATGAGCCAGTAGTGTGCGGTGTTCAACTGTTTGTTCATTCTGCCTCCCAAATATCGAATAAAAAGAAACCAATCAATGTTATGTAGGCGAAAATAATACCAATTCTCATCTCACAAAAACAAGTCCCCACTCAGGTCCATCATCTGTCGATGGAAAAACAGAGGTTCCCACACTATTAGTGGCTCAAAGGCTGCTGAAAACCAACAAGGTTTCTATAAACCAATCCAGCAAAATCCGCTCTCACTTCGGAGTCTTGCAGTGTGCGCAAACAACATTTAGGATCCCTGTATTCAGCAATATTATAGTGAGAAGAACCCACTTAATTTGTGGTGTGTGTCTCCTGGAGCACAATCTGGGCACTATGTGCTGGGTAATAAAATGGCAAATGTGTAATTTTCACTCCAACATCCACTGCGTGTTAATTTCCGGAAAGTGGCTGTGGAGTCAAAATATTCACTCCTCCTACACACGTGGTCAAAATTGTTGGTACCCCTCGTTTAATGACAGAAAAACCCACAATGGTCACAGAAATAACTTTAATCTGACAAAAGTAGAAATAAATCAAAAATCTATGAAAATGAGCAGATGAAAGTCAGACATTGCTTTTCAGCCAGGCTTCCACAGAATTTTTAAAAAATTAAAACTCATGAAATAGGCCTTAACGTAATCGGTTCATGACCGCCAATGGTAGATAAACGCCTGCGCAAGCAGGACTTTGTGCAGCGCAGTCGTTTGTCTACGGTCGGCAGTTTTGTGCTCATCGGGACCCCACATACCTTATAACTAGGGGATTCCACCCCAAAATGCTTCCTGTGACCCCCTACCTCATTGAGACCTGATCGGTACAGGTCCTTATGACGTCAGCGTCACACCAGCCAATGAGACAAATCACTGGGAAAGTTTGTTGCAGCAATGAACTTTTCCTGGCGATCTGCCCCATAAAAACGCTGTTTCTCCTCAGATCTCCTGTCAGTAAGAGATTAGAGGAGAAAGTGTTACAAGAGCTGCTGGGAACAGCTGTGTCAGTCAGCGATTGTGCTATAAAGTAACAATACAGATAAGGCAGGTTAGGGTTAGTGCTATAGTTAGGGTTAGTGTTGGGACTAAAGTTAGTGTTTATTCTAAAGTTAGGGTTAGGCTAAAGAATTAGGTTTTTCTCAATTGTTTCCCCAATAATTTGGTCACGTCAGAGTTTTCTATTTCCGGGAAAAAAATAAATAAATAAAATGGTCCGTCAGTATTATAGTGCAGAGGAGGCTTATGCACTTTTATGTTCTGACTGTGAAGAAAGTGCAGTGTCAGATGGCGATGTGGATTTCGAGGGCTTTAGTAGCAGCGACAGTGATAGCTCAGAAATGAGCAGTGATTCTGGTCCATCCTCACACACAAGGACCAGTACAACAAGGAGGACAAATAGCGCTTCTGGAGAAATGTCTCCAACTCCAATGCCCAGTACTAGCGCTGTCCCTAGTGCTCGTGAATTGGCGCACACCAATGTCCAAGGGGCTTTGCCTCTTGATGTAGCATTTCCCAGATGGGAGGCTTCGGATTCGGCTACTCCATTCATCCCTAATTTTAATGCCATTCCTGGTATAAATGTGGAGGTGGAAAATTTTGGAACAATTAATTTTTTAATTTGTCTCTGACAGATAGCTTGCTAGAGCATATTGTCCTACAAATTTATATGTGTCCCAATTCATCAGCCAGAATCCACAATCCTATTATGCTAGGTCAAATTTATGGACACCAACTAATGTCCTAGAAAGTAAAACATTTTTAGGACTTACATTCAATATGGAGCTTGTTAAAAAAATGAGCATTCAGTCCTATTGGTCCAACTGCCCTGTTCAAGCCACCCCTATGTTATTTCCATTGATGAGTCCATTATAAAATTCAAAGGAAGACTGCATCTTAAGCAATTTATTCCTTCTAAGAGGGCAAGGTTCGGCATAAAGCGCTATAAAATGTGTGAGAGTTCAACCGGATACACATCAGCTTTTCACAATTATGAAGGGAAAGACAGCAAACTGAACCCACCAGGAAGCCCTACTTATCTGGGGACTGTCAGGGTCCTGACAGCGCCAGCGTACAGCCTCCGCTAAGCAGGGACTCACCCGCACCGTAGGGACCCCTGGGGACAAGAATAGCCGGAAAATAAAGATGAACAGGACCTGAATGTAGAAGTTTAGCAAGCCGGCATAGGACATATGGTCATGTGACTGCAAGGGGGCAGGGCTTAGTGTCCTGCTTTCAGAGGAGGTAGAAAACTCAGAGTCAGGCAAAGCGGGGGTCAAGCACAATACAGGCAAGTGAGGTACCTGAGGGATAAACAGACGGAAGGTCAGACAAAGCCAAAGGTCATACACAAGATATCAGTACAGTACCAGGGATGAGACAGAACGGACAGTCAGGGCCAAGCAGAGATCAAAACCAAACAGACGTAGAAGGTACCAGGCAGAATCCAAAGCGATATCCAGAGAACAGGCCGAGTCGTACACAGAGAATCAAGCAACCAGAACACAGCACTAACACACTCAGGGGTCACCACACAATGCCAAGGGCGAAAGTATAACTGACGGGGGATGGGAGCTTCCTGAGGCTATAAGAAGCCTCCCCAGAACCATGAGAGGCCACCATAATAGGTCCCAGGTGTGCAGGTGAGAGTCTGCACTGAGATCAGAACATTAACCCCAGAAGTGCCGGTCATCCAGCACTGGTATCATGACATGGACATCTGGAAAAATGGTTTGGGAGATGATAACTCCATTTTTACAAAAAGGCTACAATCTGTATGTTGACTACTACTACACCAGCATACCCCTATTTAAAAGTCTGGTTGAACATAACATAGGGGCTTGTGGGACCATTCGCAAGAACCATTAGGGGTTTCCACAATCATTGGTCAAAGAAAAGTTCTGAAAGGGGCAGTCAGGGGCTTTACACAATGGAGAGCTGCTTGTCCTTAAGTATAAGGATAAAGATATTTTTATCCTGAGCTCGATCCACACAGATGCCACAAGGGCCACTGCAGACCAACAGGGATCCACTACTCCAAAACCTGTGTCTGTCACTGACTACAACAAATATATGGGGTGTGGACCTTGCAGATCAGGTTCTACAGCCATACCAGGTATCAAGAAAATCAAATACCTGGTATAAAAAGTTAGTCATGTATTTGTTTCAGGTGGCCACATATAATTCTTTTGTGTTATACAAAAAAGCCGGAAATGCAGATACTTTCCTTGATTATCAGGAAAAGGTCACTGAAAATCTTGTTTTTGATAATTTTGTCCCCGCCAATCCTTTAGAATGTGAAGATGTTAGAAGACTCACTGAGCGACATTTTATTGCACTCATCCCAGTAACTGAAACAAGAAAGAACCCCCAGAGAAGATGTCGTGTATGTTCCTAGAGAGGAATGAGGCATGATCCCCGCTATTATTACCCACAATGCCCATCATTGCCAGCCTTATGCCTCCATGACGGCTTTACAATCTTCCACACAGAACCACGTTTTTGAACTGTTTTGACATTCAAGTATTTGGTTTATTTAGTGACAGACACATTTCAGTAGAGCTGACTTAACAATTTCCGGGGGTAGGTGGGGGGAGGTCTCCAGAGATACAAGCTGGGCACAATATATTGGGCACTACAATCACATTTTTGCAATTTTTGCTATAAAACTTCTACTACGAGTTTCTGGAAATCATCCATGTAGTGAAAATGGTCACTATATCCCTAGATGAAATCCCAGAGGGGTGTCATTTCCAAAATGGGGTCACTTCAGGGAGGATTCTCTTGTTCTGGCACTTAGCGGCTCTCCAAAGTGCCATAAAAGCAGAATCCCCCCTGAAGTGACCCCATTTTGGAAATGACACCCCTCTGGGAATTCATCTCTGGGTGTAGTGACCATTTACCTATCTACCTATTTTCCAATGTAATATCTGGGGTTAAAAAAACATTTTAGGCCGGTTTCACATTCGCGCTTTTGAGCGCAGCGACGGCCTGCGCACGGCCGCCACTAAGCCCCGCCCCCTGCCCCGCCTCCACCAGTATCTCCGCCTCCGGGCGCATGACGTTGCATGCGTCGTGCGTCCCCTATCTTCATCACAGAGGGCGCAGGCCGTGCGCAGTCTGCGCACAGTCTGCGTTTGGCGGCGCATGCGTCCTTTTGACGGTGCGCCGAGCAGCGCCAAACGCAACCTGTTGCATTTTGGTTGTGCTTCGGCGCACCGTCAAAAGGACGCATGCGCCGCCAAACGCAGACTGTGCGCAGACTGCGCACGGCCTGCGCCCTCTGTGATGAAGATAGGGGACGCATGACGCATGCAACGTCATGTGCCCGGAGGCGGAGATACCGGTGGAGGCGGGGCAGGGCTTAGCGGCGGCCGTGCGCAGGCCGTCGCTGCACTCAAAAGCGCGAATGTGAAACCGGCCTTATTCGTATAAATGTACCATATTATTCGGACTATAAGACGCACTTTTTCCCAAATATTTTTTGGGGGAAATGGGGGTGTGTCTTATAGTAGGAATATACTTACAAATGATGCAGCGGCGCTCTGTGCTGCGTGGAGGGCTCCGCCAGCATTTTGTCAAAGCCCGGAGACCCCTGCAGCTCCATTGCTGCGATGCGGTGGTCTCCAGAAAAATGGCCGCTGTGGGCGGCTCATGCTCAGATTCAGATCTCGCCCCAAGATCTCGTTGCCGAGATCTGAATCTGAGCATGCACCGCCCCCAGCTGCCATTTTCCCAGAAGCCACCGCATCGCAGCAATGGAGCTGCAGAGGCCTCTGGCTTTGACAAAATGGCGCCGCCGCCCCAGCACAGAGTGCTGCCACCGTCCCAGGTAGAGCGCTGCCGCACCAGCATAGAGCGCTGGCGCCACCCCAGCACAGAGCACCGCTGCCGCACCAGCCTGGGATGGGATTTTCCGGAGGCCACTGCACCAGCATAGACCTCCGAACAACCTCTGTGATTACTCTTGAACCTGTGCTGATCCCCCCCGGTAAGCTGAATTCAGACTGTAAGACGGACCCCCATTTGGCACTTTTTTCCCCTATTCTCGTTTTGAAAATTTGGGGTGCATCTTATGGTCCGAAAAATACAGTAATTTTTTCTTCACTGCCCAATGGTATAATTTTCTATGGAACAGCGGTGGTGTCAGTATGCTCACTGCACCACTAGAAGAATTCATTCAGGGAAGTATTTGGTAAAATGCGGTCACTTTTGGGGCTTATGCTGTTCTGGCACCTCAGGGGCTCTGACAATGTGACATGTCACCCACAAACAATTCCAGCAAAATCTGCTCTCCAATATGGCGCTCACTCCCTTCCGAGCTCTGCCATGCGCCAAAACAGTGGATTACCCCCACATATGGGGTGTCAGAATACTCAGGACAAATTGCAAAATAACTTTTTGGGTGCAATTTCTCCTGTTACCCTTTGGAAAAAACATTTGAGGTCGAAAAGTTAATTTTTTGTTGAAAAAATATGATTTTTTATTTTCACAACTCTATGTAACTAACTTCTGTGAAGCACTTGGGGGTTCAAAGTGCCCATCACACATCTAGATAAGTTCCTTGGGGGGTTTAGTTTCCAAAATGGGGTCACTTCACTGTTTAGACACGTCATTGTCTCTGACAATGTGACATCACCCACAAACAATTCCAGCAAAATCTGGTCTCCAATATGGCGCTCCTTCCCTTTCAAGCTCTGCCATGCGCCCAAACAGTGGTTTAGCCTTTTTATTTCCACGGCTCTACATTATGAGCTTCTGTAAAGCACCTGTGGGTTCAAGGTGCTCAATACACATCTGGATAAGTTCTCTAAGGGGTCTAGTTTCCAAAATGGGGTCACTTGTTGGTGGTTTCCACTGTTTAGGCACATCAGGGGCTCTGGAAATGCGACATGGCATCCGCTAATTATTCCAGCATATTTTGCAGTAAAAAAAAAAGAGAATTTGCAAAACAAAATGTATCATCCATTTTCTCCTGTTACCCTTGTGAAAGTAAAAAAAAAATTAGGTGTAAAGGAAAATTTTTGTGAAAGAAAAGTAAATGTTTATTTTTTCCTTCCACATTCCATTCATTCCTGTGAAGCACCTGAAGGGTTAATAAACTTCTTGAATGTGGTTTTGAGCACCTTGAGGGGTGCAGTTTTTACAATGGTGTCACTTTTGGGTATTTTCTGTCATATTTACCCCTCAAAGTGACTTCAAATGTGAGGTGGTCCCTAAAAAAATGGTTTTGTAAATTTTGCTATAAAAGTGAGAAATCGCTGTTTAACTTTTAACCCTTATAACTTCCTAACAATAAAATTTGATATAGTTGATATAGATGATACTGCGCAGGCGCCGCCATCACCGGTGACATTGTGCTGGATGTAATTTTTTTCTAAGCCTCACAATAGCCACAATATTATAGGCATTATCACCAATAATATCAATGCTATTATATGCATTATGTAATAATGGGGGCAGGTCAGTGAGGGATCAGCGACCTGTCATAAGCCAATACAGAGGAATATGTAATCAGATCACCACATAAAGCCCCACCCACAGCCCCACCCACAGCCCCGCCCCAGAGCACGAGAATCTCATTAACTGAAAGCTACAAATACAGATTACACCACAGTAAACCAGAGTTGCCCTCATTTATGGTGGACCATTGGAGCTACTATGGATCCTGAGCAGAAAATTAGAGAAAATAATATTGCTCCCCATTTCAGGGGAGATTGTGCAGGAATCTGAATTCCTTAGGATCAAAAACAATGTAATTTATTACGAGGAGTGACTCCATGACACCAGGGCTGGAGCCAACACATCTCCTGCAGGCGGGAATAAATGTATATTACAGCCATCAGCCACGCACAGCTTAGAGAGGCGAGTTGTGAAATACTCGCCAGGATTCTAGTACTACGAGTACCAAATCCTAACGAGTAAACTCGCTCATCCCTAGGGACCATGAGACATTCAGCAGCACAGAAGGGAGAGAAGATTCATCCGATAAGATCTCAGGGATCTAGGAAGCCAACAGCATCATTACCCTCCGCTTTCTCTTACAGGCCCAGCATAAGATTTTTCTTCAAGTGATTTTCTATCTTCTCAGCACATTCTACGTACGCTGTCATTTGGCTTTATAGTTACAGATCTGGGCAGGTAACGGTCAGCGTCTCCTAATGTGAAGGAGAGAATGGCTGTTTCCTTTCTTTTGAGAATAAACTTCAGTTGTGCAAGCCTTTACTGAGAAAGGAGTAGACATCTAAGGCCGGTATCACACTACTGTGTGTGATGTGAGAAACTCGCACGAGTCTCTCGCATCAACACCCGGCCGCCGACACTCAGGACCGGAGCTGTGGTTGCATGTATTTCTATGCATTTCTATGCAGCCGCAGCTCCGTTCCTGAGTACCAGCAGCGGTGCTGGATGTTGATTACGAGAGATTCGTGCGAGTTTCTCGTATCACACAAAGAAGTGTGATTCCGGCCTAACTGTGTATTCGGTGTGACTCTTTAAGCATGCACTCAGCCTATATTGGGTCAGGCACATGCAATCATATAGGTACTGCTTTAAGGGATCACCCTCACACTAATACCAGGGGGTAGGTGGATCCTCCAGGTCGTAAGTTCTATAGAAAAGGACTTTCAATGCCCAAAGTCATTTGAACAGTTTTAGGTGGAGGAGAATGTTGTGGTCTAGAGGCAAAATGGTGATCATGGTAATACGGCCGGACTACACCACCGATAAAGCAGCCACAGCCGGTGACTGAGAGGAATCTGTGACGTCTCTGCATTCAGTGGTCACTACTTACCTGGGTAGTCATATGTGGGAATCTCCTCTTTACACCACTCATCATCTCTCACATATGTCTCTGTAGTATTAATATGGGTCAGATCTTCACCCTGAAACAAATATTGTAAAAGTCACAGACAGATGGAGAAGTCCCATCTATGATCAGCTCTAATCCTGCCATCTCCACCGCTCTCATTACACAAGTATAAAACATATAATACTGGTGGATAAAACAAGACTGAGCACAAAACCTTCACAGCCGTCTACACATCATAGGGGAGATCTCCTGACACCGTCTCTCCATCTACCTGATGATCCTGAGGAGCACTGGGATCTTCTTGGTTACAGTCCTGTGGAAGAAGAGGACGGGGACATCTCTCTGGTGTTGTCCTCTTACTGGACAGATCTGGAGGAAACACATACAGGGACTGAATTCATTCTCTACATACAGATAATTATAGGCCGTGTGTATTTAGTCCTGTCTATTACCTGGAGATGTGAGGGGCTGGGGAACCTCCATTATGACGTTCTTGTATAGATCTCTGTGTTCTTCTAAATACTCCCACTCCTCCATGGAGAAATAGACAGTGACATCCTGACACCTTATAGGAACCTGACACATACAATGATACCGTCATCCCCCGATCCCTTCATAGTGTTACTGTATAATGTCCCAGCATTCCCAGCAGTGTCACCTCTCCAGTCAGCAGCTCCATCATCTTGTAGATGAGTTCTAGGATCTTCTGGTCATTGATGTCCTCATGGATCAAGGGGTGAGGTGGAGGCCCCGTGATTGGACTCAGGGGTCTTCCACATCCCTCAGACACAGGGTCCTGACAGCGATCACTAGAGGTCTTCTTCACCACTGTGTAATCCTGGTAATGGAGAGACACATTAATAAATCTCACTACAGACATTTCCAGAGTCCTCACCTCTCCAGTTCTGTCCATCTGTTATTCCCATAGATAAGAATGATGTAATGTGACGTCATCAGAATCTCTCACCTCTCCAGTGAGACGGAAGAGGATCTCTAGGGTGAGGTGTAATATCCTCTCCGCCATCTTGTCTCTGTCCATATCCATCCTTGATGGGTAAATCAGGAAAATTCTCTTCTGTAGAAGATCTTCACTGAGAGGATCCGATATTGTAGAGACCTGAATGAGAAGAAGATGATCCGATGTAACATCATAAGAATCCTGTGTAATAATACAATTACTGGAGATAATAAGGGAAACATAGGAGGAGATTTATTATTTTACAGGGTTTAGTTTTCTTCCCTGACATCTACTAATAAAACCTATATATTTAGACCACAGACAACAAGCAGTTTCCTCCTCGGAGTCGGCAGCTGAACACGTTCCTCATAGACTCATCTTCCATAACGCTAATTCTCGTCTCATTACCGACACTGGAATCGGCATTAGCAATACTGCAGGAGATATTCATTACACGTGACATGAGAAATAACTCCTTCATGATGAGGACGACATCTTCATCTTCTACTGCGGCTCTAGAGACAGATGTGACCAGAGTCGGTCACTGCCTCCATCCCCACCGGCCGTCTATATGAAGGTTTCCCGTCTTCCCCGCACTGGAATCTTCTCTCACGTTAGATCTCAGCTCTGAGTCACACACAGAAGTTTGAGGCTTTTCTGGAAGAACAGGACAGGAGAGATCTGAGGCCGATGTCTCCATGTACAGGGTTTCCCCTCGGGATAAGAGGCTTTTCTATCCCTTTCCCCCAATTAGAGGGGACACCTGTGGATATCGGGGTCTTTACCGGCTGCAGTCCTGGGGGGATTTACTCGGTAACGTGGACGTTGGACAAACATCACCATCAATTCCCATCAGAGTGAAGGAACATCGCTCCTCTATTCAGCTCTATGGATCCAGGATGAAATCCACTGCGGCCCCTGCAAGAAAAGAGCGAAGTCTGGTGAGACCCCCGAGGCCGGAGATTTCTACAGCTGCTCTGTGCGCACAGGACCTGTGATGAGGTCACAGGAGGGGAGGAGTCAGGGGGTCACATGATCAGGGGCCTCAGTGTGTGCAGGACTCTGCTGTGCTGGTTGTCATGGTGCTGGATGAGGGGAAGTTTATCTGTGGGGTCAGGAGGGGTTTACAGGGTGGAAGTAGCTGAACTGTGTGTGTACGAGGTGTACGGAGCGGAGCCGTGTGTGTACGAGGTGTACGGAGCGGAGCCGTGTGTGTACAAGGTGTACGGAGCGGAGCCGTGTGTGTACGAGGTGTACGGAGCGGAGCCGTGTGTGTACGAGGTGTACGGAGCGGAGCCGTGTGTGTACGAGGTGTACGGAGCGGAGCCGCGTGTGTACGAGGTGTACGGAGCGGAGCCGCGTGTGTATGCGGTGTAAGGAGCGGAGCCGTGTGTGTACAAGGTGTACGGAGCGGAGCCGTGTGTGTACGAGGTGTACGGAGCGGAGCCGTGTGTGTACGAGGTGTACGGAGCGGAGCCGTGTGTGTACGAGGTGTACGGAGCGGAGCCGTGTGTGTACGAGGTGTACGGAGCGGAGCCGCGTGTGTACGAGGTGTACGGAGCGGAGCCGCGTGTGTACGAGGTGTACGGAGCAGAGCTGCATGTACAAGGTGTAATGTTTTAGAATCCAATTTTTCAATTTCACAGAGTAAAATGGAGGTGTACGGAGCGGAGCCGTGTGTGTACGGAGCGGAGCCGTGTGTGCACGAAGTGTACAGAGCGGAGCTGCGTGTGCACAAGATGTACGGAGAGGAGCTGCGTGTGTACGAGGTGTACGGAGTGGAGCCGTGTGTACTAGGTGTACGGAGCGGAGCCGTGTGTGTACTCTGTATACCACCATCTTCAGTCACAGACCCCTCCGTGTACACTGTATATACCCGTATACTCCCAGCTTTGGTTGCACACTCCTCTGTGTATGCTTTATACACCTGTATACCCCCAGCTTCGGTCATAGACCCCTCTATGTACTCTGTATACACCCGTATACTCCCAGCATCGGCTGCAGACTACTCTGTGTATGCTGTATACCCCTGTATTCCCCCAGCTTTGGTCGCAGACCCCTCAGTGTACGCTGTATACACCCGTATACCCCCAGCTTCGGTCACAGACCCTGCATCTCTCACACTGTAGAACTGACGCCGGACACACACGGTAAAACTGCGGTCGTCGGTCTCTCATCTCTCGCACTTATACTGATAACATAAGATGGAGTCAGACGAACCCTCCTACAAACCGTGAGAACAAAGTCATTACTACAGGACTGTGTGAGAAAGGGATTTATTCTACAAGAAACGCTGGGGCCACAAATGAGAGAATCCGGGCCCCGTGGCTGGATACTCCGGGCCCCCAGCGTGTTAGGACCAGACGGGGTCTTTGTCCCTGGAGCTTCTCTACTCGGGATAATGAGACTCTGATCTTGGTCATCCGTATGGATAATGGAAATGGAATTACAAAGCTTCTCATATACTTTCCATGTTAGACATGGACGGCACATGTACAGCACACGGACGGCACATGTACAGCACACGGACGGCACATGTACAGCACACGGACGGCTCATGTACAGCACACGGACGGCACATGTACAGCACACGGACGGCACATGTACAGCACACGGACGGCACATTTACACGGACAGCACATGTACAGCACACGGACGGCACATGTACAGCACACGGACAGTACATGTACAGCACACGGACGGCACATGTACAGCACACGGACGGCACATGTACAGCACACGGACGGCACATGGACGTCACATGTACGGCACACAGACAGCACACGGACGGCACATGTACGGCACACAGACAGCACACGGACGGCACATCTACAGCACATGGACAGCACATGTACAACACATGTACAGCACACGGACGGCACATGTACAGCACACGGACGGCACATGGACGTCACATGTACAGCACATGTACAGCACACAGAGGGCTCATGTACAGCACACGGACGGCATGTTTACACGGACCCATAGACTTGTATTGGCCCTTTGTCATCTGTGCTGCTGGGAAAACACGGACATGAGAGCAGCACCGTAGGTCAAATAGGGGACACGTGGCATCTGTGAAAAACATGACAGGTCGTGTGAAGGGGCCGTACAGTCACATAATAGAAAACATTAGCAGAATTGCCGTCTTTTTCTACATCCTACCTCACAAACAGCAGAATAAAAAGAGATTAATAACAAGTCCTACATGTCCCCCAAACTACTCTGCTAAATCCCCTCTGGCTCCGTGGCCGATGGTTCGGGGGCCCTGATGGTTATTATTCACTTTGCTGCTATAATATAAGGTGAAGCCACAAGACCCCTGCAGACCAGTGCTGAGACTGACGGAGACCCCCGGAGCCACAACACCCCTACAGCCCAGTGCTGAGACTGACGGAGACCACTGGAGCCACAAGACCACTGCAGCCCAGTGATAAGACTGACTGAAACCCCCGGAGCCACAACACCCCTACAGCCCAGTGCTGAGACTGACGGAGACCACTGGAGCCACAAGACCACTACAGCCCAGTGATAAGACTGGCAGAGACTCCTGGAGACACAAGACTCCTACAGCCTAGTGCTGAGACTGACGGAGACCCACCGAGCCACAAGACCACTGCAGCGCAGTGCTGAGACTGGCAGAGACCCCCGGAGCCAAAAGACCACTGCAGGCCAGTGCTGAGACTGACGGAGACCCCTTGAGCCGCAAGACCACTGCAGCCCAGCGCTGAGTCTGGCGGAGACCCGCGGAGCCACAAGACCATTGCAGCCCAGTGGTAAGACTGGCAGAGACCCCCCGGAGGCACAAGACCACTGCAGCCCAGTGCTAAGACTGGCAGAGACCCCCGGAGCCACAAGACCACTGGAGCCCAGTGCTGAGACTGACGGAAACCTCCGGAGCCACAAGACCATTGCAGCCCAGTGCTAAGACTGACGGAGACCCCAGGAGCCACAAGACCCCAGCAGCCTAGTGCTAAGACTGAAAGAGACCCCCCGGAGCCACAAGACTACTGCAGCCCAGTGATAAGACTGGCAGAGACCACCGGAGACACAAGACCTCTGCAGCCCAGTGCTGAGACTGACAGAGACCCCCCCGGAGCCACAAGACCACTGCAGCCCAGTGCTAAGACTGGCAGAGACTCCCAGAGCCACAAGACCACTGGAGCCCAGTGCTGAGACTGACGGAGACCCCGGGAGACCTAAAACTATTGCAGTCTAGTGCTCAGACTGGCAGAGACCCCTGGAGCCACAAGACCACTGCAGCCCAGTGCTGAGACTGAGGGAGACCCCAGGAGCCACAAGACCCCTGCAGCCCAGTGCTGAGACTGGCAGAGACCCCCCGGACCCACAAGACCACTGCAGCCCAGTGCTGAGACTGGCAGAGACCCCCAGAGCCACAAGACCCCAACAGCCCAGTGCTGAGACTGGCAGAGACCCCCGGAGCCACAAGACCACTGCAGCCCAGTGCTGAGACTGGCAGAGACCCCCGGAGCCACAAGACCACTGGAGCCCAGTGCTGAGACTGACGGAAACCCCCGGAGCCACAAGACCATTGCAGCCCAGTGCTAAGACTGGCAGAGACCCCTGGGAGACATAAGACCATTGCAGTCTAGTGCTCAGACTGGCAGAAACCTCCGGAGCCACAAGTCCACTGCAGTCCAGTGCTGAGACTGAGAGAGACCCCAGGAGCCACAAGACCCCAGCAGCCTAGTGCTAAGACTGAAAGAGACCACCCGGAGCCACAAGACCACTGCAGCCCAATGATAAGACTCTCATAGACCACCGGAGACACAAGACCTCTGCAGCCCAGTGCTGAGACTGACAGAGACCCCCCCGGAGCCACAAGACCACTGCAGCCCAGTGCTAAGACTGGCAGAGACTCCCGGAGCCAAAAGACCACTGGAGCCCAGTGCTGAGACTGACGGAGACCCCCGGGAGACATAAGACCATTGCAGTCTAGTGTCCAGACTGGCAGAATCCTCCGGAGCAACAAGACACTGCAGTCCAGTGCTGAGAATAACAGAGACCCCAGGAGCCACAAGACCCCGGCAGCCTAGTGCTAAGACTGACAGAGACCCCCCGGAGCCACAAGACCATTGCAGCCCAGTGATAAGACTGGCAGAGACCCCCGGAGACACAAGACCTCTGCAGCCCAGTGCTGAGACAGACGGAGATCCACCGAGCAACAAGAACACTGCAGCCCAGTGCTGAGACTGGAAGAGACCCCCGGAGCCAAAAGACCACTGCAGCCCAGTGCTGAGACTGACAGAGACCCCTTGAGCCACAAGACCACTGAAACCTAGCGCTGAGTCTGACAGAGAAGCCTGGAGCCACAAGACCATTGCAGTCCAGTGCAAAGACTGGCAGAGACCCCTGGAGCCAAAAGACCACTGCAGCCCAGTGCTGAGACTGAGGCAGACCCCAGGAGCCACAAGACCCCTGCAGCCCAGTGCTGAGACTGGCAGAGACCCCCCAGGACCCACAAGACCACTGCAGCCCAGTGCTGAGACTGGCAGAGACCCCCGGAGCCACAAGACCCCTACAGCCCAGTGCTGAGAGTGGCAGAGACCCCCGGAGCCACAAGACCACTGCAGTCCAGTGCTGAGACTGGCAGAGACCCCCAGAGCCACAAGACCATTGCAGCCCAGTGCTGAGACTGGCAGAGACCCCCGGAGCCACAAGACCACTGCAGCCCAGTGCTGAGACTGGCAGAGACCCCCGGAGCCACAAGACCATTGTAGCCCAGTGCTGAGACTGGCAGAGACCCCCGGAGCCACAAGACCTCTGCAGCCCAGTGCTGAGACTGGCAGAGACCCCCAGGAGCCACAAGACCACTGAAGCCAAGTGCTGAGACAAGCAGAGACCCCCAGAGCCACAAGACCACTGGAGCCCAGTGCTGAGACTGACGGAGACCCCCGGGAGACATAAGACCATTGCAGTCTAGTGCTCAGACTGGCAGAAACCTCCGGAGCCACAAGACCACTGCAGTCCAGTGCTGAGACTGAGAGAGACCCCAGGAGCCACAAGACCCCAGCAGCCTAGTGCTAAGACTGAAAGAGACCCCCCGGAGCCACAAGACCACTGCAGCCCAGTGAGAAGACTGGCAGAGACCCCCAGAGACACAAGACCTCTGCAGCCCAGTGCTGAGACAGACGGAGACCCACCGAGCCACAAGACCACTGCAGCCCAGTGCTGAGACTGGCAGAGACCCCCGGAGCCAAAAGACCACTGCAGCCCAGTGCTGAGACTGACGGAGACCCCTTGAGCCACAAGATCACTGCAACCTAGCGCTGAGTCTGACAGAGAAGCCTGGAGCCACAAGACCTTTGCAGTCCAGTGCAATGACTGGCAGAGACCCCTGGAGCCACAAGACCACTGCAGCCCAGTGCTGAGACTGAGGGAGACCCCAGGAGCCACAAGACCCCTGCAGCCCAGTGCTGAGACTGGCAGAGACTCCCTCCGGAGCCACAAGACCACTGCAGCCCAGTGCTGAGACTGGCAGAGACCCCCGGAGCCACAAGACCCCTACAGCCCAGTGCTGAGACTGAGGGAGACCCCAGGAGCCACAAGACCACTGCAGCCCAGTGCTGAGACTGAGGGAGACCCCAGGAGCCACAAGACCCCTGCAGCCCAGTGCTGAGACTGGCAGAGACCCCCCGGACCCACAAGACCACTGCAGCCCAGTGCTGAGACTGGCAGAGACCCCCGGAGCCACAAGACCCCTACAGCCCAGTGCTGAGACTGAAGGAGACCCCCGGAGCCACAAGACCACTGCAGCCCAGTGCTGAGACTGGCAGAGACCCCCAGAGCCACAAGACCACTGGAGCCCAGTGCTGAGACTGACGGAAACCCCTGGAGCCACAAGACCATTGCAGCCCAGTGCTAAGACTGACGGAGACCCCTGGGAGACATAAGACCTTTGCAGTCTAGTGCTCAGACTGGCAGAAACCTCCGGAGCCACAAGACCACTGCAGTCCAGTGCTGAGACTGAGAGAGACCCCAGGAGCCACAAGACCCCAGCAGCCTAGTGCTACGACTGAAAGAGACCACCCGGAGCAACAAGACCACTGCAGCCCAGTGATAAGACTGACAGAGACCACCGGAGACACAAGACCTCTGCAGCCCAGTGCTGAGACTGACAGAGACCCCCCCGGAGCCACAAGACCACTGCAGCCCAGTGCTAAGACTGGCAGAGACTCCCGGAGCCACAAGACCACTGGAGCCCAGTGCTGAGACTGACGGAGACCCCCGGGAGACATAAGACCATTGCAGTCTAGTGTCCAGACTGGCAGAATCCTCCGGAGCAACAAGACACTGCAGTCCAGTGCTGAGAATAACAGAGACCCCAGGAGCCACAAGACCCCGGCAGCCTAGTGCTAAGACTGACAGAGACCCCCCGGAGCCACAAGACCACTGCAGCCCAGTGATAAGACTGGCAGAGACCCCCGGAGACACAAGACCTCTGCAGCCCAGTGCTGAGACAGACGGAGATCCACCGAGCAACAAGAACACTGCAGCCCAGTGCTGAGACTGGAAGAGACCCCCGGAGCCAAAAGACCACTGCAGCCCAGTGCTGAGACTGACAGAGACCCCTTGAGCCACAAGACCACTGAAACCTAGCGCTGAGTCTGACAGAGAAGCCTGGAGCCACAAGACCATTGCAGTCCAGTGCAAAGACTGGCAGAGACCCCTGGAGCCAAAAGACCACTGCAGCCCAGTGCTGAGACTGAGGCAGACCCCAGGAGCCACAAGACCCCTGCAGCCCAGTGCTGAGACTGGCAGAGACCCCCCAGGACCCACAAGACCACTGCAGCCCAGTGCTGAGACTGGCAGAGACCCCCGGAGCCACAAGACCCCTACAGCCCAGTGCTGAGACTGGCAGAGACCCCCGGAGCCACAAGACCACTGCAGTCCAGTGCTGAGACTGGCAGAGACCCCCAGAGCCACAAGACCATTGCAGCCCAGTGCTGAGACTGGCAGAGACCCCCGGAGCCACAAGACCACTGCAGCCCAGTGCTGAGACTGGCAGAGACCCCCGGAGCCACAAGACCATTGCAGCCCAGTGCTGAGACTGGCAGAGACCCCCGGAGCCACAAGACCTCTGCAGCCCAGTGCTGAGACTGGCAGAGACCCCCAGGAGCCACAAGACCACTGAAGCCAAGTGCTGAGACAAGCAGAGACCCCCAGAGCCACAAGACCACTGGAGCCCAGTGCTGAGACTGACGGAGACCCCCGGGAGACATAAGACCATTGCAGTCTAGTGCTCAGACTGGCAGAAACCTCCGGAGCCACAAGACCACTGCAGTCCAGTGCTGAGACTGAGAGAGACCCCAGGAGCCACAAGACCCCAGCAGCCTAGTGCTAAGACTGAAAGAGACCCCCCGGAGCCACAAGACCACTGCAGCCCAGTGAGAAGACTGGCAGAGACCCCCAGAGACACAAGACCTCTGCAGCCCAGTGCTGAGACAGACGGAGACCCACTGAGCCACAAGACCACTGCAGCCCAGTGCTGAGACTGGCAGAGACCCCCGGAGCCAAAAGACCACTGCAGCCCAGTGCTGAGACTGACGGAGACCCCTTGAGCCACAAGATCACTGCAACCTAGCGCTGAGTCTGACAGAGAAGCCTGGAGCCACAAGACCTTTGCAGTCCAGTGCAATGACTGGCAGAGACCCCTGGAGCCACAAGACCACTGCAGCCCAGTGCTGAGACTGAGGGAGACCCCAGGAGCCACAAGACCCCTGCAGCCCAGTGCTGAGACTGGCAGAGACCCCCCGGACCCACAAGACCACTGCAGCCCAGTGCTGAGACTGGCAGAGACCCCCGGAGCCACAAGACCCCTACAGCCCAGTGCTGAGACTGAAGGAGACCCCCGGAGCCACAAGACCACTGCAGCCCAGTGCTGAGACTGGCAGAGACCCCCAGAGCCACAAGACCACTGGAGCCCAGTGCTGAGACTGACGGAAACCCCTGGAGCCACAAGACCATTGCAGCCCAGTGCTAAGACTGACGGAGACCCCTGGGAGACATAAGACCATTGCAGTCTAGTGCTCAGACTGGCAGAAACCTCCGGAGCCACAAGACCACTACAGTCCAGTGCTGAGACTGAGAGAGACCCCAGGAGCCACAAGACCCCAGCAGCCTAGTGCTACGACTGAAAGAGACCACCCGGAGCAACAAGACCACTGCAGCCCAGTGATAAGACTGACAGAGACCACCGGAGACACAAGACCTCTGCAGCCCAGTGCTGAGACTGACAGAGACCCCCCCGGAGCCACAAGACCACTGCAGCCCAGTGCTAAGACTGGCAGAGACTCCCGGAGCCACAAGACCATTGGCGCCCAGTACTGAGACTGACGGAGACCCCCGGGAGACATAAGACCTTTGTTCCTATCTTCAAAAAGGGGAAGAAGGTGGACCCAGGTAACTATAGGCCGGTGAGTCTGACTTCTATACCAGGAAAGATCTTTGAACAAATTATTAAACAACATGTATGTCAATACCTGGATAAGAATGAAGTGATTAAACAGAGTCAGCATGGGTTTGTAACTAATAAGTCATGTCAGACTAATTTAATTTCCTTCTATGACGGTATCACTGATTGGGTGGATCAAGGAAATGCTGTAGATATAGTATATCTTGACTTCAGCAAAGCATTTGACAAAGTCTCTCATACAATCCTTATTGAAAAAATGATTAAGTATGGTATGGACAAGGCAACTGTTGGGTGGATTCATAACTGGCTTAGTGATCGGACCCAAAGAGTGGTCGTAAATGGCTGCACATCCAGTTGGAAGAATGTCTCAAGTGGGGTACCACAGGGCTCTGTCCTGGGCCCTGTATTGTTCAACATCTTTATCAACGATTTAGATGAAGGCATTGAGGGTAAACTGATTAAATTTGCTGATGACACAAAGCTAGGAGGGATAGCTAATACTAGAGAAGAGAGAGAGAGGATTCAAAAAGATTTAAATAAACTGGAGAAGTGGGCAGCAACAAACAGAATGGTTTTTAACAGGGAGAAATGCAAAGTACTACATCTGGGCAATAAAAATGGAAAAAGCATATATAGAATGGGAGGAATAGGGCTAAGTGACAGCACATGTGAAAAAGACTTGGGTATACTAATAGATCACAGACTGAATATGAGTCAACAGTGTGATGCAGCAGCAAAAAAGGCAAATGCAATTCTAGGATGTATTAACAGAAGCATACAGTCTAGATCACGTGAAGTCATTATTTCCCTCTACTCCTCTTTGGTCAGACCTCATCTGGAATATTGTGTCCAGTTTTGGGCACCACATTTTAAAAAAGACATCAACAAACTGGAGCAAGTTCAGAAAAGAGCGACCAGAATGGTGACCGGTCTGCAAACCCTGTCTTATGAGGAAAGGTTGCAGGATTTGGGAATGTTTAGTTTGCAAAAGAGAAGACTGAGAGGAGACTTAATAGCTGTCTACAAATATCTAAAGGGCTGTCACATTGTAGAAGGATCAACTTTATTCTCATTTGCACAAGGAAAGACTAGAAGCAATGGGATGAAACTGAATGGGAGGAGACACAGATTAGATATTAGAAAAAACTTTTTGACAGTTAGAGTGATCAATGAGTGGAACAGGCTGCCACGAGAAGTGGTGAGTTCTCCTTCAATGGAAGTCTTCAAACAGAGGCTGGACAGACATCTGACTGGGATGATTTAGCGAATCCTGCTTTGAGCAGGGGGTTGGACCAGATGGCCCAGGAGGTCCCTTCCAACTCTACGATTCTATGATTCTATGATTCTATGATTCTATGACCATTGCAGTCTAGTGCTCAGACTGGCAGAAACCTCCGGAGCCACAAGACCACTGCAGTCCAGTGCTGAGAATAACAGAGACCCCAGGAGCCACAAGACCATGGCAGCCTAGTGATAAGACTGACAGAGACCCCCCAGAGCCACAAGACCACTGCAGCCCAGTGATAAGACTGGCAGAGACCCCCAGAGACACAAGACCTTTGCAGCCCAGTGCCGAGACAGACGGAGACCCACCGAGCCACAAGACCACTGCAGCCCAGTGCTGAGACTGGCAGAGACCCCCGGAGCCAAAAGACGACTGCAGCCCAGTGCTGAGACTGACGGAGACCCCTTGAGCCACAAGACCACTGCAGCCCAGTGCTGAGACTGGCAGAGACCCCCCGGACCCACAAGACCACTGCAGCCCAGTGCTGAGACTGGCAGAGACCCCCGGAGCCACAAGACCCCTACAGCCCAGTGCTGAGACTGGCAGAGACCCCCGGAGACACAAGACCACTGCAGCCCAGTGCTGAGACTGGCAGAGACCCCCGGAGCCACAAGACCCCTGCAGCCTAGTGCTGAGACTGGCAGAGGCCCCCGGAGCCACAAGACCCCTACAGCCCAGTGCTGAGACTGGCAGAGACCCCCGGAGACACAAGACCACTGCAGCCCAGTGCTGAGACTGGCAGAGACCCCCGGAGACACAAGACCACTGCAGCCTAGTGCTGAGACTGGCAGAGACCCCCGGAGCCACAAGACCACTGCAGCCCAGTGCTGAGACTGGCTGAGACCCCCAGAGCCACAAGAACACTGCAGCCCAGTGCTGCGACTGACGGAGACCCCCAGAGCCACAAGACCACTACAGCCCAGTGATGAGAGTAGCTGCAGAAATGCTGAATGATGATGTGCAACGGATTTATAAAATAAGTATCGTCTGGCCGGTGTCTGTGTCTGGCCGCTGTCCGTGTCTGCCCAGTGTCTGTGTCTGGCCGGTGTCCGTGTCTGCCCGCTGTCCGTGTCTGCCCACTGTCTGTGTCTGCCCGGTGTCCGTATCTGGCCGGTGTCCGTGTCTGGATGCTGTCCGTGTCTGGATGCTGTCCATGTCTGGCCGGTGTCCGTGTTTGCCCGGGGTCCGTGTCTGGATGCTGTCCATGTCTGGCCGGTGTCCGTGTCTGCCCAGTGTCCGTGTCTGGATGCTGTCCATGTCTGGATGCTGTCCGTGTCTGCCTGCTGTCCGTGTCCGTGTCTGGCCGCTGCACTGGGACAGGCCGGAATAGTATAGTAGACGGCATTATTCCACACAATAGGATATTAAGCCGTGTTCACACTGCGCTTCTGCAGTGCATCCGGGGGCTCTGCCTGAATCCATCTAAAATAGGATTCACATAAATCCCTGTTGGGGCCACAGACGGCACTGACACCAGCAGAGGACAAAGGAATTTGTTTTTTATCTGAAATTGACTGATTTATTTCCTTAGGCCGGGTGCACACGATCAGGAATTGGCAGCGCTTTAGACTCCGCACACGTCCGCTGCCGGCTACTGAACACAGTTGACTCCACATGTGATCCCTGAACCGTGTGGATTATCCGCATACAATCCATTGTACGGGTGAGGTTTATTGCGTCTCTGCAAGATAAATAGACATGTTGTGAACTGGAAAGACGCCGCCGCATGTCTGTTTCTAAGGATAGGGAATGTAGATTGTGAGCCTCATTGGGGACAACGCCACTAATGTCTGTAAAGCGCTGTGGAATTAATAGCGCTATATAAATGAGTAAATATAAATATATAAACTGCGGGGGGTTTTGGCCTTTCACAAAATGTCAGCAGAGCCCCCGCAGCACTGTACACCTGCAGCGACACTACACCTATTATGGCGACACTACAATTACAGAACTATACAGTTGTGGCCAAAAGTATTAACACCCCTGCAATTCTGTCAGATAATACTCAGTTTCTTCCTGAAAATGATTGCAAACACAAATTCTTTGGTATTATCTTCATTTAATTTGTCTTAAATGAAAAAACACAAAAGAGAATGAAGCAAAAAGCAAAACATTGATCATTTCACACAAAACTCCAAAAATGGGCCAGACAAAAGTATTGGCACCCTCAGCCTAATACTTGGTTGCACAACCTTTAGCCAAAATAACTGCGACCAACCGCTTCCGGTAACCTTCAATGAGTTTCTTACAATGCTCTGCTGAAATTTTAGACCATTCTTCTTTGGCAAACTGCTACAGGCAGCACGGTGGCTCAGTGGTTAGCGCTGCAGCCTTGCAGAGCTGGGGTCCTGGGTTCGAATCCCACCAAGGACAACATCTGCAAGGAGTTTGTATGTTTTGCTTGGGTTTCCTCCGGGTACTCCGGTTTCCTCCCACACTTCAAAGACATACTGATAGGGAATTTAGATTGTGAGCCCCCATCGGGGACAGTGATGAAAATGTGTGCAAACTGTAAAGCGCTGCGGAATATGTTAGCGCTATATAAAGATTATTATTATTTATTTACAGGTCCCTGATATTAGAAGGGTGCCTTCTCCAAACTGTCATTTTTAGATCTCTCCACAGGTCTTATATGGGAATCAGGTCTGGACTCATTGCTGACCAACATAGAAGTCTCCAGTGCTTTCTCTCAAACCATTTTCTAGTGCTTTTTGAAGTGTGCTTTGGGTCATTGTCCTGCTGGAAGACCCATGACCTCTGAGGGAGACCCAGCTTTCTCACTCTGGGCCCTACATTATGCTGCAAAATTTGTTGGTAGTCTTCATACTTCATAATGCCATGCACATGGTCAAAGCAGTCCAGTGCCAGAGGCAGCAAAGCAACCCCAAAACATCAGGGAACCTCCACCATGTTTGACTGTAGGAACCGTGTTTTTTTCTTTCAATGCCTCTTTTTTTCTCCTGTAAACTCTATGTTGATGCCTTTGCCCAAAAAGCTCTACTTTTGTCTCATTTGACCAGAGAACATTCTTCCAAAATGTTTTAGGCTTTTTCAGGTAAGTTTTGGCAAACTCCAGCCTGGCTTTTTTATGTCTCGGGGTAAGACGTGGGGTCTTCCTGGGTCTCCTACCATACAGTCCCTTTTCATTCAGATGCCGACGGATAGTATGGCTTGACACTATTGTACCATCGGACTGCAGGGCAGCTTGAACTTGTTTGGATGTTAGTCGAGGTTCTTTATCCAACATCTGCACAATCTTGCGTTGAAATCTCTTGTCAATTTTTCTTTTCCGTCCACATCTAGGGAGGTTAGCCACAGTGCCATGGGCTTTAAACTTCTTGATGACACTGCACACGGTAGACACAGGAACATTCAAATTGCTTCCTCACAATCGTCCCCTTCCCACTCACTCTCAACTTCTAACCTGACTGTAGGGAGAAAGAGAGAGAGAAGGGGGGCTGGAGGGGGGTTTGGGAGAGACGCTCCGGGACTACAGAGGATGCACAGCCTTATTCACTGCTGTACACCCTCTACTATAGAGCAAAATTGGGATTTATATCATTGTAACCGGTTGTTGTATTGTTTACTGGTTTTTATTTTTTTATTGTTTTTCTCACAATGTTTGTACAAGGAAAACAAAATGTTAGTAATTCTTTGTTTTGTTCAATAAAAATGATCTGATTGAAAAAAGAAAGGCGATAAAGTTGCTAATAGATGAAACGTATAGAAAATACCAAGATCACATGAGAAGGTGCTCGTACGAATTCACAGATAAATGTGGTCGCTCATTAGCAAGGAGGTTATATCCATGCATGCAAGGGACATACATATCCAAAATAGAAGGGGCACACGGGCCAGAAATGCATAACCCCTCTGACACAGCTGAGGCATGTTGTTGCTATTATAGCTCGCTCTATAATATCCATGGATAATACCACGACATGCCACCTAATATTCTGGAAAGACAAATTGACAAATATATTATGGACGCTGCTCTTCCTTCCTTACAGACCCCTGAGCAGGAGGAACTAGACAAAGCTGTCACTGAGGAAGAGATCGGAGAGGCCATTACATCATTCCCTATCGGGAAGAACCCTGGGCCGGATGGAGGCAATAATAGATTTTATAAGATGTTTGCACCCCAGTTATTACCATTTTAGGAGAAGTGATCAGTAATATCTCAGAAGACTCCCTCTTTGCCCCTTAATTACTTGAGGCTGACATAACATTGTTACTGAAAGCCTGGAGAAGAACCAAATGTCTGCCCTAATTTTCATCCGATATCACTAATTACTGTAGATGTGAAAATACTCTCTAAAGTGATTACAGCCCGGCTCTCCCACTACCTGCCCCCAATTGTTACCGACCATCAGGTTGGCTTTATTAAGGACAGAGAAGCTCGTGAGAAAACATTGTTATTAATGTCACATGCGGAAACCCCGGGGATCCCAATGTGCCTTGTTTCTGCCGACACTGAAGAAGCGTTGGACATAGAGCCCGGACTTTCTTGAAGATCACCCTACGACATATTGGGTTGGGCCTTTTCTTGTTATCTATCATTCTCTCCTTATACACTGACCCTAAACTGATAATTAGGGGAGACGGCCTTCTATCTGACACATCATCTATTAATAATGGGACGAGGCGAGGGCGCCCCTCATCACTTCTCCTATACACACCGGTGATGGAGCAGTTAGTGGTGGCATTACGTATAAATCCCGATATTAGTGGGTCACTATAGGCTCACAGCTCTATACACTCGCTCTATACACAGGTGACTTGTGGCTCTATGTTTCACCCCAATGATCTCATCTCCCTCTGTAATAAAGGAATTCGGAGAATTCGGCCATGGAAGGAATTTTATAGTCAACTCCTCTAAATCAGAAGCCATGAACATAACGCTGAACTGACACAACTAATTTCTAACTTTCCCTGTAAGTGGCAGAAAGACGCAATTAACCCCTTCATGCTGCTGCCCATTTTCGTTTTTTGTTTCTGTTTTTTCCTTCCCTTCTTCCCAGAGCCATAACTCTTTATCTCTCTGGCCACATAGACATATGAGGCTTGATGTTTGCGGGGCGAGTTGTACTTTTCAATGACTCCCTTAATTTTACCACATAGTGTACTCAAAAACGAGGAAAAAATTCCAAGTGCGGTGAAATTGTGAAAAAAGCAATTCTGACATTGTTTATTGTGAATTGTTTTTGTACATTTTGTGGTAAAATTGACCGTGTAATATGATTCTCCTCATCACTATGATTACGGCAACACCGAACATGTCCAGTTTTTATTATTCTTTTAGTGGAGAAAAAAATCTGAGGTTTGCAAAGAAACATTTTTGGAGCAGTTTCTCCATTTCCCGAGCCCCGTAACATTGTTATTTTCCTCCGGTGGAGCTATATGATGGATTATTTTCTGCAGGACGAGATAACGTTTTTATTAGTACAATTGTGATCGCTCGTTACAGCATTTTTTGTGGAATTGTGCCAACCATAAATACGTAATTTTGGCAATTCTCACATTTTTTCTATTTCCGGTGTTTACTGATCGGGTTAATTGTTTTTATGTTTTTTACAGAGGGGTAAAAGACACACAGGCAGTGCTGTACAAAAACAACAGATAATGTAACAAAAAAGAACAGCGAGCACCGAAGGAGATAAAAACTGCCAAGATCCTGTTATTAGAGAAGCCGATAAAGGCAATAATGTAGTGTTAGTAGCAATGGACAATATAGTAAGGAGCAGAAAGACAGCGATCAGAGAGCAGCACAGAGAAGAACAAGCGCTGATCCCACAAATAACGAGAAGGAACAACTAAGATCTTCTCTGAGATTTCACATAGAGAAGGGACGATTGTCTAAGGAATACCAGAGAAACTCTTCCCTGAATTTCCACACAAGCGGCATTGGTATTATATTCCTAAAGTCCACAAAGACGCAGCTCCCCCACCAGGCCGCCCGATAGTGTGCGGGGTCGGATCAGTAACAGAATCTTTCTCTACATTTATAGACCGGTGTGTGAGACCATTACTGAGAATAGCACCTGCTCACATCAAGGACACCGGAGATTTATAGAGAACTGTGTCCGGTATAGATTGGCAGGAGGGTTATAGATTGGCTTTGATCGACGTCGGGAGCTTGTACGCACGAATTCCACAAATCACAGGACTGGAAGCAATAAAAAATCTATGGAAAAAACTGCTGAAACAGATGACTATATTGGATTCATCCTGGAAAGCCTGAATGTTATATTGTCCCATAAGGCCTTCTCTTCTGGGGGCAGCTGGTCCACCCAGATGACGGGGACAGCGATGGGGGCGCCGGATGCTGCAGTTTCACTAATTTGTTCTTGCCAGACTGTGAAAATAAATATATTTATAGTGTAAACTCCCACCTGACACCTCCGTGCGGACCACCGGTACATGGATGATGTGTTTCTGGTGTGGGCTGGGACAGAAAGGGGTTAATGATTTCATTACATATATGAGCGAGGAGAATAAGGTTAATATGAGATTTATTCACAATTTGGAGAGAATAACTTAGATTTCTCAGATGTGAATAATAAAATAGTGGATGGTAGAATAATAACCAGCGCCTATAAAAACCTGCAGCCACCAATATGTCCCTCCATTCTAATAATGCGCACCTGGAACATACTAACAGAGGCCGACCATACAGCCGGTATCTGAGGCTGAGAACAATGAATAGTAGAGAAGAAGGTTTCCTACAACAAGCGAATGACCTGACAGACGACTTATTACACAGAGGTTATCCGCCAACATTATTACACTGTGCTAGAGCGATGGAGGAACCCATGTGGGTCTAGTTACAAGATCCAGGAGGAAGAGCAGAAAAAAGGACGAGATAATAAAAGGTTCATTGTTACTTTTACACCTAATCCCAATATGAATGTAATAAAATCAGCGATAAACAGGAATTGGCATTTGTGAGAAGATAAAGATTTAGCCGTAGCAGCAAAGAACAACCCTGGATTGCTTCTAGAAGAAGCGGTGACTTAGATGACTTATCGCTACAGGAAAGATTCCAGGAGAAGAACAATAAAGTCACCTGGTTACATGGAAGACGCCCAAGAGGCCATTTCCATTGTGGGGATTGCTCCTTCTGTCATCTCCATCTTACAGGAGAAATCTGAGGATCGGGGCGATGACGGTAGATAAACTAATCACGGGCCGCACAGAGCAAGTGCTTTATGTCATATACTGCCCAGGACAATTATTATACTGCCCAGACTATTAGACCGCGGCACATCAGGCTCAGAGAACATTTCCATTCAGTCACACAGGAAAAGGATCTGTGACATTAATGATATAAGAGAGGTCCATAATGCGGACCCCGATGTGCTGAGATCTGCAGGAACTGAGCCCGCTGATTATCCTGTACAAGGCGGTGACCAGAATAGATTACTACTAACAAGAGAAGCAGCATGGATGGTGGATTGCGATGCACAAGTTCCCCTTGGCCTCAGTGATACATTGAATATGTCTGTGTGGCTGTGATCTATGTTACATTTCTTTTAATTTTTTATATTAATCATTTCACTGTACTCACTGTAAATGTTTTGCACTTCTCAGTTAACCATTCCCTAACCCTTATAAGGAAGTGGTGTAACCCCCTGACAAGCATGGACCGGTAGAAGCGCTAAGCAAGTGCGAAACGGCCGTAGTCCGTCAGGCTCTCTCATCTGTATAGCTCCCTGCTACCTGCACGCCGCACTCTAATATGGTTTGATGTCTCGTTTCACCATGGAATAAAATTGTAAGAAGGATCTGGGTGACGATTCTTTCAACTCCTTATGATTACTCTTATACGTATACACAATGGTGATGAATGGAAGGCCGCATTCAATACACCGGAGGGGCATACTGAAAATTTGGTGATGCCATTCAGATTAAACAATGCTCCGACAGTCTTTGAAAATTTCATTTTTTTTCTCACTGATGGGTAGATTTGCGGTAGTTTACCTGGATTATATATTGAGTTACTCACGTCCTCTGCAGGAGCATCATGAGCATGTCAGACAGCTGGAGTGGGAAAAACATTACCCAGCAATCCCTTTTTGACATTTTGAAGACCTCCATCATTGAAAAATGTCCTAGCACCAAGAAACATAAAAGAGAAGAAGGAAGATTTGCTAAAAATCGCCTGTACCGAATAAACTGATTACATGCAATCTGAAAACTTGCCTCTGTTGTGACTCGATCTGCCATGGTCTCTCTGATCTCACCCTTATTTCTACTGGTGAAATTTTCCCGATCAAAACTCCCATGTCATGTTCCACCAGTTATGTTACATACGTGATTATATGCTCATACCAGAAATTATATGTGGGAAGGACGACCCAACCCCTCCACAAAAGGCTGAACTCACACCGTTCCAATACTCCATAGGGTTTTCTCCAACATGGGCTTTCACGTCACTGCACCATCAAACACAAGAAAGATTCCACACAACTGAGAATATTCCCCACAGAGGAGATTCCCCCACAGGAAAAGAATCGCATTGGACAACTACATCGGGAAGAAATCTTCTGGATTTATAAACTAAACCCCCTTACTCCAAATGGCCTCAGTGAGATTACAGATGTTACAGAGGTTCCTGCTGCACCAGCCTGGGATCAGTCAGATCATCGCCGGATCCCCGAACTCCTCCTGTGACCCGGCTCCACCAGCGCTGCCGATCCCCCCCCCCGGGTTTACTGAATTCAGACTGTGGGACAGACCCCCATTTGACACATTAACTTTTCCCTATTTTCCTTCTGAAACTTTGGGGTGCGTCTTATGGTCCGGTGCGGCTTATAGTCCGAAAGATACAGTATACTTTTATTCATTCTTTTAGGTGACCTCACTTCATTCATAGGCTCTTTATAATATAATTATTGCATGTAAGTGTGTTCTGTTTTCTCATGATCTATAATTTATCTTTGTGTGACGGACTTTCTCATGAACTGTGACATTTTGTGCTTTGTTGGCGTTTTTTCTTTTTTTTTTGTAAATTCTTTATTTTGAAAATTTTACACATCACCATTAAAACCAACACCAGTTCACAGGTACAGTTGGCGAAATGTTAAGCAAGGGTTGGTTTAAGGCGATAAGGAAGGGAAAAAATGAGGGAAAAATAGGTAGGGGAGAAAAGGGAAAAAGAAAGGGAAAGGGAAAAAGGGTACACATACATATACAGAATCAACAACATTAACATCAACATCATGTGGTTGACAACAGAAGCACAATCATTAAATGGGTGCACTTTGGGAAATAACACATCGCACTACATTACAATTGGGCTATCTAGTTTGGGGCAGTGAGGCTAAGAGCCCCAGAACAGAAGCCGTCTAATTCAGTTAACCCCTTCCTGACATGAGACGTACTATCCCGTCCACGGTACCCGGGCCCGTATGACCGGGGACGGGATAGTACGTCTACCGCGATCAGCGGCGCCCACGTGGTGAGCGCCGCTAATCGCGGCCGGGTGTCAGCTGATTATCACAGCTGACACCCGGCACAATGTGTCAGGGGCGGTCACGGACCGCCCCCGACACATTAACCCCTTGCACACCGCGATCAAACGCGATCGCGGTGTACCGGGAGTTAAAGGGAAGCATCGGCAGGGAGGGGGCTCCCTCCGTGCTTCCCTGAGCCCCCCACGGCAGCGCAATGTGCAGCGCTGCTGCGGGGGGCTCCTTTCCTCCAGGCCCCCGAATCCAAGATGGCGACGGGGGCCTTCGGGGGCCTGGGGAAGCTGGCTTCCTCAGTGCCTGCAAAGCGCAGGCATGAGGAAGCCTTGTGCACTGCCTGTGACAGATTGCTGATCTGTCACAGTGATCTGTGATGTGACAGATCAGCGATCTGTCACAGGACAGTGATGTCCCACCTGGGCCTATGTAATAAAGTAAAAAAAAAATTAAAAAAAAGTGTAAAAATAAATTTAAAAAAATCGCCAAATAAATTAGTAAAAAAAAAAAAAAATATTCCCCAATAAATTCATTTTTTGAAAATAATAAAAAAAAAAAGCAATAAAAGTACACATATTAGGTATCGCCGCGTCCGTAATGACCTGCCCTATAAAACTGTCCCATTAGTTAACCCCTTTAGCGAACCCCTTAAAAAATAAAAATAAAAAACGAAGCAAAAAATAATGATTTATTATCATACCGCCAAACAAAAAGTGCAATAACGCGCGATCAAAAAGACGCATATAAATATCCATGGTACCGCTGAAAACGTCATCTTGTCCCGCAAAAAACGAGCCACCACACAGCATCATCAGCGAAAAAATAAAAAAGTTATAACTCGCAGAATAAAGCGATGCAAAATAATTATTTTTTATATAAAATAGTTTTCATTGCATAAAACCGACAAAAACATAAAAAAACGACCTAAATGAGGTATCGCTGTAACCGTACTGACCCGAAGAATAAAACCGCTTTATCAATTTTACCGCACGCGGAACGGTATAAACGCACCCCCCCCCAAAAGAAATTCATGAAACGCTGGTTTTTGTTCATTCTGCGTCCCAAAAATCGGAATAAAAAGCGATCAAAAAATTTTACGTGCCCGAAAATGGTACCAATAAAAACGTCAACTCATCCCGCAAAAAATAAGACCTTACATGACTCTGTGGGTCAAAATAAGGAAAAATTATAGCTCTCAATATGTGGTGATGCAAAAACTATTTTTACAATAAAAAGCGTCTTTTAGCGTGCGACAGCCGCCAAACATAAAAACCGCCATAAATAGTAAATCAAACCCCCCGTTATCACCCCCTTAGTTAGGGAAAAATAATAAAATAAAAAAAATGTATTTATTTCCATTTTTCCATTAGGGTTAGGGCTAGGGTTAGGGCTAGGGGTGTGTTGGGGTAGGGTTGGGGTAGGGTTAGGGCTAGGGTTAGGGGTAGGGTTAGGGCTAGGGTTAGGGGTAGGGTTAGGGCTAGGGTTAGGGCTAGGGCTAGGGTTAGGGCTAGGGTTAGGGCTAGGGTTAGGGGCGTGTTGGGGTTCGGGTTGGAGTTAGAATTGGGGGTTTCCACTGTTTGGGCACATCAGGGGCTCTCCAAATGCAACATGGCGTCTGATCTCAATTCCAGCCAATTCTGAGTTGAAAAAGTCAAATGGTGCTCCTTCCCTTCCAAGCTCTGCTATGCGCCCAAACAGTGTTTTACCCCCACATGTAGGGTAGCAGCCTACTCAGGACAAATTGCAAAACAATTTTTGGGGTCCAATTTCTCCTGTTACCCTTAGGAAAATAAAAAATTGGGGGCAAAAATATCATTTTTGTGGAAAAAAATGATTTTTTTATTTTCACGTCCGAGTGTTGTAAACTTCTGTGAAGCACTTGGGGGTTCAAAGTGCTCACCACACATCTAGATAAGTTCCGTGGGGGGTCTAGTGTCCAAAATGGGGTCACTTGTGGGGAGTTTCAATAGTTTAGGTACATCAGGGGCTCTCCAAACGCACATGACACCCGCAGACCATTCCATCAAAGTCTGCATTCCAAAACGTCACTGCTTCCCTTCCGAGCCCCGACGTGTGTCCATACAGTAGTTTTCTCCCACATATGGGGTGTCAGCGTACTCAGGACAAATTGGACAACAACTTTTGGGGTCCAATTTCTCCTGGTACCCTTGGGAAAATAAAAAAATGGTGACTAAAAGATCATGTTTGTGGAAAAAATACGAATTTTTTATTTTCACGCCCGGGCGTTGTAAACTTCTGTGAAGCACTGGGGGGGTCAAAGTGCTCACCACACATCTAGATAAGTTCCTTGGGGGGTCTAGTTTACAAAATGGTGTCATTTGTGGGGGGTTTCCACTGTTTAGGTACATTAGGGGCTCTCCAAAGGCAACATGACACCCGCAGACCATTCCATCAAAGTCTGCATTCCAAAACGTCACTACTTCCCTTCCGAGCCCCGACGTGTGCCCATACAGTAGTTTTCTCCCACATATGGGGTGTCAGCGTACTCAGGACAAATTGGACAACAACTTTTGGGGTCCAATTTCTCCTGGTACCCTTGGGAAAATAAAAAAATGGTGACTAAAAGATCATGTTTGTGGAAAAAATACGAATTTTTTATTTTCACGCCCGGGCGTTGTAAACTTCTGTGAAGCACTGGGGGGGTCAAAGTGCTCACCACACATCTAGATAAGTTCCTTGGGGGGTCTAGTTTACAAAATGGTGTCATTTGTGGGGGGTTTCCACTGTTTAGGTACATTAGGGGCTCTCCAAAGGCAACATGACACCCGCAGACCATTCCATCAAAGTCTGCATTCCAAAACGTCACTACTTCCCTTCCGAGCCCCGACGTGTGCCCATACAGTAATTTTCTCCCACATATGGGGTAGCAGCGTACTCAGGACAAATTGGACAACAACTTTTGGGGTCCAATTTCTCCTGGTACCCTTGGGAAAATAAAAAAATGGTGACTAAAAGATCATGTTTGTGGAAAAAATACGAATTTTTTATTTTCACGCCCGGGCGTTGTAAACTTCTGTGAAGCACTGGGGGGGTCAAAGTGCTCACCACACATCTAGATAAGTTCCTTGGGGGGTCTAGTTTACAAAATGGTGTCATTTGTGGGGGGTTTCCACTGTTTAGGTACATTAGGGGCTCTCCAAAGGCAACATGACACCCGCAGACCATTCCATCAAAGTCTGCATTCCAAAACGTCACTACTTCCCTTCCGAGCCCCGACGTGTGCCCATACAGTAGTTTTCTCCCACATATGGGGTATCAGCATACTCAGGACAAATTGGACAACAACTTTTGGGGTCCAATTTCTCCTGGTACCCTTGGGAAAATAAAAAAATGGTGACTAAAAGATCATGTTTGTGGAAAAAATACGAATTTTTTATTTTCACGCCCGGGCGTTGTAAACTTCTGTGAAGCACTGGGGGGGTCAAAGTGCTCACCACACATCTAGATAAGTTCCTTGGGGGGTCTAGTTTACAAAATGGTGTCATTTGTGGGGGGTTTCCACTGTTTAGGTACATTAGGGGCTCTCCAAAGGCAACATGACACCCGCAGACCATTCCATCAAAGTCTGCATTCCAAAACGTCACTACTTCCCTTCCGAGCCCCGACGTGTGCCCATACAGTAATTTTCTCCCACATATGGGGTAGCAGCGTACTCAGGACAAATTGGACAACAACTTTTGGGGTCCAATTTCTCCTGGTACCCTTGGGAAAATAAAAAAATGGTGACTAAAAGATCATGTTTGTGGAAAAAATACGAATTTTTTATTTTCACGCCCGGGCGTTGTAAACTTCTGTGAAGCACTGGGGGGGTCAAAGTGCTCACCACACATCTAGATAAGTTCCTTAGGGGGTCTAGTTTCCAAAATGGTGTCATTTGTGGGGGGGTTCCACTGTTTTGGTACATCAGGAGTTTTCCAAACGCGACATGGTGTCCGATCTCAATTCCAGCCAAAAACGTCAAATGGCGCTGCTTCCCTTCCGAGCTCTGCCATGCGCCCAAATAGTGGTTTACCCCCACATGTGGGGTATCAGCGTACTCAGGACAAATTGCACAATAACTTTTAGGGTCCTGTTACCCTTGGAAAAATAAGAATTGAGGGTGAAAAGATCATTTTTGTGGAAAAAATATGATTTTTTAATTGTATGGCTTTATGTTATAAACTTCTGTGAAGCCCATGGGGGTTCAAAGTTCTCACCACACATCTAGATAAGTTCCTTAGGGTGTCTAGTTTCCAAAATGGTGTCATTTGTGGGGGGTTTCCACTGTTTTGGTACATCAGGGGTTTTCCAAACGCGACATGGTGTCCGATCTCAATTCCAGCCAAAAACGTCAAATAGCGCTGCTTCCCTTCCGAGCTCTGCCATGCGCCCAAATAGTGGTTTACCCCCACATGTGGGGTATCAGCGTACTCAGGACAAATTGCACAATAACTTTTAGGGTCCTGTTACCCTTGGAAAAATAAGAATTGAGGGTGAAAAGATCATTTTTGTGGAAAAAATATGATTTTTTAATTGTATGGCTTTATGTTATAAACTTCTGTGAAGCCCATGGGGGTTCAAAGTTCTCACCACACATCTAGATAAGTTCCTTAGGGGGTCTAGTTTCCAAAATGGTGTCATTTGTGGGGGGTTTCCACTGTTTTGGTACATCAGGGGTTTTCCAAACGCGACATGGTGTCCGATCTCAATTCCAGCCAAAAACGTCAAATGGCGCTGCTTCCCTTCCGAGCTCTGCCATGCGCCCAAATAGTGGTTTACCCCCACATGTGGGGTATCAGCATACTCAGGACAAATTGCACAATAACTTTTAGGGTCCTGCTACCCTTGGGAAAATAAAAATTGGGGTGAAAAGATCATTTTTGTGGAAAAAATATGATTTTTTAATTGTACCGCTGTACGTTATAAACTTCTGTAAAGCCCTTGTGGGTTCAAAGTTCTCACCACAAATCTAGATAAGTTCCTTGGGGGGTCTAGTTTCCAAAATGGGGTCACTTGTAGGGGGTTTCCACTGTTTAGGTACATCAGGGACTCTCCAAACGTGACATGGCGTCCAATCTGAATTCCAGCCAATTTTGCATTGAAAAAGTCAAACGGCGCTCCTTCCATTCTGAGCTCTGCCATGCGCCGAAACAGTCGTTCCCCCCCACATATCAGGTATCTGCGTACTCAGGACAAATTGCACAATAACTTTTGCAGTTCAATTTCTCCTGTTACCCTTGGTAAAATAAAAAAAATTGAACCTGAAGTATTTTTTT
This sequence comes from Dendrobates tinctorius, assembly GCF_039654945.1. Taxonomy (NCBI): domain Eukaryota; kingdom Metazoa; phylum Chordata; class Amphibia; order Anura; family Dendrobatidae; genus Dendrobates; species Dendrobates tinctorius. Next base: position 1,504,737 of record NW_027361988.1, on the reverse strand, counting down.
TATGAAAAAAAGTTAGATGTTCATTTTTTTTTAAATATTCAAAAAAATTCCTGTGACGCACCTAAAGGGTTAATAAACTTCTTGAATGTGGTTTTGAGCACCTTAAGGGGTGCAGTTTTTAGAATGGTGTCACTTTTGGGTATTTTCTATCATATAGACCCCTCAAAGTGGCTTCAAATGTGATGTGGTCCTAAAAATAAAATGGTGTTGTAAAAATGAGAAATCGCTGGTCAACTTTTAACCCTTATAACTTCCTAACAAAAAAAAATTTTGGTTCCAAAATTGTGCTGATGTAAAGTAAACATGTGGGAAATGTTAGTTATCAAGTTTTTTGTGTGCCGTATCTCTGTGATTTAAGGGCATAAAAATTCAAAGTTGGAAAATTGCGAAATTTTCAAAATTTTCGCCAAATTTCCGTTTTTCTCACAAATAAACGCAAGTTATTTGAATGAAATTTTACCACTATCATGAAGTACAATATGTCACGAGAAAACAATGTCAGAATCACCAGGATCCATGGAAGCGTTCGAGAGTTATGACCTCATAAAGGTACAGTGGTCAGAATTGTAAAAATTGGCCCGGTCATGAACGTGCAAACCACCCTTGGGGGTGAAGGGGTTAAACTTGAGAAACTCTAAAATGCCTTTAAAGAGGATTATCTTCTAAATACCTATTCCAAGGGGCCCAAGTTAACACATAAGCTCTATGATTATAAATTTCCCAGCTAGACAGCTCCTCTAAGCGAGAGATCTGATTTATTTTGGTATACCATTCTCCCAACGTGGGAGGAGCTACATCCTTCCAATGGACAGCTATCAACTGTCTCGCCGCACTCAACATCAGTGGAAGAAGCCCATGAAGCCCATGAAAGGAGAGCCTCCGTGGCTCTAAGATCAACCTTTATTAGTTTTAATTTTTTGAGAACTAGTTCAACTCCCTCCCAAAAAACCCGCAGTCTAGGGCAGTCCCAGAAAATATGTGAATGATGTCCTCTAGAATTGAGGCATCGCCAACATTCATCATTATCCGCGAGGCCTAACTGGAATAATTTAGCTGGAGTTAAATGCCACCTAGTTAATATTTTATAAGAATTCTCCTGCAGAAGTACACATCTAGAAAAACCCCGAGCATTTGACAGCATTTTAGATATTTGGTCTTCTGTAAACGTGGTATTAAGTTCCATTTCCCAAGAGTGTATAAACGAGGGTTTAGAGTGTACAGTCGGAGAGATGAGATGCGAGTAAATGTGAGATATAATTTTTAGCCGTGGGGATGGAAGTTTAACCATAATATCTAACCAGGACCAATTAGATTTAGACGGGAATCTCCGTCTAAACTGTAAAAGTGTACGTCTGATGTGTTGTTTTTGGAGAAAATTTGTTGGTTGAGTCGACACTCCCTGTGGCCAAGACCCCTCCCGCAAGATGCTATTACCATAAAAACTATTCAACGTTTCTCTAGGGAGGTTGGACCATAAATTGTATGGGTCTTGAAAATCTAGCTCTAACAAATAGGGAATTGAACCGATCGGTGTCAATATTGAGGGGAAGGTATCTTCCGGGAACTCTCCCATTACCAATCTTTTAATACGCAACGTAGTTGTAGTTACGTCATCCAACCTAAGAGAGGCCGGCGGCTTAGCCTTAGTCCAAAGATATGGCAAACCCCTCGGGCCCAATAAAGCCCAGTCAACACTATCCCCCTCCTCCCTTCCAGCACAGGACACCACCTTTAACCATCTACTGAGATGAATAGCCTTATAGTATAAAAGAAGGTCTGGGACCCCCAATCCTCCAGAAGAGATAGGGCGAGAAAGAAACTTATATGGCAACCTAGCCCTTTTAGATTTCCAAATAAATTTTCCAATAAGGGATTTTAATGTTCCAAAAAATGTCAGGGGAATCCGAATCGGAACCATGTTCATGGTATATAGTATAATAGGCATTATATATGCCTTAAACACATTAATACGACCCATCCAGGATAAAGTGGGTAGGCTATACTTCTGCATCAGGCTTTTGACCTTTTGAATTAAAGGAATGTAGTTATTGTGGAATAGGTTGGCGGGATCTCTAGTTATCGTTATTCCCAAATATCTAATAGAATTAGTAGCCCAAGAAAATGGAATCTGCGTACAAATAGTGGAGGTCTGAGAGTGAGGGAGACCAACGCTTAGCACTTCAGATTTTGACAAATTAATTTTGAAATTAGAAAGGAGACCAAAATGATGAAAGGCCTGAAGGATAATTGGGAATGCCCGGGATGGATTGGAGATAAGGAAAAGCAGATCATCTGCGAAAGCTAGTTTTAAGTGACCTTCGACCCACCGTCAACCCCTCTATACGTTGGTCTTGTCTGATGCTTTGTATCAAAGTTTCTACGACTAAAATGAACAAAGATGGCGACAAGGGACAACCCTGTCTAGTCCCGTTATTAATCCCAAAACTATCTGACAGGGTGCCGTTAAAGCGAGAGGACCGCTGTTATATATTGAGGGGGGAAGCCAAACCTAATCATTACTTGTTCCATGAACCTCCAGCTCACTCTGTCGAAAGCCTTCTCAGCATCCGTCGACAGAAGCATCAAAGGTATACCCCGAGTCTTAGCAAACATTATAGACTGAATGACTTTAGTAGAATTATCCTTCCCTTCCCTGCCTCTTACAAAACCTACTTGATCTGCATGAATTAGCTTAGGTAAGAAATTACTTAATCTGCCCGCTAATATTTTAGCCCACATCTTAATATCTGCATTAAGCAGTGATATTGGTCTGTAGCTAGCGCACAGGTTGGGGTCTTTACCCTCCTTAGGGAGGATTGTAATGTATGCCTCTAAGGATTGTCTAGGGGGGGAGCTGGCCTTCCAAATAGGAATTAAACAAAGACACTAGGCGAGGTAACAATGGTTTTATAAACTTTTTATAATAGATAATGGGAAGACCATCCGGACCCGGTGCCTTTCCGTTCGGAATAGTAGAAAGAGTGTCTAAAATTTCTTTGGGGGTAACTGGAGCAGTCAGCAAGGACTGGCCTTCAAGAGTTATTTTAGGGAGATGTAGTGAGGTCAAGAATTCTTTTATTTTTGCCAAGGCTGTGACTGGCTCCTGCATGCTATCCGGTGTATTTAAATTGTATAAATTTTCATAAAAGGTTCTAAACTCCCTGGCAATATCTGCAGTCCCGAGAATTGAAGAGCCATCCAAAGCTCTGAGTTGTCTAATAAACGTCTTTTCCTTTTGTTTCTTAAGTAGGGATGTCATAAGCTTACTACTTTTATTGCCATGAAGATAAAACTTCTGCTTACTTCTCATGTAAATTTTTGCTGATTGAATGTTTAATAGGTTTTTTAATGAGGTTCTCAGATCTGTCAGTTCAGATAATGTTTTATTTACCTGAGATCTCTTATGTAGTCTCTCGTAGGAACTAATTTGATGTAGAATAGACACAACCTTTTTTGTTCGCTCTTTTTTCAAATAGGAGCCTAGGGCTATAAATTCCCCTCTCATTACTGCTTTATGTGACTCCCATACCATAGGCAAGGGCGGGCCTGAGTGCAAATTATTTTGAAAAAAGAAGTCAAGAGTGCTTGTCAGTTTTTCAATGTGGGAATCCGAGTCCAACAGTGTCTCATTCAGTGACCATGACCCAGCCGGCCGTGGTAGAGTTTTTATCTCTATGTCAAGGAAAATGGGAGCGTGGTCTGAGAGAGAGATGATATCTATATTAGCTTTTTTAACTAATTGGAGATTAGTTGTTTGTATCAATAGGTAATCAATTCTGTGATAGCTATTATTTGGATGGGAATAAAAAGTGTAATCTCTGCCCGAAGGAAAAAGTGTTCTCCAAGGGTCTATCAGATGCAATTTTTGTAATGAAAGGTGTAATCTTCTCAGCGCCCTCTGAGAAAGAGCCGACCTGCCTGTTGAAGTATCTAAAATTGGGTTCAAAGATACATTAAAATCCCCTCCCACCAACAACAGACCCTCAGTAAAAAGTTCTAGAACATTCATTGTTTTACACAGCCAACCTATCTGTTCCTATTTGGGGCATATAAATTACACAGGGTAATCTTAGTGTTGGCCAAAAGGCCCTTAATTATAATGTACCTGCCTTCTGAATCCGATAAACAATCACTCAAAATAAAGGGAACATTTTTCTTTATAGCAATACTCACTCCACCCTGACGCTGAACCGCCCGCACTGTGGTACCAGGACGGGTAGCGAGATCTAGACATATCTGGGACTCTCCCTTTTTTAAAATGTGTCTCCTGCAGGAAAACTATACTAGACTTCTTTGAATGCAAAAGATTCATTACTTGGCTTCTCTTACTTGGGGATCGTAAGCCCTTTACATTATACGAGGCCACTGTCATAGTAGCGAAGGTTACCTTGTCACCCATAGTTTGGTAAAGGAAGCAATAATAAAGATTCCTCTGTCATCAAACCACCGAAATTAAAAAAAAAACAAAGAGATGAAAAAAATAACAAAAACCCTAAAAATTATTAAGATAAAACAAGAGAAATATAACAAGAACCAACCACCTGCCTGTAGCAGAGGTAGGGGGTCAAACATACCTCCCATAACAGAGCAGGAAATAACATTTCCGACACACAAGTGGCACATGTTAACTTATACGGCAATTGAATGATATCAACACATGAGTAAATGTCAAACTTAGCAAGCTAAAATAAGATAGAACATGTCCGAGTGGACCGAGGGGTCCGGCTCCAGTATTGGAAAGATGCAACCGAGAGAAGCACAAGAAAGCTCAGGGGGGTATCTCCTTTTCCATTCCAGATTTCCCTCTTTTAGGAGTCGAGCGTTTCTTTCCTAGGACCCAGTCACCCTGCCCTCCAGCATAAGCATAGACAGGGGGAGGTGTGCGATGATCCATGTCCAGAGGTAGCCAGGAAGGAATATCCATAGGGGCAATGCCAAAAGCGTCCCATATTTTGGTTAAATCCTCAAGGGTCCGAACCATTATTTGCCTACCATCTCCTTGTATAGATATACCAAACGGAAACAGCCATTTATATAAGATTTTACGTGAGCGTAACACCTCCAGGAGGGGCCTTAGGACTCTTCTTTTTGCAAGGGTTGACGGCGCAACGTCCTGATAAAGATGAATAGCAGATCCCTCATAAGAAAGATTTTTAATGTCTCTTGAGGCAGACAAAATAGCATTGGTATTCAAATAGCTCAATAAGCCGCAAATCACATCCCTCGGGGGTTCCGTTGGCTTCGGCTTTGGTCTAAGTGATCTATGCACCCTTTCTATTACAATTCGGTCACATTTTTCTTGTGGGATTAAGAGGGCAAAGATCTCCTTCGTAGATTTTTCTAATATTTCTGTGGAAACACTTTCAGGTAAGTCTTTTATCCGTATGTTCTTCCTGCGACTCCGATTTTCCTGATCCTCGAGAGCTAGAAAAGAGTTGTTAAGCTGTGCTCTGTGGTAGTCCAGATGCTCTCTCATGGCATTGGAGTGGCTAATGATAGAGGACTGAGAGGACTCCAAAGACTCCACTCTATTACCAATGTGTAGCAAGTCCGCTCTCATACCAGATATCTCATTAACTAATGGTTTTATAGCTTGTGCTAATAATTTTTTAAAAAATGATCTAGAAAGTTTCCCAGAATCTGATTGAGTGACATCGCTGCCTGAAGCATCGTCACTGGAGTCTGAGTCCTCGACATGCTCCTCCTCCACAACCTCTGCAGGGAGCCTTTTAGCATCAGGCTTAGACGAAGCAGATTTATTTTTCAAAAATTTATCCATTTCACCCTGTTTGCTTCTATACGCCTCTGCAGCCAACGGTTTTGCACGCTCTTTGTTAGTTTTGACCATTTTGCTTAATTAAAGCGCGCCTTTAATTTACCACTCGTGCGTCCAGAAAAGTCTAGTAGTGCATTTTTCTATATGAAAATAGCCCCATGCAACTTGGAGGGCGAGGGGTTAATATATGGAAACATCCGTGGGGATCTGCTGGAGCCGGTAGGGACAGGGTAACGTCAAATCCCCACCACGGCGCTGCAGAAAAGACACAATGTCCTCCTCACCAATGTCGCATAAATCTGTAGACAGCAGCACCTCTATGTGAGGAGAGCGATATCCCCCGCTCCAAAAACAACTCAGTCCCTGGGAAATGTCTCAGTAAAAAGAGGGGGCCGTCAACAACCCGTCTGGCCCAGAGCCAGCACCCTCCTCCACCGCACGTATCGATAGTGATCCCCGCAGGCCCCAGAGACAGCTCACCGGGGGTTCCCTCTCACCACCGTTTGCTCTAACGGGCGAGACCGCTCCTTGTTCCGCGGTCTCACGCCTCTATCGAGGGCCTCCTGCGGTCCGGTTTCCAGGCCTTGTGCTCAGGGGGATGTAAAGATGGCGCCCGTCTCTCTCCAGCGCTGCAGCACCCTCCACGAGGCCGCTCTGCGCTCCGGTGTCACGGCGGAGAGCAGCAGCCCCTCTCTTCTCCCTACCACCCCTCACCTTCTCCTCCAAGCCCGGGGCACTCTAAAATTAGTTTTAGCCACTTTCGTCCGGGCCAAATAAGGTAGTTTTGTGGCTGGAAGCGCGAGCTGCCATAAGACACGTCCTCCCTGTGTGAGATCCAGGCCACGCCTCTTGTTGGCGTTTTTTCATTCCAAAGATATACTGATAGGGAATTTAGATTGTGAGACCCATCGGGGACAGCGATGATAGTGTGTGCAAACTGTAAAGCGCTGCAGAATATGTTGGCGCTATATAAATAAAAAGATTATTATTATTATTATTATAAAGACTGCATATAAAACGTTCCAGGCTTGACATGTTTATCCGCTCTCAGGTTTTGTCCTGAGGAAGACGTCCTGCGTGACTGTGAAACGCGTTGACTTTGAAAACCTATTTGAATAAACGTTTTTAAGGAAAATCTCCATCTCCGATCGTTTCCATCAGCAGCGCAGGTTCAGACACATTATACCCGGATCAGCTCTTCTGCTCGGTCTTTGGCCCCGGGTCCTGCAGCAGCTGATTTATGCATTGAGCATGGTGTAAAGGCGCCACTCCATCAGGTGAGTGTAATACTCCCCTACTCTCATTATATCTGGTTATCAGGTAAGACCCTATTTTTCGCTTGTTTGTTCCTCAGTATCTCGACTACAAGAAATCTCTGTAACACTTTCAGGTTACTTGGTTAAAACCAAAGAAGGGACTGCTGGGACCGTAACGGGGTCCATCTGACACCCCAATGCAGAAGCCAAATGTCCTGAGGACTGGACCTGCTGGACCACAAATTGTCATTTCTCCAGGTCACCAAATAAATAGTTGTCACGTAGAACCTGTAGAACCTGTCTGACATGCTCAGCATGCTCCTCCAGGGGACGGGAGTATCTCACTATATCATCCAGGAAAATTACCACAAATCTACCAATCAGTGAGAAAAATATAATTACTGACATTGTCACAGACTGCCGGAGCATTGGTTACCCCGAATGGCGGCATCAGGTTGGGTTTTCTTACAACGAATATTGGATTTATGTTGGGGCCCCCTGTCCCTGACAGCCGGTGTCGTTTCCCCTACAGAGGCTAATCCACAAGGACACTGAGGTGCGAGACTCGGGCGAGTTTCTCCCAAGTGTGACCCCGGCCTCAGCCGGACTCTGGAAGGGAGGAAATAACCGAGATTTGGGCATTTTAGCTCCTGGTGTGGAGTCGATAGCACAATCATATGCCGCCATATAGTAGACGGCCGGTAACTGGGGAGAATTCCCTCCTGTGTGGGGTCTATTTCCCTCCAGAGAAATCACACGTTACATTCCGCACATAACACTGTGTAGAGAAGGCGGCGCGGGGTAATTGTGCCAGTAGTGAGGGGAAAATAATGGCGGGAATGTCACTGACTGAGGAGAAGGCTCCATGGAGCGTCTTCACTCCGGAGATCATGTGACCCCAGACTCCTCCCCTCCTGTGACCTCATCACAGGTCATGTGCACAGAGCAGCCATATATGTGGAGTGCGGCTCTGCAGGTTAGTGATGGGCAGCCCGGCTCTTCTTGCTCCTGTCCCTTCACTATAAAGCCTGGGCCTCATTATACAGCTGTACAGGGGTCTAGTGAAGGCTTTTTAGCCCTTTCCTCAGACTGTAGCTCCTGGGAACAGGCCCTCACTCCTGTACCTTCACTATAAAGCCTGGGCCTCATTATACAGCTGTACAGGGGTCTAGTGAAGGCTTTTTAGCCCTTTCCTCAGTCTGTACCTCCTGGGAACAGGCCCTCACTCCTGTCCCTTCACTATAAAGCCTGGGCCTCATTATACAGCTGTACAGGGGTCTAGTGAAGGCTTTTTAGCCCTTTCCTCAGTCTGTAGCTCCTGGGAACAGGCCCTCACTCCTGTCCCTTCACTATAAAGCCTGGGCCTCATTATACAGCTGTACAGGGGTCTAGTGAAGGCTTTTTAGCCCTTTCCTCAGTCTGTAGCTCCTGGGAACAGGCCCTCACTCCTGTCCCTTCACTATAAAGCCTGGGCCTCATTATACAGCTGTACAGGGGTCTAGTGAAGGCTTTTCAGCCCTTTCCTCAGACTGTAGCTTCTGGGAACAGGCCCTCACTCCTGTCCCTTCACTATAAAGCCTGGGCCTCATTATACAGCTGTACAGGGGTCTAGTGAAGGCTTTTTAGCCCTTTCCTCAGTCTGTAGCTCCTGGGATCAGGCCCTCACTCCTGTCCCTTCACTATAAAGCCTGAGCCTCATTATACAGCTGTACAGGGGTCTAGTGAAGGCTTTTTAGCCCTTTCCTCAGACTGTAGCTCCTGGGAACAGGCCCTCACTCCTGTCCCTTCACTATAAAGCCTGGGCCTCATTATACAGCTGTACAGGGGTCTAGTGAAGGCTTTTTAGCCCTTTCCTCAGTCTGTAGCTCCTGGAAACAGGCCCTCACTCCTGTCGCTTCACTATAAAGCCTGGGCCTCATTATACAGCTGTACAGGGGTCTAGTGAAGGCTTTTAAGCCCTTTCCTCAGACTGTAGCTCCTGGGCACAGGCCCTTCTGTCCCTTCACTATAAAGCCTGGGCCTCATTATACAGCTGTACAGGGGTCTAGTGAAGGCTTTTTAGTCCTTTCCTCAGACTGTAGCTCCTGGGAACAGGCCCTCACTCCTGTCCCTTCACTATAAAGCCTGGGCCTCATTATACAGCTATACTGGGGTCTAGTGAAGGCTTTTTAGCCCTTTCCTCAGTCTATAGCTTCTGGGCACAGGCCCTCACTCCTGTCCCTTCACTATAAAGCCTGGGCCTCATTATACAGCTGTACTGGGGTCTAGTGAAGGCTTTTTACCCCTTTCCTCAGACTGTAGCTCCTGGGCACAGGCCCTCACTCCTGTCCCCTCACTATAAAGCCTGGGCCTCATTATACAGCTGTACAGGGGTCTAGTGAAGGCTTTTTAGTCCTTTCCTCAGACTGTAGCTCCTGGGAACAGGCCCTCAATCCTGTCCCTTCACTATAAAGCCTGGGCCTCATTATACAGCTGTACTGGGGTCTAGTGAAGGCTTTTTAGCCCTTTCCTCAGTCTGTAGCCCCTGGGCACAGGCCCTCACTCCTGTCCCTTCACTATAAAGCCTGGGCATATTCAGAGACATATGGAGGAGACAGGTTATAGATGGCCTTGTAGGTCAGTATTAGTAATTTGAACTGGATACACTGAGGGAATGGGAGCCAGTGAAGAGATTTGCAGAGGGGAGAAGCGGAGGAGTAGCGAGGAGAGAGATGAATTAGTCGGGCGGCAGAGTTAAGGATGGACTGGAGAGGTGCGAGGGTGTTAGCAGGGAGGCCACAGAAAAGAATGTTGCAGTAGTCGAGGCGGCTTGCTCCTTTCCCCACTTTTCTCCCTCCTGTCCCTTCACTATAAAGCCTGGGCCTCATTATACAGCTGTACTGGGGTCTAGTGAAGGCTTTTTACCCCTTTCCTCAGACTGTAGCTCCTGGTCACCATGTGATCTCACCATAACCCTAACAAACTAAGTAAGGTGTGAAATTTTGGTCAAAATGATCTCAGTACGCAAATCTCCAATGGTGCCTAAAGTTTTGCATCGCCCTTTTTTCCTTTTTGCAATTATGAAATTGTAAAAAATGCCTCTCCCTATATATATAAATTTTTATTATTTTTTTTTAGTAAAATACAAAGGCCATGTGTCATCTTAGGCTGGTTTCACATTAGCGCTTTTTAAGCGCACGCACGGCCAGGGGTAGCTCCGCCCCCGAGCCGGCTCTCTGCCCGGCGTGCCTGCCCCTTGCTTGTAGCGCCGCCTCCTAGCGCACAGCGTCGCCTGCGATCGGCGCACCCTATCTTTAGCATAGGGTGCGCAGATCGTGCGCAGGCCGTGCGCTAGTTGCACTTTGACCTGCACTGCGCACTTTTGACGGTGCGCCGTGCGCGCCAAAATCCGAAAAGTTTGATTTTGGCGTGCACGGCGCACCGTCAAAAGTGCGCAGCGCAGGTCAAAGCGCAACTAGCGCACGGCCTGCGCACGATCTGCGCACCCTATGCTAAAGATAGGGTGCGCCGATCGCAGGCGCCGCTGTGCGCTAGGAGGCGGCGCTACAAGCAAGGGGCGGGCACGCCGGGCAGAGAGCCGGCTCGGGGGCGGAGCTACCCCCGGCCGTGCGTGCGCTTAAAAAGCGCTAATGTGAAACCAGCCTTAGAGGTTCGGCCTTTTAGAGATCATTTCATCTTCATCTTACTACTGCTCACAATAACGGTCATTTTGACCAGGGGCGCCCACACTTTTACATGACGCTGTCAATGCTTCATCCTGCTGGTGCTCAATATTTAATAGGGTCTTACTATTAAACTTAATGAAAAGTTTGGTGAATTTCTTTGAGCTGTTATTACTAGAGATGAGCGAATATCGTCGGTGAAGTTGTTATTGGCTAATATCGCTTACCGAATAGCTGCATCGGGACCCCGGATCCCTGGAGCGCTCCCGATAATCAGCTGCATGTGTCGCCCTCCATGCAGGTGCTGTGACTATCACACAGCGCGACACACGCAGCTGATTATCGGGAGCGCTCCAGCACACTGAGTCCTGCACACACTGAGGCCCCTCATCATGTGACCCCTGACTCCTCCCCTCCTGTGACCTCATCACAGGTCGTGTGCGCACAGAGCAGTCATATATGTGGCGGACACTCCTGGATCTTCTGCTTTCTGGGCCGGTTCCTCCTGTGAGTCCTATTAACCCTTTCGCTCCCTGTATTCTCCTTTCTGACAGGACAATATCTGAATTCGGACAGTGTGACAGGAATATAAGCAATGTGGAAGGAAAAAATGACAATTTTACTATTTTTCCTCACAAAAATGTGACTTTAGCCCCAAAACTGTCAGCGTAACAAATACTTATTTTCCCCGCTGTAGTTTGTAGACTCCATATACAGATCCCTTAAGTGCGAAAAGAGCTGAATTCCCCACTTAAGTTATTGCATTTTGGAAATTGCCCCCACTGGGAATTTATCTCCAGGTAAAGGCACAATTGTGTCTCCATGGGGGTTGTGCTCACAGCCCAACATCGTGCGGCCTCCAAAGAAATGCCACCCCGCACCATTACTGACCACTGCCAAACCGGTCATGCTGAAGGATGTTGCAGGCAGCAGATCGCTCTCCACGGCGTCTCCAGACTCTGTCACGTCTGTCACATGTGCTCAGTGTGAACCTGCTGCCATCTGTGAAGAGCACAGGGCGCCAGTGGTGAATTTGCCAATCCTGGTGTTCTGTGGCAAATGCCAAGTGTCCTGTACGGTGTTGGGCTGTGAGCACAACCCCATCTGTGGACGTTGGGCACTCAGACCATCTTCATGGAGTCAGTTTGTGCAGACACATGCACATTTGTGGCCTGTTGAAGATTATTTTGCAGGGCTCTGGCAGTGCTCCTCCTGTTCCTCCTTGCACAAAGGTGGAGGTAACGGTCCTGCTGCTGGGTTGATGCCTTCATACAGCTCCCTCCACATCTCCTGGTGTACTGGCCTTTCTCCTGGTAGCGCCTCCAGCCTCTGGACACCATGCTGACAGACTCAGCAAACTTTCTTGCCACAGCTCGCATTGATGTGCCATCCTGGATGAGCTGCACTACCTGAGCCACTTGTGTGGGTTGTAGAGTCCGTCTCATGCTACCACGAGTGTGAATGCACAGCCAACATTCAAAAGTGACCAAAACATCAGCCAGAAAGCATTGGTACCGAGATGGGGTGTGTGGTCCCCACCTGCAGAACCACTCCTTTATTGAGGGTGTCTTGATAATTGCCAATAATTTCCATCTGTTTTCTATTCCATTTGAACAACAGCATGTGAAATTGATTGTCAGTCAGTGTTGCTTCCTAAGTGGACAGTTTGATCTCACAGAAGTTTGATTTACTTGGAGTTATATTCTGTTGTTTAAGTGTTCCCTTTATTTTTTTGAACAGTGTATATAGATAGAGAGATTTTTTTTCTTTACGTTGGAGGGTCCAATTCCAGCTATTGCTGTGGGATCTGTGATTTCTATCTACTCCACTGTGTACAGGATAATAGAGTATAATAAAGTAGTTATGGACGTGACATAACTAACATTGTGCAGTGACTCTGCTTTCCATATAGTGATGGATATTTCTTGTTGCTAAAACTGTGATTTTTTCCACTTTAAACCTTTTTTAAACCCCTCTGATCAGTGCGATCATACAACATACAAGCCTCTGATGGCTCCGGTGATGCCCTGTACTACTGTAGTGCCGTGTATCATCACTGCCTGTCAGTGTAATACTAACGGCCCCATACACATGAGATCAGAGTTGGCTGAGCGGTCATTTGGCAGACGGCGATCTCTCCCGACTCCCCCATACACACAAATATTCCAGCTTTCCTGTGGTCTGTATGAGAGAGTCGCCTCCAGACTCCTCTAGCGGAGGATTATCTACAGGAAGAACAAACGGATACTCCTCTGAAATTCAGGATGCCGGATCGTTCTCTGCCCTGACATCATCTGTCGGGAGGCCCCCAAATACATTATATGGTCGGCCAAACCCCCCGAAATCAGTGCTTTCATGGAACTTTAGCCTAATGTGTATGGGGGCGTTATAAGGTAACTTATTGGACGCTGCCTCTGGCTCGGCCTAATAGACCTTCATACATTGCAGCCCAGACACCATTATTAGGCATGTAAGTATCGTAGTAACTAGGCCGCCCCATACTATCGAGTACTTGGGGGCGGGGGGCATTCAGCCAAACTCTGTCACACCTTCTTAGATGCTATGTTTGCTTTTCAGGGTTTTTGTTGCAGCCTCATCTGTGCCGTCCCTGCGGTGTACATCTATGTTCTGGGGCCCAAACAGATTAATTTATTTTTAATAAATGTTCAACATGTTATAAATTATAAAATGTGTCTTCTGCTTTTTGCATATTTTCTTTCTTCTTACAAGAATTGTTGGAGCCAATTTTCTTTAGAAACATTTTAATATCGGCTTTTTCTGGAGTTTTTCTTGTAATATAGGAAAGTCTAAGGCCAGAAATAAACCCCATAAATCACTGTACATGGAGACTTTGGGATCAGATCATTTCTGTCCGTTGTGTTTGTGGAAACTAAAAATCTTTTCTAAAAGCCTCAAACTTCTCTGTGTGACTCAGAGCTGAGATCTAACGTGATAGAAGATTCCAGTGCGGGGAAGACGGGAAACCTTCATATAGACAGCCGGTGGGGATGGAGGCAGTGACCGACTCTGGCCACATCTGTCTCTAGAGCCGTAGTAGAAGATGAAGATGTCGTCCTCATCATGAAGGAGTTATTTCTCATGTCGCGTGTAATGAATATCTCCTGCAGTATTGCTAATGCCGATTCCAGTGTCGGTAATGAGACGAGAATTAGCGTTATGGAAGATGAGTCTATGAGGAACGTGTTCAGCTGCCGACTCCGAGGAGGAAACTGCTTGTTGTCTGTGGCCTAAATATATAGGTTTTATTAGTAGATGTCAGGGAAGAAAACTAAACACTGTAAGATAATAAATCTCCTCATATGTTTCCCTTATTATCTCCAGTAATTGTATTATTACACAGGATTCTTATGATGTTACATCGGATCATCTTCTTCTCATTCAGGTCTCTACAATATCGGATCCTCTCAGTGAAGATCTTCTACAAAAGAGAATTTTCCTGATTTACCCATCAAGGATGGATATGGACAGAGACAAGATGGCGGAGAGGATGTTACACCTCACTCTAGAGATCCTCTTCCGTCTCACTGGAGAGGTGAGAGATTCTGATGACGTCACATTACATCATTCTTATCTATGGGAATAACAGATGGACAGAACTGGAGAGGTGAGGACTCTGGAAATGTCTGTAGTGAGATTTACTAATGTGTCTCTCCATAACCAGGATTACACAGTGGTGAAGAAGACCTCTAGTGATCGCTGTCAGGATCCTGTGTCTGAGGGATGGGGAAGACCCCTGAGCCCAATCACGGGGCCTCCACCTCACCCCCTGATCCATGAGGACATCAATGACCAGAAGATCCTAGAACTCATCTACAAGATGATTGAGCTGCTGACTGGAGAGGTGACACTGATGGGAATGCTTATACAGTAACACTATGAAGGGATCGGGGGGATGACGGTATCATTGTATGTGTCAGGTTCCTATAAGGTGTCAGTATGTCGCTGTCTATTTCTCCATGGAGGAGTGGGAGTATTTAGAAGGACACAGAGAGCTGTACAAGAACGTCATAATGGAGGTTCCCCAGCCCCTCACATCACCAGGTAATAGACAGGACTAAATACACACGGCCTATAATTATCTGTATGTAGAGAATGAATTCAGTCCCTGTATGTGTTTCCTCCAGATCTATCCAGGAAGAGGACAACACCAGAGAGATGTCCCCATCCTCTTCTTCCACAGGACTGTAACCAAGAAGATCCCAGTGCTCCTCAGGATCATCAGGTAGATGGAAGGTGTCAGGAGATCTCCCCTATGATGTGTAGACGGCTTTGAAGGTCTTGTGCTCAGTCTTGTTTTATCCACCAGTATTATATGTTTTATACTTGTGTAATGAGAGCGGTGGAGATGGCAGGATTAGAGCTGATCATAGATGGGACTTCTCCATCTGTCTGTGACTTTTACAATATGTGTTTCAGGGTGAAGATCTGACCCATATTAATACTACAGAGACATATGTGAGGGGTGATGAGTGGTGTAAAGAGGAGATTCCCACATATGACTACCCAGGTGAGTAGTGACCACTGAATGCAGAGAAGTCACAGATTCCTCTCAGTCACTGGCTGTGGCTGCTTTATCGGTGGTGTAGTCCGGCCGTATTACCATGATCACCATTTTGCCTCTAGACCACAACATTCTCCTCCACCCAAAACTGTTCAAATTTCTTTGGGCATTGAAAGCCCTTTTCTATAGAACTTACAACCTGGAGGATCCACCTACCCCCTGGTATTAGTGTGAGGGTGATCCCTTAAAGCGAGATCTATATGATTGCTTGTACCTGACCCAATATAGGCCGAGTGCGCACTTAAAGAGTCACACTGAGCACAGAGTTAGATGTCTACTCCTTTCTCAGCAAAGGCTTGCACAGAACTGAAGTTTATTCTCAAGACAAAGAGACAGGAAATGGGTTTCACACAATCTTCTGAGTAGCCAGTGTCAGTCTATGATAGGTCCATTTCAGCTTCACTTCCATATATGGTATCCAGTATCTCAGCTTCTGCATTCCAAGGATTCCTTCCAGGGTGTTGTCTGAAGACACAGACGCCATCTTGGTTCACCATATCTGAACTGACTTATATAAGGTTGACCCAGCCTACTTTGACCTAAATGACTGGGCCATTTTTAGCCATTCTGACCAGTGTCCCTTTATGAGGTAATAACTCAGGAACGCTTCAACGGATCCGAGCGATTCTGAGAATTTTTTCATCACCTATTGAGTTTCATGTTAGTGGTAAATTTAGGTCAATAATTTTTGCATTTATTTGTGAAAAAATTGGAAATTTGGTGAAAATTTTGAAAGTTTCAAAATGTTCAAATTTTGAATTTTTATTCTATTAAACCAGAGAGTTATGTGACACAAAATAGTTAATAAATAACATTTCCCACATGTTTACTTTACATCTGCACAATTTTGGGAGAATAAAAATTTTTGTTAGGAAGTTATAAGGGTTAAAAGTTGACCAGCGATTTCTCATTTTTACAACACCATTTTTTTTAGTGATGACCACCTCACATTTGAAGTCACTTTGAGGGGTCAATATGACAGAAAACACCCAAAAGTGACACCATTCCAAAAACTGCACCCCTCAAGGTGCTCAAACCCACATTCATGAAGATTATTAACCCTTCTGGTGCTTCACAGGAACTAATGCAATGTGGAAGAAAAAATGGACATTTTAATTTTTCCAACAAAAATTTTCTTTTAGCCTCATTTTTTCATTTTCACATGGGCAACAGGATAAAATGGATCCTAAAATTTGTTGGGCAATTTCTCCTGAGTACACCGATACCTCATATGTGGTCATAAACCACTGGGCGCACGGCAGGGCTCAGAAGGGAAGGAGCGCCAATTGACTTTTTGAAGGGAAAATTAGCTCCAGTCGTTAGCGGACACCATGTCGCGTATGGAAATTATGTAGTGTATGTCAGATTGGTGTGTATGGTGTTGTGTATGTCAAATCTGTGTGTGGTGTAGTGTACGTCAGGTCGGTGTGTGTGGCGTTGTGTATGTCAGGTTGGTGTGTGTGGTGTAGTGTACGTCAGGTCGGTGTGTGTGGTGTAGTGTACGTCAGGTTGGTGTGTGTGGTGTAGTGTACATTAGGTCGGTGTGTGGTGTTGTGTATGTCAGGTCTGTGTATGGTGTTGTGTATGTCAGGTCTGTGTGTGGTGTTGTGTATGTCAGGTCTGTGTATGGTGTTGTGTATGTCAGGTCGGTGTGTGGTGTAGTGTACGTCAGGTTGGTGTGTATGGTGTTGTGTATGTCAGGTCTGTGTGTGGTGTAGTGTATGTCAGGTCTGTGTGTGGTGTAGTGTATGTCAGGTTGTGGTGTGTGGTGTAGTGTATGTCAGGTCTGTGTGTGGTGTAGTGTATGTCAGGTCTGTGTGTGGTGTAGTGTACGTCAGGTCGGTGTGTGGTGTAGTGTATGTCAGGTCTGTGTGTGGTGTAGTGTACATCAGGTCGGTGTGTGGTGTAGTGTATGTCAGGTCTGTGTGTGGTGTAGTGTATGTCAGGTTGTGGTGTGTGGTGTAGTGTACGTCAGGTTGGGGTGTGTGGTGTGGTGTATGTCAGGTTGTGGTGTGTGGTGTAGTGTACGTCAGGTTGGGTGTGTGGTGTTGTGTATGTCAGGTTAGTGTGTGTGGTGTAGTGTACGTCAGGTCGGTGTGTGTGGTGTAGTGTACGTCAGGTTGGTGTGTGTGGTGTAGTGTACATCAGGTCGGTGTGTGTGTGTGGTGATGTGTATGTCAGGTCTGTGTATGGTGTTGTGTATGTCAGGTCTGTGTGTGGTGTTGTGTATGTCAGGTCTGTGTATGGTGTTGTGTATGTCAGGTCGGTGTGTGGTGTAGTGTACGTCAGGTTGGTGTGTATGGTGTTGTGTATGTCAGGTCTGTGTGTGGTGTAGTGTATGTCAGGTCTGTGTGTGGTGTAGTGTATGTCAGGTTGGGGTGTGTGGTGTAGTGTATGTCAGGTTGTGGTGTGTCGTGTAGTGTATGTCAGGTCTGTGTGTGGTGTAGTGTATGTCAGGTCTGTGTGTGGTGTAGTGTATGTCAGGTCGGTGTGTGTTGTAGTGTATGTCAGGTCTGTGTGTGGTGTAGTGTACATCAGGTCGGTGTGTGGTGTGTATGTCAGGTCTGTGTGTGGTGTAGTGTATGTCAGGTCGGTGTGTGGTGTAGTGTATGTCAGGTCTGTGTGTGGTGTAGTGTATGTCAGGTTGATGTGTGGTGTAGTGTATGTCAGGTTGGTGTGTGTGGTGTAGTGTATGTCAGGTCGGTGTGTGTGGTGTAGTGTACGTCAGGTCGGTGTGTGGTGTTGTGTATGTCAGGTTGGTGTGTGGTGTAGTGTATGTCAGGTTGGGGTGTGTGGTGTAGTGTATGTCAGGTCGGTGTGTGGTGTAGTGTATGTCAGGTCTGTGTGTGGTGTAGTGTATGTCAGGTTGGGGTGTGTGGTGTAGTGTATGTCAGGTTGGTGTGTGTGGTGTACTGTATGTCAGGTTGGTGTGTGGTGTAGTGTACGTCAGGTTGGTGTGTGGTGTAGTGTACGTCAGGTCTGTGTGTGGTGTAGTGTATGTCAGGTTGTGGTGTGTGGTGTAGTGTATGTCAGGTCTGTGTGTGGTGTAGTGTATGTCAGGTCTGTGTGTGGTGTAGTGTACGTCAGGTCGGTGTGTGGTGTAGTGTATGTCAGGTCTGTGTGTGGTGTAGTGTACGTCAGGTTGGTGTGTGGTGTAGTGTACGTCAGGTCTGTGTGTGGTGTAGTGTATGTCAGGTTGTGGTGTGTGGTGTAGTGTACGTCAGGTTGGGGTGTGTGGTGTGGTGTGTGTCAGGTTGTGGTGTTTGGTGTAGTGTACGTCAGGTTGGGTGTGTGGTGTTGTGTATGTCAGGTTGGTGTGTGTGGTGTAGTGTACGTCAGGTCGGTGTGTGTGGTGTAGTGTACGTCAGGTTGGTGTGTGTGGTGTAGTGTACATCAGGTCGGTGTGTGTGTGTGGTGTTGTGTATGTCAGGTCTGTGTATGGTGTTGTGTATGTCAGGTCTGTGTGTGGTGTTGTGTATGTCAGGTCTGTGTATGGTGTTGTGTATGTCAGGTCGGTGTGTGGTGTAGTGTACGTCAGGTTGGTGTGTATGGTGCTGTGTATGTCAGGTCTGTGTGTGGTGTAGTGTATGTCAGGTCTGTGTGTGGTGTAGTGTATGTCAGGTTGGGGTGTGTGGTGTAGTGTATGTCAGGTTGGTGTGTGTGGTGTACTGTATGTCAGGTTGGTGTGTGGTGTAGTGTACGTCAGGTTGGTGTGTGGTGTAGTGTACGTCAGGTCTGTGTGTGGTGTAGTGTATGTCAGGTCGGTGTGTGGTGTAGTGTATGTCAGGTCTGTGTGTGGTGTAGTGTATGTCAGGTTGATGTGAGGTGTAGTGTATGTCAGGTTGGTGTGTGTGGTGTAGTGTATGTCAGGTCAGTATGTGTGGTGTAGTGTACGTCAGGTCGGTGTGTGGTGTTGTGTATGTCAGGTTGGTGTGTGGTGTAGTGTATGTCAGGTTGGGGTGTGTGGTGTAGTGTATGTCAGGTCGGTGTGTGGTGTAGTTTATGTCAGGTCTGTGTGTGGTGTAGTGTATGTCAGGTTGGGGTGTGTGGTGTAGTGTATGTCAGGTTGGTGTGTGTGGTGTACTGTATGTCAGGTTGGTGTGTGGTGTAGTGTACGTCAGGTTGGTGTGTGGTGTAGTGTACGTCAGGTCTGTGTGTGGTGTAGTGTATGTCAGGTTGTGGTGTGTGGTGTAGTGTATGTCAGGTCTGTGTGTGGTGTAGTGTATGTCAGGTCTGTGTGTGGTGTAGTGTACGTCAGGTCGGTGTGTGGTGTAGTGTATGTCAGGTCTGTGTGTGGTGTAGTGTACGTCAGGTCGGTGTGTGGTGTAGTGTATGTCAGGTCTGTGTGTAGTGTAGTGTATGTCAGGTTGTGGTGTGTGGTGTAGTGTACGTCAGGTTGGGGTGTGTGGTGTGGTGTGTGTCAGGTTGTGGTGTTTGGTGTAGTGTACGTCAGGTTGGGTGTGTGGTGTTGTGTATGTCAGGTTGGTGTGTGTGGTGTAGTGTACGTCAGGTTGGTGTGTGGTGTAGTGTACATCAGGTCGGTGTGTGTGTGTGGTGTTGTGTATGTCAGGTCTGTGTATGGTGTTGTGTATGTCAGGTCTGTGTGTGGTGTTGTGTATGTCAGGTCTGTGTATGGTGTTGTGTATGTCAGGTCGGTGTGTGGTGTAGTGTACGTCAGGTTGGTGTGTATGGTGTTGTGTATGTCAGGTCTGTGTGTGGTGTAGTGTATGTCAGGTCTGTGTGTGGTGTAGTGTATGTCAGGTTGGGGTGTGTGGTGTAGTGTATGTCAGGTTGGTGTGTGGTGTAGTGTATGTCAGGTTGGGGTGTGTGGTGTAGTGAATGTCAGGTTGGTGTGTGTGGTGTACTGTATGTCAGGTTGGTGTGTGGTGTAGTGTACGTCAGGTTGGTGTGTGGTGTAGTGTACGTCAGGTCGGTGTGTGGTGTAGTGTACATCAGGTCGGTGTGTGGTGTAGTGTACGTCAGGTCGGTGTGTGGTGTAGTGTATGTCAGGTCTGTGTGTGGTGTAGTGTACATCAGGTCGGTGTGTGGTGTAGTGTACGTCAGGTCGGTGTGTGGTGTAGTGTATGTCAGGTCTGTGTGTGGTGTAGTGTACGTCAGGTCGGTGTGTGGTGTAGTGTATGTCAGGTTGTGGTGTGTGGTGTAGTGTACGTCAGGTTGGGGTGTGTGGTGTGGTGTATGTCAGGTTGTGGTGTGTGGTGTAGTGTACGTCAGGTTGGGTGTGTGGTGTTGTGTGTGTCAGCCTGGTGTGGGTGAGTTCTGTAGTGGAATGTCAGGATGTGTTTAGTCCCCGGACGTGTGATGAATTCTCAAGCATTCATTCATACACAGTCCAGTTTGTCAGGACACGTTTCACATTGGAAACGAGTTTCCCTTCTTATCCCCCTTTTATAGCACACCCGGCACATTTATTTTTGCTCTCCCCTTAGTGGGAACATGTTGTCCTGGTACCATACGGGAAACTTGAGTTCCAGGGGTGCTGGGACACGCTCCATCCTCCTCTCCAAAAATCATGGCCTTTATCACCTCCTCCTGGAACTGAAGGAAGGTGTTGATGGTCTGGCCTGCACATCGTGATAGCACGCATGCGTTATACAGTGCCATTTGTATCATAGAATCATAGAATCGTCGAGTTGGAAGGGACCTCCTGGGCCATCTGGTCCAACCCCCTGCTCAAAGCAGGATTCGCTAAATCATCCCAGTCAGATGTCTGTCCAGCCTCTGTTTGAAGACTTCCATTGAAGGAGAACTCACCACTTCTCGTGGCAGCCTGTTCCACTCATTGATCACTCTAACTGTCAAAAAGTTTTTTCTAATATCTAATCTGTGTCTCTTCCCATTCAGTTTCATCCCATTGCTTCTAGTCTTTCCTTGTGCAAATGAGAATAAAGTTGATCCTTCTACAATGTGACAGCCCTTTAGATATTTGTAGACAGCTATTAAGTCTCCTCTCAGTCTTCTCTTTTGCAAACTAAACATTCCCAAATCCTGCAACCTTTCCTCATAAGACAGGGTTTGCAGACCGGTCACCATTCTGGTCGCTCTTTTCTGAACTTGCTCCAGTTTGTTGATGTCTTTTTTAAAATGTGGTGCCCAAAACTGGACACAATATTCCAGATGAGGTCTGACCAAAGAGGAGTAGAGGGAAATAATGACTTCACGTGATCTAGACTGTATGCTTCTGTTAATACATCCTAGAATTGCATTTGCCTTTTTTGCTGCTGCATCACACTGTTGACTCATATTCAGTCTGTGATCTATTAGTATACCCAAGTCTTTTTCACATGTGCTGTCACTTAGCCCTATTCCTCCCATTCTATATATGCTTTTTTCATTTTTATTGCCCAGATGTAGTACTTTGCATTTCTCCCTGTTAAAAACCATTCTGTTAGTTGCTGCCCACTTCTCCAGTTTATTTAAATCTTTTTGAATCCTCTCTCTCTCTTCTCTAGTATTAGCTATCCCTCCTAGCTTTGTGTCATCAGCAAATTTAATCAGTTTACCCTCAATTCCTTCATCTAAATCGTTGATAAAGATGTTGAACAATACAGGGCCCAGGACAGAGCCCTGTGGTACCCCACTTGAGACATTCTTCCAACTGGATGTGCAGCCATTTACGACCACTCTTTGGGTCCGATCACTAAGCCAGTTATGAATCCACCTAACAGTTGCCTTGTCCATTCCATACTTAGTCATTTTTTCAATAAGGATTGTATGAGAGACTTTGTCAAATGCTTTGCTGAAGTCAAGATATACTATATCTACAGCATTTCCTTGATCCACCCAATCAGTGATACCGTCATAGAAGGAAATTAAGTTAGTCTGACATGACTTATTAGTTAGAAACCCATGCTGACTCTGTTTAATCACTTCATTCTTATCCAGGTATTGACATACATGTTGTTTAATAATTTGTTCAAAGATCTTTCCTGGTATAGAAGTCAGACTCACCGGCCTATAGTTACCTGGGTCCACCTTCTTCCCCTTTTTGAAGATAGGAACAACATTTGCTCTTCTCCAGTCTTCTGGCACTTCTCCTGTTCTCCAAGAATTTTCAAAGATTATGGAGAGGGGTTCAAAAATTTCTTCTGCTATCTCCTTCAGTACTCTGGGGTGTAATTCATCTGGACCTGGAGATTTGAATTCATTTAGGTTAGCTAAGTGTTTCCTCACTATCTTTCTGTTTATAGATATCCTGGATTCTTCTATTCCCTTAATAGGACAGTGAATAACAGTTGATGTTGCATTTCCTTTCTGAGAGAAAACAGATGCAAAATAGGAATTTAAAAGTTCAGCCTTCTCAACATCCTGTCTTACCATTTCATCATTTTCATCCTGTAAAAATCCTATAGCATCTTTGACTTTTCTTTTACTTTTGACATATCCCCAAAATCCTTTATTATTGCTTTTGACATCTCTTGCAAGCCTCAGTTCATTTTCAGCTTTAGCTAATCTGATTTGTGCCCTGCAGGTTCTGCAGACAGCATTATATTCTTCTTTAGATATGCCTCCCTCTTTCCATTTTATAAACATTTTTTTCTTCCTTTTTAGCATGTGCTTAAGTTCTGTGTTCATCCATCCTGGTTTCCTTAAATGCTTCCTATTCTTCCCTCTTTTCGGAATTGTTAACAACTGTGCTTTGAGAATTTCATTTTTCAAGATTTCCCATCCTTCCTGGACATTTTTGTCTTTAAGGATATCCAGCCATTGGATCCCTCCAATTCTCTTTCTGAATCCCTTAAAATCTGCCTTTCTGAAATCTAACATTGACGTCTGAGTCTTCACAGGTCTTCCACCTCTAGTAATCCAAAATTCTAAAATAGCATGGTCGCTACCTCCTAGGGTCCCAGCCACTTTTACCTCCTCAACCATTTCCTCCCTGTTTATAAGGATTAGATCCAAGGTAGCAGTTCCCCTTGTTTTCTCCCTTACCTTTTGGAAGATAAAGTTGTCAGCAAGAGAGGATAAGAATTTCCTTGACCTGTTAGTTTTGCCTGAGAGAGATTCCCAACAAATGTCTGGATAGTTGAAATCTCCCATGACAACTATGTCATATTTTTTGGAGAACTTGGCCATCTGATGCATAAAGAGTTCATCTATATCTTCGGCTTGCACAGGCGGCCTGTAGTAAATGCCTACAATGGTGTCCTTTCCATTGTTCTGTCCTTGTATTCTTACCCAAACAGTTTCCACAGAACTCCCAGTCTCTGAAGCTTCAATTTCTGTGCAGATATACGCGTTTCGAACATACAATGCGACACCCCCTCCTCGTTTATCAAGTCTGTTTCTTGCAAATAAGTTGTATCCTTCTAGTCTTGTATTCCATGATGATGTGCACAGCCAGTTTTTTATACCACACCTTTGCCTTCCACATGGCACGATAGGGCTGGAGGACTTTATCACAAAGATCAACTCCCCCCATGTGTTTGTTGTACCCCAGGGCACAGTCCGGTTTGTGGACCTGGTCTGGGGTACCTCGAACGGTGGTGGCCGTGGTGCCGGGACCATGGAATGTTGTCAAGAGAAAAAAACATCTCTTTTGTCTTTGAACTTGACCACAACCATGTTGCCGCTACATTGGGCTCAACTCTCACCCTTTGGGAGAGGCTGCTCAATTAGCGACAAAGGGAGACCCCTCCGGCTTTTGCGCACAGTACCGCAAGCGACGGTAGCTCTGGCAGAGAGGGAGTGAAAGAGTGCGAAGCTTGTATATAAGTTATCAACGTACAGATGGTCACTTTTATCAATCAGAGGGTGGCCCAAATCCCACACTATTTTCCCACTCACCCCCAGAGCAGGTGGACATTCTGGGGGCTGGATCCTGGTGTCCTTCCCTTGGTAAACTCTAAAGCTGAGCGTGTACCCTGAGGTACTCTCACACAGCTTGTAGAGTTTTATCCCGTACTTCGCCCTTTTGCTGGGCAGGTACTGACGGAACTGAAGCCTCCCTTTGAAGTGGATGAGGGATTCATCCACACAAATTTCCCTTTGAGGAATGTACACTTCAGAAAACTTGTTGCTGAAGTGCTCGATGACCAGCCGAATTTTGAACAGTCTTTCAAAATTGGGGTCATCACGGGGAAGACTGTCAGTGTTGTCCCTAAAATGGAGAAACTTATGCGACTCATAACTATGCCAAATACTGGAGTTTGATATAAAATTACAGTACTCCAGTATTGGTGAATTTCTGGTTTCTTCACAATCCCCATGTAAAGGACCAGTCCCCAATATTTCATCATTTCTACAGAGTCAATGGGGCTCCAAGTAGAGAATAATGAATTAGGGTTTTCAGCCAAAAATTGCTGGGCGTACAAGTTTGTTTGCTCCACCATGAGACTGACGATTGACTCCGAGAAATAGACTTTGAGTCTCTTTCCCTGAAGTTGGCAGTCTCGAACTGGATTCCTGATTGGGAAACGAAATCAGGAATCCGTGGAGCAAAATTCTCAGGGACAGGGGTCCATGAGGGGGCACTAGTGCTAGGTTGGGCCTGACTAGCACTAGGTTGGGGGTTACTCACATTTGGCTGTGGGTCTTCTCCCTCGGCCTCCGTCTCTTCCTCCCTGGGCTCCAGACGATTTCTCGTCCTGCGACATCTTGGTGGTGGTAAGTCTGTGTTGCTGGAGGAGGAAGAGTGGGAGGAATAGAGAAAGGTGGGGTCCTCTCCCTCACTATCAGTTTCGGAGGCAGTAATGTCATATGACTCCTCAATTGAGTAGACCCTTGATGACTGGGATGAGCGGGACCTTATGTGTGTGTGCGTGCGTAAAAAAAAGGTTTATTATAGTGCGTGTGTATGTGCGAGTGTTTGTTGAAACTTTACTGCAGGAGGCGGCTGTCAGGAGGAGGCTGTCAGGCACGTGGCGGGGCAGGAAGGAGCTGTCAGGAGCCCGGGGGGCAGGAGGGAGCTGCAACAGCAGCAGGGGGATGATCACTGGGGGCAGAAGGGGGCTGAGGAGATGGAAGTGGATATGCAGCAGCAGGGGTTGATCAGGGGGACAGGGGTTAATCGGGGGCTGAGGGGTGATCACGGGGGGGGCCAGGAGGGGGCTGTCAGGCACAGGAAGAAGGGGCTGAGGAGCCTGCAGCAGCAGGGGAGATGATCAGGGGTGCAGGGGTTGATCAGGGGGGCAGGGGTTAATCAGGAGTTCAGGGGGTAGTGAGCGGAGGTTGGGGGGATGGAAACAGGCGGTGGGGAAGAAGAGGTGTGTACCGTATGTCAGTGGCGGCGGCAGTGATCACGGGGCAGCTGTCAGTCACCACACTCCTCAGCTTCCACAAACAGGATGAAGCTGAGGAGTGAGGCAGCCATCGTTTTACTCTGCCCCTCCATATCTGATTGGACGGCTAGCGTCACATGGACGCTAGCTCCAATCAGATGTGAGGGGGGGTGACTAAAAAGTCACCAGGAGTGATCGTATCCCCGAGTCTAGGTCTCCCTGTAACGGCGGGTCGGGTGACCTTTGATTGAACCCGGTCACCCGACCCGCAGGAGGGAGATCTATTTATGATGCCACATAGGCGTCACTGGTCAGATTGGCACCGACTTTCATGACGCCTATGTGGCGTCATTGGTTGGGAAGGGGTTAAACAATAACCAGCCCGCAGCTGCCCAAAAATGGCACACCTATTAGATGCGCCAATTCCAACGCTCTGCCCGGCTCTTCACACTTGCCCTGTGTTTTGTTTTATTTCTAATAAAAGACTTTATTCTGGCTGTGTCTTTATTTACCATATAACTATAGGATTAGGAATGGATAGGGGTCTTATAGACGCCTCTCCATTACTAAGCCCACATAATGGAGCGCTGTCTTTAAGACACCCATACATTACTAATTCTATAGTTATATGGTAAATAAAGACACAGCCAGAATAAAGTTTTTTTTATGTCACCTGACAATACAAGGGTGACATCAACCCCACAAATATGAACCCCACTTGCCGTCACTACAGGGCAAGTGAGAAAAGCCGGGCAAAGCGCCAGAATTGGAGCATCTAGTAGATGTGCCTTTTCTGGGCAGCTGCTATTTTTAGGCTGGGGGGGTTCAATATCCATGGCCCCTTACTAGCCTGAGATGAGAATACCAGCCCCCGGTTGTCAGCTTTAGCAAGGCTGGTTGTCAAAAATGGGGGGTCCCCACGCCGTTTTTTAAAATTATTTAAATGATTAAAAAACAGAGTGGGGACCCCTCTATTCTTGATAGCCAGCCTTGCTGAAGCTGACAGCTGAGGGTTGCAGCCCACAGATGTGAGTTTTGCAAGACTGGTTATAGAAAATAAGCAAAAACAGAGGGAAAAAAATCCAGCTTCCAAAATTCCAATTTATTGTGAATAAAAGCAAGTCCAAAAGATCCAGTAAAAGAGAATCACATGGTTGTGTGTAACAAGCAACGTGTTTCGAACAGTATCTTGTTCTTTTTCAAAGCATCATTCATTTTTTTCTTTGGTT
This sequence comes from Dendrobates tinctorius, assembly GCF_039654945.1. Taxonomy (NCBI): domain Eukaryota; kingdom Metazoa; phylum Chordata; class Amphibia; order Anura; family Dendrobatidae; genus Dendrobates; species Dendrobates tinctorius. The sequence continues at coordinate 1,477,994 of NW_027361988.1, read as the reverse complement.
ATAGAAAATACAGGGGAACCCACGCCATTTGTTTCATTCATTTATTTAGTTATAGCGCAGGTGGCGGGTGAGGAATACTCCCATCATCCGCTCCTGCTGTCACTGTTCTTAGCAGCAGCAGGTGAGTAATAGTCCCAAAATCCTCCACCTGCTGTCATCATTCTCACTTTTATATAACTCTCATCATTCTCCCCGAGCGTCTTCAGCACCCGCCGCCGGGGAACATACTGCACTGATGCTGCACATGGTTGTCACATGTGTGCCACAACTATTACACACATGGACATCTCCGCTCCCGTTTTTTCCGGTACCGGAAATATCAGGACGTGTGAAACCGGTCTTATACACAGTTCTCTATAAATGTGTAATATTTCTTCTTGAAACTCATCTGACAGAAAATATTGGAGCTTCCGATAGTTTAGATTGTGACTAGAGTTGAGCGAAACGGGTCGAAAAAATTCAAAAGTCGCCGACTTTTGGCAAAGTCGGGTTTCATGAAACGAAACCCGACCCTAGGCTGAGGTCGGCCACGAGGTCGGCGACTTACGCGCCAAAGTCGCGTTTCAAAAGTTTGTTTTGCGCTCTTTTTCAGCCAATCAGGATCCACGGACACTGTGGGCAACGTGATGACATAGGCACGGGTCACCACCATCTTTCAGAAGGGCATGCAAGTGATTGGCTTGCTTTGGTGGGCGTCACAGGGGGTATAAAAGGGCGTGCACGCCGACCGCCATCTTACTTCTGCCGATCTTAGTATAGGGAGAGGTTGCTGCTGATTCTGTAGGGAGAGCGTTAGGCAGGGAAGAATGATGTAATGTGACGTCATCAGAATCTCTCACCTCTCCAGTGAGACGGAAGAGGATCTCTAGGGTGAGGTGTAACATCCTCTCCGCCATCTTGTCTCTGTCCATATCCATCCTTGATGGGTAAATCAGGAAAATTCTCTTCTGTAGAAGATCTTCACTGAGAGGATCCGATATTGTAGAGACCTGAATGAGAAGATGATCTGATGTAACATCATAAGAATCCTGTGTAATAATACAATTACTGGAGAGAATAAGGGAAACATATGAGGAGATTTATTATCTTACAGGGTTTAGTTTTCTTCCCTGACATCTACTAATAAAACCTATATATTTAGGCCACAGACAACAAGCAGTTTCCTCCTCGGAGTTGGCAGCTGAACACGTTCCTCATAGACTCATCTTCCATAACGCTAATTCTCGTCTCATTACCGACACTGGAATCGGCATTAGCAATACTGCAGGAGAGATTCATTACATGCGACATGAGAAATAACTCCTTCATGATGAGGACGACATCTTCATCTTCTACTACGGCTCTAGAAACAGATTTGGCCAGAGTCGGTCACTGACTCCATCCCCACCGGCCGTCTATATGAAGGTTTCCCGGCTTCCCCGCACTGTAATCTTCAATAATAATAATAATAATAATAATAATCTTTATTTATATAGCGCCAACATATTCCTCAGCGCTTTACAGTTTAACAGTTTCAAAACACAAGTCATAAGTAACAACGTTAACAATACAATAATTAAAGCAAAATAAGACGGAATAAGATGACCCTGCTCGTGAGAGCTTACAATCTACAATGAGGTGGGGGAGATACAAAGTACAGGTGTGAATTTACAATTGTATATTTACAATGAAGGTCCAGCCATCTTGAGGGAGTGAAGGATGGATGGAGATAGTGAATGGGCTACACACGCACACTTACACATAGAATGACTTTGATTAGCGAACGTGATAAGCCGCTCTGAACAAATGTGTTTTAAAGGAGCGCCTAAAACTATGCAAACTGTGGTTAGTCCTAATTTCTTGGGGTAGAGCATTCCAGAGTATAGGAGCAGCACGGGAGAAGTCTTGGAGTCGGGAGTGGGAGGTACGGATTAGTGCAGAGGTTAGTCGAAAGTCCTCTGCAGAGCGCAGCGATCGGCTAGGCCGATAGAAAGAAATGAGGGAGGAGATGTAGGGGGTTGCCGCACCATGGAGAGCTTTGTGGGTGAGAACAAGTACTTTGAATCGGATCCTATAATGAATGGGCAGCCAGTGTAATGACTGACGAAGAGCGGACACATCCGAGTACCGATTAGCCAGATGGATGACACTGGCTGCTGCATTAAATATGGACTGGAGGGGGGATAGTCGAGTGACGGGGAGGCCAATTAATAGAGCATTGCAGTAATCCAGGCGGGAGTGGATCAATGCTACAGTGAGGGTTTTTGTTGTTTCCATGGTGAGAAAAGGGCGAATTCTAGAGATGTTCTTTAGGTGTAAGCAGCAAGAGTGGGCAAGAGATTGTACATGGGATGTGAAGTAGAGATTGGTGTCAAACATAACACCCAGACAGCGCGCCTGCTGCAGGGTTGTTATTGTGGTACCACCCACAGAGAGGGAAATGTCAGATTTAAGGGAGGTTAGTAGACGGCGGGAGCAGAAGTTCAGTTTTAGAGAGGTTGAGTTTCAGATAGAGAGTGGACATGACGTTGGAGACTGCGGACAGACAGTCACTGGGGTTCTGTAGTACAGAGGGGGTAAGGTCGGGGGAAGACGTACATAGTTGTGTGTCATCAGCATAAAGATGGTACTGAAAGCCAAATCTGCTGATGATCTGTCCAATTGGGGCCATGTAGAGAGAGAAAAGAAGGGGGCCAAGGACTGAGCCCTGAGGTACCCCGACAGCAAGAGGAAGAGGAGATGACGTGGAGCCAGAGAACAAAACACTGAAGGAGCGGTCAGAGAGATAAGAAGAGAACCAGGAGAGTGCAGTGTCCTTAATGCCTAGTGACTGGAGCCTAGAGAGTAGGAGATGGTGGTCAACAGTGTCGAAAGCTGCAGATAGATCGAGAAGAATGAGCAGAGAGTGGTCACCGTTACGTTTTGCTGTCAGAAGGTCATTGGTCACTTTGATAAGTGCAGTTTCAGTCGAATGTAGGGGGCGGAAGCCGGACTGTGAAGGGTCTAGAAGGGAGTGAGTGGAGAGGTAACGGGTAAGGCGGGAGTAAACTAGGCGCTCCAAAAGTTTAGAGATGAAGGGGAGATTGGAGACTGGTCTGTAGTTGTTTGTGCAGGATGGGTCGAGAGCAGGTTTCTTTAGTAATGGAGTAACAATGGCGTGTTTGAAGGAGGATGGGAAAATGCCTGAGGAGAGGGAGAGATTAAAGATTGTAGTTAGGTGGGTTGTGACGACTGGAGAGAGAGACTGGAGGAGATGTGAGGGCATGGGGTCGGTAGTGCATGTAGTCGGATGAGAAGAAGAGAGGAGTCTGGAGACTTCTTCTTCTGTGATGGGATCAAATGTGGAAAGTGAGCCAGGGAAGATGCAGGAAGGGATGGGAGTCACAGCACTTGGTGGTTGGGAGCAGATTTCCTGACGGATATTATCTATTTTTTCTGTAAAGTTGGAGGCCAGGTCATCAGCACAAATGTCTGTGATAGGGGCTTGTGCTTTTGGCCTGAGGAGGGAGTGAAAAGTGTCAAAAAGTTTCTTGGGGTTGTTGGCTAGTGAGGAGATCAGGGTGGTGAAGTAGGTCTGTTTGGCGAGGTGAAGGGCAGCGTTATAGGTTCTTAACATAAATTTGAAGTGGATGAAGTCTTCTGGTGTGAGGGTTTTTCTCCATAGGCGTTCAGCACTCCTGGAGCATCGCTGGAGAAGTTGAGTTTGTGATGTGAGCCAGGGCTGTTTTACTCTGTGTTTGGAGGTTCTGAGGGTGAGGGGAGCTACTTGGTCAAGGGTGCTTCTAAGTGTGTCATTGTAGTGATGAACAGCCAGATTAGGACAGGAAAAAGTGGAGATAGGGGACAGTGATGAGTGTAGGGAATCTGAAAGTGTCTGAGGGTTAAGGGCTTGTAGATTTCTGACTGTGTGGGAGGTAGGAGTGAGCTGGGGTGGGTGAGGATTTGTGAGTGTGAAGGAGAGAATGTTGTGGTCAGAGAGTGGAAGCGGTGAGTTATTTAGGTGGGAGATTGAGCAGAGCCGGACAAAGACCAGATCAAGGGTGTTACCGTCCTTGTGTGTCTCAGAGGTTGAAAGCTGCGAGAGGCCTAGAGAGGTGGTTAGTGATAGAAGCTGGGATGCAGATGTGGAAGTAGGGCTGTTAATGGAGATGTTGAAGTCTCCCAGGATGAGGGTTGGAAGTTCTGAGGACATGAAGTGCGGCAGCCAGGCTGAAAAGTGGTCAAGGAAGTGGGTGGGTGAGCCTGGGGGCCAGTATATGACCGCTACCCTGAGGGAGAGGGGACGAAAGAGCCTGATGGTGTGGACCTCAAAAGGGAATAAGAGTGATGGAACTGGGGGGGATGACCTGGAAAGTGCATTGTGGGGACAGGAGTATGCCGACTTCACCACCATGTCTGTTTGTGGGTTTCGGGGAGTGAGAGAATTGTAAGCCACCGTAGGAAATGGCAGCAGGAGAGACAGTGTCAGAATCCTGAATCCAGCTTTCAGTGAGGGCCAACAGATTAAGAGAGTTGTTCAGAAAGTAGTTGTGTAGGAAAGGAAGCTTGTTACAAGCAGACCGTGGATTCCAGAGGGCACAATTAAAAGATGGAGATGAGGGAGTGCAAGTAATGTTAATAAGATTATTACGGTTTCGATATGAGGTAGGGTAGGCGTTGAGGTTGGGGGATGGTGGACCAGGGTTGGGGGAGATGTCCCCTGAAATCAGTAGGAGTAGGAAGATAAAGAGCAAATAGTTGTTGGAATTGTACGTAGTTTTTTTCTGCGATGCGTTTGGGCAAGATGGGCTAGGGTTTCTCAGGAAGGTGAGTACATGTGAGCTGTACATGGGAAAGGGAAGTATAGAGGGGCTGATGTGTACAAGTCATGATGGAGGGGGGATAGGGTGGTGAATGTGGATGGCAAGGGAACACAGTAGGATAAAAATAAAGCACATGGTTAAAGGGGAGAGCAAAGTGTGGGTTAACTGACTCCTGCCCTGACTAACTGCCATGTATAACTGCCGTTTTGCTGGTTGCTTAGCTTCTGTGATGCTTTGCTTATGGGATGCTTGCGTGCTGCACCCCACACTTTATAGTGAAGGGACAGGAGAGAGGGTCTGTTCCCAGGAGCTACAGTCTGAGGAAAGGGCTAAAAAGTAGAGTTGAGCGACTTTTGGTTTTTTAGGGTCGCGTTTCGTTTCGTGAAACCCGACTTTTCCAAAAGTCGGGTCGAGCAAGATCGTCCGATTATAGGGAAAAGTCGGGGTCGTCCCGAAACACGAAACCCAATGTAAGTCAATGGGGAATAAAAGTCGGCAGTGAGAGGAGGACAGGAAACACACCTACAGTGCCCATTTGAATGCCAAAAGCATCAATTCTTCTTACTTAAGCTTGTCAACCTTAATTAACTTCATAATACAAGTTACGCACTGAAAAATGGGGGTTATTTGGCTAAAGTTGTGGGGGGGGAGGGCTGGCTGCAGGTTTTCATGTGCCCTGGGTGAAAGAGTGCCCCTTTAACACATACCACAACTCATCATGCTCCGATACGGCAGATAAATAGCGGTATAGTACAATGAAAAATACCTCACTTTTTACATCTCATGACGAGGCCCATCTATTTCTCCATACAGAATCATTGGTCCCATATAATGCTTGAAACAGTATATGATGAGCTCCACATAATGCTACAGTATATGTTGGTCCCCATGGATGAAGCTCCACTGTCTTATGGGCCCAAATAATGCTCCAAACATAATGGGCCCCATTTCTAATGCTCTAGTGTATAATGGGCCCTGTAAATGCTGCTCCAGTGTCTGATGTCCACCTTTGGAATGTTCCAGTGTATGGTGGGCCCCATCTATCATTCTCCAGAGTATAGTGCTCCCCAAAAATTGCTGTCCCAACATTGAAAACAATCAAATAAGTCTCCTCGCTAGGGAATCCCTGTACTTGTCTGGACAGGTGCTGTAGCTTGCTTAACAGCTCGCCAGCCGTTCTCACGCCCAGTATGGATTGCACGTGATTGCACAAAGGTTAGAAAGGGTACCGTATCCCTGGATAACATGTATGGATAGCGTACACATTCAAAATATATGTCTCAGGAGGCAGGCTCAGACGTGTCAGGCCCAGTATGGATTGCAAGTGATTGCACAAAGGTTAGAAAGGGTACCGTATCCCTGGATAACATGTATGGATAGCGTACACATTCAAAATATATGTCTCAGGAGGCAGGCTCAGACGGTGTCAGGCACAGTATGGATTGCACGTGATTGCACAAAGGTTAGAAAGGGTACCGTATCCCCGGATAACATGTATGGATAGCGTACACATTCAAAATATATGTCTCAGGAGGCAGGCTCAGACGGTGTTAGGCCCAGTATGGATTGCACGTGATTGCACAAAGGTTAGAAAGGGTACCGTATCCCCGGATAACATGTATGGATAGCGTACACATTCAAAATATATGTCTCAGGAGGCAGGCTCAGACGGTGTTAGGCCCAGTATGGATTGCACGTGATTGCACAAAGGTTAGAAAGGGTACCGTATCCCTGGATAACATGTATGGATAGCGTACACATTCAAAATATATGTCTCAGGAGGCAGGCTCAGACGGTGTCAGGCCCAGTATGGATTGCACATGATTGCACAAAGGTTAGAAAGGGTACCGTATCCCTGGATAACATGTATGGATAGCGTACACATTCAAAATATATGTCTCAGGAGGCAGGCTCAGACGGTGTCAGGCACAGTATGGATTGCACGTGATTGCACAAAGGTTAGAAAGGGTACCGTATCCCCGGATAACATGTATGGATAGCGTACACATTCAAAATATATGTCTCAGGAGGCAGGCTCAGACGGTGTCAGGCCCAGTATGGATTGCATGTGATTGCACAAAGGTTAGGCTGGTTTCACATTTGCGTTTTTTAGCGCTGGAAAAAAACGCATATGTGCGCATGCGTTTTTTCCCCTATATTTAACATGGGTGCGCATACCTGCGCGCTTGTAAGCGCATGTATGCGATTTTCATGCGCTGCGTTTTTTTGGGGTGTGCGTTTGTATTTTCCAGACGCAGCATGTTGCATTTTTTGGCCCTGCAAAAAAGCGCATGCGCACATATGCGCACGTTTTGCGCTAAAAATGGCCATTATAGCCCATGGATGCGCATATGTGCGCACTGGCATGCTCATGTATGCGTTTTTTTGCATATGCGTTTTTTTTTTTTAACCATGGAATTTAGGGGTTTGGGTTAGAGTTAGGGTTAGTTAAGGGGGTTTAGGGTTAGGGTCAGGGTCAGGGTTGGGGTTTGGGTCAGGGTTAGGGTTAAGTATGGTTTGGTTAAGGGTTAGGGTCAGGGTTAGGGTCAGGATTAGGGTTAAGTATGGTTTGGTTAAGGGTTAGGGTCAGGTTTAGGGTTAGGGTTAGGGTCAGGGTTAGGGTTAGGGTTAGGGTTAGGGTCAGGGTTAGGGTTAAGTATGGTTTTGTTAAGGGTTAGGGTCAGGGTTAGGGTCAGGATTAGGGTTAAGTATGGTTTGGTTAAGGGTTAGGGTCAGGGTTAGGGTTAGGGTCAGGGTTAGGGTTAGGGTTAGGGTTAGGGTCAGGGTTAGGGTTAAGTATGGTTTTGTTAAGGGTTAGGGTCAGGGTTAGGGTCAGGATTAGGGTTAAGTATGGTTTGGTTAAGGGTTAGGGTCAGGGTTAGGGTTAGGGTTAGGGTCAGGGTTAGGGTTAGGGTTATGGTCAGGGTTAGGGTCAGGGTTAGGGTTAAGTATGGTTTTGTTAAGGGTTAGGGTCAGGGTTAGGGTTAGGGTCAGGGTTAGGGTTAGGGTTAGGGTCAAGGTTAGGGTTAGGGTTAGGGTCAGAGTTAGGGTTAGGGTTAGGGTTAGTTAGGGTTTAGGGTTTGGGTTAGGGTTAAGTATGATTTGGTTAAGGGTTAGGGTCAGGGTTAGGGTTAAGGTTAGGGTCAGGGTTAGGGTTAGTAAAGTCATGGTTTGGGTTAGTGTGAGGGGCCACCTAATGTTGGAAAAAAACGCAAACGCGGTAAAAACGCACTAAAAACGCATACAAACGCATAAAAACGCTGCGTTTTTTTCATGCATGCTCATAAAAATGCTTGAAAAAAACGCAGCAGTTGTATGCTTTTGTATGCGTTTTTTCAATGCGTTTTTTTGCGGGAAAAACGCGCTGCAAAAAAAAGCAAGTGTGAAACTAGCCTTAGAAAGGGTACCGTATCCCCGGATAACATGTATGGATAGCGTACACATTCAAAATATATGTCTCAGGAGGCAGGCTCAGACGGTGTTAGGCCCAGTATGGATTGCACGTGATTGCACAAAGGTTAGAAAGGGTACCGTATCCCTGGATAACATGTATGGATAGCGTACACATTCAAAATATATGTCTCAGGAGGCAGGCTCAGACGGTGTCAGGCACAGTATGGATTGCACGTGATTGCACAAAGGTTAGAAAGAGTACCGTATCCCCGGATAACATGTATGGATAGCGTACAGATTCAAAATATATGTCTCAGGAGGCAGGCTCAGACGGTGTCAGGCACAGTATGGATTGCACGTGATTGCACAAAGGTTAGAAAGGGTACCATATCCCTGGATAACATGTATGGATAGCGTACACATTCAAAATATATGTCTCAGGAGGCAGGCTCAGACAGTGTCAGGCACAGTATGGATTGCACGTGATTGCACAAAGGTTAGAAAGGGTATCGTATCCCCGGATAACATGTATGGATAGCGTACACATTCAAAATATATGTCTCAGGAGGCAGGCTCAGACAGTGTTAGGCCCAGTATGGATTGCACGTGATTGCACAAAGGTTAGAAAGGGTACCGTATCCCCGGATAACATGTATGGATAGCGTACACATTCAAAATATATGTCTCAGGAGGCAGGCTCAGACGGTGTTAGGCCCAGTATGGATTGCACGTGATTGCACAAAGGTTAGAAAGGGTACCGTATCCCTGGATAACATGTATGGATAGCGTACACATTCAAAATATATGTCTCAGGAGGCAGGCTCAGACGGTGTCAGGCACAGTATGGATTGCACGTGATTGCACAAAGGTTAGAAAGGGTACCGTATCCCCGGATAACATGTATGGATAGCGTACACATTCAAAATATATGTCTCAGGAGGCAGGCTCAGATGGTGTCAGGCCCAGTATGGATTGCACGTGATTGCACAAAGGTTAGAAAGGGTACCGTATCCCTGGATAACATGTATGGATAGCGTACACATTCAAAATATATGTCTCAGGAGGCAGGCTCAGACGGTGTCAGGCACAGTATGGATTGCACGTGATTGCACAAAGGTTAGAAAGGGTACCGTATCCCCGGATAACATGTATGGATAGCGTACACATTCAAAATATATGTCTCAGGAGGCAGGCTCAGACGGTGTTAGGCCCAGTATGGATTGCACGTGATTGCACAAAGGTTAGAAAGGGTACCGTATCCCCGGATAACATGTATGGATAGCGTACACATTCAAAATATATGTCTCAGGAGGCAGGCTCAGACGGTGTTAGGCCCAGTATGGATTGCACGTGATTGCACAAAGGTTAGAAAGGGTACCGTATCCCCGGATAACATGTATGGATAGCGTACACATTCAAAATATATGTCTCAGGAGGCAGGCTCAGATGGTGTTAGGCCCAGTATGGATTGCACGTGATTGCACAAAGGTTAGAAAGGGTACCGTATCCCTGGATAACATGTATGGATAGCGTACACATTCAAAATATATGTCTCAGGATGCAGGCTCAGACGGTGTCAGGCCCAGTATGGATTGCACGTGATTGCACAAAGGTTAGAAAGGGTACCGTATCCCTGGATAACATGTATGGATAGCGTACACATTCAAAATATATGTCTTAGGAGGCAGGCTCAGACGGTGTCAGGCACAGTATGGATTGCACGTGATTGCACAAAGGTTAGAAAGGGTACCGTATCCCCGGATAACATGTATGGATAGCGTACACATTCAAAATATATGTCTCAGGAGGCAGGCTCAGACGGTGTTAGGCCCAGTATGGATTGCACGTGATTGCACAAAGGTTAGAAAGGGTACCGTATCCCCGGATAACATGTATGGATAGCGTACACATTCAAAATATATGTCTCAGGAGGCAGGCTCAGACGGTGTTAGGCCCAGTATGGATTGCACGTGATTGCACAAAGGTTAGAAAGGGTACCGTATCCCTGGATAACATGTATGGATAGCGTACACATTCAAAATATATGTCTCAGGAGGCAGGCTCAGACGGTGTCAGGCACAGTATGGATTGCACGTGAATGCACAAAGGTTAGAAAGGGTACCGTATTCCCGGATAACATGTATGGATAGCGTACACATTCAAAATATATGTCTCAGGAGGCAGGCTCAGACGGTGTCAGGCACAGTATGGATTTGACGGCCCAGATTACACAGCGGAGGAGCAGGGAGAGGTAAAGATTGCAAATGCTGGGGCCCTGCCCAAGCAAGGGGGGCCCACTCGTGGGAGTCGGTACTGGCACTGGGCCCCTCATAGTACAGCGGTGTGTCTGACGGCGGGTGTGCACCACCACCGTCAGAGACACTTGATTGCACTATGAGGGACCCTGTGCCAGTGCCCGCGCCCAAAAGTCGGCCTACCCACCTGTCCAGGGCAACGGCACTCGCACGGTGTCGTGCGGTAGGTGGTGACCCCGGCCATGGGGGGGGAGGCAGCACAGTTAGGGAGTTTTAGAAAGTGGCATATGTTGATGTTGGACATTCAGCTGATGCAAAAGGCGAAATAGGTGAAGTACCAGGAAGAGGTGGACCAAAGCAAGCCATTTTTCTGTCACCCTATGTGTCATCAGGGGAAGGTGGGACAAAATCCTTGGAAACCCATGCGTGGTTCATTTTAATGAAGGTTAGATCATCCACATTTTGGGTTGACAGACGGGTCCTTTTTTCTGTCAGGATTGATCCAGCTGCACTGAAGACTCTTTCCGATAGCACACTTGCAGCTGGGCAAGCGAGCTCCTGTAAGGCATATTGGGCCAATTCAGGCCAGGTGTCCAGTTTAGCGGCCCAATAGTCAAAGGGGAATGACCTGTGTGGGAGAACATCGATATGGGAGGAAAAGTAGTTTGTAACCATGGTTGACAACTGCTGTCTCCTGTCACTTTCCATCGATGCAGTATTACCAGTTGTGTGAGCGGTATTTGAAAAATCAGTCCACAACATTGTCATGAAACCCCTGTCTCCAACGCCACTTCTGCTGTGTGCACCACGAACACCTCTGCCAAGCTGCCCCCGGCCCGTACGGCTCGTGTGAGAACCATCACCGCTGCTGTGTGCTGGGAATGCCTCAAGCAACCGATTTCCCAGAGTTGCTTGTTTATTAGCCAATATTAGGTCAAGGTTCTCCTGTGGCATGATGTTTTGTAATTTGCCTTTATAGCGTGGATCCAGGATGCTGGCCAACCAGTAGTCGTCATCGTTCATCATTTTGGCAATGCGGGGGTCCCTTTTTAGGATCCGCAAGGCATAATCTGACATGTGGGCCAATGTTCCCGGTGTCAATGATGCACTGCGAGTGCTGGGTGGAGGAGCACTTTCTGGCAAATCCACATCCCTCCAGTCACGCACAAACCCTGTACCAGACCTTGCCACGCCAACATTTTCACTTGCCCCACGAGATGCATCCTCCTCCCCTAAGTAATCATCCCCATCATCCTCCTCCACCTCCTCTTCTTCCTCCACCTCGTCCAGGAGAGGTCCCTGAGCAGACAATGGCTGAATGTCATCAAGGATTCCCTCCTCCTCTTCCTCCTCATCAACATTGGCTGCAGACGCCTGCTCCTTAAGGTGCGTCAAAGTTTGCATGAGCAGACGCATAAGTGGGATGCTCATGCTTAGGATGGCGTCGTCTGCGCTTACCAGCCATGTGCATTCCTCAAAACACTGAAGGACTTTACAAAGGTCTTTCAGCTTCGACCACTGCTCACCTGTCAACTCCATGTCTGCCCTCAAAGTGCCTGGCCGTGTATCCTCCCACAAATGCATTATGGCCTGCCTCTGCTCGCACAGCCGCTCCACCATGTGCAGGGTGGAGTTCCACCTTGTTGCAATGTCGATAATGAGGCGGTGGTTGGGAAGGTGGAGCAATCGCTGCAGCTTCTGCATACGAACGGAGTGTACAGGCGACCGGCGGATGTGCGCGCACAGTCTTCGCACCTTCTGGAGCAGGGCTGTTAACTACGGATAATTTTTGAGGAAGCACTGCACCACCAGGTTCAAGGTGTGAGCCAAGCAAGGTATGTGGCTGAGTTTTGAAAGGGCTATGGCTGCCACAAAATTACGGCCGTTATCACTAACTACCTTGCCTGCCTCAAGATGTACACTGCCCAGCCATGACTCAGTTTGTCGCTTCAAGTACTCGGCCAGCACCTCGGCGGTGTGTCTGTCGCCCAAACACATCATCTGCAACACAGCCTGCTGACGCTTTCCACTAGCTGCTCGATAGGGGGACACATCATGTGCAACAGTGGCAGCTGCAGATGGAGTGCTCGTACGACTGCGCTCTGTGGACGAGCTTTCGCTTCTGGAGGAGGAGGAGGAGGAGGAGGGTCGAACGCCTACAGCCAACTGTTTCCTATACCGTGGGCTAGGCAGCACTGTCCCACCACCGCTGTCCCCTGTGGACCCTGCATCCACCACATTAACCCAGTGCGCAGTGATGGACACGTAACGGCCCTGGCCATGCCGACTGGACCATGCATCAGTTGTGAGGTGCACCTTTCCGCTCACTGACTGCTTGAGTGCATGGACAATGCGGTCTTTCACATGATGGTGGAGGGCTGGGATGGCTTTGCAAGAGAAGAAGTGGCGACTGGGTAGGTCATAGCGTGGTACTGCATAGGCCATGAGTTCGCGGAAAGCTGTGCTTTCCACCAACCGAAAGGGCATCATCTCAAACGAGATTAGTTTGGCAATGTGGGCGTTCAAACCCAGTGTACGCGGATGAGAGACTGAGTACTTTCTTGACCTACTCATAGAGTCTGGGAGGGTGAGCTGGACTTGAGAGCTGCATATGGTGGAAGTAGCGGTGGACAGGGCGGACTGAGAGAGGGTTGATGATGGTGATGGAGTTGGTGTTCTTTCTGATGGCCTAGAATCAGTCTTTCGTTGATATAACAGTGGGATTCCCTGACTGCTGTGGTCTTGCAACGACACCTCAACATTTGCTGCTGTGCTAACCGGTGGGCTTACAGTGGGGGAAACAATGTAGCGTTGCTGACTACCTTCGTTGTGATCAGTTGCACATGTGGCACTTGAGGTTTGGTGTTGTGTCCACGCTTGCAAGTGCATGCTGGTTAAATGTCTAAGCATGCAACTGGTATTCAAATTTTTCAGATTTTTCCCTCGGCTAAAGGTCTTTGCGCACTTCTTACAGATAACCTTGGCCTGATCATGAGGATTTTGTTCAAAAAAGTGCCACACTGCACTCTTCCTACTTTGGCAGACATTTTGCGGCCTAGCACGCTGTGATCTTTTGACCCTCTGGACAAGCTGTCCAGCAACTCTTTTGATGTTTGGAACCTGTCTTTGGAGTGCTCCGGGCCTGCCAGATAACAGCTGTTGCGATGTCGATGTCTGCTGTGGATGCTCCTCATCTGAGCTATTGGAAGCAGCACCCTCTTCCCCCAATGGATGCCAATCTGGGTCAACAACTGGGTCATCCATCACCTCCTCTTCTATGTCATGTGCACCTTTCTCTGTGTCACCGTGTATGGTGGTATAGTGTGCGGGAAGGGGCACCTGAGTCTCATCAGGGTCAAAATCTGGCTCTGTACACTGCGAGGACAATGTAGTGCTCTGAGTGAATGTACCAGCAGAATCATCCATCAGCGGCTGTGCATCAGTGCACTCCATGTCAGATTCATCTTGGCCTGGGTAATTCACCATTTCACTTGATAATCCAGGCATGGTATGTGAAAACAGCTCCATGGAGTAATCAGTAGTATGGCCTGCGTCATCCTTCAATCTTGGTTGGGGTGAAGGACACAAGGAAAGGTGTGGTTCATGAACATGAGCCTCCAATGACGACTCAGTGCTTTTACTTTTTACAACTGAAGAAGAGGAGGCGATAGAGCTGGAGGCTGTGTCAGCAATGTAAGACAAAACTTTTTCCTGATTCTCTGCCTTTAAAAGCGGTTTGCCAACTCCTAGAAAACTAAGCGTTCGAGGCCTTATGTAGCCAGACGATGACGCAGGGTCAGCACCTCCTGCATTCGGTCCTATTTTGCTCTTGCCACTACCATCAGATCCACCACCAACACCATCATTACCAGCTGCCAACCCCCGCCCAATTCCACGGCCTCTTCCACCAGCCTTCCTCATTTTTGGTAGAAATGTAGACAAAATCCAACAAACTATATAGTAATGTAAAACAAGGTACAAGGTGTCTATAGGACAGGGGAGATTTAGAATTTCTGCACAAACTTGTGGACAGTAGACACTTTTGGATTGTGTGAGGCCCACTGATATCTGAGCGCTATGTGACAGGCTCGATGGCACAGCTGCCTGTGACCAAAGTGACGAGAGGATAATGGAGATTTTGAATCTCTGCGCACACTTTTGGACACTGGACACTTGTGGATTGTGTGAGGCCCACTGATATCTGAGCGCTATGTGACACGCTCGATGGCACAGCTGCCTGTGACCAAAGTGACGAGAGGATAATGGAGATTTTGAATCTCTGCGCACACTTTTGGACACTGGACACTTGTGGATTGTGTGAGGCCCACTGATATCTGAGCGCTATGTGACACGCTCGATGGCGCAGCTGCCTGTGACCAAAGTGACGAGAGGATAATGGAGATTTTGAATCTCTGCGCACACTTTTGGACACTGGACACTTGTGGATTGTGTGAGGCCCACTGATATCTGAGCGCTATGTGACACGCTCGATGGCACAGCTGCCTGTGACCAAAGTGACGAGAGGATAATGGAGATTTTGAATCTCTGCGCACACTTTTGGACACTGGACACTTGTGGATTGTGTGAGGCCCACTGATATCTGAGCGCTATGTGACACGCTCGATGGCACAGCTGCCTGTGACCAAAGTGACGAGAGGATAATGGAGATTTTGAATCTCTGCGCACACTTTTGGACACTGGACACTTGTGGATTGTGTGAGGCCCACTGATATCTGAGCGCTATGTGACACGCTCGATGGCACAGCTGCCTGTGACCAAAGTGACGAGAGGATAATGGAGATTTTGAATCTCTGCGCACACTTTTGGACACTGGACACTTGTGAATTGTGTGAGGCCCACTGATATCTGAGCGCTATGTGACACGCTCGATGGCACAGCTGCCTGTGACCAAAGTGACGAGAGGATAATGGAGATTTTGAATCTCTGCGCACACTTTTGGACACTGGACACTTGTGGATTGTGTGAGGCCCACTGATATCTGAGCGCTATGTGACACGCACGATGGCACAGCTGCCTGTGACCAAAGTGACGAGAGGATAATGGAGATTTTGAATCTCTGCGCACACTTTTGGACACTGGACACTTGTGGATTGTGTGAGGCCCACTGATATCTGAGCGCTATGTGACACGCTCGATGGCACAGCTGCCTGTGACCAAAGTGACGAGAGGATAATGGAGATTTTGAATCTCTGCGCACACTTTTGGACACTGGACACTTGTGGATTGTGTGAGGCCCACTGATATCTGAGCGCTATGTGACACGCTCGATGGCACAGCTGCCTGTGACCAAAGTGACGAGAGGATAATGGAGATTTTGAATCTCTGCGCACACTTTTGGACACTGGACACTTGTGGATTGTGTGAGGCCCACTGATATCTGAGCGCTATGTGACAGGCTCGATGGCACAGCTGTGACAAAAGTGACTAGAGGATAAGGGAGATTGGATTGCTTTTAAAAAAGCAGTTTGCGAAGCAGTGGGTAAACAGCAATGCCAGCGTGTCAGGAAGCCTTAAAAGGCAGCCCAACAACCAACACCACTGATACACCACAATATAGCCTCCCCTTGCACTGCACACACAGTGACTTGTGTGTTGTGAAGGCCAAATCGATAGCAGCAGAAGCAGTTTTTTTGTCTTCTTCCCTGCCTAACGCTCTCCCTACAGAATCAGCAGCAACCTCTCCCTATACTAAGATCGGCAGAAGTAAGATGGCGGTCGGCGTGCACGCCCTTTTATACCCCCTGTGACGCCCACCAAAGCAAGCCAATCACTTGCATGCCCTTCTGAAAGATGGTGGTGACCCGTGCCTAGGTCATCACGTTGCCCACAGTGTCCGTGGATCCTGATTGGCTGAAAAAGAGCGCAAAACAAACTTTTGAAACGCGACTTTGGTGCGTAAGTCGCCGACCTCGTGGCCGACCTCATCCTAGGGTCGGGTTTCGTTTCATGAAACCCGACTTTGGCAAAAGTCGGTGACTTTTGAATTTTTTCGACCCGTTTCGCTCAACTCTACTAAAGAGCCTTCACTAGACCCCTGTACAGCTGTATAATGAGACCAAGGCTTTATAGTGAAGGGACAGGAGTGAAGGCCTGATCCCAGGAGCTACAGTCTGAGGAAAGGGCTAAAAAGCCTTCACTAGACCCCTGTACAGCTGTATAATGAGACCCAGGCTTTATAGTGAAGGGACAGGAGTGAGGACCTGTGCCCAGGAGCTACAGACTGAGGAAAGGGCTAAAAAGCCTTCACTAGTCCCCTGTACAGCTGTATAAAGAGGCCCAGGCTTTATAGTGAAGGGACAGGAGTGAGGGCCTGATCCCAGGAGCTATAGACTGAGGAGAGGGCTAAAAAGCCTTCACTAGACCCCTGTACGGCTGTATAATGAGGCCCAGGCTTTATAGTGAAGGGACAGGAGTGAGGGCCTGATCCCAGGAGCTACAGACTGAGGAGAGGGCTAAAAAGCCTTCACTAGACCCCTGTACGGCTGTATAATGAGGTCCAGGCATTATAGTGAAGGGACAGGAGTGAGGGCCTGATCCCAGGAGCTAGAGACTGAGGAAAGGGCTAAAAAGCCTTCACTAGACCCCTGTACAGCTGTATAATGAGGCCCAGGCTTTATAGTTAAGGGACAGGAGTGAGGGCCTGTGCCCAGGAGCTAGAGACTGAGGAAAGGGCTAAAAAGCCTTCACTAGACCCCTGTACAGCTGTATAATGAGGCCCAGGCTTTATAGTGAAGGGACAGGAGTGAGGGCTTGTGCCCAGGAGCTACAGACTGAGGAAAGGGCTAAAAAGCCTTCACTAGACCCCTGTACAGCTGTATAATGAGGCCCAGGCTTTATAGTGAAGGGACAGGAGTGAGGACCTGTGCCCAGGAGCTAGAGACTGAGGAAAGGGCTAAAAAGCCTTCACTAGACCCCTGTACAGCAGTATAATGAGGCCCAGGCTTTATAGTGAAGGGACAGGAGTGAGGGCCTGTGCCCAGGAGTCACAGTCTGAGGAAAGGGCTAAAAAACCTTCACTAGACCCCTGTACAGCTGTATAATGAGGCCCAGGGTTTATAGTGAAGGGACAGGAGTGAGGGCCTGTTCCCAGGAGCTACAGTCTGAGGAAAGGGCTAAAAAGCCTTCACTAGACCCCTGTACAGCTGTATAATGAGGCCCAGGCTTTATAGTGAAGGGACAGGAGTGAGGGCCTGATCCCAGGAGCTACAGTCTGAGGAAAGGGCTAAAAAGCCTTCACTAGACCCCTGTACAGCTGTATAATGAGGCCCAGGCTTTATAGTGAAGGGACAGGACTGAGGGCCTGTGCCCAGGAGCTACAGTCTGAGGAAAGGGCTAAAAAGCCTTCACTGGACCCCTGTACAGCTGTATAATGAGGCCCAGGCTTTATAGTGAAGGGACAGGAGTCAAGGCCTGATCCCAGGAGCTACAGTCTGAGGAAAGAGCTAAAAAGCCTTCACTGGACCCCTGTACAGCTGTATAATGAGGCCCAGGCTTTATAGTGAAGGGACAGGAGTGAGGGCCTGTTCCCAGGAGCTACAGTCTGAGGAAAAAGCTAAAAAGCCTTCACTACACTCCAGTACAGCTGTATAATGAGGTCCAGGCTTTATAGTGAAGGGACAGGAGTGAGGGCCTGTGCCCAGGAGCTACAGTCTGAGGAAAGGGCTAAAAAGTCTTCACTACACTCCTGTACAGCTGTATAATGAGGTCCAGGCTTTATAGTGAAGGGACAGGAGTGAGGGCCTGTTCCCAGGAGCTACAGTCTGAGGAAAGAGCTAAAAAGCCTTCACTAGACCCCTGTACAGCTGTATAATGAGGCCCAGGCTTTATAGTGAAGGGACAGGAGTGAGGGCCTGTTCCCAGGAGCTACAGTCTGAGGAAAGGGCTAAAAAGCCTTCACTAGACCCCTGTACAGCTGTATAATGAGGCCCAGGCTTTATAGTGAAGGGACAGGCGTGAGGGCCTGTTCCCAGAAGCTACAGTCTGAGGAAAGGGCTAAAAAGCCTTCACTAGACCCCTGTACAGCTGTATAATGAGGCCCAGGCTTTATAGTGAAGGGACAGGAGTGAGGGCCTGTTCCCAGGAGCTACAGTCTGAGGAAAGGGCTAAAAAGCCTTCACTACACCCCTGTACAGCTGTATAATGAGGCCCAGGCTTTATAGTGAAGGGACAGGAGTGAGGGCCTGTGCCCAGGAGCTACAGTCTGAGGAAAGGGCTAAAAAGCCTTCACTAGACCCCTGTACAGCTGTATAATGAGGCCCAGGCTTTATAGTGAAGGGACAGGAGGGTGAAAACTGGGGAAAGGAGCAAGAAGAGCCGGACTGCCCATCACTAACCTGCAGAGCCGCACTCCACATATATGGCTGCTCTGTGTGCACAAGACCTGTGATGAGGTCACAGGAGGGGAGGAGTCAGGGGTCACATGATCTCCGGAGTGCAGACCTCCATGGAGCCTTCTCCTCAGTCAGTGACATTCCTGCCATTATTCGCCCCTCACTACTGGCACAATTACCCCGCGCCGCCTTCTCTACACAGTGTTATGTGTGGAGTGTAACGTGTGATTTCTCTGGAGGGAAATAGACCCCACACGAGGGAATTCTCACCAGTTACCGGCCGTCTACTATATGGCGGCATATGATTGTGCTATCGACTCCACACCAGGAGCTAAAATTCCCAAATCTCGGTTATTTCCCCCCTTCCAGAGTCCGGCTGAGGCTGGGGTCACACTTGGGAGAAACTCGCCCGAGTCTCGCACCTCAGTGCCCTTGTGGATTAGCCTCTGTAGGGGAAATGACACCGGCTGTCAGGGACAGGGGGCCCCAACATAAATCCAATATTCGCTGTAAGAAAACCCAACCTGATGCCGCCATTCAGGGTAACCAATGCTCCGGCAGTCTGTGACAATGTCAGTAATTATATTTTTCTTCACTGATTGGTAGATTTGTGGTAATTTTCCTGGATGATATATTGAGTTACTCCCGTCCTCTGGAGGAGCATGCTGAGCATGTCAGACAGGGTCTCCAGGTTCTACATGACAACTATGTATTTGGTAACCTGGAGAAATGACAATTTGTGGTCCAGCAGGTCCAGATCTCAGGACATTTGGCTTCTGCATTGGGGTCTCAGATGGACCCCGCTACGGTCCCAGCAGTCCCTTCATTGGTTTTATCCAAGTTACCTTTTTATTTATATAGCGCCAACATACTCCACAGCAGTTTACAGGTTGCACACATTATCATCGCTGTCCCGGATGGGGCTCACAATCTAAATTCCCTATCAGTATGTCTTTGGAATGAAAAACGCCAACAAAGCACAAGATGTCAAAGTTCATGAGAAAGTCCGTCACACAAAGATAAATTATAGTTCATGAGAAAACAGAACACACTTACATACAATAATTATATTATAAAGCGCCTATGAATGAAGTGAGGTCACCTAAAAGAATGAATAAAAATATACTGTGTCTTCTGACTATAAGCGCACCGGACCATAAGACGCACCCCAAATTCTCAGAAGGAAAATAGGGAAAAAGTTAATGTGTCAAATGAGGGTCTGTCCCACAGTCTGAATTCAGTAAACCCGGGGGGGATCGGCAGCGCTGGTGGAGTCGGGTCACAGGAGGTGTTCGGGGATCCGACGATGATCTGACTTACCCCAGGCTGGTGCAGCAGGAGCCTCTGTAACATCTGAAATCTCACTGAGGCCATTTGGAGTAAGGGGGTTTAGTTTATAAATCCAGAAGATTTCTTTCCGATGTAGTTGTCCAAT
This sequence comes from Dendrobates tinctorius, assembly GCF_039654945.1. NCBI lineage: Eukaryota > Metazoa > Chordata > Amphibia > Anura > Dendrobatidae > Dendrobates > Dendrobates tinctorius. The sequence continues at coordinate 1,457,779 of NW_027361988.1, read as the reverse complement.
GCGATTCTGATCCTGTGGGGGAATCTCCTCTGTGGGGAATATTCTCAGTTGTGTGGAATCTTTCTTGTGTTTGATGGTGCAGTGACGTGAAAGCCCATGTTGGAGAAAACCCTATGGAGTATTGGAACGGTGTGAGTTCAGCCTTTTGTGGAGGGGTTGGGTCGTCCTTCCCACATATAATTTCTGGTATGAGCATATAATCACGTGTGTAACATAACTGGTGGAACATGACATGGGAGTTTTGGTCGGGAAAATTTCACCAGTAGAAATAAGGGTGAGATCAGAGAGACCATGGCAGATCGAGTCACAACAGAGGCAAGTTTTCAGATTGCATGTAATGATTTTATTCGGGAGACAGGCGACTTTTAGCAAATCTTCTTTCTTCTCTTTTATTTTTCTTGGTGCTAGGACATTTTTCAATGATGGAAGTCTTCGAAATGTCAAAAAGGGATTGCTGGGTAATGTTTTTCCCACTCCAGCTGTCTGACATGCTCATGATGCTGCTGCAGAGGACGTGAGTAACTCAATATATCATCCAGGTAAACTACCGCAAATCTACCCATCAGTGAGAAAAAAAATGAAATTTTCAAAGACTGCCGGAGCATTGTTTAATCTGAATGGCATCACCAAATTTTCATTATGCCCCTCCGGTGTATTGAATGCGGCCTTCCATTCATCACCATTGTGTATACGTATAAGAGTAATCATAAGGAATTGAAAGAATTGTCACCCAGATCCTTCTTGCAATTTTATTCCATGGTGAAACGTGACATCAAACCATATTAGAGTGCGGCATGCAGGTAGCAGGGAGCTATACAGATGAGAGAGCCTGACGGACTACGGCTGTTTCGCACTTGCTTAGCGCCTCTACCGCTACATGCTTGTCAGTGGGTAACACCACTTCCTTATAAGGGTTAGGGAATGGTTAACTGAGAAGTGCAAAACATTTACAGTGAGTACAGTGAAATGATTAATATAAAAAATTAAAAGAAATATAACATAGATTATAGCCACACAGACATATTCAATGTATCAGTGAGGCCAAGGGGAACTTGTGCATCGCAATCCACAATCCATGCTGCTTCTCTTGTTAGTAGTAATCTATTCTGGTCACCGCCTTGTACAGGATAATCAGCGGGCTCAATTCCTGCAGATCTCAGCACATCGGGGTCCGCATTATGGACCTCTCTTATATCATTAATGTCACAGATCCTTTCCCTGTGTAACTGAATGGAAATGTTCTCTGAGCCTGATGTGCCGCGGTCTAATAGTCTGGGCAATATAAGAATCGTCCTGGGCAGTATATGACATAAAGCACTTGCTCTGTGCGGCCCGTGATTAGTTTATCTACCGTCATCGCCCCGATCCTCAGATTTCTCCTGTAAGATGGAGATGACAGAAGGAGCGATCCCCACAATGGAAATGGCCTCTTGGGCGTCTTCCATGTAACCAGGTGACTTTATTGTTCTTCTCCTGGAATCTTTCCTGTAGCGATAAGTCATCTAAGTCACCGCTTCTTCTAGAAGCAATCGAGGGTTGTTCTTTGCTGCTACGGCTAAATCTTCATCTCCTCACAAATGCCAATTCCTGTTTATCGCCGATTTTATTACATTCATATTGGGATTAGGTGTAAAAGTAACAATAAACCTTTTATTATCTCGTCCTTCTTTCTGCTCTTCCTCCTCGATCCTGTAACTAGACCCACATGGGTTCCTCCATCGCTCTAGCACAGTGTAATAATGTTGGCGGATAACCTCTGTGTAATAAGTCGTCTGTCAGGTTATCCGCTTGTTGTATGAAACCTTCTTCTTTACTATTCATTGTTCTCAGCCTCAGATACCGGCTGTATGGTCGGCCTTGATATAGAAGAGTTAATGATTTGCCTTTATATCCCTTTAAATGCCTTTAAGACTTCAATTGCCTTTTGCCTATTATTGCTAGAATTATTCTTATGTAGGCTATTCGTCTCTGTTTTCAAGGAAACTATACTTGTTATCATATTTGTTCTCAATAGTCAGTAACAACATGTTCTTGGTACGTTGTAAACATGGTATAACCCTGAAGGTGATGGTGGGGGCTACATGAGCTCCATAGAATTACATATTGTTGTAAATGGTATAAAAGATTGCCTTGTATTTCATTATGTCAGATAAAGTGATTTGACCACGGCTCGTGTGTGTTGAGTATCTTTGTCTCCAAGCACTTGTGAACAGAAGGGCGAAAACCTCCTAATCCGGACTCACTGGTGATCTGGCATACCTGATGCTTGGTCATAACAAAAAACAGCTACAACAGTTTTCACACCCAACGGGGACCGTGGAAACCAGCCTATTCGGAATCCGTATGTGGGAGCTTCCTGGGAGGTTGAATATGCAGAATCCAGGCTGCAGCAGGTGAGAACATTTATTCTTACATTGATTCTGTGTCTGCAACCTCTCTAGGGATCTCTACATATCTCTGGGTAAGACTGTATGACACGGTTCAAAAGAACCCACATCACCAGTGAGCAGTGAGTATGTCTGTATGAGAGTTGAATAATAGAGTAATAAGATAATAATTGTCATCTGTATTATCTGTCAATCTGTTCTGGCAATATCCTAATATACTAACTGGTTGTGTACTGGTGTACTGTGTAGCACAAAGCCTGGGATAGACTTTGTGCAGCGACTATTTTGGATTTTCAGTAAATCATATGAGGCTGTATTTTGTATAGGACTGTGTTTTTTGGTTGTTCTGGTTTTCATTGATTCTTGTTGTTTAAGTTGGCTTTGGTGTTCTCAGAGTTTCAGTGGACACTGCTGTAGGTTAAGGTGTCAAATCCAAAGCGCAAGATAGGCAGGCTGTGTGAATCCTTGTATACGTATATGTCTATAAGAACCTCCGAATGAGATGAGTAATTGAGATAAGGGATTTTTTGTTATCTTCTCTTTGTAAAATCAAATGACCACTGAAAAGTGAAAGAGGAGAAAAAAATCAATCCCTGAATGAGCACGCATGAATGAATTTGATGAATTTACACCATTCTGTGAAGACTGCACAGGAGTTCTAGGGGTACTTTACAGATATTTCAATCTACATCTGAGATTGAATGAATTGAGTAATGATATAGCTCGTGTTATATGTGGTATGACATTGGAAAGTTTTCTGGAATCATTTTGCCAGAAAAGGGCAAGGCGTGGATACTCACATTATACAGTTATCTGCTCTTACTGTACAGTGAAATCCCGTGATGAAGGACACTACATTCTGATGGGAGGGGGAATGATGCCGCTGCGCAGTTTCTCTTCTCCCCTCGCTCCTCTCGTCTTATCTCTGCTGAGTGTCTAATAGGAGGGGGCACTGAGCCGCGTTCAAGATTCTCTGTAGTTCTGAAATGCTTGCTGCTAGATTTGTGCATTTTAAAGCAACAGTACTTAATTGAAGTGGAATGAAATTTTGTAAGTTGAAGTTGAAAGTAAAATATGTGCCTAACTTAGAAGGAAATTGTAAGTGATTGTTTGGTCATTAATGTGTTTGAACCTGCTTATAGTTGTTTGATTAATTTGTATGGCATGTTGTGGATCAACAAAGGAGGTAGCCGACTGTATGGCTGATAAAGTAGGTTAGAGGCCTATCACACCTGGGCCTTCTTACTTTAGTCAGCGGGTTTTTTGTTGTGGATGAGAGGCGAGGGTAAGGAGCCTTCTGGATATACCTTGGCAGGCTCACTCTGACTTGCTATGTGTGGGCTGTAAGACAGAGGTCCAGACACACAGAAGAGCATTTCAGAAGAAAGATGAGCTGTCTAAGTTGAAGCAGCCTTCCCACAATCCATGGAGCTGGGCTGGAAGAAAAAAGGCCTATTCCTATCTAGCCAGCTGATCTAACGGGTGAGAGGCAGAGAGCCTTCTCGTTACATCCTGTAGGACTACCGGGTGAGAGGCAAGGAGCCTTCCCGCTACACCTTGGCAGGCTCTCTCTGACTTGCTAAGTGTGTCCTGTAAGACAAAGTCAGGCACACTGAGAGGGCATTTCATAAGTAAGGTGAGCTGTCGGCAGAGAAAGGTTGAAGCCATGGGCAACCTTTTTCTGCGTACAGTCGGTGCCCCCAATGGGATCCGGGACAGCTATGCAAATTGAAAAAGACAGAGAAGAAAGGAAGCAGTAAAACAAGTGGGACCAATATTGAAAAAGGCAAAAATACCAGAGTGTGAATGTTTGGATGTACAAAAAGGCACAGACAAGGTAAGAAAATAGCAAGTGAATAAATGATGCTTGAGAATGTGCAGCAGTATAGAAGGTGTATTATGAATGTTTTGATTGACAAAATTTAACCAGAGACCCAGACAAAACAGATGGACTTGTAAACACTGTGATCAGACTCAGACAAACCCAGACTGAATAGCTACTTGTGTGACCTGTGCTACTGACCTAAGCGAGTTGCGCTAAATCCTGTCCAGACTAGTGTGGATGGTGGGTAGTGGGGACATTGACCTTTGAGGAGTGAGCTGACTGTAGACATCAGACGACCAACCACATCAGGACCTAGAAGGGCGACTAGAATAAGAAAGATTCAAGTGTATTATCCCTGGAGCCCCTCTGACCAGTTGGCTATGCTAAAGCAGTTACCTGACCCTGAAAGCCAACCATTCCCATTTTACAGACACATAAAGGAAATACAGAAGACATATAAGTGTACCTGGGCAGACCTAGAGAGGTTGGTGAGTTTAAAGGCAGGTGACGCACTAGGACATATAATTAATACACACACAGATGTGGCAAAGAATCAGGCTTGGGGCATGGATGATAAATCTGCACGGTCTGGGGAGACGTACTGTGAGTCACTAAAACAATGGGCTACAGTAGAACAATCAGAGCAGTCAGTACTCCTGACTAACGTGACACAGCAAAGAGGAGAGAGTGTAGAGATGCACTTTGGACGGTTACAGCTGAAATGGGCAGACATGGGGTACATTTGCATAAACCCACTTGATGTTAGAATACTGGTGAATGTGTGGCGCCCCTGAGGCTTAAGTCGCCACAGAGGTACTGCACCTCCACCTGAGGTGTGGTGCCCCACCATCTAGGTAAGGTGAAGGCTCCTAACCACGCTCCAACACCTGCATCCCACACAACACAGTAGTTCAGCAAAGCCACATTGCGGCTCCCTGCTTGGAGTGTAGCAGAGCACCTTTGGTGGCTCCCTGCTTGGAACAGTAAACGTGCTGGGAGGCGGGTGGAGTTTAGAATACTTAAATAGCGGGAAGGTTTAGGATTAGAGGAGTTGGGCTAGAGTGAGAGCCAGAGATGGATGTATGAAGGAAGTGCTGCAGCAGGTCACAGTGACCTGGGCCTGCTGGCACAGGAAAGAGAGAAAGAAGGAGAGAGACATAGACTGACATCCTAACCTTACAAAAGAAGGGAAGAACAGTACGGAACATAAGGAGAATAAGAGGACGGTGGGAACCGGGTTAGAGGAGAACCCCTTCCAGTCCTAAGCGCAAGGCCGGGGCCCGGACCCGAGGTTGTTCGGATACTGATGATCCTGCAACAGACACCGGAGGAATAGGAAGCTGTAAATGCTATATTCACATACCAGACTTGTGGGCACAACAGCAACTTGGATAGTGAGCCGGGACTCAGGAGTAAGGAGTCGCCGAAACAGGCTACAGCTGTCTGCCGTACAAGTAGAGTTCATAGGAACATCTGTCAGGAGGAACTCCAGTGTAACTCAGTACTGGAAGTACTTCACTCAAAGGCGCTATAAGAGGAGATGTTCAGAAAGGTACATGATGGCGGAGTGTTGGAAGGGAGCATTCCATCTTGCCTGGAGGTTGACTGAGTCCCTGGCCCGGAGGACACGGCACTGAGGCAGGCACCTGTGTGAACTGCAGACTGTGAGTAAAGCCTTGGAACTACATGACCCGGTGTCCTCCACTTATTACCGCACCAACACACTCTGCACTGCTACATATGGGTACCAGCTTCTACACTGCCTGTGCCTCTTCTCCATTACCACATCTACACTGCCCTGGGACTACAGCTCCACCTGTGGGGAGTTCCACCATCTTGGCTGCACCACACCACCAGTCCCAGAGGATCTGTCTGCAGCGTCGGCCTAACATCTTCATTGCCGAACACCACAGGTGGCATCACAAACTATTCTATTCTATTATCCATTCATTCCCCTTTTTGCCATGGAGCCCCAGGGCCACGGACCGGGTCACAGCTTCCGTGACAACTCCCATTGAGATCAACGGACCCAGTACCGAGTACCCCACAGCCCTGGCCACCGAGGGCACTCCATTTTGGCGTCATGAACAGGATGACGGGACCCAATGCCATCGGGTTCTGTGTGCCTAAGATTTGTTGGACTTTAAACTTTTGAGAATGTGCCGAAGACCCATTTTAATAGACTGTACAATGAATGCCAAAAATGGCCGCCAGCATGATGAAGAAGGGCGTGATAAGATGGGTGGTCCCAAGAAAAGACCGCGAACTGTCCTGGGCCTCCCCTGCCTTAATTTCTATGCAACTGCAACATGGCCTACCCCCCGAGGGGTACGGATACTGGCCTGGTATGGAGGAGTTGGAAGAAGATGCCGCCCCCAGAAGGAGGAGCGAAAGCCGGCGGCGGGAAAGGAGCCGAGACAGGAAGAAGAACGCCAGAACGCCATGATGGAAGAAGAGAAGGGGTCGGAAGAACGCGAAGGGGGGCAACCTACCCCCAGGCCACCCCTGCGGAGCATACGGCCGCTACGGCGCCATGTGCGGCTCCCGCCACCACCTCCCGGCCGATACTGCCTTTGGATGCGGCCCACGAGAAGGAGGTATATGAGGGCCCTGGAGCAGAATGGAGGACCGGGCCCATATTCCCGTCTAGACCTGGCGCGGCTGCGCGGGTCTCCCCCAATGGTCTTGGCGGACACCAACTCTGCCCCCGCCCCCATCCAACTGCGGCCTTCCTCAGCAACAACCCCGGGAGTTGCGGCCACCATCGTTCATTACCATGTACCCGTACTGGATCCAGACTCATCTCCGGGAGTGGTACCGGCGAGCCGGAATGGCCCGATTACACCCTGTCTGCAACCCCAGGCTGCGGCACTGCCAACTGAGGTCCCGATGGACACCGCAGAGTCTGATTCTGAGTCATCAGTGGCCACGCCGACTGGATCACCCACAGCAGCAGAGGTACCCTTGGCAGTAGCGGACCAGCTGTCCCCGCAGGCGGTTGATCTCTCTATGGCCCTGTCCTTTACCCCAACAATCCCCTACCTTACCCTTTGGGAAGCGGAGTACCTATGATTGGTAGACCAAGACCGCCAGAAACAAGATGAAGAAACCCAGAGCATCTCCTCTGGAAGCCGTCCCCAGCAACCAGTTTCCAGAACCCCAGGAGGGGACAACTAGTTAAGATACTTTCTTAAGTTCAACTCTCGTTACCCAGGAGGGTATTTGCACAGTTGTGCCTTTTTCCAGTTTTTTCTGTTTTTGATATCATGTTCTAGTTTTGTTCTTCCAGTGTTGCCCAGTTTGTTGGCAGCTTCCATATTGAACTGTGGAGATCATGAAACCTGAATGGTCCAGAACTGTTTTGTATATAGTTTGCACCTCTTTAGGTGCTCTCTCTTGGTTTTACATAGGACACTCTTCTTGAAAGAAGACCTACCTCATTATAGGGACATTTCCAGACATGTTGGCCGGACCAGTGTCTATTCTCGCACTTATTGATAATGTTCAGTTTTGTTGAATAAGCTAGAAAGTATTAGCATATAATGAAAATCTTAATGACAGATTTTATAGGAGTATAATGAGAAAAAGACATAGTGAATGTTTTATAGAATTTTGAATAAAGATGTTGAGGATGTGAATGCAGAATTGGAATTACAGGTGACGAACCAGGTATCCACGGTTGTCATCTTAAGTCTAGAAGAGACAGTAGAAAGTAGAAAATGTGAAAGGTAACAGAAAAGAGATGTGTTGCTAGAAAATGTGAATTAATGCTGAGTTTGCTACTACAGCACTTTAAATTAGGTAGCATAATTTAAAATTTAGATAGTTAACTTGTTTGTAACGTTCAAGAAACTGTGCCTCCTATATTAGGAAGTTTAGTATAAGTCATGTTTACATAGCAATATAAAAATTTTGTATGTTCCCGTATTGTTTATCTCTGTTTGACTTGCAGCCCGCGGACGTGCTGTGTTTAATGGGGGGGTATGTGGCGCCCCTGAGGCTTCAGTCGCCACAGAGGTACTGCACCTCCACCTGTGGTGTGGTGCCCCACCATCCAGGTAAGGTGGAGGCTCCTAACCACGCTCCAACACCTGCATCCCACACAACACAGTAGTTCAGCAAAGCCACATTGCGGCTCCCTGCTTGGAGTGTAGCAGAGCACCTTTGGTGGCTCCCTGATTGGAACAGTAAACGTGCTGGGAGGCGGGTGGAGTTTAGAATACATAAAGAGCAGGAAGGTTTAGGATTAGAGGAGTTGGGCTAGAGTGAGAGCCAGAGATGGATGTATGAAGGAAGTGCTGCAGCAGGTCACAGTGACCTGGGCCTGCTGGCACGGGAAAGAGAGAAAGGAGAGAGACATAGACTGACATCCTAACCTTACATAAGAAGGGAAGAACAGTACGGAACGTAAGGAGAATAAGAGGATGGTGGGAACCGGGTTAGAGGAGAACCCCTTCCAGTCCTAAGCGCAAGGCCGGGGCCCGGTCCCCAAGGTTGTTCGGATACTGATGATCCTGCAACAGACACCGGAGGAATAGGAAGCTGTAAATGCTATATTCCCACACCAGACTTGGGAGCACAACAGCAACTTGGATAGTGAGCCGGGACTCAGGAGTAAGGAGTCCCCGAAGCAGGCCACAGCTGTCTGCCGTACAAGTAGAGTTCATAGGAACATCTGTCAGGAGGAACTCCAGTGTAACTCAGTACTGGGAGTACTTCACTCAAAGGCGCTATAAGAGAAGTTCAGAAAGGTACATGTTGGTGGGGTGTTTTGGAAGGGAGCATTCCATCTTGCCTGGAGGTTGACTGAGTCCCTGGCCCGGAGGACACGGCACGGAGGCAGGCACCTGTGTGAACTGCAGACTGTGAGTAAAGCCTTGGAACTACATGACCCGGTGTCCTCCACTTATTCCTGCACCAACACACTCCCAGCGCCGGACTGGAACACCTTGGGCCCACCAGAGAAAATCATTCTTGGGGCCCACTATGTAGCTGCATAGAGTTAAATACCAGACCACCAATTATGTGGTAAAACACGCTAATATCCGGGTATAATATAAGGTTGTACATGTCTTAATTATGTAGCAGGAGTTGGGGTAGCCCCCTCATAGAATATAAAGCAGCCCCCTCACATAGTATAATGCAGCCATCTCATAGAATATAATGCAGCCATCTCATAGAATATAATACTGCCCCCCTCATAGGGTATAATGCACCCCCTCATAGGGTATAATGCACCCCCTCATAGGGTATAATACTGCCCCCCTCATAGGGTATAATACTGCCCCCCTCATAGGGAATTATGCACCCCCTCATAGGGTATAATGCTGCCCCCTCATAGGGTATAATACTGCCCCCCTCATAGGGTATAATGCTGCCTCCTCATAGGGAATAATACTGCCCCCCTCATAGGGTATAATGCTGCCCCCTCATAGGGTATAATGCTGCCCCCCTCATAGGGAATAATACTGCCCCCCTCATAGGGTATAATGCTGCCCCCTCATAGGGTATAATACTGCCCCCCTCATAGGGTATAATACTGCCCCCCTCATAAGGTATAACACTGCCCCCCTCATAGGGAATAATGCACCCCCTCATAGGGTATAATACTGCCCCCCTCATAGGGAATAATGCACTCCCTCATAGGGTATAATGCTGCCCCCTCATAGGGTATAATACTGCCCCCCTCATAGGGTATAATACTGCCCCCCTCATAGGGAATAATGCACCCCCTCATAGGGAATAATGCTGCCCTCCTCATAAGGTATAACACTGCCCCCCTCATAGGGAATAATGCACCCCCTCATAGGGTATAATACTGCCCCCCTCATAGGGAATAATGCACCCCCTCATAGGGTATAATGCACCCCCTCATAGGGAATAATGCTGCCCTCCTCATAGGGTATAATGCTGCCTCCTCATAGGGTATAATGCACCCCCTCATAGGGTATAATGCACCCCCTCATAGGGTATAATGCACCCCCTCATAGGGTATAATGCTGCCCTCCTCATAGGGTATAATGCTGCCTCCTCATAGGGTATAATGCTGCCCCCTCATAGGGTATAATACTGCCCCCCTCATAGGGAATAATAATGCACCCCCTCATAGGGTATAATGCTATATAGATATATAGATATAGAGTTAGATAGATATAGATAGAAAGATAGATGTAGAAATAGATAGATATAGAGATAGATAGTAGATAATGGATAGAAAGTAGATAATGGATAGATATAGATAGAAAGATTCATAGAGATAGATAGAGATAGATAGAGATAGATATAAAGATAGATATAGAAAGAAAGATAGATAGATAGATAGATAGATAGATAGATAGATAGATAGATCGATAGGTAGATAGATATAGAGATAGATAGAAAATAGATAATGGATAGATAGATAGATAGATATAGAGATAGATAGATATATAGATAGAGATAGATAATAGATAGAGATAGATAATAGATAGAGATATACAGATATAATAATAATAATAATAATAATAATACTAATAATAATAATATAGACATATATAGATATAGAGATAAATATATATAGATAGATGTCTATAAATAAAAATAGATATAGAGATATATAGAGATAGATAGATATAGAGATAATAGATATAGAGATAGATAGATAGATAGATATAGAGATAGATATAGAGACAGATAGATATAGAAAGATAGATATAGAGATAGATATAGAGATAATAGCTAGATATAGAGATATGTATAGAGATAGATAGATATAGAGTTAGAAAGATAGATATAGAGAGATATAGAGATAGATAGAGATAGCTAGATAGATAGATGGATAGATAGATATAGATAATAGAGATAATAGATAGATATAATAGATAGATATAGAGATAGATATAGAGATAGATATAGAGATAGATGGATAGATGAATAGATAGATAGATAAAGAGAGAGAGAGAGAGAGATAGAGATTGATAGATAATGAGATATAGAGATAGATATAGAGATATAGTGTTAGATAGAAAGATAGATATAGAGATAGATAGATATAGAGATAGATAGATATAGAGATAGATAGATATAGAGATAGATATGGATATAGAGATAACAGATATAGAGATAGATAGATAGAGATAGATAGATAGATAGATATAGAGATAGATAGATATAGAGATAATAGATAGATAGATAGATATAGAGATAATATATAGATAGCTATAGAGAGAGAGATATAGAGATAGATATAGAGAGAAACAGATATATATATAGAGATAGATATAGAGATAGATAGGTAGATAGATATAGAGATAATAGATATAGAGATAGATAGATATAGATATAAAGATAGATAGAGATAGAGAGAGCGGTAGATAGAGAGAGAGATAGATACAGAGATCGATAAATAGATAGAGAGATAGATATAGATATAGATAATAGATAGAGATAGATAGATAAAGATAGATAATAAATATAGAGATAACAGATAGATATAGAGATAGAGTAAGATAGAAAGATATAGAGATAGGTAGATATAGATAATAGAGATAGCTAGATAGATAGATATAGATAGAGATAGATATAGATAGAAAGATAGATATAGAGATAGAGCGATAGATAGAGATAGATATAGATAATAGATAGAGATAAATAGATAGATAGATAGATAGATAGATAGATAGATAGAGAAAGATAGATAGATATAGAGATAGATATAGAGATAGAAAGATAGATAGATATACAGAGAGATAGATATAGAGATAGAGATAAATAGATAGATAGATATAGAGAGAGATATAGAGAGAAATAGATATAGATATAGAGATAATAGATATATATAGAGATAGATATAGATATAGAGAGAGATAGATACAGAGAAAAGATATAGAGCTAAATAGATAAAGATAGATAGATATAGAGATAGAAAGATAGATATAGAGATAGAGCGATAGATAGATATACAGAGAGATAGATATAGAGATAGAGATATATAGATAGATAGCTATAGAGATATAGAGATAGATATAGAGAGAAATAGAGATAGATATAGAGATATAGATATAGAGATAGAGCGATAGATAGCGAGAGATATAGATATAGAGATAGATAGATACAGAGAAAAGATATAGAGATAGATAACGGATAGATAAATAGATAGATAGGTATAGATATTAGATAGAGATATATATAGATAAAGATAGATAGATAGATATAGATGGTAGCTAGATAGATAATAAATATAGAGATAATAGATATAGAGATAGATAGAGTAAGATAGATAGATATAGAGATAGATAGACATAATAGATAGATATAGAGATATATAGATAGATAGATATAGAGATAGATGTAGAGATAGAAAGATAGATATAAAGATAGAGCGATATAGATAGATATAGAAATAGATAGATATAGATAATAGATAGAGATAGAAAGATAGATAGATAGATATAAGAGAGAGAGAGAGATATAGAGAAATAGAGATAGATAGATAGAGAGAGACAGATAGAGAGAGCGAGAGAGATATAAAAAAACAAACAAAACACAATACTCACCTCTCCTCCTCGCTCCCACGCTGATCCCGGCTTCAGTGTCAGGAGCTGTCCCCTCTGCCAGACACACAGCGGGTGTGTGATGTAGTGACGTCATCGCCCACTGGCTGTGAGCCAGGAGCAGAGAGGACTGAGGGCGGCGCCGGCCCTGATGCAGAGCGGCTTACTGGGCTGGGGGCGGGGCCTCTGGGGGTGGAGACCTGAAATGATATGCTTCGCAGTGAATATTCATTTCTCTTTAGCAGCTGGGACAGGGGCTCCTGCCTCCTGACACCCGCTGCTGCTCCGCTGGCAGGGGCCCCCATAGCAGCTGCATGGTGTGCGACACACCACTGGCTGGGGGCCCCTGGAGCAGCGGGGGCCCTAGGCAACTGCTGGCCCTGTATGCCAGCAGGTGCCAGGGCCCACCAGATGCCAGGGCCCACCGGAGAATCCACCGGTTCTCCGGTGGGCCAGTCCGACGCTGCACTCCACACTGCTACATCTGAGTACCAGTTTCTACACTGCCTGCGCCTCTTCTCCTTTACCACATCTACACTGCCCTGGGACTACAGCTCCACCTGTGGGGAGCTCCACCATCTTGGCTGCACCACACCACCAGTCCCAGAGGATCTGCATGCAGCGTCGGCCTAACATCTTCATTGCCGAACACCACAGGTGGCATCACAAACTATTCTATTCTATTATCCATTCATTCCCCTTTTTGCCATGGAGCACCAGGGCCACGGACCGGGTCACAGCTTCCGTGACAACTCCCATTGAGATCAACGGATCCAGTACCGAGTACCCCACAGCCCTGGCCACCGAGGGCGCTCCAAATGCATTCATTGACGTCATGAACAAAGACTTACAAGACGCAGTACAGACAGCCAGACCTGAATGGAGACATGTAGATCCGAAAGACCTCCTTAAGGTAGCTAAAGAAGTTGAGCAAACAAGGACGGTAAGACAACCTGTCATGTATGCTGGAGCACAAGGAAAACAGTGGAGACGTAATAGGGGACCAAGGGACCTAGAAACAGTGAAGTGCTGGAATTGTGGTACTTGCAAAACTTATTGTTAGTGACAATACCCCTATGAATTTACTATCATGATTAAATTGGGGGAAAAAAAAAAAGGAACCAATCCTCCTTGTTAAAGCAATACCCCTTGAGCCTAGCCAAATCAATGGCCCCGAGCAGAGATATTAGAGAGTTTGTTAAGGCAGGGCGGTTCTAGTGCAAAGATCTTCCCCCTGCAACACCCCTTTGTATCCCATTAGGGAAAAAGGACTCAAGAGTTTGCTGACACTTACAGAAAGGTTCATGACTTAAGGGCTATTAATGATGTTACAGAGAGTGTGACCTCAATCGTCCCTAACACACACACACAATACTGTCACAGATCCCAGCAACGTCAAAATGTTTCGCAGTCATTGATTTAGCGGGTGCATTCTTCTCTGTACCCCTGCACCCTGACTGTCAGTATCTTTTCCTTTACTCATAAAGGTAAACAATATTGTTGGACAGTTCTCCCACAAAGGGGGAAAGAAACCCCCTGTCATCTATTCAGCAGCGATGGCAGGTATCCTTGAGTAGTGGCAATCACCTCATCCGCTGATTGTACTATTACGGTACGTGGATGACCTTTTGCTGTTCTGCCTGGACCAGAGGTCCTGCAGGGAAGCCACAGTCTCCTTGCTATGTTTTTTTAAGCAGAAAAGGGCTGCAAGGTCTCACGTGACAAATTACAGTATTACAAACAAAAGGTGACATTTGTTGGGACATTGTATTGCCGAAGGTACCAGACACCTTACAGGAAACAGGCAATTCAAGATCTCCCTCTACCCAGGTCACATCAGCATCTACGCACTTTCCTAGGCTTAGTGACCTACAGTAGGCCTTGAATAAGGCCTTCTTCACAAATGATGCAACCACTTTATGACTGCTTGTCCCCAGACCCCTATGATCTCATTCCTTTGACAATTTATTTCCCACATGACATCCATTCCATACTCGTACAAGTTCAACCAAGACATCTGTCTATGACCAGACAGCTCCGACTTGAGTGTGCTCTACTAATTCCTGATTATGTCTCCCTCAAGAGATGTAATGTTCTGAATGCAGCCACCCTCCTGCCTGTGGATCCAGAAAAGTGGGAATTGGTGACCGTATTAGCAAGTGAGGAAGAATACTTTGACATGACTCATGAACATGACTGCATAGAACTGTTCCTAATGCAGATTTTGAGGTTTTTTTTGTAGATGGCTCCAGATACCACCAGGATGGATATGCAGTAGTATCCTCACATGAGGTAATCCGAGCTGAACCACTCCCTCCTCAAATGTCAGCACAGGAGGCAGAGTTGAAGGCACTCACTGAGGCGTGTAGAGCTGGTGCAGGTAAAGTCGCTAATATTTACACAGATTCGAATTATGCATGGGGAATAGCCCATGATTATGGCCCTATATGGAGAAGCAGAGCATTCCTTACATCAGCCGGTAAGCCCATTAAAAATACAGAGCTGGTGAAACAATTAATGGAGGCATTGATGTTACCAGTCCAGGTTGGCATTGTCAAGGTAAAAGCACACACAAAAGGTGACTCCGTGGAGGTAGAGGGCAACAGAAGGGCGGACGAGTCTGCTAAAGTAGCAGCAAGGCGGCCTAGAGAGAGCAGTGGACGGTGGCGGGGAGTCAGCGTATTCCAGCCACACTGAGCCTAGATGTCCTGAAATCTCTCCAGCAACAGGCTGCCCAAACAGAGAAGGTACACCGGGGGAGACTGGGAGCTGAGCTGAACTCAAACGGAGTATGGGAGAATAAGAATAAGTTGTGCCTACCGAAGTCCCTGTTCCCGATTATGGCGCAAGCAACACATGGCCCCACTCACGCCTCAAAAAGTCACATGTGTGCCATGGTAGATGCCTTCTGGATCGCTCCTGGTTTCAGTTACGCAGCCGCAAAACTTGTACATTCATGCCTCATCTGTGCACAGCACAACCCAGGTAAAACAGTAAAAGTCCCTAAGAAAGCGACAACTTGGCCTCTCTACCAGTTTCAGAGACTGCAGATTGACTACAGCTACCAAGGTAGGAGTGTATGCAAATGTCCTAGTATGTGTAGCTCTCTTCTCTGGCTGGCCGGAAGCCCATCCGGTAAAATGTGAAAATGCTAAAACGACTGCAGATAAACTGATGAAAGAACTGATCTGCAGGTATGGTGTCCCAGAATCCATAGAAAGCAATAGGGGTGCACACTTCACGGGAGAAATAATGAGGGAAGTCATGCAGGCCCTGGGTGTACAGCAAGCATTTCATACACCATATAGGCCACAAAGTAGTGGGAAAGTGGAAAGATTAAGCGGGACCCTTAAACTGAAAAGTCAAAAGGCCATGGCAGACACAGGAAAGAGCTGGGTAGAGTGCTTGCCTCTTGCACTCTTTCCAGTCAGACACACTCCAAATAGAAAGACAGGCTTGTCTCCTTTTGAAGTCCTGTTTGGTAGTGCACCAAAGACTGGTCTGTACTTCCCACAGGTGCTACAAATGCAACACGGTTCTATGACATATATCAACAAAGAACCATATCTCAACTATTAACTGAAAATTAGGGACCAAAAGAGTTTTAGCAAAAAAAGGTAAATTTTATTACATAATAATTAAAAACAGCAACAGAGCATCAATGCTAAAGCAGGCAGTGATAGACATAAATAATTGATGACATCTAGAGTAAAAAAATCCAAGTGGATAGAATAATCGTAGAGAGCATTACTCCCTCAAAGTACTCAATAATAAGTCACATCCATATAGTATAAATATAATCTAGAATGCCTCATTCATCGATCTGCCATATTTATGTAGTAGAGATAATAGAGAATATTTCTCTTGCCGAAGGATTTCTTTTAATGAATTCACTAAAGGAAGCCAAGGCGCAACGCGCGTAGAGGCGGCAGGCAGCGGCAGCACATAGTCACTTTAATGTAAGTGTTACGTTACTCTATTTCAGAATTGTCATCTGGTTTAACTTGCATTAATAGGCTTTTCTCTGCATAGTAGATAATAGTTTGCTTTTGCCCTAGTTTGGTCATCTTAATGGGCTTATGTTCGCCAGTATTTGCTGAGGCTATTACTTGTACTTTCAAATCAAATTGCGCCCAGTTTAATTTGCATTAATATGTAGTTTACTCTGCTTAGCAACTATCTGTTTGCTTATGTTGTTCTTTTTGGACATCACAGTGGGCTAATTTTTGCCAGCTCACATTGTGGCAATTATTTGTACTCATTTTTAACTCATGCCATTTTATGCGAGTTCATGTGATTGGCGCAGCTTTTTGAAATCCACTCTCCGTGCGGTGAAAACTGCTTACGGTGCAATGTACGGTGCCTTAGCTAAGAACTAACATTTTAGTGAATTCATTAAAAGAAATCCTTCGGCAAGAGAAATATTCTCTATTATCTCTACTACATAAATATGGCAGATCGATGAATGAGGCATTCTAGATTATATTTATACTATATGGATGTGACTTATTATTGAGTACTTTGAGGGAGTAATGCTCTCTACGATTATTCTATCCACTTGGATTTTTTTACTCTAGATGTCATCAATTATTTATGTCTATCACTGCCTGCTTTAGCATTGATGCTCTGTTGCTGTTTTTAATTATTATGTAATAAAATTTACTTTTTTTGCTAAAACTCTTTTGGTCCCTAATTTTCACTTAATAGTTGAGATATGGTTCTTTGTTGATATATACTGCTTTCTGAGTTGTGCTATCACTTGTTTCCCATTAACAGGGGATTTTTTTGGTACTTACGGTTCTATGACAGCCTACGTCCAGGCCTTGCGGGAAAGTCTTAATGTGGTTCATAAACATGTGTTCTCATCCATTCCAGATCCTAATGCCAGTGCAGATGTGCATCAGTTGAATCCAGGTGATTGGGTGGTTGCACGCAGACACTTGAAAAGGAGCCTGGACCCATGATTTGACGGCCCCTTCCAAGTCCAGCTTACCACATCCATCTCAGTAAAACTTGAGGGAAAGCCCACCTGGATCCACGCCAGTCACTGCAAGAAGGTCCTGTCAACAGCAGAATGACTGTTCTCCTCATCACCTTGCTGGCAGTGACAGGGTTACTGCACTCTACAGAGACACAGGACAAACTCTTAAATGCTGATTGGGACAACAAACTTATTCGGCATCATGCTCTTCTTATAAAGGACATGGAAGGACAGAAACCGAAGGACTGTTGGGTCTGTACACACAGCCCAGTATCTGCGAGGACCATGCCGTACTTATCCTTACCTCTGGAGCCATGGGAGGTATTAACCCCACACTGCTTACACAATGAGACTTGGACTCAATCTAGGTTTTGGGGAAAAGATGTGCCCCGTGATATATCTGCCTCATTGGCTATAACTGGATGGGTCTCTAATCCCTGGTTTCAGTTTAATGTAACGCGGCCTAAAGGTACAAATGTGGCGGCGGGAATATGACTCAGATGTCGGAAATATGGTCGCCAGGAGGAGGACTGAAATCCCTCACTCAGACCCTATTCCCAATGATGGACTGTGGTTCAGTCTTCAACACACTGGAGCAGACACCTGTGGTGAGGACAATAATTGCTTCCGCTTATACACTCGCGATCAAACACAGGTTAATGATACGGTGTACCAGGATGGTATTGAAGGCTGTAAAGCATCTACCGGTAAAATAATAAGGAAAGAAAGGGGTAAATGTATATCTGATATGAGTGGAAAACAGATGAATAATACTTGGTGCGCCCATAAGCCTATGTCAGGACTTTTGAGTTTATACCAATGTATACAGACCCCTGGTCACGTTTGTGTTCTCCCTGAAGGAGTATTCTTGGTTTGCGGACATTGTGCCTACAGGTGGGTGAGCCCAGACATAAGGGGGGTTTGCACTCTTGCCAAACTAATACCAGCCACTTTCATAGTTCCTCATAGTAAAATAGACACAGCAGCAGTTCCAATTCATACTTTGTATAGAAGGGCTGCAGACAATAAGCCCCGGCCAAATGGTAGGCCGCATGTAGTAGAAATGGGGAAATAAATAAAATATTCAGTAGTATGCTAATATACCCCTTCATAACCCAAATGTGGGACAAATTAGTGGAAGCCACCGCCTACCTGGACGATCAGATTTTCCAGATTCTTGAAGTTCTTAATGAGACTAATACAATACAGAGACAATTAATCGTAGTTACTAACCAGCATACTATAGTACTAGATTACCTGACTGCAAAAGAAGGAGGAATGTGTCAGATAATTGGTCCCACCTATTGTAATTATATCGACCATGCTGGCAATCTCACAATCAGGGCCAGTATAGACAAAATAGGTGAACTCAGAGACCAATGGTTAAAACAACACAGTGCAAACAGAGACTCCTGGTGGGGTAACACATTCTCTTTTCTAAATCCAGCAAATTGGTTTAATGGCCTTGCAGGATGGATTTTTGGCATTGTACAGACTTGTATGCAAATTTTGTTGTTTTGCTTATTGGTTTATGTAGCCGTAAAAGCGCTAATATATGTATTACTTAAGCTACTGAATAATGTATGCATAAAAAAGAATCTAAGGCTGAACCTTCTGTAGTGTATCATAGACCCCAGGTAGCCATTGCTGATGGGGAAAGTGAGTGTCCACACTGAGGGTGGATGGGCAAAGCAGGTAGGAAGCCCCCGTATGGGTACTAGACCCATGAGACAGTAGCTCCTTTGTGGACATCAGTTGACCCTGTGGCAAAGGTTATACCATTTACAAAAGGGGGAAATTGATATGGAAGGTTTGCCTTCATATCCCTTTAATTGCCTTTAATTCTTGATTTGCCTTTCATTTATTCTTATGACTCTGCAGTTTGCCAGTCTCCTCTTCAAGGGAAAAATGCTTCTTATCATATATGTTCTCAATAGTCAACCATAATGTGTTCTGGGTACATTGTAAACATGGTATGACACTGAGGTGATGGTGGGGGCCACATGAGCCCCATAGAATTACATATTGTTGTAAATGGTATAAAAGATTGCCTTGTATTTCATTACGTCAGATAAAGTGATTTGACCATGGCTCGTGTGTGTGCAGTCTCTTTTTTTCTCCAAGCGCTTGTAAATTAAGGGCGTAAAACTCCTAATCTGGCCTCACTGGTGATTTGGCAGATCTGACTTTGGTCAGGACAAAAACAGCTACGACACTACTCAGACAACACACATTGAGGGTAAAACAGTGTGGCAATGCTTTATTGAACCACAAAACAGGCAGATAACACATAGAACATTCCCAGCACAGTACCCAACAGAGTGCACATTACAGAGTCTCACCCTTCCGCTGATTCGCTCCCAGGGTCGCTACCCCACCTGTGGTTCGCACAGAGAGGAGGTAAGGACAAGCGAAGGAAGATGACAATCCATTCAGTCCATACAAGGTAAAATGCCAGTTGATCTGAGGATCACAACCTGGCATCTCCATACATATCCATGGTTCAGCGATGGTCAATGGAGCAGATCTGTATTCTTCCAACCGTGGCTGAAAACCCCTAGGTTGTTTCCTGTAGAATGATAGATCCGTGTCCCTCGAGATGTAAAAACTATACGAAGTATATAGTTTGAAGCCTGGGATCTGCCTATATGTGGCTAGTTTTCTGTTTCGGATAACATGATACATGATTTTAATTTTTTTTTCGTCTAGTCTTGCTTGAATATAGATCAATATTAAATAAAGTCTCCTGATGAGTCGCCTTTGGTGAGGACGATGAAACCCGTAGAAATGAGAGGCTTGGAGAATGTGGTTCAACTCCCACCAAGGACAACATCTGCAAGGAGTTTGTATGTTCTCCTCGTATTTGCGTGGGTTTCCTCACACATTCCAAAGACATACTGATAGGTAATTTACATTGTGAGCCCCATTGGGGACAGCGATGATAATGTGTGCAAACTGTAAAGGGCTGCGGAATATGTCAGCGCTATCTAAAAAAGAAAGATTATTATTATTAGAAAGATTCCATTTCTGGTCAAAATATTTCCCACATTATGAACAGGAAAAAGGCTTCTCCCCTGTGTGAGTTCTATGGTGATTAACTGATTGTGATTTCCAGTTAAAACATTTCCCACATTCTGAACAGGAAAAAGGCTTCTCCCCTGTGTGAGTTCTATGGTGCTTAACCAAATATGATTTCAGTGTAAAACATTTCCCACATTCTGAACAGGAAAAAGGCTTCTCCCCTGTGTGAATTTTTAGATGTATATTAAGATTACATTTTTTTATAAAACATTTCCCACATTCTGAACAGGAAAAAGGCTTCTCCCCTGTGTGAGTTCTATGGTGATTAACGAAATGTGATTTCTGGTTAAAACATTTCCCACATTCTGAACAGGAAAAAGGCTTCTCCCCTGTGTGAGTTCTTTGGTGTGCAAGAAAACGTGATTTCCATATAAAACATTTTCCACATTCTGAACATGAAAATGACTTCTTTGCTTTAGGAGCAGTTTGTTTTTTATTGCCTCTTTTGTGACTTTCATTTTCCTTAGTAGTCAGTAATGAATCAGAAGATGGGACCTGTTTCATAGGATCAGATGACAGATCTTTGCTGTGAGTGGATGATGATATATCTGGAGTAATGGCATTCACTTCAGTTGTATCTTGTAGGATCTCAAGATCTTCTGATTTCAAAATTGAAGATGTCAGCTGTCCCTCTGATCTCCTGGTACAGTCATCTGCTAAGATAAAAAAATATTTTTTAATAAAATATAATTGAGTTTTATATTTTTGAACATTTCTACTTAAACTGTCCATAAAAATGGCAAGCTATGTAAAAAACTTTATTTACCAAGACAATGACAGTTCACAGTCTAATAGAAAACCTTGTTTAATGAGCCAGTAGTGTGCGGTGTTCAACACTTTGTTCATTCTGCCTCCCAAATATCAAATAAAAAGAAACCAATCAGTGTTATGTAGGTGAAAATAATACCAATTCTCATCTCACAAAAAAACAAGTCCCGACTCAGGTCCATCATCTGTCAATGGAAAAACAGAGGTTCCCACACTATTAGTGGCTCAAAGGCTGCTGAAAAGCAGCAGAGTTTCTATAAACCAATCCAGCAAAATCCGCTCTCACTTCGGAGTCTTGCAGTGTGCACAAACAACATTTAGGATTCCTGTATTTAGCAATATTATAGTGAGAAGAATCCACTTAATTTGCGGTGTCTCCTGGAGCACAATCTGGGCACTATGTGCTAGGTAAGAAAATGGCAAATGTGTAATTTTCACTCTCCAACATCCACTGCGTGTTAATTTCCGGAAAGTGGCTGTGGAGTCAAAATATTCACTCCTCCTACACACGTGGTCAAAGTTGTCGATACCCCTCGTTTAATGACAGAAAAACCCACAATGGTCACAGAAATAACTTGAATCTGACAAAAGTAATAATAAATAAAAAATCTATGAAAATGAGCAAATAAAAGTCAGACATTGCTTTTCAGCCATGCTTCCTCAGAATTTAAAAAAAAATAAAACTCATGAAATAGGCCTAGACAGAAATGATGGTACCCTTAACTAACATATTTTGCTCCACAACCTTTTGAGGCAATCACTGCAATCAAACGATTTCTGTAACTGTCAAGGAGACTCCTGCACCTCTCGACAGGTATTTTGGCAACTCCTCAAGAGCAAACTGCTCCAGTTGTCTCGTGTGTGAAGGTTGCCTTTTACAGACGGCATGTTTCAGCTCTTTCCAAAGATGCTCATTAGGATTTAGGTCAGAGCTCATAGAAGGCCACTTCAGAATATTCCAATGTTTTCCTCTTAGCCATTCTTGCCTGTTTTTAGCTGTGTATTGTGTGTCATTATCCTGTTGCAAGACCCATGACCTGCGACTGAGACCAAGCTTTCTGACACTGAGCAGCACATTTCTCTCTAGAATCCCTTCATAGTCTTGAGATTTCATTGTACCCTGCACAGATTCTATACACCCTGTGCCATATGCAGCATGGAAGCATGGCTGAAAAGCAATATCTGACTTTCATTTGTTCATTTTCATAGATTTTTTATTTATTATTACTTTTGTCAGATTAAAGTTATTTCTGTGACCATTGTGGGTTTTTCTGTCATTAAATGAGGGGTACCAACAATTTTGACCCCGTGTGTATAGATTATAACCCTCAGGGAATTAATTTATAAAATGGAATCACTTTATGGGGATTTCTACTATTCTGGTTTTCTGTCATTTAGTCATATTAGGGCTTCTGCATATGGTGTGTCCAATCTCATCTGGGATCTGTTCCTGCTGTCCAGCTGGAGTAATCTGCTCCCTACTTCAGCCAATTGGAAAGTACCACACCCTACTAAAGTGCAAAGCACATGGCCGGAATCTGCCAGATACAGCGCTGTTCTCCTCTGGTTCAGTCCTCTGTGCTCAGCTTGCGGCTTGTGTATTTGTTTCCTGCTGTGACCGTGGCCCGTTTACTGACTACTCTTGTGTCTTCTGATTCTGTATTCTGTCCTTCTGGTTCTGACCCGGCTACCTGACTATTCTTCTTGCCATCTAACACCACAGAATAGCAGGTAACACCATGGTCCAAGCCTAGGGGTCCCAGTGTAAGTGCAGATCCATGTAAGGGTGTTATAGGGCGATGAGCAAGGCAATCCTTGGGATATAGAAAGTAGAGAAGATAGCGCCAAGCATGTTCATGGTGGACATCTTTTGAGCTGCCAGGTGACCACGAACAGTGCTCCCCATACATTGTGTCTGCAAACTATTCCAGCTAGATCTGCATTCAAATAGCTAAATGGCGCTCCTTCCCTTCTGAACACTGCCATGTGCCAGACAGTAGTGTACAACCGTATATAGGGTATAGTGAGAAGTTGAAAAATCAGAGTATTTTGGACACTTCTGTAATCAAACACTGTGACTATAGACAATAACATCTACTGAGATGATCAAACTCCACAGTCTCCATCAGTAATAAATGAGCAGCTAGTGGTGAAACCTCTCTGGGGTAATTAGAGTATGGGGCTCGGTGACGTCACAATCTATACTATTGGAAGTTCCAATATTTTCTGTCAGATGAGTTTCAAGAAGAAATATTACACATTTATAGAGAACTGTGTATAATAGTGCAGGGCTGAGATGTCTTAAAGGGAACCTGTCAGCAGGATTGTGCTCAGTAACCTACAGACACTGTCAGGTCAGCGCCGTTATACTGATTACAGTGATACCTGGTGATGAAATCCGTCTTGTGGTTGTTGTTTAATGTGTATTTGTAGTTTTCAGTAAATTATATTCTCGTGCTCTGGGGCGGGGCTGTGGGCGGGGCTCTGGGCGGGGCTTTATGTGGTGCACTGATTACATATTCATCTGTATTGGCTTATGACAGGTCGCTGATCCCTCACTGACCTGCCCCCATTGTTACATAATGCATATAATAGTGTTGATATTATTGTTGATAATGCCTATAATATTGTGGCTATTGTGATGCTTAGAAAAAAATTACATCCAGCCAAATGTCACCGGTGATGGCGGCGCCTGCACAGTAGCCTCTATAAGTAAGAGATAGAGGCTAGACTTCCGGTTCCGGCGCCACCATGTACGGACGTGGGTGAAGGAGCTCCCGCCGACTGCCGCCAAAAATCTGTTATTGCACAGAGCCCTGAACTAAAACTGACACTGGGAGTGCAGCGGTGTCATCTGAGAGCGGCCATGACATGGACCGATTTATTACCCTCATTTCTGTCTATCGGCCTAGCCGATCGCTGCGCTCTGCAAACGACTTTCGACTAACCTCTGCACTAATCCGTACCTCCCACTCCCGACTCCAAGACTTCTCCCGTGCTGCTCCTATCTTCTCGAATGCTCTACCCCAAGAAATTAGGACTAACCACAATTTGCATAGTTTTAGGCGTTCCCTCAAAGCACATTTGTTCAGAGCGGCCTATCACGTTCACTAATCACAGTCATTCTATGTGTAAGTGTGCGTGTGTAGCCCATTCACTATCTCCATCCATCCCTCACTCCCTCAGGATGGCTGGACCATCACTGTAAATACACCAGTGTGAATACACACCTGTACTCTGTACGTCTCCCACCTCATTGTAGATTGTACGCTCTCACGAGCAGGGGCGGATTATTTTGTCTTATTTTGCTTAAATTATTGTATTGTTAACGTTGTTACTTATGACTTGTGTTTTGAAACTGTTAAACTGTAAAGCGCTGCGGAATATGTCGGCGCTATATAAATAAAGATTATTATTATTATTACCAGAGGCGCGGGGAGAGAGAGGGAGGAGGAGGAGGAGGAGAGCGGAGGCAGCCTGCAAGGTGGAGGTACAATAATGGCGCCGGAGACACAAGCGGGACAGGAGAGTCAGACAGACCAGGGGATGAGAGGAACAGGGCAGGAGAAGGGGAAGAAGGCCCCTGGGACAGAAGAGGAACACAGCCAGCAAAGGGGAGCAGATTTAGGAGGCTTGGTGGAAAACCAGCTCCATACACAGGGACAAATGAATTTCAAGCTGTTAGCAAAAGAAATGGCTGTGTACCTGACTGAAGATTTCAAGCAGGCTGTAGCTGACATGATACAAGTCACCACCAAAGAGCTGCAGTGCAAAATGACTCATCAGGAAGGGCAGCTACAGGAGGAGAGCACAGGATCTCAGAGGCTGAGGACAGGCACAGGTTAATGATTTAAAGAGACAGTCCTCTTAGGGTACCGTTACACCTAGCAATGCACCAGCGATCCCGACCAGCGATATGACGCGGTCAGGATCGCTGGTGCATCGCTAGGTGGTCGCTAGTGAGCTGCCACTCAGGCAGATCTCACCAGCGACATCGCAGGGGACGGGGGTCGCTACTTACCTGTCAGACGAGGCGATCCTGCATCCTCCCACCCGGCTCCACGCGCTGCTCGTCGTCACAGCAGGAAGCGCCGCAGGAAGTGACCGACGAGGAATGGTCCAGGAGCTTCTCGCGCGATCAGCGATAACCAGAGGGGGAGCCGGTCGGAGGTAAGTATCACATGCAGCGATATCGCTAGCAATATCGCTGCAACGTCACAAAATCGGTGACTTTACAGCGATATTGCTAGCGATATCGCAGTGTGTAACGGGGGCTTTATACTATGGATAAACTGGACGATTTGGAGAATAGGTCCCGCAGAAATAATTTGAAGCTGATAGGTCTCCCAGAGTCAATAAAAGCACAACAATTAAATGATATATTTGAGATAGAACTGCCAAAGGAGTTGGGTCTGGCATACAAGTGCAGAGTCGAACGTGCCCATAGAATCGGCCCCCCTAGAGCCTGATAAAAGCAGGAGTGGACGAAATAACAGGGAAACACTAAGACCACGTCAATCTGTGGCAAAATATCTGAATTTTAAAGATAAAGAAGAAATACTGAGAGCCTATAAGGGGAGGCGACGATCACTGATAATACAGGGACACAAAGCCCTTCTGTTTGGAGATTTTTCGGTTGAAGTGACACGAAGAAGGAGAGCTTTCAGTGAAGTATGTACTACACTGTTCAGACGCAATGTAAGATTCCAACTGAATTACCCAGCAACTTTGAGGTTCAGAACAAGAGAGGGTACGATGAAGTCGTTCATAGATCCTAAAGAGGCCATGGAATGTATAAACCAACAAATGCCCTCATCCGGCCACCAATCACCAGCAAACGCCAGCCCCCCGAGAGAGGCAGCGGAAAGGAACATAGAAGAGGAGAGAGGGACGACTCAACCCCACACCTACAGACTAAGATCGGAGGTGCATACAGAGGGGGACAATGAAAGAGTCTCAATGGCAAAAGAACAGAGACCCCCCAGTGACAAGGTCGACCAAGAAAAGCCAAATAAGACAAGACGCAAAATGAAGCGAGGACGTAAAAACCGAGATAAAGTACATCTTGTGATTGGTAAGGACGTCCAGTTAATGTTAAAGCCATACAAGATGCACTTGAGAGATGGTGATGAAGACTAAGTGTGATAAATAATGAGCTTAGTAAGGACTGTTTGTTATCTCCAACTCTCTGAGAAAAAGTAGCTGAAAACCGACAAAAGACTGCATCTAAAATACGCACGAAGACGCAACAATCACCAATATGTTCATTAGCCGGTTTGTGAAGGGACGCTTTCTTTCACCTACAGATCTCATAATCTACCACCCCCCCCCCCCCCCCCCGTGGAATCCCTTTTTCTTGTTCTTTTTCTGTTCTGTCTTCCTCCCCCCACCTTTTTTTTTCTCCTCCCCCCCTTTTAGGCTATGCAGATACAGCTGAGACAAAAGAAAGACCCAGGATGCGTATTTCATCAATCTAGGATATGGAGTGCACCAGCGGCTGTCGAGCTTTGTGTTCTCTTGTTCCAAGGGACTAAGGTACTGAGATGTCTCCACAGGAGAGAACTTTATGCCGACTCTTGACAATCCCGGCTGGTGGCGACCAGTATATTAGGAAGATGGACAAGGACAACACTAGTTGTATTGCTTTGTTCTGAGTTGAGAACTTTCTAAGGGTGAAATTGCCCCATATTTGTTAAAAGTATACTGTTGGGGCTCTCTTGGGGGGGAACAAACTTCATGCTTCTTTGGCTTCATAGATGGGGCGATAAAAGGGGCTTTTTTGGTACTGTTGGGGGGAGAAGTTCAGGAATTTTAGAACTGTTGTAAGTATACAGAAGTTTGGGGGATGTTTAGGGTCTAAAGGCTGGAAGTTTGATGTTTACAAGAGGTTTAGGGCTCAGGGTCTAACTACATATAAAATCAACGGTTAAGGTGAGATGTTTGAAATACGGCGGACGGAGGATAGTTCGGTCTGGAAAGTGGTGGAAAAAAAGAGAAGTCAAAGACGTGGTTTCTACAGGGGGAGGGAGGACTGGGGAATGGGGAAAACGGGGGGGGGGGGGGGGATTTCCGTGATTCTACTTGTTATAAACTTATGAGATTACTACTGGCTAAAAAGTTACTTAATGACATAAAGTACCCGATTAAGGTGCAGTTGAATTTCACCTATAACCGCAGAAGGAAATATCTTATACTAAAAAATGGTTAGGTTAATAACTTGGAGTGTAAAGGGATTACGTTCACCAAACAAAAGGCTGATGGTACTCCATCATTTGAAACGACTAAGGGTAGATGTAGCCTTGCTTCAAGAGACGCATCTAGCCAAGGGAGATATTTTTAGGATGAAGAAACTATGGGTGGGAGAAGTTTATGGCTCTAGTGCGTCAGACAGGAAAGCAGGGGTCCTAATACTCATACATAAAGCGTTGGCACATAAAGTGACATCTGTAGAGACAGACCAAGAGGGCAGGATAATACATTTGAAATTACAAATACATAACGACATTGTTAGTTTATATAACATATACGCCCCAAACACAAACCAAAAGATATTCTTTACATCTTTACAGAACACAATACTTACGGATAAGAATGATAACATAATTATAAGGGGAGATTATAACGAGGTACTTAGAGAGGACGAGGATAGAAAAGGGAGGTTAGCAGGATTAAACCTGGGTCAGGAGAAAGGGCACACGGGGAGAAAAGGGTACTTAGAAGACATGATAATGAATTGGCAGCTAAAGGATGCGTGGAGATCAACGCACCCTATGGACCGGGAATTTACACATTACTCTCATGCGCATAAGACATGGTCGAGGTTAGACATGTTTATTCTTTCAGACAAGCTTTTGCTTAAAATGCTGGCTGTCAATATTGAAGACATGGTGATCTCGGATCATAGTCCTGTAACTCTGGACCTGGCTGATATACACCAGAAAGGGACAGACTACATATGGCGTTTTCCGGGAACCATGACGAAAGATTATGATTTTGTTAAACGGATGGGAGAATGGTGGACAGAATTTACATCCCATAATGAAGAACACAAATCCAACCCTAGACTTTATTGGGAAACAGCGAAGGCGGCATTAAGGGGAAACATCATAGCCCACACACAAAGATTAAAGAAGCAATTAAAAGACCAATTTTTAAGGGCAATTAACGAAGTCAGGACAACATATACAAAGTATAAAAACTCCCTATTGGATGAGGATAAAAACAATTGGATGAGAGCTAAAAAAGATTTTGAGGAATGGGCAGAAAAAAGGGAACAAATACATAGGAGCTACTTAGACATAGAATTAAATAGGTATGGCGACAAAGCAGGGAAAGTAATGGCCAATTTAGCCAAGGGAAGGTATGCTCCTACATCTATAATGGCAATTAGGAATAAGGAAGGACAACGACTGACGGACCCTATAGATATAAATAGGGAGTTAGGGAAATGCTACGCTGACCTATACAGAGAGGAAGGACGACAAGACGCAACAGGGGATGACGCATGGCTTGACAAAATTAATATCCCGAAACTTACGGATGAGGAGTTACAGGACTTAAATGGTTATATCACAGAGGAAGAAATAAGTATGGCAATAAAGGGGTTGGGGTCCAATAAAGCTCCTGGACCCGATGGGTTTAATGGATCTTTCTATAAATCATTAAATGGACAAATAACTCCCATACTTAAAGATCTATTTAACAGTATTCTGCAAGGGGAAGCCCTGTCAGAAATTATGAATACGGCTTACATAAAACTCCTCCCGAAGGAAGGGAAAGATCTAGAAGATCCCTCGGGATATAGGCCAATATCATTAATAAACCAAGATGTCAATCTCCTTTCAAAAATAATGGCCGATAGACTGGCTAGAATACTACCTAGGTTAATCTCGAATCATCAAACAGGCTTTGTAAAGGGAAGGTCAGCCGTTACTAATATTAGGAAAGCTATGCTGCTACTAGTCGTGACTAGAAATAAACACCTGGAACGGGGGGAAGATCCAGCCATGGTCACACTAGTCGCAGAAAAAGCGTGTGACGTGAGGTGGCCGTGGCTGGGTCAAGTATTAGACAGAATACATTTGGTGGGCCCATTTAGGGATTTTGTGACAGCTCTATATCATAACCCAAGAGCAAGGATATATACGCCCGGATTTTTGTCAGAAACCTTCAAGCTGAAAAAAGGAACGAGGCAGGGGTGCCCTCTGTCTCCTCTACTGTTTAACCTGGCAATAGAACCCCTGTCAAGATATCTAAATGATCATGATATATACAGGGGAGTGGCGGTGGAGGGACAGATGGCTAAATCTGCATTATTTGCGGATGACATAATTGTATTTATGAGAAATCCAGAAGAAGATCTCCCTAGATTACTATCAGAGATTGAAAAATTTGGAGAATTTTCGGGCTTTCGGTTAAATAAGAGTAAATGCGAGATTTTGTTTATGAGAAATGGTGAGAAACGAAGCCAGGAAAATAATATAGTGGGTATCCCGAAAGCGACAACATCTATAAAATACTTGGGAATAAATTTGGGGACATGCCCGAAACAGATATATGATCTAAACTATAAACCAATTACTGACAAAATAGAAAAAGAATTGGAAAGATGGGGGAGCTTACCCCTCTCACTATTAGGAAGATGCCATCTAATCAAAATGACAAGTTTTGCAAGACTTTTGTACCCATTGCAGACTGTTCCAATGCTGATCAGACACGTGGATGTTCTAAGACTGAATAAGGCCTTTTCTAGGTTCATATGGAGAGGGAGAAGGGCGAGACTTGCTTTGAGAGTTCTAATGCGCTCAAAAGAGGGAGGGGGGTAGGATTTCCAAACATTAGAGGCTACAATCTCTCATGCTTAATGAGAAATGTAATTGATTAGATTAAAAAGACGGGGCGTTATACTGATTATGCGCTAGAATCGGAATTTTGTGGTCCATGGGACCTGACGGCATTGCTTCACACACCATTGTCACCTATTCCTCCAGATATTATGCACTCGGTAATCTGTAAGGACACCATTGCCACATGGAAGGCAGTACGGAAAAAACGGAAAATGTCATGGAGGGTATCAAAACATCTTAATTCTTGGGCGTTCCCAGCTTTTAAATTGGGTAGAGAAAATAAACTATATTCGGAATGGATCCAATAAGGTATACAGACGTTAGATGACTTAATACATGTTCAGGGATGTCATTGGTTGACGGGACCAGAGGTGATAGACAAATATAAAATGCCACGTTTCCATCTGATGCTCTATAGTCAATTAAAGCATTATGTATTAGATAATTTGCAGGATGTGAGGAAGGAAATCGACTCCGAGGTATGGGGTGACATGGTTACCAGGGACATTGGGGAAGTATCGATCTCCTCAATATATGGGGAACTGAGGGACACGCTACGCCCATCGGGAACAGACAGAGTTTTTCACAAATGGGAAAAACATATACAAGATGGAGAACTCAATCATAAAATACTACAAGGTTGGGAACTGGTAAGGAAACATATTATCAATGAGCAGTGGAGGGACAGCCAGTTTAGGATAATGCACAAAACGATATGCGGATTTAATATACAGCCTACTCCACAAAAACCTGATAGACAAACGAGTTGTCCTAAATGTAACACTCCTAAAACAGACATGGAACATGGAATATGGTCGTGCCCTAAAACACAAGAACTCTGGGTCAAGATCCAAGACATGTATTTACAGATATGTGGGATTCGGGTGGATATCGATCCAATGAGCTGGTTGTTTCACTAAACGATAGGCAAAACAAGTGGTGGAAAACTGCTTATACTCTGACTCTGGTAACAAAGCGTCTAATTTTACAACATTGGCTTGCCAAAACGCTTCCAGGGGTAAAAGACGTAAAGGCAGGGCTGCTTTCTGTCTTGTATTTGGAAGAAAAAGAGGCAGAAAGACAGAAAGATAAAATTACAGAAAAGTTTTTCAGAAAATGGAAAATGTTCATGGAATCGATGTTGTCTACTGGAGAAATACAGGGGATAACGGTGTCTTTCATTAACTCAGATTGGTATCTATTAGAAGACTTGCACTCTCTTTCAAACCACATATCCAAACCCTCGCCTCCTCCCGCCGCCTCAAACTCAAAAATA
The DNA here is from genome assembly GCF_039654945.1 of Dendrobates tinctorius. Classification (NCBI taxonomy): domain Eukaryota; kingdom Metazoa; phylum Chordata; class Amphibia; order Anura; family Dendrobatidae; genus Dendrobates; species Dendrobates tinctorius. Next base: position 1,426,084 of record NW_027361988.1, on the reverse strand, counting down.
TTTCCCGGATCCGCTCATTCCTCAACCACGAAACCACAAAAACACTAGTGCATGCTCTTATCATCTCCCGCCTCGACTACTGCAACCTCCTACTCTCTGGCCTCCCCTCTAGCACTCTGGCTCCACTCCAGTCCATCCTGCACTCTGCTGCCCGACTAATCCACCTGTCTCCCCGCTATTCCCCAGCCTCCCCCCTATGCCAGGCCCTTCACTGGCTTCCTATTGCCCAGAGGCTCCAATTCAAAACCCTGACCATGACATACAAAGCCATCCACAACCTGTCTCCTCCATACATCTGTGACATGATCTCTAGGTACCTAACCGCACGCAACCTTCGATCATCTCAAGATCTCCTTCTCTACTCCCCCCTTATCTCCTCTTCCCACAACCGCATACAAGACTTCTCCCGTGCTTCCCCCATACTCTGGAACTCTCTGCCGCAACACATCAGACTCTCACCATCAACGGAAACCTTCAAGAAGAACCTGAAGACCTACCTGTTCCAACAAGCCTACAGCCTGCAATGATCCTCGGTCTACTGAACCACTGCACGACCTGCTCTACCCTCTCCTACTGTATCCTCATCCATCCCTGTAGACTGTGAGCCCTCGCGGGCAGGGTCCCCTCTCCTTATGTACTTGTGTGTCAATGTCTTACACATGTTTACTATACTTGTCTATATTTCCCCTTTTCCACATGTAAAGCGCCATGGAATAAATGCTCGTAGCTATTGCACTGTATACAATGGTCTTTATGTTGTATTCTATATAAATTCAATAAAAAAGAAGTTTTTTTTAAAAAAAAAGAGATAGAGGCTACTGCGCAGGCGCCGCTGGTGTCATTTTGCTGGATGTAATTTTTTTTCTAAGCCTCACAATAGCCACAATATTATAGGCATTATCACCAATAATATCAATGCTATTATATGCATTATGTAATAATGGGGGCAGGTCAGTGAGGGATCAGCGACCTTTCATAAGCCAATACAGAGGAATATGTAATCAGTGTACCACATAAAGCCACGCCCACAGCCCCGCCCACAGCCCCACCCCAGAGCATGAGAATCTCATGTCAGCACATTCTAAGTACCCTGTCATTTGGCTTTATAGTTACAGATCTGGGCAGGTAACGGTCAGCGTCTCTTAATCCCAGGGGGTAGGTGAATCCTCCAGGTTGTAAGTTCTATAGAAAAGGGCTTTCAATGCCCAAAGTTACTTGAACGGTTTTGGGTGGAGGAGAATGTTGTGGTCGGGAGACAAAATGGTGATCATGGTAATACGGCCGGACTACACCACCGATAAAGCAGCCACAGCCGGTGACTGAGAGGAATCTGTGACTTCTCTGCATTCAGTGGTCACTACTCACCTGGGTAGTCATATGTGGGAATCTCCTCTTTACACCACTCATCACCCCTCACATATGTCTCTGTAGTATTAATATGGGTCAGATCTTCTCCCTGAAACAAATATTGTAAAAGTCACAGACAGATGGAGAAGTCCCATCTATGATCAGCTCTAATCCTGCCATCTCCACCGTTCTCATTACACAAGTATAAAACATATAATACTGGTGGATAAAACAAGACTGAGCACAAGACCTTCACAGCCGTCTACACATCATAGGGGAGATCTCCTGACACCTTCTCTCCTCCTACCTGATGATCCTGAGGAGCACTGGGATCTTCTTGGTTACAGTCCTGTGGAAGAAGAGGACGGGGACATCTCTCTGGTGTTGTCCTCTTACTGGATAGATCTGGAGGAAACACATACAGGGACTGAATTCATTCTCTACATACAGATAATTATATGCCGTGTGTATTTAGTCCTGTCTATTACCTGGAGATGTGAGGGGCTGGGGAACCTCCATTATGACATCCTTGTACAGATCTCTGTGTCCTTCTAAATACTCCCACTCCTCCATGGAGAAATAGACAGCGATACCCTGACACCTTATAGGAACCTGACACATACAATGATACCGTCATCCCCCGATCCCTTCATAGTGTTACTGTATAATGTCCCAGCATTCTCAGCAGTGTCACCTCTCCAGCCAGCAGCTCAATCATCTTGTAGATGAGTTCTAGGATCTTCTGGTCATTGATGTCCTTATGTGTCAGGGGGTGAAGTGGAGGCCCCGTGATTGGGCTCAGGGGTCTTCCCCATCCCTCAGACACAGGGTCCTTACAGCGATCACTAGAGGTCTTCTTCACCACTGTGTAATCCTGGTTATGGAGAGACACATTAATAAATCTCACTACAGACATTCCCAGAGTCCTCACCTCTCCAGTTCTGTCCATCTGTTCTTCCCATAGATAAGAATGATGTAATGTGACGTCATCAGAATCTCTCACCTCTCCAGTGAGACGGAAGAGGATCTCTAGGGTGAGGTGTAACATCCTCTCCGCCATCTTGTCTCTGTCCATATCCATCCTTGATGGGTAAATCAGGAAAATTCTCTTTTGTAGAAGATCTTCACTGAGAGGATCCGATATTGTAGAGACCTGAATGAGAAGAAGATGATCCGATGTAACATCATAAGAATCCTGTGTAATAATACAATTACTGGAGATAATAAGGGAAACATATGAGGAGATTTATTATCTTACAGGGTTTAGTTTTCTTCCCTGACATCTACTAATAAAACCTATATATTTAGGCCACAGACAACAAGCAGTTTCCTCCTCGGAGTCGGCAGCTGAACACGTTCCTCATAGACTCATCTTCCATAACGCTAATTCTCGTCTCATTACCGACACTGGAATCGGCATTAGCAATACTGCAGGAGATATTCATTACACGCGACATGAGAAATAACTCCTTCATGATGAGGACGACATCTCCATCTTCTACTACGGCTCTAGAGACAGATGTGGCCAGAGTCGGTCACTGCCTCCATCCCCACCGGCCGTCTATATGAAGGTTTCCCGTCTTCCCCGCACTGGAATCTTCTCTCCCGTTAGATCTCAGCTCTGAGTCACACACAGAAGTTTGAGGCTTTTCTGGAAGAACAGGACAGGAGAGATCTGAGGCCGATGTCTCCATGTACAGGGTTTCCCCTCGGGATAAGAGGCTTTTCTATCCCTTTCCCCAAATTAAAGGGGACACCTGTGGATATCGGGGTCTTTACCGGCTGCAGTCCTGGGGGGATTTACTCGGCAACGTGGACGTTGGACAAACGTCACCATCAATTCCCATCAGAGTGAAGGAACATCGCTCCTCTATTCAGCTCTATGGATCCAGGATGAAATCCACTGCGGCCCCTGCAAGAAAAGAGCGAAGTCTGGTGAGACCCCCGAGGCCGGAGATTTCTACAGCTGCTCTGTGCACACAGGACCTGTGATGAGGTCACAGGAGGGGCGGAGTCAGGGGTCACATGATCAGGGGCCTCAGTGTGTGCAGGACTCTGCTGTGCTGGTTGTCATGGTGCTGGATGAGGAGAAGTTTATGTGTGGGGTCAGGAGGGGTTTACAGGGTGGATGTAGCAGAACTGTGTGTGTACGAGGTGTACGGAGCAGAGCCGTGTGTGTACGAGGTGTACGGAGCGGAGCCGTGTGTGTACGAGGTGTATGGAGCGGAGCCGTGTGTGTACGGAGCGGAGCCCTGTGTGTACAAGGTGTACGGAGCGGAGCCCTGTGTGTACGAGGTGTACGGAGCGGAGCCGTGTGTGTACGAGGTGTACGGAGCGGAGCCGTGTGTGTACAAGGTGTACGGAGCGGAGCCGTGTGTGTACGAGGTGTACAGAGCGGAGCCGTGTGTGTACGAGGTGTACGGAGCGGAGCCGTGTGTGTACGAGGTGTACGGAGCGGAGCCGTGTGTGTACGAGGTGTACGGAGCGGAGCCCTGTGTGTACAAGGTGTACGGAGCGGAGCCGTGTGTGTACGAGGTGTACAGAGCGGAGCCGTGTGTGTACGAGGTGTACGGAGCGGAGCCGTGTGTGTACGAGGTGTACGGAGCGGAGCCGCACGTGTACGAGGTGTACGGAGCGGAGCCGCGCGTGTACGAGGTGTACAGAGCGGAACCGCGCGTGTACGAGGTGTACGGAGCGGAGCCGCGCGTGTACGAGGTGTACGGAGAGGAGCCGCGCGTGTACGAGGTGTACGGAGAGGAGCCGCGCGTGTACGAGGTGTACGGAGAGGAGCCGCGCGTGTACGAGGTGTACAGAGCGTAGCCGCATGTGTACGAGGTGTACGGAGCGGAGCCGTGTGTGTGTACGAGGTGTACGTAGCGGAGCCGCGCGTGTACGAGGTGTACGGAGCGGAACCGCACGTGTACGAGGTGTACGGAGCGGAACCGCACGTGTACGAGGTGTACGGAGCGGAGCCGCGCGTGTACGAGGTGTACGGAGAGGAGCCGCGCGTGTACGAGGTGTACGGAGAGGAGCCGCGCGTGTACGAGGTGTACGGAGAGGAGCCGCGCGTGTACGAGGTGTACAGAGCGTAGCCGCATGTGTACGAGGTGTACGGAGCGGAGCCGTGTGTGTGTACGAGGTGTACGTAGCGGAGCCGCGCGTGTACGAGGTGTACGGAGCGGAACCGCACGTGTACGAGGTGTACGGAGCGGAGCCGCGCGTGTACGAGGTGTACGGAGAGGAGCCGCGCGTGTACGAGGTGTACGGAGAGGAGCCGCGCGTGTACGAGGTGTACGGAGAGGAGCCGCGCGTCTACGAGGTGTACGGAGAGGAGCCGCGCGTGTACGAGGTGTACAGAGCGTAGCCGCATGTGTACGAGGTGTACGGAGCGGAGCCGTGTGTGTGTACGAGGTGTACGTAGCGGAGCCGCGCGTGTACGAGGTGTACGGAGCGGAACCGCACGTGTACGAGGTGTACGGAGCGGAGCCGCGCGTGTACGAGGTGTACGGAGAGGAGCCGCGCGTGTACGAGGTGTACGGAGAGGAGCCGCGCGTGTACGAGGTGTACGGAGAGGAGCCGCGCGTCTACGAGGTGTACGGAGAGGAGCCGCGCGTCTACGAGGTGTACGGAGAGGAGCCGCGCGTGCACGAGGTGTACGGAGAGGAGCCGCGCGTGTACGAGGTGTACAGAGAGGAGCCGTGTGTGTACGAGGTGTACGGAGCGGAGCCGTGTGTGTACGAGGTGTACGGAGTGGAGCCGTGTGTGTACGAGGTGTATGGAGAGGAGCCGTGTGTACGAGGTGTACAGAGCGGAGCCGTGTGTGTACGATGTGTACGGAGCGGAGCCGTGTGTGTACGAGGTGTACGGAGCGGAGCCGTGTGTGTACGAGGTGTACGGAGAGGAGCCGTGTGTGTACGAGGTGTACGGAGCGGAGAAGTGTGTGTACGAGGTGTTAGGAGCGGAGCTGTGTGTACAAGGTGTTAGGAGCGGAGCTGTGTGTACGAGGTGTACGGAGCAGAGCCGTGTGTGTACGATGTGCACGGAGCGGAGCCCTGTGTGTACGAGGTGTACGGAGCGGAGCTGTGTGTGTACGAGGTGAACGGAGCGGAGCTGTGTGTGTACGAGGTGTAAGGAGTGGACCCGTGTGTGTACGAGGTGTACGGAGCGGAGCCGTGTGTGTACGAGGTGTATGGAGAGGAGCCGTGTGTACGAGGTGTACAGAGCGGAGCCGTGTGTGTACGATGTGTACGGAGCGGAGCCGTGTGTGTACGAGGTGTACGGAGCGGAGCCGTGTGTGTACGAGGTGTACGGAGAGGAGCCGTGTGTGTACGAGGTGTACGGAGCGGAGAAGTGTGTGTACGAGGTGTTAGGAGCGGAGCTGTGTGTACAAGGTGTTAGGAGCGGAGCTGTGTGTACGAGGTGTACGGAGCGGAGCCGTGTGTGTACGATGTGCACGGAGCGGAGCCCTGTGTGTACGAGGTGTACGGAGCGGAGCTGTGTGTGTACGAGGTGAACGGAGCGGAGCTGTGTGTGTACGAGGTGTAAGGAGCGGACCCGTGTGTGTACGATGTGTACGGAGCGGAGCTGTGTGTGTACGAGGTGTACGGAGCGGAGCTGTGTGAGTACGAGGTGTAAGGAGCGGAGCCGTGTGTGTACGATGTGTACGGAACGGAGCCCTGTGTGTACGAGGTGTACGGAGCGGAGCCGTGTGTGTACGAGGTGTACAGAGCGGAGAAGTGTGTGTACAAGGTGTACGGAGCGGAGCCCTGTGTGTACGAGGTGTACGGAGCGGAGAAGTGTGTGTACAAGGTGTACGGAGCGGAGCCCTGTGTGAACAAGGTGTACGGAGCGGAGCCCTGTGTGTACGAGGTGTACGGAGCGGAGCCGTGTGTACGAGGTGTACGGAGTGGAGCCGTGTGTGTATGAGGCGTACGGAGCGGAGCCACGTGTGTACGAGATGTACGGAGCAGAGCCGTGTGTGTACGGAGCGGAGCCCTGTGTGTACGAGGTGTACGGAGCGGAGCCGTGTATGTACGAGGTGTATGGAGCGGAGCCGTGTGTGTAATAGGTGTACGGAGCGGAGCTGTGTGTACGAGGTGTACGGAGGCGAGCCGTGTGTGTACGAGGTGTGCGGAACGGAGCCGTGTGTGTACGAGGTGTGCGGAGCGGAGCCACATGTGTACGAGGTGTACAGAGCAGAGCCGTGTGTACGAGGTGTACGGAGTGGAGCCGTGTGTGTATGAGGTGTACGAAGCTGAGCCGCGTGTGTACGAGGTGTACGGAGCAGAGCCGTGTGTGTACGGAGCGGAGCCCTGTGTGTACGAGGTGTACGGAGCGGAGCAGTGTATGTACGAGGTGTATGGAGCGGAGCCGTGTGTGTAATAGGTGTACGGAGCGGAGTCCTGTGTGTACGAGGTGTGCGGAGCGGAGCCACGTGTGTACGAGGTGTATGGAGCGGAGCAGTGTGTGTACGAGGTGTACGGAGCAGAGCCACGTGTGTACGAGGTGTACGGAGTGGAGCCGTGTGTGTACGAGGTGTGCGGAGCAGAGCCATGTGTGTACGAGGTGTACGGAGCAAAGCCGCCTTTGTGCGGACCCTTCTGTGTACTTTGTATACCCCAGCTTCAGTCACAGACACCACTGCATAATCTGTATACACCCGTATACCCCCAGCTTCGGTCGCAGACCCCTGTGTACACTGTATACACCCGTATACCCCCAGCTTCAGTTGCAGACCTCTGTGTACACTGCATACACCCGTATTCCCCCAGCTTCAGTCGCAGACCCCTGTGTATACTGTATACACCCGTATACCCCCAGCTTCGGTCACAGAACCCGCATCTCTCACACTGTAGAACTGATGTCAGACACCAGGGGCGTATCCAGGGGGGGCAGCTGGGGCATTTGCCCAGAGTGCAGCCGACAGGGAGCACCATCGGGCTGCCTGATGCGGTGGTCCAAAGAGGAGACTCCCCGCTGGCAGCATTCTGCCGCCCCCACACTCAGATTCTCCAGTTCTCTGAGCTGGCTGTCAAACTTGCAGCTGGCGCAGAGAAAGTGCTGCACGTCTGTGTACTAGTACATACACTGTCTGACTCACTTGGAGAGGTGTAAGCGCCGCTACGCCGCCACTGCCAGCGGCGCCTCACCGCCACCGGCACTTCCGCATGCGCCAGCAGCATGATCAGGTCACATGATCACGCTGCTGACATCACATGCCAGCTCTACAGAGGCGAAGACTCGGGCAGTGAGGCAGCGTTGCGGTTGGTGCGGTAAGTGCTTCAGACGGGTAATGGAGCTGAAGACACCACCGACTGTGCAAGGGAAGATTGCGGGATGGCTGCAGAGTCCCATGGAATGGATAGGGAGGGAGCAGGGGGAGTAAATTTACTGAGGACAGTGTATGAGGACTCGGCGCAAGGCCAGGATGCAGACATATTCATGTGGTGTGGTGGAGAAAGATGAGGAACATATGGGAGGAGGAGAGGGAAACCTGAGGACATTATGGGGGTTAATGTGGGGTTGGGGGGTTAATGAGGGGGGAAGGGGTTTAATGAGTGGGGGGTTAATTTGGGGAAGGGGGTTAATGAATTGGGATGGGAGGTAATGTGTGGGGGGGTTAATGTGGGGATGGGGGTTAATGAGTGGGGATGGGGGTTAATGTGTGGGGGGGTTAATGTGTGGGGGGTTAATGAGTTGGAATGCGAGTTAATGTGTGGGGGGTTAATGAGTGGGGATCGGGGTTAATGTGTGGGGGGGTTAATGAGTGGGGATGGGGGTTAATGTGTGGGGGGTTAATGAGTGGGGATGGTGGTTAATGTGTGGGGAGTTAATGAGTGGGGATGGGGGTTAATGTGTGGGGGTTAATGAGTGGGGATGGGGGTTAATGTGTGGGGGGTTAATGAGTGGGGATGGGGGTTAATGTGTGGGGGGTTAATGAGTGGGGATGGGGGTGAATGTGTGGGGGTTAATGAGTGGGGATGGGGTGAATGTGTGGGGGGTTAATGAGTGGGGATGGGGGTTAATGTGTGGGGGGATTTGGAGTGGGGGTACATAATGTGTTGGGGGATTTGGGAGTAGGGACGGGGGTTATTTAATGTGTGGGGGGATTTGGAGTGGGGATGGGGGGTTATTTAATGTGTGTGGGGATTTGGAGTGGGGATGGGGGGTTATTTAATGCGTGGGGGGATTTGGAGTGGGGATGGGAGGTTATTTAATGTGGGGGGGATTTCGAGTGGGGATGGGGGTTATTTAATGTGTGTGAGGGATTTGGAGTGGGGATGGGGCATTTAATGTGGGTGGGGGGGATTTGGAGTCAGGATGGGGGGTACTTAATGTGTGTGGGGAATTGGGGATGGGGGATTTAATATGAGTGGGGAGATTTGAGGACACAAAATGAAGAGTATGTATGAGGAAACAGTATGGGGGATGGGTGCAGACAGTATGGGGAGCAAACGGGTTAATGTATGTGGACACAGTATGGGGAGTGAGGGTGATGGGATGTGTGCAGACAGTATGGGGAGTCAGGGGTATGTGTGAGCAAACAGTATAGAGAGTGAGGGGGTAAATATATGAGGAGACAGTATTGTGAACAGAGGGATGATAGAGGAGACAGTATGAGGAGGGAGGGGAATAGTGTGAGGCGACAGTATATTGCAGATATTTGTATTTAGGAGCTTTATAATGACACTTCTATCTTTAAGGGCGTCATGTGGAGATTTGCTGCAGAAGACCGGAGAAGATGGAAGTCTGCAGAGATGAGATGTGGATGAGAAAACTCATCATGGGGTCTGGACAAGATGAAGAAAAGGAGAACGACTCCAGAGACGACATCATCTATAAGGTACCTGGAGGTAAATGTTATTTGTGATACTGACTTATTCTCATGTTTTTATTTGTTAGTAACATTAAAGGGGTTGTCCAGGTTTGTGCTGAGTCTGCAGACATTCTATGTGACTGCAGACGTCTGAATTCTCACAGTGCTCACTGCACGCTGTCAGGATTCTCTCGTGCCGGTAATTTACATACATACGGTCACATGCTGACGAGACATGTGTGGCCTCACTCAATGAAAATGAACGGAGTGAGGCCGGGCATGTCTAGTAGGAATGTGGCCAGAAGTATATAAATCACATACTTGTGCTGACATGACTGTACATCGGCAAGTGAGAATCCTAAATGTGTGCAGTGCATTCGTTGTGAGAATTCAGAAGCTGCAATGTCAGGATTCAGCTCTGCAGGTTCCAGTGTCATCACACGGACACGTCACTCATATGTGACTCTCATAGTTATGGTCCTGTGACAACGAGCTTCTCTTCCTGCTTCTCGAGATAGCAAATTGGTATATCATAAACTATAAAACATAACCTTTAATGATTCCTTAAAAACCATGCATCAAATCTAGACAAACATGTGCCAAAGTGCAATTGTGTTGTGCTCTATTTAAAAACAAACCGTTATGTACTTTATGAGGTACCATATGGCCCTAGACATTATCGTATTTCTTGTCCAAATATTTATAAACCTGGACTCTCCGACCATATGGGCCTTATACATATATATTCATATGCCAAAGGGCCTTTATGTCATCAGAATTATTACTTGTTAGACATATACTCAGCCCGTATACAAATAGCATAGCGTGTGTACAGCACCGGTCAAATGCATAAATATAAAATCACCTCATCAGCAATTTATATCCATTTATGATACCACTGTAGAAACTAAGACCGCTGTACTTATCTTTGGACGCTTCTATAAATAACGGATGATCAGGTAAGGTCCATCTGAAAACCCCAGAATCAAGACCCGATCTCCAGAATTGTCACCCAACGCGTTTCATCAATGTCTGACTCATCAGGGGTATTGTGACATCTTTTTCTGGCGCATAGCTCGCCCATTGTCAGTTTCATGGGCATAGAAAAGGTCCCCCAAAATCCAAGAGGAGGTGATTGGGATAAACGTATACTCCAAAGAGAAGCATATTGGATTTTCTCATTACAATCTGTATATCCCAAAGGACTTAATGAGACACTATCCTTTTCTTCCTTCTTGTAGGGAGTTTTAATAGGGCTTTTTAGCTCAGGGAGAGCCGACGAGGAGTGGGGGCGCCATTGCGCAGGAATTTAGGGTGCCAACCTCCGCGTGAGGTAGGGAACAGTCAGTTAGGGACATTTAGGGCCAGATATAGTGGGCACCCTTTCTATAATTCCTACAGACACATGGAGGTTGGTGGTATCCCCTATTATGCATGCAACAAAATAATTGAACAAATTCCACATTATACATAATTTGCAGATGGTACCCTGATTATTTTTCATTTTCTTTTTTCTGTTTCTTTCCCTACGATGGGGTGTAAAGAATTTGTTTTTATTCACAAGATAATCCTTGACAATGTCCATAATATGGGTGTTGGCGTTTTGTACTGATTCATAACGCCTATGCAATCATAAAATGACTTAATAATTCAGATCCCGTATAAATAATGATAGGGGGACGCAATCAACATTTTGTGATTGAGTAAATGAAGCCGCACTATTAGATTGATGTAGTAAAACAAAGGGAGCGGCTCCTAATGGTACGTGATGGTCAGGTGACTGCTTAGACCAATCACGCAATATTTTGATATGCAGACCGACAGGCCCGGTTACGCCCAGGAAGTGGGGCAGGGTAGGGTCGGTTCCTGCCCCAACATGACGCGCGGCGCCTGTTTAGGAAAACCCAGGAAGTGGGGCAAGATGCCTGAGCAGATGCCGGCGTCATGCGCAAACCGGAAGTACTGAACGGGGCAACCGGAAACGGCAATAAGCCGCGGTATGCCGCGATTTATAAAAGGCAGCTATCTCACAATGGGCGAGCTATGCGCCAGAAAAAGATGTCACAATACCCCTGATGAGTCAGACATTGATGAAACGCGTTGGGTGACAATTCTGGAGATCGGGTCTTGATTCTGGGGTTTTCAGATGGACCTTACCTGATCATCCGTTATTTATAGAAGCGTCCAAAGATAAGTACAGCGGTCTTAGTTTCTACAGTGGTATCATAAATGGATATAAATTGCTGATGAGGTGATTTTATATTTATGCATTTGACCGGTGCTGTACACACGCTATGCTATTTGTATACGGGCTGAGTATATGTCTAACAAGTAATAATTCTGATGACATAAAGGCCCTTTGGCATATGAATATATATGTATAAGGCCCATATGGTCGGAGAGTCCAGGTTTATAAATATTTGGACAAGAAATACGATAATGTCTAGGGCCATATGGTACCTCATAAAGTACATAACGGTTTGTTTTTAAATAGAGCACAACACAATTGCACTTTGGCACATGTTTGTCTAGATTTGATGCATGGTTTTTAAGGAATCATTAAAGGTTATGTTTTATAGTTTATGATATACCAATTTGCTACCTCTAAATATCTGACATTGGTTTGAGATACCCCTGCTATATATATCTTCCTGCTTCTCTCAGATTCTCACTGAACATTGAGGGCATTAGGGAGAGCAGCTCGTGGGTACATGGCTAAGTGTGCAAGTCGCATGTGTGTGTGTGGGGGGGGCGAACCAAATTCTTGCGCCGGGTGCCAGAAAGCCTAGATACGCCTCTGTCGGACACACACGGTAAAACTGCGGTCGCTGGTGTCTCATCTCTCGCACTTATACTAATATTGCTGTAAAAGAGAAATAGCGCAATAGTGCATTATCCGGAGTGCAGATAACAATCGCAAGTGATACACTCACCAAATGGAGATTTGTAACCGGCAATGGAGGATTCGCTGCTGCAGAACCACAGATCCACGAGGGACCAACATAGAAGATTCAGGACAGGAAAAATGTGGTCAGTCAATCCGCGCTGCGAATCACGAAAAACTCAGATTATTAATACAGTGGACTTTATTCTACGCGTTTCAGAGTCTCACAGAACTCATTCCTCAGTGATTCACAGCGTGGATTGACTGACCACATTTCTCCTATCCTGCACTTATACTGATAACATAAGATGGAGTCAGACGAACCCTCCTACAAAACGTGAGAACAAAGTCATTACTACAGGACTGTGTGAGAAAGGGATTTATTCTACAGGAAACGCTGGGGCCACAAATGAGAGAATCCGGGCCCCGTGGCTGGATACTCCGGGCCCCCAGCGTGTTAGGACCAGACGGGGTCTTTGTCCCTGGAGCTTCTCTACTCGGGGTAATGAGACTCTGATCTTGGTCATCCGTATGGATAATGGAAATGGAATTACAAAGCTTCTCATAGACTTTCCATGTTACACACGGACGGCACATGTACAACACACGGACGGCACATGTACAGCACACGGACGGCACATGTACAGCACACGGACGGCACATGTACAGCACACGGACGGCACATGTACAGCACACGGACGGCACATGTACAGCACACGGACGGCACATGTACAGCACACGGACGGCACATGTGCAGCACACGGACGGCACATGTACTGCACACGGATGGCTCATGTACAGCACACGGACGGCACATGTACAGCACACGGACGGCACATGTACAGCACACGGACGGCACATGTACAGCACACGGACGGCACATGTACAGCACACGGACGGCACATCTGCAGCACACGGACGGCACATCTGCAGCACACGGACGGCACATGTACAGCACACGGACGGCACATGTACAGCACACGGACGGCACATGTACAGCACACGGACGGCACATGTACAGCACACAGAAGGCTCATGTACAGCACACGGACGGCACATGTACAGCACACGGACGGCTCATGTACAGCACACGGACGGCACATGTACAGCACACGGACGGCTCATGTACAGCACACGGACGGCTCATGTACAGCACACAGACGGCTCATGTACAGCACACAGACGGCTCATGTACAGCACACAGACGGCACATGTACAGCACACGGACGGCACATGTACAGCACACGGACGGCACATGTACAGCACACGGACGGCACATGTACAGCACACGGACGGCACATGTACAGCAAACGGACGGCACATGTACAGCACACGGAAGGCTCATGTACAGCACACGGACTGCACATATACAGCACACGGACGGCACATGTACAGCACACAGACTGCACATGTACAGCACACGGACGGCATATGTACAGCACACGGACGGCACATATACAGCACACGGACGGCACATGTACAGCACACGGACGGCACATTTACAGCACACGGACGGCACATGTACAGCACACGGACGGCACATGTACAGCACACGGACGGCACACAGACGGCACACGGACGGCACACGGACGGCACACGGACGGCACACGTACAGCACACGGACGGCACATGTACAGCACATGGATAGCACATGTACAGCACATGGATAGCACATGTACAGCACACAGGCGGTACATGTACAGCACACAGACGGCACATGTACAGCACACGGACGGCACATGTACAGCACACGGACGGCACATGTACAGCACACGGACGGCACATGTACAGCACACGGACGGCACATGTACAGCACACAGACGGAACAAGTACAGCACACAGATGGCACATGTACAGCACACGGATGGCACATGTATAGCACACGGACGGCTCATGTACAGCACACGGATGGCACATGTACAGCACACAGACAGCTCATGTACGGCACACAGATGGCACAGGTACAGCACAGGTACAGCACACAGACGGCACATGTACAGCACACGGACGGCACATGTACAGCACATGGATGGCTCATGTACAGCACACGGACAGCACATGGACGGCACATGTACAGCACACGGACGGCTCATGTACAGCACACGGACGGCACATGTACAGCACACAGACTGCACATATACAGCACACGGACGGCTCATGTACAGCACACGGACGGCACATGTACAGCACACGGACTGCACATGTACAGCACACGGACGGCACATGTACAGCACACGGACGGCACATGTACAGCACACAGACGGCTCATGTACAGCACACGGATGGCACATGTACAGCACACAGACAGCTCATGTACGGCACACAGATGGCACAGGTACAGCACAGGTACAGCACACAGACGGCACATGTACAGCACATGGACGGCACATGTACAGCACATGGATGGCTCATGTACAGCACACGGACAGCACATGGACGGCACATGTACAGCACACGGACGGCTCATGTACAGCACACGGACGGCACATGCGCAGCACACGGACTGCACATGTACAGCACACGGACGGCACATGTACAGCACACGGACGGCACATGTACAGCACACGGACGGCACATGTACAGCACACGGACGGCACATGTACAGCAGACAGACAGCTCATGTACGGCATACAGATGGCACAGGTACAGCACAGGTACAGCACACAGACGGCACATGTACAGCACACGGATGGCTCATGTACAGCACACGGACAGCACATGTACAGCACAAAGACGGCACATGTACAGCACACGGACGGCACATGTACAGCACACGGACGGCACATGTACAGCACACAGACTGCACATATACAGCACACGGACGGCTCATGTACAGCACACGGACGGCACATGTACAGCACACGGACTGCACATGTACAGCACACGGACGGCACATGTACAGCACACGGACGGCACATGTACAGCACACGGACGGCACACAGACGGCACACGGACGGCACACGGACGGCACACGGACGGCACACGTACAGCACACGGACGGCACATGTACAGCACATGGATAGCACATGTACAGCACATGGATAGCACATGTACAGCACACAGGCGGTACATGTACAGCACACAGACGGCACATGTACAGCACACGGACGGCACATGTACAGCACACGGACGGCACATGTACAGCACACGGACGGCACATGTACAGCACACGGACGGCACATGTACAGCACACGGACGGCACATGTACAGCACACGGACAGCACATTTACAGCACACGGACGGCACATGTACAGCACACGGACGGCACACAGACGGCACACGGACGGCACACGGACGGCACACGGACGGCACACGTACAGCACACGGACGGCACATGTACAGCACATGGATAGCACATGTACAGCACATGGATAGCACATGTACAGCACACAGGCGGTACATGTACAGCACACAGACGGCACATGTACAGCACACGGACGGCACATGTACAGCACACGGACGGCACATGTACAGCACACGGACGGCACATGTACAGCACACGGACGGCACATGTACAGCACACGGACGGCACATGTACAGCACACAGACGGAACAAGTACAGCACACACATGGCACATGTACAGCACACGGATGGCACATGTATAGCACACGGACGGCTCATGTACAGCACACGGATGGCACATGTACAGCACACAGACAGCTCATGTACGGCACACAGATGGCACAGGTACAGCACAGGTACAGCACACAGACGGCACATGTACAGCACACGGACGGCACATGTACAGCACATGGATGGCTCATGTACAGCACACGGACAGCACATGGACGGCACATGTACAGCACACGGACGGCTCATGTACAGCACACGGACGGCACATGTACAGCACACAGACTGCACATATACAGCACACGGACGGCTCATGTACAGCACACGGACGGCACATGTACAGCACACGGACTGCACATGTACAGCACACGGACGGCACATGTACAGCACACGGACGGCACATGTACAGCACACGGACAGCACATTTACAGCACACGGACGGCACATGTACAGCACACAGACGGCTCATGTACAGCACACAGACGGCTCATGTACAGCACACGGATGGCACATGTACAGCACACAGACAGCTCATGTACGGCACACAGATGGCACAGGTACAGCACAGGTACAGCACACAGACGGCACATGTACAGCACATGGACGGCACATGTACAGCACATGGATGGCTCATGTACAGCACACGGACAGCACATGGACGGCACATGTACAGCACACGGACGGCTCATGTACAGCACACGGACGGCACATGCGCAGCACACGGACTGCACATGTACAGCACACGGACGGCACATGTACAGCACACGGACGGCACATGTACAGCACACGGACGGCACATGTACAGCACACGGACGGCATATGTACAGCACACGGACGGCACATGTACAGCAGACAGACAGCTCATGTACGGCATACAGATGGCACAGGTACAGCACAGGTACAGCACACAGACGGCACATGTACAGCACACGGATGGCTCATGTACAGCACACGGACAGCACATGTACAGCACAAAGACGGCACATGTACAGCACACGGACGGCACATGTACAGCACACGGACGGCACATGTACAGCACACGGACGGCTCATGTATAGCACACGGACGGCACATGAACAGCACACGGACGGCTCATGTACAGCACACAGACGGCACACGGACGGCACATGTACAGCACACGGACGGCACATGTATAGCACACGGACGGCACATGTACAGCACACGGACGGCACATGTACAGCACACGGACGGCTCATGTACAGCACACGGACAGCACATTTACAGCACACGGACGGCACATGTACAGCACACAGACGGCTCATGTACAGCACACAGACGGCTCATGTACAGCACACGGATGGCACATGTACAGCACACAGACAGCTCATGTACGGCACACAGATGGCACAGGTACAGCACAGGTACAGCACACAGACGGCACATGTACAGCACATGGACGGCACATGTACAGCACATGGATGGCTCATGTACAGCACACGGACAGCACATGGACGGCACATGTACAGCACACGGACGGCTCATGTACAGCACACGGACGGCACATGCGCAGCACACGGACTGCACATGTACAGCACACGGACGGCACATGTACAGCACACGGACGGCACATGTACAGCACACGGACGGCACATGTACAGCACACGGACGGCATATGTACAGCACACGGACGGCACATGTACAGCAGACAGACAGCTCATGTACGGCATACAGATGGCACAGGTACAGCACAGGTACAGCACACAGACGGCACATGTACAGCACACGGATGGCTCATGTACAGCACACGGACAGCACATGTACAGCACAAAGACGGCACATGTACAGCACACGGACGGCACATGTACAGCACACGGACGGCACATGTACAGCACACGGACGGCTCATGTATAGCACACGGACGGCACATGAACAGCACACGGACGGCTCATGTACAGCACACAGACGGCACACGGACGGCACATGTACAGCACACGGACGGCACATGTATAGCACACGGACGGCACATGTACAGCACACGGACGGCACATGTACAGCACACGGACGGCTCATGTACAGCACACGGATGGCACATGTACAGCCCACAGACAGCTCATGTACGGCACACAGATGGCACAGGTACAGCACACAGACGGCACATGGACAGCACATGGACGGCACATGTACAGCACATGGACGGCACATGTACAACACGCGGACAGCACATGTACAGCACATGGACGGCACATGTACAACACGCGGACAGCACATATACAGCACTTGGACGGCACATGTACAACACGCGGACAGCACATGTACAGCACACAGACGGCACTTGTATGGCAGACAGATGGCACAAGGACAGCACATGTACAATACACGGACAGCACATCTACAGCACACGGACAGCACATGTACAGCACACGGACTGCACATGTACAGCACACGGACGGCATGTTTATACGGACCCATAGACTTGTCTTGGTCCTTTGTCATCTGTGATGCTGGGAAAACACGGACATGAGAGCAGCACCGTAGGTCAAATAGGGGACACGTGGCATCTGTGAAAAACATGACAGGTCGTGTGAAGGGGCCGTACAGTCACATAATAGAAAACATTAGCAGAATTGCCGTCTTTTTCTACATCCTACCTCACAAACAGCAGAATAAAAAGAGATTAAAGTCCTATATGTCCCCCAAACTACTCTGCTAAATCCCCTCTGGCTCCGTGGCCGATGGTTCGGGGGCCCTGATGGTTTTTATTCATTTTGCAGCTATAATATAAGGTGAAGCCACAAGACCCCTGCAGCCCAGTGCTAAGACTGATGGAGACCCCTGGAGCCACAAGACCCCTGCAGCCCAGCGCTGAGACTGACGGAGAACCCCAAAGCCACAAGACCACTGCAGCCCAGTGCTAAAACTGACAGAGATCCCCGGTGCCACAAGACCACTGCAGCCCAGTGCTGAGACTTATGAAGATCCCTGGTGCCACAAGACCCCTGCAGCCCAGTGCTAAGACTGATGGAGACCCCCGGAGCCACAAGACCACTGCAGCCCAGTGCTAAGACTGACGGAGACCCCTGCAGCCACAAGACCCCTGCAGCCCAGTGCTAAGACTGACGGAGACCCCCAAAGCCACAAGACCCCAGCAGCCTAGTGCTGAGACTGGCAGAGACCCCCGGAGCCACAAGACCTCTGCAGCCCAGTGCTAAGACTGACAGAGACCCCTGGAGCCACAAGACCCCTGCAGCCCAGTGCTGAGACTGGCAGAGACCCCTCGAGCATCGGTGCTGGAGCCACGGGGAATTTATCAGTTCATGCTAATTATTTTTACATTCTCAGAAATCCCCTGTAGTGTCTGTTCACACCCACCATTGTTGCTGTGGATTTATTTACAGTGTTGGCAGGAAATATTCTGAAAGACAACAGCAACAGATTTATAAAAAAAAGTGTCTTCTGGCTGATGTCCGTGTCTGCCAGGTGTCCATGTCTGCCTGGTGACCGTGTGTGGCCGGTGTCCATGTCTGGCTGCTGTCCCTGTCTGTCTGCTGTCTGTGCCTGGCCAGTGTCTGTGTCTGGCCGGTGTCCATGTCTGGCCGGTGTCCGTGTCTGGCCGGTGTCCGTGTCTGGCTGCTGTCCGTGTCTGGCTGCTGTCCGTGTCTGGCCGGCGTCTGTGTCTGACCGGTGTCCTTGTCTGCCCGGTGTCCATGTCTGCTTGGTGTCCGTGTCTGGCCTGTGTCCATGCCTGGCTGGTGTCCATGTCTGGCCGGTGTCCATGTCTGCCTGGTGACCGTGTGTGGCCGGTGTCCGTGTCTGGCTGCTGTCCCTGTCTGTCTGCTGTCTGTGCCTGGCCAGTGTCTGTGTCTGGCCGGTGTCTGTGTCTGGCCGGTGTCTGTGTCTGGCTGGTGTCTGTGTCTGCCCGGTGTCCTTGTCTGCCCGGTGTCCATGTCTGCTTGGTGTCCTTGTCTGCCCAGTGTCCATGCCTGGTTGGTGTCCCTGTCTGGCCGGTGTCCGTGTCTGGCCGGTGTCCGTGTCTGGCTGCTGCACCTGTCTGGCCAGTGTCCATGTCTGTCTGCTGTCTGTGCTTGGCCGGTGTCTGTGTCTGTTCGGTGTCCGTGTCTGGCTGCTGTCCGTGTCTGGCCGGAATCCGTGTCTGCCCGGCGTCCGTGTCTGCCCGGCGTCCGTGTCTGCCCGGCGTCCATGTCTGCCCGGCGTCCGTGTCTGGCTGCTGCACTGGGACAGTGTGAATAGTATAGTAGACAGCACTATTCCACACAATAGGATATTAAGCCCTGTTCACACTGCGCTTCTGCAGTGCGTCCGGGGGCTCTGCCTGAATCCCCCTAAAATAGGAATCACATAAATCCCCGTTGGGGCCACAGACGGCACTGACACCAGCAGAGGTCAGAGGAATTTGTTTTTTTTCTGAAATTGACTGATTTATTCCCTTAGGCCGGTGCACACGATCAGGAATTGGCAGCGCTTTGTACGCAGCACACGTCCGCTGCCGGCTACTGAACGCAGGTGACTCCACATGTGATCACTGAACCGTGTGGATTCACCGCGTCCAATACATTGTAGGGTGAGATCTATCGCGTCTCCGCAAATAAACAGACATGTTGTGATCTGGAAAGACGCGCCGCATGTCCGTCTCTAAAGATAGGGAATGTAGATTGTGAGCCTCATTGGGGACAATGCCACTAATGTCTGTAAAGTGCTGTGGAATTAATAGCGCTATATAAATGAGTAAATATAAATATATAAACTGCGGGGGTTCTGTCCTTTCACAAAATGTCGGCAGAGCCCCCGCAGCACCGTACACCCACAGCGGCGCGCCACACATTCAAATGACCCCTCATCCCAGCCTGCGGCCGGCAGCAATGCTCCCCTCTTGGCTCCTCCAGCAGTGTCCCTGGGTGTTATAATAATTGTAATAAAGTTCTTTTTTTTATGTGCATGTATATATATATATAATTTGCCTATTGCAGGAGCCTCTGCGGTTTCCAAACACTTTGCTAATGTGCATAAAGGAGATTTAAAAAGCTTTTCCTTTAGGGGAATAGAGGTGGTTACAAAACCACGTAGGGGTGGTGAGTATAAAAGTAAAATCCTCTCTAGAGAAAGTAGGTGGATCTTTTTATTAGAGACTAGAGTTCCTGACGGATTGAACAGTAGAATGGATCTCATTACACAATATTAAGTAAGAAAATAAGAGTAGAATTTTTTTTTTTTTTATAGAGTGCATATATTAGTTTTCAAAAGATTATATCTCTATCTTATACCTACTCCAATATATTATTCCTTTTGAGAGTTATATTTGTGATTGTCTCTGATATTTAGATCGCGCCTACTACTTGATGTATTTTTTCATATATGTTTATAAAATAATTTATTTTATTTTTTTTGTGGCAGTTATTCCACATCACTGTTGATTTATTACCAAATGTTTATATCATTGGTCTATGTATAAAACATGTTCAATATATGTATTTTTCTAGCAATATTTTTGAACTGAGTTTCAACCATCTACTCAGGTGTTTTTAATTGGTTTGTTTCACTGCTTTTAATTAAGGGTCATTTGAATATGTTCCACAAAGGAGGATATATTGTCAGTGTTGGAGCTCAGTTCAAATAGGACCGTGAAGAAGGCACATAGTGCTGAAACATGTAGTCCCTTGCTGGAATGTTACCAATTGTTTGGAGTTCCTCATATATTTTTTACATGAATTAATGGATAAATAAAGAAGAAGATTTTATAATTCTGGTGAACTTTCATCTTTTTGCTGGATCCCAATTCTCTTATATTTATATATATATATACACACTCACTGGCCACTTTATTAGGTACACCTGTCCAACTGTGTGTTAAGACTTAATTTCTAATCAGCCAATCACATGGCGGCAACTCAGTGCATTTAGGCATGTAGACATGGTCAAGACAATCTCCTGCAGTTCAAACCGAGCATCAGTATGGGGAAGAAAGGTGATTTCAGTGCCTTTGAACGTGGCAAGATTGTTGGTGCCAGAAGGGCTGGTCTGAGAATTTCAGAAACTGCTGATCTACTGGGATTTTCACGCACAACCATCTCTAGGGTTTACAGAGAATGGTCCGAAAAAGAAAAAAAATCCAGTGAGCGGCAGTTCTGTGGCCGGAAATGCCATGTTGATGCCAGAGGTCAGAGGAGAATGGGCAGACTGGTTCGAGCTGATAGAAAGGCAACAGTGACTCAAATTGCCACCCGTTACAACCAAGGTAGGCAGAAGAGCATCTCTGAACGCACAGTGCGTCGAACTTTGAGGCAGATGGGCTACAGCAGCAGAAGACCACACCGGGTACCACTCCTCTCAGCTAAGAACAGGAAACTGAGGCTACAATTTGCACAAGCTCATCGAAATTGGACAGTAGAAGATTGGAAAAACGTTGCCTGGTCTGATGAGTCTCGATTTCTGCTGCGACATTCGGATGGTAGGGTCAGAATTTGGCGTAAACAACATGAAAGCATGGATCCATCCTGCCTTGTATCAACGGTTCAGGCTGGTGGTGGTGGTGTCATGGTGTGGGGAATTTTTTCTTGGCACTCTTTGGGCCCCTTGGTACCAATTGAGCATCGTTGCAACGCCACAGCCTACCTGAGTATTGTTGCTGACCATGTCCATCCCTTTATGACCACAATGTACCCAACATCTGATGGCTACTTTCAGCAGGATAATGCGCCATGTCATAAAGCTCGAATCATCTCAGATTGGTTTCTTGAACATGACAATGAGTTCACTGTACTCAAATGGCCTCCTCAGTCACCAGATCTCAATCCAATAGAGCATCTTTGGGATGTGGTGGAACGGGAGATTCGCATCAGGGATGTGCAGCCGACAAATCTGCGCCAACTGTGTGATGCCATCATGTCAATATGGTCCAAAATCTCTGAGGAATGCTTCCAGCACCTTGTTGAATCTCTGCCACGAAGAATTGAGGCAGTTCTGAAGGCAAAAGGGGGTCCAACCCGTTACTAGCATGGTGTACCTAATAAAGTGGCCAGTGAGTGTATATATATATATATATATATATATACGTATGTGTGTATGAGTATGTGTATATATATATATATATAATATACACATGATTGCATTCTTATGCTTCGACTGAAACTCTTTTCAGCTGGTGTAATGAGAAGACATGGGTGTAATGCTTAGTTTGCTATCCTTGTCTTGCATGCAAATAAAATGTCATACTTCTCTGGTAACATAGATAAGGATTGCTAACAGCTAAGCATATTTCAATGTATGTACTATTTTGCAAACGTAGTATTTTGAACGCCCTCCTCTTTTCTTATTTAAACTCTTTGAATATGTATAGAGTCAGACAGACTGCTCACATATGGTGTGCCTGTCATTCTGCCTCCATGCCGGCATGATCAATAAAGAAACATCTTACTTATTCAGGTCTGGAAGATTTCTAATTGGAAGACTAAAACTCCACTGACATTACTGAGATCTCACTGTAAAGACCTTATTTTGCGGCCTCCAGTCATTCAGCAGAGTATGGGGGTCCGGCACTGTGGGGGCTCTTGTTATCACTGCCTCGCTTACAGATGGGGGCGCCCTCCCTACTGGCTGTGTTACAAGGTGAGCTGGACAGGATATAATCAGCCCTTTTATCAATCCCACATCTGCAGGTCATGTGGACCACAACGATTCTGGGTATGTGATCAATTCTTCCTCTAATTCTAGGAAAGGATCAGCATTTCTCACTCGTTCCCCTGCCTCGCTGCAGGTGGACACTGGGTTTAGAAATGGTGTTCCACTTTAGAACTTGTGAACATGCCTGCAGTCTGGTATTGTAAAATAAGCCATCACCCAAATCCTCCCATTGTTACTTTCCTTACACTCTTTAACAAAATCACAAAGGAATTTCCATGATCTACTTTACATCTGGAGAGGGAAACATGTGGCACAGAACCTCTAAAAAGCAAAAAACAACAATTTAATTAGTTCTGCCAGTTTAAAACTGATGACACATTTCCCTTCATGATCCCAGTATAGAGTGTCCAAGAACAATCTAGAGCATGGAAATTCTCATATTTTACATCAGGACCCCTAAATACCTGTAGTACATGGTGCAGTGTAGTTCTTCAGGTGTGTGAAAATCTACATTTGTATACCTTTATCTATTGCTTCCTTGATAAAGGATGGTCCTGCAGTTACTAGATCTAGACTGTAAAAGTATCTAGATTCCCCATACCCCTGGATCACCATTGTCTCAGCCATGGATTTCACCTATAGTCCGGCAGCAGTAGGAATTATTCCCAGGCTCAGGGCTTGCATCATATCCCTCCCACACAGTTGATATTATAATTTGTATAATTGCATTTTTACCTGTGCCGAGGGCCCGGTGTCTCCACAGGCGTAGACAATGGTTCTCTGTGGCCCTTACCACTTGCTCCTTTTACCACTATGCAGGCAGCAGACAGTCCAATAGTCGGTATCTCTTCTGGATGTACTAAGGTTCTAGTGCTGCTGCTGAATCAACAAGAGAAGTGACCTCATGGCTTACCACAAGGACGGTTACTTCTGGAAATACAGTGTTTTATAAATGTATTTCTACTTTAGCCAAATTAAATTTTTCCTCTCATTACCCCTTTCTTGTACCAAATTTTCACATTTTATCAAAGTAAGTTTTATCATCAAATACAACCCATCTGGTCAGGGGACACCCTCAGCTCTTCTAGTGGTCCCTTCTTATCTTAAAACCACAAACAACCACATTCCAAAACATTTCTCATGCTCACAGCTTATCTCCCCACCTCAGGACTGTGTGCTCTGGGTGGTGCCTTCTCCTAGTTTTTCAAGATTAAAAAGACAATGTCAGGGATCTACAATGTTTACTCTCTATTTGTTATAATATATAAGAGTTAGGCCTATAAGTTACCAATAAGGACACATTGCACATCTGATCTGAAGACTGTTCTCTCTGGGTACCCGATGAGAAAGGACCATATCCAGTTTCATTCCATGGATACCCTCTTGGTACAATCTTAATAACTTTCCAGCCATCACATGAAATGGTCAATAACATTACTGCCTTACAATGAGGACAAGACCTTAAAATATATATATCTGTATCTATGGGATAAAGTCCCATAATGATGTTACATAAAATTCTTAAACACAAAAAGACAAACAAGATGAGGACTATACACAATATAAACCCTGGAGCACAATGGATTTCTACCCACTTATAAGAAGTCTGACAAATATCAGTGAAATTCATATGTCAACAAGAAGATAATAAACCAATAGCAACAATTCAATTACTGCTACTAATATCCAGGATCTAAATAATCCTCACTGATTACACCATGTCCTAGATATTTACCAGCTTGTATCGCTATATCCTGCCACCTCCACCCAATGAAGGCCTGTAAGGGGCGAGTGTCACAACACAGTGTAATAATAACAAAGTTCCCCAAAGACTATGGTCACTGATATCACAAAGATACATATACTCACAAGGACTTCTGACTAGTGTAACAGTACAAACACACAACGATCTTCACAGTTAGGGACTGGACATACACACATACGCAGAGACATATAAGACAAGAGAGTAAAGTTCCCTCGTACTCCTACACCTGAAGTGCTGAGATAAAGTCCAATGACACCGCCTCTTTATAAACAGAGACGTTCCCGTTCTTAATATCAGGTATTCAGAGCACCACCGGCGCGGACTCTCCTCAGTGAAACGAGGAGGTTCAGTCACTCTGTGCTATTAAAAGAAAAACATATAACAAAACTACATAGAATATTCTCTATGGGAATCAGGTGGCATGTATCTAGGTGATTTATACCACTATAATAAACTATGATTTGTCTCCAGTCCACAGGTGAATGTCAACCACGCCTACTGGACTCCCTTATACACCCAGGATTTTATATTCCAATCCTTATACATTCACTCAAGAGATCACTCAAGGAGTCTCATGTGTAACATAAAACATATAGTTATGGCGTTTTCGTTCTATGTAGTTTTAAAAGACAGACAAAACAGCACACTTACCAGAAAACAACATTCAAACAATACCGGCAAAATTTTATACTGGGTTCTATTTTAATGAAACATACTGATCATTGTAGACAATACGCTACTTCCTGATCAAAAAAGTGTGATAGAAATACTCATTAAAAATTCCAATCTTTATTCCAACATATACATATAAAATAAAGTGCCTCATACCATAGAAAGATCAAAATTTAGCGTATACACAAGTTTCAGGGACATAAAAGGAGTCATATATACCCAAATGCATATAATAGTGCAAAAAATATTTACTATAATATCTACAAACATATAAGACCAAAATGTCTCTAAGATCTCACATTATTAAAAGTATATTATTTAATTTGTTATACAAAGTTAAATTGCCTCTTACAGCTTATTTCTCCATAGCAAATATTTATTTTATCTTTGTAATAACCACATGGCTTAATAAATTACAATTCACATAATATTTTAGATTAGCACTGTAGTAGTCACATATAACATAATGAGAACCGTATCCACTAAATATTTTGCACATCAAAGGCGTATAGTAAATGCTCCTATTAATAACAAAATTCTTTATGACGTGCTTCTTCCTATTATGTATATTTAGCCATATGGTCTACTTTAAAGTTACCAGCTCAATCTTTTCATGGCCAAGCTTGAAAGCGACTTTCTGTCCTCATGCCCCATCAGGCCCCTGGCCTACTACCACTTCATTGATGATATTTTAATCATCTGGACGGAGTCTGAGCAACAGCTAAAGACGTTCCACGAACAGTTTAATCAATTTCATCCCACCATCAATTTAACATTCAACTACTCCAGCACTGAGATTAACTTTTTGGACACCATCATTAAGCTAAAAAACAATGAAATAGAGACATCCCTGTATCAGAAGCCAATCGACCGTCCAACATACCTGAAATGGGACAGTTTCCATCCAAAACACATAAAGAACTCTATCTATAGCCAAGCCATCAGATACAATCGTATATGTTCCAACCCCATGGATAGAGACAAACACCTTGGTCGCCTCAAAAAGTCCTTTTTGAGTCAGGGCTACCATCCAAGAACAATTCAAAACCAGATTACAAGAGCCACCAGAATGTCAAGGAATCACCTGCTACATTACAAAGCTGAAGAAGAGAATAACCGGGAGCCTCTAGTGGTCACCTACAACCCAAATCTGGAAGTGCTAAGGGGAGCGGCACGGAAATTACAGCCTTTACTGCAAAAAGATGCCCGATTACAATCCATGTTTCCAGACCCCCCACTGCTGTGTTTTAGGCAGCCCCCAAATGTAAGAAGCATCATTGTCAGAAGCTCCCTGTCCTCTCCATCAGCTGCAGGAACCTTTCCTTGAAACCAGAAAAAAATGTAAAACCTGTCCATTTATAATGACCACGGACAAGATAAAGATCCCCAACTCACATCAGGACTACAAGATCCCAGGTACTCTCAGCTGCATCACATCTAATGGGGTGTACTTAATTATCTGTACTAAATGTCCAACTGGGAGTCTGTATGTGGGGGAGAACGGGCAAAAGCTTAGAACAAGGATGAATGCTCATCATCACACAATAAGAGAAAAAAGAAGGGATCTACCTGTGGCAAAACATTTTTGTATGATGGACCACAACACCACGGATATGAAATTACTGGTATTGAAAGGTAACTTCACATCTCAGAGAGAGAGAAGAGTCTGTGAGTATAAATTTATGACGACCTTTGACACTCTCAGTGCTGGAATGAAAGTGTCGCATGGATTTATGTCTTTTTACATCAATTAAGGAATTTGCTTCCAAGACCTTGTAGGGGCATCACAACACATTAGGAGACCCCAATCAGAGGACTGTAAAACTCCTTATCTATGTACTGGTCCAATATTTATGTTTCTCCCTCTCCCATATTGATAGTTCTGCTTCACGTCACTTGTCTCATCTATTGCATTTTTTCTGTGTTGTATTGTGCATAAATATGTGACTCTTCAGATTTTGTATTAGTCTAGCCTGATAAAGAGACCTGAGTAGTCTAGGAAGCTTGCAATGTGTTACCATCTTTTCAGTTAGCCATTAAAAGGTATCAACCACTGAGGACTCTCAATTCTGAATATTTTTCAGCTCAATATAGACATAGTATAGCACACTCAAAGCCACACTATTAAATGAGTGTGTATCCTGCATTGAAAACACAGGAATCTCATTAAGGCAGTTCCCAATGCTGCCATGTGCCTTGCATAGTGCAAAGTCTCATTATAGACCTAAGCATATAAGGCGGCTGCAAGTGCTGCCATTGTATTACACAGAAAGCTATACTTATGAAGGCTAACAATCAGATATGCGAATAACGCTATAGATGTCTCATAAATACATATTACCTGTTCCCAGCTCTTGTTACATAAATGCCAAGTGGCCCGCTAAAAGATCCTAAACCCCGACGCGCGTTTCGCTGTCAATGCTTCCTCAAGACGGAGGACTTACTTAAGGAGTTCCAGACTCCCCCGTGCATGGGTTACAGTACTCACCGGTGAGGGAAAGGTGTTGGATTTCCTGGCCAACACACCAAATGTCAGTGGAGTTTCAGTCTTCCAATTAGAAATCGTCCAGACCTGAATAAGTAAGATCCTTTATTTGGTCATGCTAGCATGGAGAGAGAATGACAGCCACACCAGATGTGAGCAGTCCTTTGTCTGCCTCAATACATATTCTTAGAGTTTAAATAATAAAAGAGGAGGGCGTTGAAACATACTTCGTTTGCAAAAATAGTACATACAATATACTTAGCTGTTAGCAATCCTTAATAATAATAATACATTTTATTTCTATAGCGCCGACATATTCCGCAGCACATTACATTTCAGAGGGGATTTGTACAGCCAATAGACATTACAGCATAACAATAATCACATACAGTAGATTATAACAAATACCAAGAGGAATGAGGGCCCTGCTCGCAATCTTAGTCTATGAGGAAAGAGGGAGACACGAAAGGTGGGTGGTAACAGTTGCCCTGATTGTATGGACCAGCCATAATGTTAAGTGTGTAACAGTACAGACACAGAGGGCTAATGGATGCATAAAGCATGTGGGAACATGATGCGAGGAACCTGGTTATGGCAAAACTTTTGGCTGTGCCACCCAGGGATAGATTAGGTTAATGTGTTGAGGCGATAAGTCAGTCTGAATAAATGCGTTTTCAGGGCACGCTTAAAATTGTGGAGATAAGATATCCTTATCTACGTTACCAGAGAAGTAAAGGTATGACTTTTTATTTTTGTACGTTAGATAAGGATAGCAAACTAAGCATTACACCCATGTATTACATCAGCAGAAAAGAGTTTCAGTCTAAGCATAATAATGGCATATATGCAATCATGTGTATATATATATATATATACTCACACACATACACGTATGGATATATATGTCTATATACACGCACATAAAAGAAAGAACTTTATTACAATTATTATAACAATCACACACCCCCTGCACCCTCTTGCTCCCCTCTATCACACACCCCTGCACCCTCTCGCTCCCCTCTATCACACACACACCCTGCACCCTCCTGCTCCCCTCTATCACACACCCCCTGCACCCTCTTGCTCCCCTCTATCACACACCCCCTGCACCCTCTTGCTCTCCTCTATCATACACCCCCTGACCCTCTTGCTCCCCTCTATCACACACACTCTGCACCCTCTTGCTCCCCTCTATCACACACCCCCTGCACCCTCTTGCTCTCCTCTATCACACACCCCCTGCACCCTCTTGCTCCCCACTATCACACACCCCCTGCACCCTCTTGCTCCCCTCTATCACACACCCCCTGCACCCTCTTGCTCCCCTCTATCACACACCCCGTGCACCCTCTTGCTCCCCTCTATCACACACCCTGTGCACCCTCTTGCTCCCCTCTATCACACACCCCCTGCACCCTCTTGCTCCCCTCTATCACACTCCCCGTGCACCCTCTTGCTCCCCTCTATCACACACCCTGCACCCTCTTGCTCCCCTCTATCACACACACCCTGCACCCTTTTGCTCCCCTCTATCACACACTCCCTGCACCCTCCTGCTCCCCTCTATCACACACCCCCTGCACCCTCTCGCTCCCCTCTATCACACACCCTCCTGCTCCCCTCTATCACACACCCCCTGCACCCTCTCGCTCCCCTCTATCACACCCCCTGCGCCCTCTCGCTCCCCTCTATCACACACCCCCTGCACCCTCTCGCTCCCCTCTATCACACACCCCCTGCACCCTCTTGCTCCCCTCTATCACACAACCCCTGCACCCTCTTGCTCCCCTCTATCACACACCCCCTGCACCCTCTCGCTCCCCTCTATCACACACCCCCTGCGCCCTCTCGCTCCCCTCTATCACACACCCCCTGCGCCCTCTCGCTCCCCTCTATCACACACACCCTGCACCCTCTCGCTCCCCTCTATCACACACCCCCTGCACCCTCTTGCTCCCCTCTATCACACACCCCCTGCTCCCTTCTATCACACACCCCCTGTCCTCCCCATGTTCCCTGTTCCCGCCATTACCTCTCACAAGTTTCCCATCTCCTTCAGCTTCCAGCCTGCAAATGCTGTGGCTCCTCCCCCTTGAGTCACATGATTGTGATGTCATTGCAGGTCCTGTACCATTCCTCCACTGTGGAGAGCGCGCAGCAGAGTAGCAGAGCAGTCAGCTCGGCACAACACACCAAGAAGCCCGGAGGAGGGAGCGGCCGACACCCCGCAGAGGACAGAAGGGAGACGGTGTGTGGAGGGGGGAGGAAGAGTGTGGGGGGAGCAGAGGCTGGGCATGGGGAGGAGCAGAGGCTGAGCATGGGGGGGAGGAGCAGAGGCTGCGCGTGGGGGGGAGGAGCAGAGGCTGGGCGTGGGGGGGAGCAGAGGCTGGGCGTGGGGGGGGAGCAGAGGCTGGGCGTGGGGGGAGCAGAGGTTGGGCATGGGGGGAGCAGAGGTTGGGCGTGGGGGGAGCAGAGGCTGGGCATGTGGGGGGAGCAGAGGCTGGGCGTGGGGGGAGGAGCAGAGGCTGGGCGTGGGGGGAGGAGCAGAGGCTGGGCGTGGGGGGAGGAGCAGAGGCTGGGCGTGGGGGGGAGCAGAGGTTGGGCATGGGGGGAGCAGAGGTTGGGCATGGGGGGAGCAGAGGCTGGGCATGGGGGGGAGCAGAGGTTGGGCATGGGGGGAGCAGAGGTTGGGCGTGGGGGGAGCAGAGGCTGGGCATGTGGGGGGAGCAGAGGCTGGGCGTGGGGGGGAGCAGAGGCTGAGAATGGGGGGTCAGAGGGTGAGCATGAGGGAGCAGAGCCAGAGCTGGCGTGTGGTGGACGGGAGCAGAGCCGGAGCTGGAGTGTGGTGGACGGGAGCGGAGTCGGCGTGTGGTGGATGGGTGTAGGGGCCGAGCTGGTGTGTGGTGGACGGGAGC
The DNA here is from genome assembly GCF_039654945.1 of Dendrobates tinctorius. Classification (NCBI taxonomy): domain Eukaryota; kingdom Metazoa; phylum Chordata; class Amphibia; order Anura; family Dendrobatidae; genus Dendrobates; species Dendrobates tinctorius. The sequence continues at coordinate 1,395,033 of NW_027361988.1, read as the reverse complement.
AGAGCCGAGCTGGTGTGTGGTGGACGGGGGCAGAGCCGGAGCCGGCGTGTGGTGGATGGGAGCAGAGCCGGAGCTGGCGTGTGGTGGACGGGAGCAGAGCCGGAGCTGGCGTGTGGTGGACGGGAGCAGAGCCGGAGCTGGCATGTGGTGGACGGGAGCAGAGCCGGAGCTGGAGTGTGGTGGATGGGAGCAGAGCCAGAGTTGGAGTGTGGTGGACGGGAGCAGAGCCAGAGCCGGCGTGTGGTGGATGGGAGCAGAGCCGGAGCTGGTGTGTGGTGGACGGGAGCGGAGCCGGAGCTGGTGTGTGGTGGACGGGAGATAAAACATACCCTTTAGTAAACATACCCTTTAGGGCGGCACGGTGGCTCAGTGGTGGCGCTGCAGCCTTGCAGTCTGGGGTCCTGGGTTCAAATCCCACTAAGGACAACATCTGCAAGGAGTTTGTATGTTCTCCCCGTGTCTGTGTGGGTTTTCTCCGGGTACTCCGGTTTCCTCCCACATTCTAAAGACATACTAATAGGGAATTTAGATTGTGAGCCCCATCGGGGACAGTGATGATGATGTGGGCAAACTGTAAAGCGCTGCGGATTATGTTAGCGCTATATAAAAATAAAGATTATTATTATTATACATATAAACAATGTATCGGTGAAGTCACAAATAGAGGGGCGTGAGGAGGAATGATTCCCACTTGCAATGGCTGAACTGCAATCAGCAAGTCCCAGAATCTCTCGTGGATCTGGGAGAATCCCACAGAACCCTGCAAACAACGACTGACAGATTCTGGCTGCATATAACAGTAATGACTGGAATCTGGATGAGATTAGTAGAGTTACACTTACCACCCGGAATATGCCAGAGCAATAAGTGAGAAAAAGCACAAGCTCAGCAATTCATGAAGCAGGTGCGGGAGGAAAAGTAGATCCTGGGTCCAGGATGATCCATGCAGGACAAGGGGAAGAAAATGCCCTACAAGACCCTAAAGGGCGAACCATAGTCTATCCCCAAGACTCCACCCTGACAGTCCACAGCTCCCCCTGTGCTAAACAAGCCCTGCACTCCCCCATGGAAGAGCCCAATGTGTTTCTTCCAAGCTGAGTCATCAGGGGACTTATCCTTGTGATAGGAGGTGAGGTGCCATAGTGCTGAGCTAGAGAGGAATGGATCCCTTGCACTCCCTGTCTAAAGTTGTGAGGAACGGGAGGGGACAAAAAGGGTTAACTTTAAATAGATGATGAATTACCACTGCACATTAGGAATTCCCACAGGTGTTAACATTGAACATACCCCATATGGTGTGCATGCCATTATGTCTCCAATCAATAGAGCGTCCTACAGACACGTGTTACCCAGAGAAAGGGGGAGTATGAAAAAACATACCATGGTACTTCTGGTGGATGGAACGCACGCCAGTGTGCCATAAAGGCGCATGAGCCGCAAGAAAAAAATCCGACACCCAAATGAAGGCGGGCTACTAATTGTGTCCAATGAGGCCGAGGTGTGCGCTCCACAACCTAGTGTTTCCAGCAAGTGTAACGCACGCCAATGCCACATCCGGCAAGTGGAACGCATGCCATCGCCAAATCTGGCAAGTGGAATGCACGCCAATGCCACATCCTGCAAGCGGAACGCACGCCAACACCACATCCTAGAAGCGGAACGCACGCCAACGCCACATCCTGCAAGAGGAACGCACGCCACATCCTGTCAGCGGAACACACGCAAACGCCACATCCGGCAAGTGGAACGCACGCCAATGCCACATCCGGCAAGTGGAACGCATGCCATCGCCACATCCGGCAAGTGGAATGCACGCCAATGCCACATCCTGCAAGCGGAACGCACGCCAACACCACATCCTAGAAGCGGAATGCACGCCAACGCCACATCCTGCAAGCGGAACGCACGCCACATCCTGTCAGCGGAACACACGCAAACGCCACATCCGGCAAGTGGAACGCACGCCAATGCCACATCCGGCAAGTGGAACGCATGCCAACGCCACATCCTGCAAGTGGAACGCATGCCAACGCCACATCTGGCAAGTGGAACGCATGCCAACACCACATCCTGCAAGCGGAATGCACGCCAACGCCACATCCGGCAAGTGGAACGCACGCCAATGCCACATCCGGCAAATGGAACGCACGCCAATGCCACATCCGGCAAGTGGAACACACGCCAACGCCACATCCGGCTTTGATGGCACCTTCCCTTTAAACTGCCAGGGTTTTTGTTGCAGCCACTCCTGTGCTGTCCCTGTGGTGTACATCTATGTTATGGGGCCCAAAAGAGTTCATTTGTAAAAAAAATGTTTCACTTGTTGAAACATAATAAAATGTGTCTTCTGCTTTTTGCATATTTTTTTCTTCTTACAAGAATTGTTGGAGCCAGTTTTCTTCAGAAACATTTTAATATCGGCTTTTTCTGATGTTTCTCTTGTAATATAGGAAAGCCTAAGGCCAGAAATAAACCCCATAAATCACTGTACATGGAGACTTTGGGGTCAGATCATTTCTGTCCGTTGTGTTTGTGGAAACAAAAAATCTTTTCTAAAAGCCTCAAACTTCTGTGTGTGAATCAGAGCTGAGATCTAACGTAGATGGGGAGAGGGTTAAATTAACCCTTCACGGTTGATCCAGTGATTTCCAAATTAATCCACATGGCGTTCCTAGCAACTGGGAATGACCACACGTAGACGGGGGGTCTCTGTACGGGAGGATCAAGACAGATCACTAGTCCCCTTTATTTTAGTCACTTCTTTTATAATATTTTGCTTAATTATGCAAAGTTCTCAACTACCAAAAGCATCATGGTAATGCTTCACTTTATAAGCCAATAATATTGCAAGAAAACCGGAAACTACATATATGTCCGTCATAGAAAGGCGTATAATGGCATATTCTTCAGAGTATTACACCCCAGGGTCCCTTATCTTGTACCTGATGAGGAACAGTTTGGTTTCATAACAGCCTGAACTTTTCATCCCAATTACAAAAAAATTATCTTAAAGCAACAAAAATGGAGAAACGAAACCTTCAGAAAATGGAGAAAATAAAACTTCAGCTCTGATTTTAGTTTTAACCCTTCACAACGTGATAGAAGATTACAGTGCGGGGAAGACGGGAAACATTCATATAGACGGCTGGTGGGGATGGAGGCAGTGACCGACTCTGGCCAAATCTGTCTCTAGAGCCGTAGTAGAAGATGAGGATGTCGTCCTCATCATGAAGGAGTTATTTCTCATGTCACATGTAATGAATATCTCCTGCAGTATGGCTAATGCCGATTCCAGTGTCGGTAATGAGACGAGAATTAGCGTTATGGAAGATGAGTCTATGAGGAACATGTTCAGCTGCCGACTCCGAGGAGGAAACTGCTTGTTGTCTGTGGCTTAAATATATAGGTTTTATTAGTAGATGTCAGGGAAGAAAATTAAACACTGTAAAATAATCTCATATGTTTCCCTTATTATCTCCAGTAATTGTATTATTACACAGGATTCTTATGATTTTACATCGGTTCTTCTTTTCATTCAGGTCTTTATAATATCGGATCCTCTCAGTGAAGATCTTCTACAAAAGAGAATTTTCCTGTTTTACCCATCAAGGATGGATATGGACAAAGACAAGATGGCGGAGAGGATGTTACACCTCACCCTAGAGATCCTCTTCCGTCTCACTGGAGAGGTGAGAGATTCTGATGACGTCACATTACATCATTCTTATCTATGGGAATAACAGATGGACAGAACTGGAGAGGTGAGGACTTTGGAAATGTCTGTAGTGAGATTTATTAATGTGTCTCCATAACCAGGATTACACAGTGGTGAGAAAGACCTCTAGTGATCGCTGTCAGGACCCTGTGCCTGAGGGATGGGGAGGACTCCTGAGCCCAATCACGGGACCTCCACCTCACCCCCTGATCCATGAGGACATCAATGATCAGAAGATCCTAGAAATCATCTACAAGATGATTGAGCTGCTGACTGGAGAGGTGACACTGCTGGGAATGCTGGGACATTATACAGTAACACTATGAAGGGATCGGGGGATGACGGTATCATTGTATGTGTCAGGTTCCTATAAGGTGTCAGGATGTCGCTGTCTATTTCTCCATGGAGGAGTGGGAGTATTTAGAAGGACACAGAGATCTGTACAAGAACATCATAATGGAGGTTCCCCAGTCTCTCACATCTCCAGGTAATAGACAGGACTAAATACACACGGCCTATAATTATCTGTGTGTAAAGTATGAATTCAGTCCCTGTATGTGTTTCCTCCAGATCTATCCAGTAAGAGGACAACACCAGAGAGATGTCCCCGTCCTCTTCTTCCACAGGACTGTAACCAAGAAGATCCTAATGCTCCTCAGGATCATCAGGTAGATGGAGAGAAGGTGTCAGGAGATCTCCCCTATGATGTGTAGATGGCTGTGAAGGTCTTGTGCTCAGTCTTGTTTTATCCACCAGTATTATATGTCTTATACTTGTGTGATGAGAACGGTGGAGATGGCAGGATTAGAGCTGATCATAGATGGGACTTCTCCATCTGTCTGTGACTTTTACAATATTTGTTTCAGGGTGAAGATCTGACCCATATTAATACTACAGAGACATATGTGAGGGGTGATGAGTGGTGTAAAGAGGAGATTCCCACATATGACTACCCAGGTGAGTAGTAACCACTGAATGCAGAGAAGTCACAGATTCCTCTCAGTCACCGGCTATGGCTGCTTTATCGGTGGTGTAGTCCGGCCGTATTACCATGATCACAATTTTGCCTCTAGACCACAACATTCTCCTCCACCCAAAGCTGTTCAAATTTGTTTGGGCATTGAAAGCCCTTTTCTATAGAACTTATAACCTGGAGGATCCACCTACCCCCAGGTATTAGTGTGAGGGTGATCCCTTAAAGCGAGATCTATATGATTGCTTGTACCTGACCCAATATAGGCCGAGTGTCACACCGAACACAGAGTTAGATGTCTACTTCTTTCTTAGCAAAGGCTTTTACACAACTGAAGTTTATTCTCAAGACAAAGAGACAGGAAACGGGTGTCACACAATCTTCTGAGTAGCCAGTGTCAGTCTATGATAGGTCCATTTCAACTTCACTTCCATATATGACCCAGCATAATAGGATTGTGAATTCTGGCTGATGAATTGGGACATATATAAATTTGTAGGATAATATGCTCTAGCAAGCTATCTGTCATAAACAAATGAAAAAAAAATTAGTCCAAATTTTTCCACCTCCACATTTACACTTGGAATGAAATTAAAATTAGGGATGAATGGAGTAGCCGAATCCGAAGCCTCCCATCTGGGAAATGCTTCATCAAGAGGCAAAGCCCCTTGGACATTGGTATGCGCCAATTCACGAGCACTAGGGACAGCGCTAGTACTGGGCATTGTTCCCTGAGTTGGAGACATTTCTCCAGAAGCACTATTTGTCTTTCTTGTTGTACTGGTCCTTGTGTCTGAGAATGGACCAGAATCACTGCTCATTTCTAAGCTATCACTGTCGCTGCTACTAAAGCCCTCGAAATCCACATCGCCATCTGACACTGCACTTTCTTCAATGTCAGAACATAAAAGTGCATAAACCTCCTCTGCACTATAATACTGATGGGCCATTTTATTAGTTTTGATTTTTTTTTTTCCGGAAAAAGAAAACTCTGACATGACTGATGTGACGTGACCCAATTATTGGGGAGACAATTGAGAAAAGCCTAATTCTTTGGCCTAATCCTAACTTTAGCCTAACAGTAACTCTAACTTTAGCCACAACATTAACCATAACTATAGCATTAACTCTATCCTGCCTTATCTGTTTTTCTATTGACAAATGATGGACCTGATTGGGGACTTGTTTTTGTGAGATGAGAATTGGTATTATTTTTGCCTACATAACATTGATTGGTTTCTTTTTATTCGATATTTGGGAGGCAGAATGAACCAACAGTTGAACACCACACACTACTGGTTCATCCAACAAGGTTTTCTATTAGACTGTGAACTGTCATTGTCTTGGTAAATAATTAAAGTTTTTTACATAAACTGTCCATAAAAATGGCAAGCTAAGTAGAAATATTCAAAAATATAAAACTCAAGGATATTTTATTAAAAAAAAATTGTTTATCTTGGCAGATGACTGTACCAGGAGATCAGAGGGACAGCTGACATCTTCAATTTTTAAATCTGATGATCTTGAGATCCTACAAGATACAACTGAAGTGAATGCCATTACTCCAGATATACCATCATCCATTCACAGCAAAGATCTGTCATCTGATCCTATGAAACAGGTCCCATCTCCTGATTCATTACCGACTACTAAGGAAAATCAAAGTCACAAAAGAGGCATTAAAAAACACACTGCTCCTAAAGCAAAGAAGTCATTTTCATGTTCAGAATGTGGGAAATATTTTAACAAGAAATCTCATTTTGTTACACACCAGAGAACTCACACAGGGGAGAAGCTTTTTTCATGTTCTGAATGTGGGAAATGTTTTAACTGGAAATCACAATTGGTTAATCACCATAGAACTCACACAGGGGAGAAGCCTTTTTCATGTTCAGAATGTGGGAAATGTTTTAACTGGAAATCACATTTGGTTAATCACCATAGAACTCACACGGGGGAGAAGCCTTTTTCATGTTCAGAATGTGGGAAATGTTTTAACTGGAAATCACAATTGGTTAATCACCATAGTACTCACACGGGGGAGAAGCCTTTTTCTTGTTCAGAATGTGGGAAATATTTTAACCGGAAAGAACATCTTATTAGTCACCAAAGAACCCACACAGGAGAGAAGCCTTTTTCATGTTCAGAATGTGGGAAATGTTTTAACCAGAAAGCGATTCTTGTTACACATCACAGAATTCACACAGCAGAGAAGCCATATTCATGTTCAGAATGTGGGAAATGTTTTAACAGGAAATTTCATTTTGTTACACACCAGAGAACGCACACAGGGGAGAAGCCTTTTTCATGTTCTGAATGTGGAAAATGTTTTAACTGGAAATCACAATTGGTTAATCACCATAGAACTCACACAGGGGAGAAGCCTTTTTCCTGTTCAGAATGTGGGAAATGTTTTAACCAGAAAGGAAGTCTTAATGAACACTATAGAACTCACACAGGGAAGAAACCTTTTTCCTGCTCAGAAAGTGGGAAATATTTTAACAGGAAAGCACTTCTTGATCGCCATCAGAGCAGTCACACAGAGGAGAAGCCTTTTTCATTTTCTTAATGTGGGAAATATTTTACTTGAAAATCAACTGTTAAATAACATCAGAGACGTCACATAGGGGAGAAGCCTTTTTTATGTTCATAGTATTGGAATAGTTTTAACCAAAACTGAATCTCCTTACATGGGTTGTCTCTTGTCACTCCTCATGTTTGCTGACAAAAGGATAAAACTAAACTTTATTAATTCCAAATGTAAAACTATACCCATAATTTACCCCCTGAGGCTATGTGTACACGTGTGGAATTGCGGGAATTCCGGAATTCCATTCCGCGGGATATATGCGAGAAAATTCCCACCTATTTCCCGCTTAAAAACTAGTGATTTGCAAGTGTAATTAGTTTTCCAAATGCTAGCGTTTTCCAAGCGATCTGTAAGGCCTCTTTCACACTTCAGTTTTTTGCATCAGTTCAAATCCGCCAAAAAGTCATACAAGCGGATCCGTTGTTAACTGATGTGAACGGATGGCACAGGATCCGTTTTGAGACGGATCCTGAAAATGAGGAAATTTAAAGGAAACGCTGGCCGGGAGCGAGAGAGAGATATTTTTTTTTTCATCCAGCACCCAGAAAGAATTTCGGGTTAAATGAGTGTCTGGAGGATCCGCCATAGAAAAAAACGTTACAAGGTCCGTTTTGAAACCTTTGAGGATGGTGACGGACTGCAACTTTTGGCGGATCCTCAAAAAAACGGATGCAACGGACAGCAATCCGTCACAATCCGCCATTAATGCAAGTCAATGGGGAAAAAAACGGATCCTCAAAAAAAAATTGAGGATCCGTTTTTTTAAAAACCTGGCGGATTGTGACTGATTGTAAAAAACGGAAGTGTGAAAGAGGCCTAACTAATCTCCAAGCAGTGAGGGAAAAACTATGCAAATAGTTTAAATAATCAAGTAATGCTATTTGATTTCATCTTCATTCTTACCCTTTAAGCAAATACTGAATGTGGGACACTTGTTAAGTCTAAAAATAGGTTACATACCTGTATATAAAGAGTAAAGACACAGAGGGAAAAAGCCAGAGAGATTCTGCCAAGACATCCATACATCCCAAAAGGACCAGAGACAGGACGGCAGCCATTTACATCATGGCTTCATTGCGAGGGACACGGATCTATGATTCTATATAGGAAACAACCTAGGGGTTTTCAGCCTCAGTTGGAAGAATACAGATCTGCTCCATTGACCATTGCTGAACTATGGATACGTTTCCTGACAGGTTATGATCCTCAGATCAACTAGCCTTGTTCCTTGTATGGATTCAATGGACTGCCATCTTCCTGCACTTGTTGTCACTTCCTCTCTGTGTGCGTGCCACAGGTGGAGTAACCGACCCTGGAATATGAAGCCAGGTTGTGATCTTCGGATCAACTGGCCGTGTATGGACTGTCATCTTCCTACGCTTGTTGTTACCTCCTCTCTTTGTGCGTGCCACAGGTGAGGTAGCGACCCTGGAAGTTATGTAGTCACAGCTGCTCTTATCCCAGTGGGTCAGTGGAGGGTGAGACTCGGTAATGTGCCCCATCTTGGGTATTTTCCTGGGACTGTTCTATGTGTTATCTGCCTGTTTTGTGGTACAATAAAGCATTGCCCACACTGTTTTACCCTCACCCTGTGCTGTATGAGTAGCGTTTTGCCCACTAAAAAAGGAGAGCAGGAGTTTGGCAGGGGAAGAGTCCTGAGGAGATCATTTGCATATTCCCAGTGCCTTCTGGAATAAGTGAAGAGTCTCCGCGAGCTCAACGATCACTGGATTTTGGCCGTTGCAGCTGAAAAGAGGAAATCGGTAAACCGCGCGCCTATCAGCACGTGAATTTTGGCTCATTTTTCATCGATTCGAAATTTCTTTAACAATAATATGGAAGAGGCCAGGAGCCATTTGGTGAGCTGCATTTCTTGCTACATGTTCACAGACTTAACAGTGGAAAAGCCAAACTTCACCTGCCACAAATGCAAGCTTGTGTCCCTGTTGGAGGAAAAGTTGCAAAATCTCGAAGAGAGGTTAGCTACATTGAAGATCATTAAGGAAGGTGAAGAGTTCTTAGACAGAGCAGAATTATGTCTTCATGTTACAGAAAGAGAAGAAATTTGAAGTGCACCTGAAGAAACAGAGGAATGGAAACGTGACCCAGAGAAGCAGGAGGATTGGGAGGCAGTCAGCACCCATACTGCTCAGGAACCAGTACCAGGCTCTCACGCAGGAGAACGATGAAGAAATACATCAGGATAAGACTTTGCCAACAAACAGCAACCTTGTACGCCTTCAGAGTCCTCCTGGATGGAGAAAGAAAAATGTTGTGAAGAAGAAACGGAGAGTGGTGGTCATGGGGGATTCCCTGTTGAGAGGAACAGAGGCCGCTATCTGCAGACCGGATATAACTTCAAGAGAAATGTGCTGTCTTCCAGGTGCAAAAATTAAAGATGTGTCTGACAGGATATCAGGACTCTTCAGACCTACAGATGACTACCCATTCCTGCTACTACATGTGGGGACAAATGACACCGCAAGAAACGACCTGGAAACCATCTGCAGAGACTTTGAAGACTTAGGCAAGAAAGTGAAAGAACTGGGAGCGCAGGTGGTCTTCTCTTCCATCCTCCCAGTGGATGGCCATGGAACAAGGAGGTGGAATAAGATTCTGCAGGGGAACAACTGGCTACGTCGATGGTGCCGTCAGCAACGATTTGGATTTCTGGATCACGGAGTGAATTATCTGTACGATGGACTACTTGCCTGAGATGGGGTGTGAAGAAAAAATATCTCTTTCTTACTTTTTTCTTTAGTAAGAGCACAGTGAGGATAGAATGGAAAACAATATTAAATTGTGTGGATAAAGCAAATCTTGTTTACTGTTCATTCAAAAAAAGATTACAAAAATGAAGAAAAGTAAGTTCACAGCACACAGAATATAAATATTAGATTAAAAGAAGAGAAAAAACAAGCATTCATTGGTTCTTACATGTGGTCTTGAGGCATGTGGTATGTGTTGGAGATTCTCAAGGTATGAGAAATCTCCCTGTAAACGACTTAGGTCGGCTTTTATACTATTTTGACCCATAGACTTGCATTAGTGTCTATTTTTCCTGTCTCATAACCACATCTGGTGATCTGCCGCTATGTTCATAGCTTCTACCATGTTAGAACAACAGTAGTAACTTATAGAATATGTATATTAGTTTTTATGCATTACCTTTGAAAAACTTAAGCCTATGGCCTTTGACCTTTGGAACCATTTACAACCTCCAAATAGCCACATATTGACAGTTCTGACAAATGCCCTATAGTTCTGACAGAGAACAGATGTATCAGCCAAAGTACTCAGAATAGCTCAGTCACCCACTAACCAGAGTCTCTGCTTCCCTGCATATGTTAAGCAATCTATATTATTTTTTATTATAGAAATACTGATATTTTAGAGTCCCCCTGATTATGATTTGAGAAATATCATAATCCTAAACTTATTCTCTCACCATTCGTATCACATTCATTCTTTATTCTGAAAACCTTGTATCAACATCTGCTTTGAATGTCATCTGAATTCTCAAACCTATTGTAAAAATTACGTCAGAGAGTTATATTTTTTCCGTTTTAACATCTCTCTTAAAATATCCTCTTCCTTTTTCATTTCTATCTTTATATTTTTATAAATTCTCTTAATTTTACACATAATAACTATTTGATATATTATACACAGCAAAACTATAATAAACCCAGCAAAGAGCAAACAGATGAACGGCATACTAGGGCACACAAATCACCACATTACCAGACGGAGCTCTTTATCTGAAGTATTGCGGTATATGATTCAGTCAAAAAACGGAGGTGCTTGCATGAAAAAACATGAATATTTCAATGTGAAGCGAAAAAAGAAGAAATATGCAGTACTCACCGATGTAGCTGAAAAACTGTGCGTCTTTATTTCACATATTTTCCATCAAATGTGTGGACATGCAGGACGTGGAGGAATGCTAGGGGAGGGAGGTGCCGGACATCGGCCGTTTCGCGATTACTCTCTTCTATGGGTCCAGGCGAGGGGATTAGCTAAAGGTCATTCCCTTTATAGGATCACAGACCTTACTAATTAACATACATAGCAAGTTGTGAAACTAACATTTACAAAAAAATATATAGTTATACAATATACAGAGTGCAAGATACTAGTAAGGAATAAATCTTTCCATATCGATTTACAAGATAATCTATATTTTTACAATATCATAGGAAGATAATCTAAATAACTTTACATACAATTTTTTATATAACATTTTTTTATAGAAATACTGATAGACCGATCCGGTCATTTAGTCCCAAAGGACCTTGTGCGTTCGCTTTCAGGATCCATTTTGCTTCTTGTTGCAGTAAAGCTTTGTCATGGTTGCCTCCTTGAGGTGGAAAATTGACCTTTTCAATCCCTGCAAAACTCAAAATTTCTGGGTTAGCTTTCTGCACATCTTGAATATGCTTAATTAGTCGCAGTGAGCCCTTTCCTGATGTAATAGATCTATAGTGTTCACCAAAACGTATCGTAAGTGGTCTTATAGTTTTTCCAATATAAAAATAACCACATGGACAAAAAATAACATAAACCACGAATTTAGTTTGACAAGAAATGTAGTTTTGTACCTTATGTTCCATAGAGCCGAAATGTATAGAATTCCCTGTCAGATGAGGATGACAGTATTTGCAGTGACCACATTTATAATTTCCTTTTATTGATAAATCTCGTAGCCAATTTTTTTGAGGGGGACGAAGTCTATGATGTACTAATAAATCCCCTATATTATGTGCCCTCTTATATGCAAATTGAGGAACTAATTTACCATCTGTGTGTAAGGTTTTTTCTGTGTCAATGAGATGCCAGTGTTTTCTCACTGCTGCATGTATTGCTCTATCTATTGCACTATGTTTGAAACAAAAATTAAATTTTTTTGTAGGTTTGACTACACTATTTAATTTTTTAGTCCTTTCCTCTAATAAATCCATCTGAGAAAATTTTTTTACCCTTTCATATGCTTCATTTAATAAAGTCATAGGATATCCCCTTTGCAAAAAACGTTGTTTCAGCTCAGAAATTTGTTCATTAAAAATGGTTTCATCATTATTCAGTTTTCTTACTCTAGAGGCTGAGTTCACACGTGGTGTTTTTTTCGCGTTTCCGCTGCGGTTTTAACTGCGCAATTTTGCTGCGAAAACGCGAAAAATAAGCATCCCATGCATTCCTATGGGATTCCGCAATGCTGTGCTAATGCTGCTGTTTTTATCGCGGCGGAATCGCTTTGCGGTAAAAAACGCAGCATGCTCATTAATTTGCGGAATCGCGGCGAACCCGCACCCATAGGAATGTATTGTTCCGCTTACTTCCCGCATGTGGCTGTGCACACCATGCGGAAAGTAAGCAGAACAATTGCGGATGGTACCCACGGTCCGGAGGAGAGGAGACTGTCCTCCGGGCTTTGGGTACCATATCCCTGTAAAAAATAGAATTTTAAAATAAAAAATATTGTTATTCTTACCTTCCAGCGTCCCGCGCAGCCTTCCCGCCTCTCTCCACGCTTCCGTTCCCAGTAATCCTTTGCGAAAATGCCCGCGATGGCGTCCGTTCTCGCGAGTCTCGCAGTCATTCGCGCGACGTCATCGCGAATAACCGCGATCCCGTGAGAACGGACGTCATCGCGGGCATTTTCGCAAAGGATTACTTTGAACGCCTGCGCGGGACGTCGGAAGGTAAGAATAACACCATTTTTTATTTTTTTTACATTCTATCTTTTACTACTGATGCCACATAGGCAACCTCAGTAGTAAAAAGTTGGTCACACTCGTCAAACACTATGTTTGACGAGTGTGACCAACCTGTCAATCAGTTCTCCAAGCGATGCTACAGATTGCTTGGAAAACGCTAGCATTTTGCAAGCTAAATACGCTTGCAAAATGCTAGTTTTTCCGCGGGAAAATCGTGGGAATTTAAAATGCGATTTTCCCGCGGAATGGAATTCCGGAACTCTCGCGGGAATTTCCGCGAGAGTTCCGGTACGTGTGAACTTAGCCTTAGCATTTGCCTATATGGAAGTCTCTTTTTAGTGTGTAATGGGTGAGCTCTCTTATAATGTAAGTAATTATTTGTTGCTGTTTCTTTTCTAAACACTTCTGTTTTTAAAGAACCATTTTTTATTTTAAATTTGACATCAATAAAATCTATTGTGTTTCCCCCAAATGAAAATGTGAAGCGCATGTTGTCACTGTTCACATTGTTCAGGTATTTTACAAAATCTGCGAATTCTTCCTGAGAACCCCACCAGATAATAAAAATATCATCCACAAAGCGAAAATATGCTTGTAAATGTCTTAAGTGTGGATTTAGGGCTGTTTTTATATAAAACTCTTCAAATCGTGCTAGAAATAAATTTGCATAAACACAAGAGACTGGCGTGCCCATTGCTGTGCCCACCCTTTGTATGACACAAGAGACTGGAGTGCCCATTGCTGTGCCCACCCTTTGTATGACACAAGAGACTGGCGTGCCCATTGCTGTGCCCACCCTTTGTATGACACAAGAGACTGGAGTGCCCATTGCTGTGCCCACCCTTTGTATGACACAAGAGACTGGCGTGCCCATTGCTGTGCCCACCTTTTGTATATACCACTTATCCAGAAATTTGAAGGCATTATGTGTCAAAACATAATCAAGTGACTCGATAATAAAGGAAATAAAATCCTGTGATTTGTTTGTGTAAAATCTCCTTTATTGCTGCTATGCCTTTATCATGGGGGATGCGGGTATATAGACTCTCAACATCAATAGATGCAAAGGAGAAATGTGGTTGCCAATGGAAATCTTTCAATTTTTTCAATAAATCTCCTGAATCTTTTACAAAAGATGGCACAGCTTTTAGTAAAGGTTTTAGTAGCCAGTCCAAGTATTGTGAAAGTGGTTCAGTCAAAGAGTTTTCCCTGAAATTATAGGGCGACCCGGAGGCTCTTTTAAAGACTTGTGCACTTTTGGCACACTATACCAATAGGGAATTTCTGGGTATTCTGGAAAGAGTTTTTCTGCTCTCTTTTTTGATAATATCCCCAATTGAACATACTTTCTTAAAAGAGATCTTAATTTGTCCTTATATTTATGCAAAGGGTTGTCATTTAGCATACAGTAGGTATTACTATCATTCAAGTGATTTAGGGCATCTTGTATATAGTATGTCTTATCCAAAAGAACCAAATTTCCTCCTTTATCAGATCTCCTGAACACAGTATCACTCCATCCCTTCATTTCTTGCAAAGCTTTCATCTCAGATGCTCTCAAATTTTTTTCTGACATGGGATAGAGTAAAGCTTCTACATCCTTGATGACCATATCATGGAAAAGATCGATACTGTTCCCAGGAGATATAGGAGGCATGAAATTTGATTTTATTCCTCCTTTAAAAGGTATTGGTATTTCTTCATTGGAATTAACTGATTCCAGGGAGAAATCCGGTTCAGTTATACTCATTAACATTTCAACATCACTTAAGAATTGTCTGGGACAGATATCTGAATTTAGCATAAAGCCTAAAGGACCAATAGTTGGAGGTTTCTCACCTTCATGTATAGGAACAGAAACTGCAGCTGAAACACTGGAAAAAATTTTTTTAAGATGTAGCTTTCTTATACTTTTAAACAATTCAATCCTAAAATCGACATAATCAAATTTTTCTGGAATACAAAAATTTAAGCCTTTAGATAGAACTTCAGTATGTTCACTGGATAATTGGCGCTTTGAAAGGTTTATTATACGTAGATTGTCCTTGGAGGTGTTATTTCCTCCATACTTGCTTGCGTTTCTTTCCTTGATTTTGTAATTTTCCGGCCTCGTCTTGTTTTTTTCCTAAAGGGGGCGTATTATTAGAGGTAGAAGGAAAAGTAAGCATGCTTGAGTCCTCTCGATCGTCTGCAACACTTGAGTCCGAATCCGTGGTCCATCCTTCATAGTTATTTTTATGAGCCATGTTGTATCTCCGCTTTTTAGAAAAGGAGGAACGATTTTTATTCCAGGAAAAAATCATGTTATTTTCGTAGTCATTTTTATCTCTCAAAAACTTTTCTTTTTTCTTCTTCTTAATATCGATTTGTTGTAATACGAGTTTTTGAGGCTGGTTTCACATTTGCGTTTTTTAGCGCTGGAAAAAAACGCATACGTGCGCATGCGATTTTTCCCCTATATTTAACATGGGTGCGCATACCTGCGCACTTGTAAGCGCATGTATGCGATTTTCATGCGCTGCGTTTTTTTGGGGTGTGCGATGGTATTTTCCAGACGCTGCATGTTGCATTTTTTGGCCCTTGAAAAAATCGCATGCGCACGTATGCGCACGTTTTGCGCTAAAAATGGCCATTATAGCCTATGGATGCGCATACGTGCGCACTGGCATGCGCAGGTATGCGCTTTTTTAGCGCAGCGTTTTTTGGGTGGTGTCCACTTTTTATCCTAGTTAGAATCTTCTAAAGTCCAAAAAAAAAAGGCTATATAAAGGAGGTGCCTGCCAAAACTCTGCCACTACTACACTAGACAGATTGAAGAGCAGACATTCAACCAAGAACACATTATATCAGCGAAGAATGTGAGTATATTACATTATATGCCTGTCCTTTTAAATTATGTATGTACTAATGATTTTTATTATTTTTACATGCAGTATGTCTTCAGAATCGGAGTATTCCCCATCGCGGCAGGAATTGGCGCAAGCAGACCGTGAGGTGATTATTTTCGTGCATCTGGTAAGTATATCTGCTGCTTCTCCAAATCTCTTACGTTTTTTTCAACTTTCAGACATCGTCATCATCATCTGCGGACGGGAATAGTGAGGGCGAACAGCAGGAGCAGCGAAGCCAAGTCCCGGTGGTGATACGTAATGTAAGTATCAAATGATTTGTAATGTTTTTTTTTTTTTTTATCTTCTATTTTTACTCTTTTTTTTTTTTCTTTTTTTGTAACTTTTTAGTCAATTTAAATTTGATTATTCTAATGAATGTGTTTTGTCTAGGTTCCACAACGGGATGAAGACGTCTACCTGGATAATGAGCAGCTCATCAGCCTGGTCCAGGAGCGTTCGCCGTTGTGGGACAGCCGTGACCGGCTGTACAAGGACAATGTGGTGACACGGCGGCTATGGAATGAGGTGGCCGCAGCGTTGATGGATGGCTGGGACAGCGCCACAGCATCCGCCAAAAAGGCGTTTAGTGAGTATTTCCCTGCTCTGTATTGTGCCGCAGTGACTGTTGTCCTTGACGGCACTGTTGGGTTTCGTGCTAGGCGTATTCTAGCAGGAAACCCAACAGTGTCATCGTGGTCTACAGTGACTGCTTTGAGTATTGTATTGCTACATTGTGCCGCAGTGACTGTTGTCCTTGACGGCACTGTTGGGTTTCGTGCTAGGCGTATTCTAGCAGGAAACCCAACAGTGTCATCGGGGTCTACAGTGACTGCTTTGAGTATTGTATTGCTACATTGTGCCGCAGTGACTGTTGTCCTTGACGGCACTGTTGGGTTTCGTGCTAGGCGTATTCTAGCAGGAAACCCAACAGTGTCATCGTGGTCTACAGTGACTGCTTTGAGTATTGTATTGCTACATTGTGCCGCAGTGACTGTTGTCCTTGACGGCACTGTTGGGTTTCGTGCTAGGCGTATTCTAGCAGGAAACCCAACAGTGTCATCGTGGTCTACAGTGACTGCTTTGAGTATTGTATTGCTACATTGTGCCGCAGTGACTGTTGTCCTTGACGGCACTGTTGGGTTTCGTGCTAGGCGTATTCTAGCAGGAAACCCAACAGTGTCATCGTGGTCTACAGTGACTGCTTTGAGTATTGTATTGCTACATTGTGCCGCAGTGACTGTTGTCCTTGACGGCACTGTTGGGTTTCGTGCTAGGCGTATTCTAGCAGGAAACCCAACAGTGTCATTGTGGTCTACATTGACTGCTTTGAGTATTGTATTGCTACATTGTGCCGCAGTGACTGTTGTCCTTGACGGCACTGTTGGGTTTCGTGCTAGGCGTATTCTAGCAGGAAACCCAACAGTGTCATCGTGGTCTACAGTGACTGCTTTGAGTATTGTATTGCTACATTGTGCCGCAGTGACTGTTGTCCTTGACGGCACTGTTGGGTTTCGTGCTAGGTGTATTCTAGCAGGAAACCCAACAGTGTCATCGGGGTGTACAGTGACTGCTTTGATTATTGTATTGCTAAATTGTGAAGCAGTGACTGTTGTACTTGACGGCACTGTTTTTTTTTATCAACAGTGGACAAAGTCCGAACACGTTGGCGTTCGATCAAGGACCGCTTCAACAGTGATGTTCGTGCTGAGGGCCAGGTTCGCAGTGGATCTGCGTCAAGGACCAGAACTAGATACCGTCACTATCACGCGTTGCAGTTCCTAAGACCGGTCCTTGCCACAAGATCGTAAGTATTATACATTTTGGGTTTTTATTTTTATTAATCTGTGTTTTTCTAATCCACAGCTGATGCTTCTTGTAAAGGCATGGTAGTAATGATTTTCCTTTCTTCCACAGCACCTGGAGCAGCACCCTGCAACCTGGCCCTGGAGCGGTCCTTCGTCGGACGTCCTCTGACCCGTCCCAGCCATCCGACAGCCAGGAAGCACCTTGCAGGTCCCACACACACACAGCTGGTGACCAGGAAGCTGGGCCATCAGGTGTTCCCCTGTCCCAGGTCTCTGCCACTGGTTATGCGGGCACTACCCGCCAGCGGCAGAGGGCCTTGGACAGGAATGTCTTGCCCGAGTTTATGCATTTGAGCGAGACATTTAATTCCAGCCTCAAGTCACTGTCCGACAGAGTTGAAAGCGGTTTTGCACTGATGGAACGTGGTTTTAACCACTTTGAACACCGCTTCAATTCTGTAGAACAGCGCCTTGACCGTCTGGAGGCCGACCTCAACAGACCAGCACACCATTTTTTTAGTAAGATTGAAAAGGGCATGGCAGAACACCTTAGTCCTGATCAACAGCTGAATGTGCTGCAGGCCTGCAACAATGCTTTCTTGCAGGCTATGCAGCATAATCGGTACGGTCAGCAGTCAGTGGTGTCCTTTCCACCTGTGCCACCATTGACTCGCTTCACCTCACTACCGACTTGTGCTGCATACCACTGCACGGACACCTCTCTTCAAAGGCTGGACACCCACCGTTACACCACCACAAGTCTGAGTGCAGCTGGTCACTTCACCGACACCACCATGGCAAGCGCTGCTCCTGTCTGGAGCACCACCGCCAATCCCATGCATGCGTGGAGCTCAGCCACCACTAGGCAAACATGGAACAGCCCTGCCGCTACAACAACATGTAGTAGCCCTGCCACCACCACTCTGCAAACCTGGGCCATCACTGCCGCCACCAGTCCTCCTGCAAGGACGAGCACTGAACAAGAAGAGCAGCATCAGCCACCTCAGCAGCAGCAGCCAACTCAGCAGACGCCACCTCAGCAGCAGCAGCCACCTCAGCAGCAGCCGCCACCTCAGCAGCAGCAGCAACCACCTCAGCAGCAGCCGCCACCTCAGCAGCAGCAGCAACCACCTCAGCAGCAGCAACCACCTCAGCAGCAGCTGCCACCTCAGCAGCAGCCGCCACCTCAGCAGCAGCCGCCACCTCAGCAGCAGCCGCAACCTCTGCAGCAGCAGCCGCCACCTCAGCAGCAGCAGCCATACCAGCAGACGGGGGACCTACATTCCATATTTGCCCCTACTTCAAGGCGAAATCAATCAAGGCGGGCATTGGGCCAAAGTCGGTCCAGGCACACAAGCCTACGGCGACATGCCATTACAACTAATGTAACTGAACAGATTTCCTCTCCTACAAGTGTTCCAAGTTTAATTCCCTTAACTGGACTACCTTCCCCCACAAGTTTTGTTGCCCCTTCCCCTCAAACACCGTCTTCAACTGCAAGTGTTGCATATTCCCTGCACACCCCCAAATTGAAACCATCTGCCCCCAAACGCCGTAAAAAATAATTTTTAAATTTTTTTTTTGTGATAAAAAATAAATTTACATTTGTGGTTCACCATTAATAAGTTTCATTAATGTTGTTTGCGCCGCTCACACACACTGATGGGTAAATACATGTTAAAAACCAACCCAAGGGCTAGTATAGTCATATGTGAAATAACATGGACTAGTATAGTCATTCAAAGGCCTAGTGTAATAACTCTAGTTTTACAAAATAGAATCTGGTTTCATGAAAAACAAACTGTTGAAACTTGTCTAAAAAATAAGTTTCTTTCTAGTTTCACCAGTTTGTTTTTGGTGAAACAAGATGCTAGTTGTTAAAAATCGAGTTATTACAGTAGGCCTTGGTATGACTATACTAGGCCGTGGTATTTCACATATACTACTAGCCCCAAGGCCTAGTATACTCATATTTGAAATACCACGGCCTAGTATAGTCATTCCAAGGCCTAGTGTAATAACTCTAGTTTTACAAAATAGAATCTGGTTTCATGAAAAACAAACTGTTGAAACTTGTCTAAAAAATAAGTTTCTTTCTAGTTTCACCAGTTTGTTTTTGGTGAAACAAGATGCTAGTTGTTAAAAATCGAGTTATTACAGTAGGCCTTGGTATGACTATACTAGGCCGTGGTATTTCACATATACTACTAGCCCCAAGGCCTAGTATACTCATATTTGAAATACCACGGCCTAGTATAGTCATTCCAAGGCCTAGTGTAATAACTCTAGTTTTACAAAATAGAATCTGGTTTCATGAAAAACAAACTGTTGAAACTTGTCTAAAAAATAAGTTTCTTTCTAGTTTCACCAGTTTGTTTTTGGTGAAACAAGATGCTAGTTGTTAAAAATCGAGTTATTACAGTAGGCCTTGGTATGACTATACTAGGCCGTGGTATTTCACATATACTACTAGCCCCAAGGCCTAGTATACTCATATTTGAAATACCACGGCCTAGTATAGTCATTCCAAGGCCTAGTGTAATAACTCTAGTTTTACAAAATAGAATCTGGTTTCATGAAAAACAAACTGTTGAAACTTGTCTAAAAAATAAGTTTCTTTCTAGTTTCACCAGTTTGTTTTTGGTGAAACAAGATGCTAGTTGTTAAAAATCGAGTTATTACAGTAGGCCTTGGTATGACTATACTAGGCCGTGGTATTTCACATATACTACTAGCCCCAAGGCCTAGTATACTCATATTTGAAATACCACGGCCTAGTATAGTCATTCCAAGGCCTAGTGTAATAACTCTAGTTTTACCAAATAGAATCTGGTTTCATGAAAAACAAACTGTTGAAACTTGTCTAAAAAATAAGTTTCTTTCTAGTTTCACCAGTTTGTTTTTGTTGAAACAAGATGCTAGTTGTTAAAAATCGAGTTATTACAGTAGGCCTTGGTATGACTATACTAGGCCGTGGTATTTCACATATACTACTAGCCCCAAGGCCTAGTATACTCATATTTGAAATACCACGGCCTAGTATAGTCAATTCAAAGGCCTAGTGTAATAACTTTTAATGGAGCAGATTACATTCATCCACTCAATGCTGACTTGTATTCCCCATGGACTTTCATTGGGGTTGGGTTTTGAGTGTTGTGTTTTGAGAAAATCACATACTTTGTTTTAAACTATTTGCACAATTTTATCTTGAAAAAAAATGGTTTCCTGATTCATGGCCTGCAGCTTTGCTCATTCCAATATATTTCACGCAGACTAGCAATGCTGCATTTTAACTCGTATGTGTATTTACCTGCCCAGGTGTGTGAACATAACAAAATTCAGTTATACATGGGAAGTTTTTTAATTAATCGGAGTTTAAAAAATATAGTGCACTCAGTAATGGTATCAAATAAGGATTTTTATTACCATAAACAACAACATTACACCATTTCATCTTGCCAGTGCACCCGTCCTACATCAGAAATAAAGTAGGCCGCAAATTTGTCCCTCATTTGGCCAACTTCAACGGATGACCTGAGAGTGTGCTGAGTGAATTCAGGCAATGGGTTAGGAGCATCATCGTCCAGTTCAAAGGTCGGGTGCTCTTTAGCCATCACAAAGTTATGTAGAACCACACAGGCCTTCACCACCTCATCGACTGTTTCAAGTTTAAGATTAATGGCCGTGCCCAGAATTCGCCATCTGGAAACAAGAATCCCAAAAGCACACTCGACAGTTCTTCTGGCCCTGGTCAGCCTGTAATTAAAAATTTTTTTGGTGTGGTCCAAGTCCCGGCTGGAGTAGGGTTTCAGTAAGTTTCCGCACATTTGAAAAGCCTCATCGCCAACCATTACAAAGGGCAGTGGCGGAGCTTCGGTGTGAGGAAGAGGCCGTGGCATAGGGAAATTAAATTGGTTGCCATACAACCTCCGGCCCATGTCTGAGTTTTTAAAAGCCTGCGAGTCATTACCACGGCCAAATGCTCCAATGTCCACTGCTACAAACATACATCCGGCATCCGCAATTGCAATGAGTACTATTGAAAAGTACTTTTTGTAATTATAGTACTCAGATCCCGTTCTTTGGGGTTTGATGATCCGTATGTGTTTCCCATCAACAGCTCCCAAACAGTTGGGAAAATTGCATACTGTCCAGAATTTGTCAGCAATTTCCATCCACTTTTCAGCGGTGGGCAGGGGCATAAATTCTGGGCAAAGAACATTCCAGAGAGCCCGGCAGGTGTCAGCAACAATTCCAGACAAGGTAGAGATTCCAATACGGTACTGGAAGTGTAGTGAGGATAGGGTTTCTCCAGTCGCCAGGAATCTGTGAACAGACAAAGAAGTAAAATTAATATTTATGTATATTATTTTTAAAAACTATAAAAAAAATATTAGTACATTCACGAAAACTAATTACCCAAGGTTTTGAATACTAAATTTACAAAAAAAAACATCAGACCACACCCCTTTGTTTTTAAAACATACCGTAATGTCACCAGTAGCCGTTCCTCAGGAGGAATCGCACGACGGAGCTGTGTGTCCTGTCTCCGGATGGATTGTTGGACACGAGCAAGCAAATCCATGAAACTTTCGTGGGACATCCGGATATAATCTGTAAATTTCTCCGGGTTTGACTGGAGCTCGCTGTAGAGGGTATGGTATGCCCCACGGCTCTCCCGGAGTTCAACAATCGGATGTATCCACATACGCCGCCGTCTTCGCTGCCTCTCTCTCTTCCTTTGTTCATGGCAAGCAACTGCATACGCCTGAGCCATCGCGATGTCCAAATCCAAGTTGAAGTGAAAACTCTTCCAGCGCAGATCCATGGTCACGAGAAGAATCAAGCAAATGTGAAGAATACTGTAGACAGGGTGTATATATATTAACATACCACACCCACAATGAAGTCCCATTGGTCTTGTGTGTTGTTGAATGGTTGTTTTTTCTTTTTTGTGGGGTTTTTCCAAAATCTGTAAAAAAACGCAAACGCACAAAAAACGCATACAAACGCGCAAAAACGCTGCGTTTTTTTCCTGCATGCGCATTAAAATGCTGGAAAAAAACGCAGCGTTTGTATGCATTTGTATGCGTTTTTTTAATGCGTTTTTTTGCGGGAAAAACGCGCTGCAAAAAAAAGCAAGTGTGAAACTAGCCTTATCCAATTTTTTGTAAAAATGTGTATTTTGGTTTTCTGTGTAGCGTGACTTTATTTCTGATTTCGCTTTCTCCAACTGTTCAGTCAGATGATCATACTCCTGCTCATTTTTCTCTGCTACCAATTGTAATAAATTGAGAGAACATTGGTGAAGGAGATCAGTCCATTTCTTTTGGAAAATAGGATCATCTTGAAATTGTGAAATTTCCTTGAAGATACGTAAACCTCTCGGGACTCTCTTGCATTCAGTGTATGATTTCAATGATTTTACAGTCCAGAATGATCGGATTTCTCTCTCAGCTAATGATTGTATTTTAAATTCAAGTGATCTTGTGCTGATAATATGCAGCTCTTCCTTACGATTGCATCCTCTCGTCCTGCTAAAAGTCCCTGTTCAACCGCATTCATATCAGAAAGCTCCATATTTACGTCTGTGTCCATAGTATAGATAAAAAGTGAGTGAAATAAACCCTGTGCTCAGTTCAATTACACAAGTTGAATGATCCCAGCAAAGAGCAAACAGATGAACGGCGTACTAGGGGGCACAAATCACCACATTACCAGACGGAGCTATTTATCTGAAGTATTGCGGCATATGGTTCAGTCAAAAAATGGAGGTGCTTGTATGAAAAAACATGAATATTTCAATGTGAAGCAAAAAAAGAAGTATGCAGCACTCACCAATGTAGCTGAGTTTTGCAGGGATTGAAAAGGTCAATTTTCCACCTCAAGGAGGTGACCATGACAAAGCTTTATTGCAACAAGAAGCAAAATGGATCCTGAAAGCGAATGCACAAGGTCCTTTGGGACTAAATGACCGGATCGATCTATCAGTATTTTTATAAAAAATGTTATATAAAAAATTGTATGTAAAGTTATTTAGATTATCTTCCTATGATATTGTAAAAATATAGATTATCTTGTAAATCGATATGGAAAGATTTATTCCTTACTAGTATCTTGCACTCTGTATATTGTATAACTATATTTTTTTTGTAAATGTTTGTTTCACAACTTGTTATGTATGTTAATTAGTAAGGTCTGTGATCCTATAAAGGGAATCACCTTTAGCTAATCCCCTCACCTGGACCCGTAGAAGCGAGTAATCGTGAAACGGCCGTTGTCCGGCACCTCCCTCCCCTAGCACCTAGCATTCCTCCACGTCCTGCATGTCCACACATTTGATGGAAATTATGTGAAATAAAGACGCACAGTTTTTCAGCTACATCGGTGAGTGCTGCATATTTCTTCTTTTTTTGCTTCACATTGAAATATTCATGTTTTTTCATGCAAGCACCTCCATTTTTTGACTGAATCATATGCCGCAATACTTAAGATAAATAGCTCCGTCTGGTAATGTGGTGATTTGTGTGCCCTAGTATGCCGTTCATCTGTTTGCTCTTTGCTGGGATCAGACTACAGGGGAATGCAGATGCCCTGTCCAGAGTTCACTGTATGTCATGTGTCCACCCCTTAGGGTTGAACATAGGAGGGAGGTACTGTATGTGGTACAGTAAAGGGTGTTTTACTGGATGGAAGATACATTTCTCCCAGCAGGTTAATGTTTGGCTGGGTTTTTCCCTAAAGGCAGGACCTGCGATGATGTCATGGTCACGTGATCATCAGCCCATGTGATGTTTACCTCACTTGTAGGAGGGGTTATGGGCTATGTAATGGAGGTTGATGTTTGGCACATGGTGAGTGTGTGTCTGGAAGTTACAGGACCTTGGCTGGACTTAGCCTGGACACGTACACAGGATCCCCGTGCTGCAGGACTATAGCAGCAAGACTCTCAACAACCATGGGAATGGCACCTGGCAGATGCCGCGGACCTGTCAGCCGCTTAGTTAAGCCCGTCTCGTGCAAGTGGTGAGTATGGGACCAGTGGTTCTCCAAGCTGGAGTATATTTCTGTTTTTCCTTACTTTCTGTTAATCTGCTGTTTACAACGTGACATTAAACCACTGAAATTGGACTTTAAGCCTGTGTGTTGCCTCGTTACTGCAGCCCTGCCATTACCTACCAGAGTGAATCCCTACACCTCCTTAAAACTATTGCACAGAGTCTATTTGGTGGTCTTGTACAATGGTTTCTGGGTTTTGGGATAAGGTGAAGCGTCTGATAGCACAGATGTATGGTGGACCGGTTGTTCTGGAACCTTCTACCCTTTTACTGGGAACCAGGCCTTCCCGGCTTCCAAAAAGCTTTCAGAAGCTAGTAAACTACTTATGTATGGCCACTAAAATCCACATTGCGGCAAAGTGGAAGTCGCCCTCACTGTCAATACAGTTGTGGCCAAAAGTATTGACACCTCTGCAATTCTGTCAGATAATACTCAGTTTCTTCCTGATAATGATTGCAAACACAAATTCTTTGGTGTTATTATCTTCATTTAATTTGTCTTAAATGAAAAAACACAAAAAGAATTGTCCTAAAGCCAAATTGGATATAATTCCACACCAAACATAAAAAAGAGGGTGGACAAAAGTATTGGCACTGTTCGAAAAATCAAGTGATGCTTCTCTAATTTGTGTGATTAACAGCACCTGTAACTTACCTGTGGCACCTAACAGGTGTTGGCAATAACTAAATCACACTTGCAGCCTGTTGACATGGGTTAAAGTTGACTCAACCTCTGTCCTGTGTCCTTGTGTGTACCACATTGAGCATGGAGAAAAGAAAGAAGACCAAAGAACTGTCTGAGGACTTGAGAAACCAAATTGTGAGGAAGCATAAGCAATCTCAAGGCTACAAGTCCAGAATGTTCCTGTGTCTACCGTGCGCAGTGTCATCAAGAAGTTTAAAGCCCATGGCACTGTGGCTAACCTCCCTAGATGTGGATGGAAAAGAAAAATTGACAAGAGATTTCAACGCAAGATTGTACAGATGTTGGATAACTCGACTAACATCCAAACAAGTTCAAGCTGCCCTGCAGTCCGAGGGTACAACAGTGTCAACCCGTACTATCTGTCGGCATCTGAATGAAAAGGGACAGTAAGGTAGGAGACCCAGGAAGACCCCACTTCTTACCCCGAGACATAAAAAAGCCAGGCTGGAGTTTGCCAAAACTTGCCTGAAAAAGCCTAAAACGTTTTGGAAGAATGTTCTCTGGTCAGATGAGACAAAAGTAGAGCTTTTTGGGCAAAGGCATCAACATAGTGTTTACAGGAGAAAAAAAGAGGCATTCAAAGAAAAGAACATGGTCCCTACTGTCAAACATGGCGGAGGTTCCCTGATGTTTTGGGGTTGCTTTGCTGCCTCTGGCACTGGAATGCTTGACCATGTGCATGGCATTATGAAGACTACCAACAAATTTTGCAGCATAATGTAGGGCCCAGTGTGAGAAAGCTGGGTCTCCCTCAGAGGTCATGGGTCTTCCAGCAGGACAATGACCCAAAACACACTTCAAAAAGCACTAGAAAATGGTTTGAGAGAAAGCACTGTAGACTTCTAAGATGGCCAGCAATGAGTCCAGACCTGAATCCCATAGAACACCTGTGGAGAGATCTAAAAATGGCAGTTTGGAGAAGGCACCCTTCAAATATCAGGGACCTGGAGCAGTTTGCCAAAGAAGAATGGTCTAAAATTCCAGCAGAGCATTGTAAGAAACTCATTGATGGTTACCGGAAGCGGTTGGTCGCAGTTATTTTGGCTAAAGGTTGTGCAACCAAGTATTAGGCTGAGGGTACCAATACTTTTGTCTGGCCCATTTTTGGAGTTTTGTGTGAAATGATCAATGTTTTGATTTTTGCTTCATTCTCTTTTGTGTTTTTTTTCATTTAAGACAAATTAAATGAAGATAATAATACCAAAGAATTTGTGTTTGCAATCATTTTCAGGAAGAAACTGAGTATTATCTGACAGAATGGCAGGGGTGTCAATACTTTTGGCCACAACTGTATCTATGAACGACATTATGTTATTCTCATTTGTGGCCCCAGCGTTTCTTATAGAATAAATGCCTTTCTCAGACAGTCCTGTAGTAATTACTTTGTTCTCACGGTTTGTAGGAGGGTTCGTTATCAGTATAAGTGCGAGAGATGAGAGACCGACGACTGCAGTTTTACCCTGTGTGTCCGGCGTCAGTTTTACAGTGTGAGAGATGCGGGGTCTGTGACCGAAGCTGGGGGTAAAGGGGTGTATACAGCATACACAGAGGGGTCTGTGACCGAAGCTGGGGGTATACGGGTGTATACAGCATACATAGAGGTCTGTGACCGAAGCTGGGGGTATACGGGTGTATACAGCATACATAGGGGTCTGTGACCAAAGCTGGGGGTATACGGGTGTATACAGCATACACTGAGGGGTCTATGACCGAAGCTGGGGGTATACGGGTGTATACAGCATACACAGAAGGGTCTATGACCGAAGCTGGGGGTATACGGGAGTATAAAGAGCACACTGAGGGGGTCTGTGACCAAAGCTGGGGGAATACAGGTGTATACAGCGTACACTGAGGGGTCTGTGACTGAAGCTGGGGGTATACGGGTGTATACAGCGTACACAAGGGTCTGTGACTGAAGATGGGGGTGTACAGAGTACACAGAGGGGTCCACACAAACGCGGTTTTGCTCAGTACACCTCGTACACACAGCTCCGCTATGTACACTCGTACACACACGGCTCCGCTCCGTACACCTCATACACACGGCTCCGCTCCGTACACCTCGTACACGCACGGCTCCGCTCCGTACACCTCGTACACACGCAGCTCCGCTCCGTACACCTCGTACACGCGCGGCTCCACTCCGTACACCTCGTACACGCGCGGCTCCGCTCCGTACACCTCGTACATGCGCAACTCCGCTCCGTACACCTCGTACACATGCGGCTCCGCTTCGTACACACAGGGCTCCGCTCCGTACACCTCGTACACACGCGGCTCCGCTCCGTACACCTCGTACACACACGGCTCCGCTCCGTACACCTCGTACACACACGGCTCCGCTCCGTACACCTCGTACACACAGGGCTCCGCTCCGTACACCTCATACACACACAGCTCCGCTCCGTACACCTTGTACACACGCGGCTCCGCTCCGTACACCTCATACACACACGGCTCTGCTCCGTACACCTCGTACACACACGCGGCTCCGCTCCGTACACCTCGTACACATACGGCTCCGCTCCGTACACCTCGTACACACACGGCTCCGCTCCGTACACCTCATACACACACG
Organism: Dendrobates tinctorius; assembly: GCF_039654945.1. Lineage (NCBI taxonomy): Eukaryota > Metazoa > Chordata > Amphibia > Anura > Dendrobatidae > Dendrobates > Dendrobates tinctorius. Next base: position 1,367,000 of record NW_027361988.1, on the reverse strand, counting down.
GCTCCGCTCCGTACACTTCGTACACACACGGCTCCGCTCCGTACACCTCGTACACACACGGCTCCGCTCCGTACACCTCGTACACGCGCGGCTCTGCTACATCCACCCTGTAAACCCCACCTGACCCCACACATAAACTTCCCCTCATCCAGCACCATGACAACCAGCACAGCAGAGTCCTGCACACACTGAGGCCCCTGATCATGTGACCCCTGACTCCTCCCCTCCTGTGACCTCATCACAGGTCCTGTGCGCACAGAGCAGCTGTAGAAATCTCCGGCCTCGGGGGTCTCACCAGACTTCGCTCTTTTCTTGCAGGGGCCGCAGTGGATTTCATCCTGGATCCATAGAGCTGAATAGAGGAGCGATGTTCCTTCACTCTGATGGGAATTGATGGTGACGTTTGTCCAACGTCCACGTTACCGAGTAAATCCCCCCAGGACTGCAGCCGGTAAAGACCCCGATATCCACAGGTGTCCCCTCTAATTGGGGGAAAGGGATAGAAAAGCCTCTTATCCCGAGGGGAAACCCTGTACATGGAGACATCGGCCTCAGATCTCTCCTGTCCTGTTCTTCCAGAGAAGCCTCAAACTTCTGTGTGTGACTCAGAGCTGAGATCTAACGGGAGAGAAGATTCCAGTGCGGGGAAGACGGGAAACCTTCATATAGACGGCCGGTGGGGATGGAGGCAGTGACCGACTCTGGCCACATCTGTCTCTAGAGCCGTAGTAGAAGATGAAGATGTCGTCCTCATCATGAAGGAGTTATTTCTCATGTCGCGTGTAATGAATATCTCCTGCAGTATTGCTAATGCCGATTCCAGTGTCGGTAATGAGACGAGAATTAGCGTTATGGAAGATGAGTCTATGAGGAACGTGTTCAGCTGCCGACTCCGAGGAGGAAACTGCTTGTTGTCTGTGGCCTAAATATATAGGTTTTATTAGTAGATGTCAGGGAAGAAAACTAAACCCTGTAAGATAATAAATCTCCTCATATGTTTCCCTTATTATCTCCAGTAATTGTATTATTACACAGGATTCTTATGATGTTACATCGGATCATCTTCTCATTCAGGTCTCTACAATATCGGATCCTCTCAGTGAAGATCTTCTACAGAAGAAAATTTTCCTGATTTACCCATCAAGGATGGATATGGACAGAGACAAGATGGCGGAGAGGATGTTACACCTCACCCTAGAGATCCTCTTCCGTCTCACTGGAGAGGTGAGAGATTCTGATGGCGTCACATTACATCATTCTTATCTATGGGAATAACAGATGGACAGAACTGGAGAGGTGAGGACTCTGGAAATGTCTGTAGTGAGATTTATTAATGTGTCTCTCCATAACCAGGATTACACAGTGGTGAAGAAGACCTCTAGTGACCGCTGTCAGGACCCTGTGTCTGAGGGATGGGGAAGACCCCTGAGCCCAATCACGGGGCCTCCACCTCACCCCCTGATCCATGAGGACATCAATGACCAGAAGATCCTAGACCTCATCTACAAGATGATTAAGCTGCTGACTGGAGAGGTGACACTGCTGGGAATGCTGGGACATTATACAGTAACACTATGAAGGGATCGGGGGGATGACGGTATCATTGTATGTGTCAGGTTCCTATAAGGTGTCAGGATGTCGCTGTCTATTTCTCCATGGAGGAGTGGGAGTATTTAGAAGGACACAGAGATCTGTACAAGAACGTCATAATGGAGGTTCCCCGGCCCCTCACATCACCAGGTAATAGACAGGACTAAATACACATGGCCTATAATTATCTGTATGTAGAGAATGAATTCAGTCCCTGTATGTGTTTCCTCCAGATCTATCCAGTAAGAGGACAACACCAGAGAGATGTCCCCGTCCTCTTCTTCCACAGGACTGTAACCAAGAAGATCCCAGTGCTCCTCAGGATCATCAGGTAGATGGAGAGAAGGTGTCAGGAGATCTCCCCTATGATGTGTAGACGGCTGTGAAGGTCTTGTGCTCAGTCTTGTTTTATCCACCAGTATTATATGTTTTATACTTGTGTAATGAGAGCGGTGGAGATGGCAGGATTAGAGCTGATCATAGATGGGACTTCTCCATCTGTCTGTGACTTTTACAATATTTGTTTCAGGGTGAAGATCTGACCCATATTAATACTACAGAGACATATGTGAGGGGTGATGAGCGGTGTAAAGAGGAGATTCCCACATATGACTACCCAGGTGAGTAGGGACCACTGAATGTAGAGAAGTCACAGATTCCTCTCAGTCACCAGCTGTGGCTGCTTTATCGGTGGTGTAGTCCGGCCATATTACCATGATCACCATTTTGCCTCTAGACCACAACATTCTCCTCCACCCAAAACTGTTCAAATGACTTTGGGCATTGAAAGCCCTTTTCTATAGAACTTACAACCAATTACATTGTTTTCGATCCTAAGGAATTCAGATTACTGCACAATCTCTCCTGAAATGGGGAGCAATATTATTTCCTCTAATCTTCTGGTCAGGATCCATAGTAGCTCCAATGGTCCACCATAAATGAGGGCAACTCTGGTTTACTGTTGTGTAATCTGTATTTGTAGTTTTCAGTTAATGAGATTCTCGTGCTCTGGGGCGGGGCTGTTGGTGGGGCTGTGGGTGGGGCTGTGGGCGGGGCTTTATGTGGTGCTCTGATTACATATTCATCTGTATCGGCTTATGACAGGTCGCTGACCCCTCACTGACCTGCCCCCATTATTACATAATGCATATAATAGCATTGATATTATTGGTGATAATGCCTATAATATTGTGGCTATTGTGAGGCTTAGAAAGAAATTACATCCAGCACAATGTCACCGGTGATGGCGGCGCCTGCGCAGTAGCCTCTATATCAACTATATCAAATTTTTTTTGTTAGGAAGTTATAAGGGTTAAAAGTTGACCAGCGATTTCTCATTTTTACAACAAAATTTACAAAACCATTTTTTTAGGGACCACCTCACATTTGAAATGAGTTTGGGGGGTCAATATGACAGAAAATACCCAAAAGTGACACCATTCTAAAGAGTGCACCCCTCAAGGGGCTCAAAACCACATTCAAGAAGTTTATTAACCCTTCAGGTGCTTCACTGGAATGAATGAAATGTGGAAGGAAAAAATAAACATTTACTTTAATTTTCTTTCACAAAAATTTTCCTTTAGACCTATTTTTTTTTCACTTTCGCCAGGGTAACAGGAGAAAATGGACGATACGTTTTGTTGTGCAATTTCTCCTGAGCATGCCGATACCCCATATGTTGGGGAAATCTACTGTTTGGGCGCACGGCAGGGCTCGGAAGGGAAGGAGCGCCATTTGACTTTTTGAATGTAAAATATGCTGGAATAATTAGTGGTTGCCATGTCGTGTTTGTCGAGCCCCTGATGTGCCTAAACAGTGGAAACCCCCAACAAGTGACACCATTTTAGAAACTAGACCCCTTAGGGAACTTATCCAGATGTGTATTGAGCACCTTCAACCCACAGGTGCTTCACAGAAGTTTATAACATGGCGCCATGCAAATAAAAAAAAAAATACGATTTTTCACAAATCTTTTTAGCTCCATATTTTGCATTTTCATAAGGGGAACAGGAGAAATTGCTCCATACAATTTGTTGTGCAATTTCTCCTGAGCTCGCCGATACCCCACATGTGGGAGAATACCACTGTTTCGGCGCATGGCATGGCTTGGAAGGGAAGCTGCGCTGTATTGGAGAGCAGATTTTGCTGGAAGTGTTTGTGGGTGACATGTCACATTGTCAGAGCCCCTGAGGTGCCAGAACAGCATAAGCCCCAAAAGTGACTGCATTTTACCAAATACTACCCTGAATGAGTTCTTCTAGTGGTGCAGTGAGCATACTGACCCCACAGCTGTTCCATAGAAAATTATACCATTGGGCAGTGAAGAAAAAATAATTACTGTATTTTTTGGACTATAAGACGCACCCCAAATTTTCAAAAGGAAAATAGGGGAGAAAAATGTGCAAAATGGGGGTCCATCTTACATCCGAATTCAGCTTACCGGGGGGGTGGAATCAGCACAGGTGCAAGAGTGGTCACAGACGTTGTTCGGTGGTCCAGGCTGGTGCGGTGGCCTCCGGAAGCTCCCATTCCAGGCTGGTGTGGCAGCGGTGCTCTGTGCTTGGGTGGAAGTGCTCTGCGTTGGGTCGGCAGCGCTCCACCTGTGGCGGCGGCAGCGCTCTGTGCTGGGGCAGCGGCACTCTGTGCTGCGTGGGGGGCTTTGCCGCCATTTTGTCAAAGCCTTAAGCCCCTGCAGCTCCATTGCTGTGATGCGATGGCCTCCGGGAGAATGGCAGGTGGGGGCGGCACATGCTCAGATTTAGATCTCGGCAACGAGATCTCGGGGCGAGATCTGAATCTGAGCATGCGCCGTTCACAGCGGCCATTTTTCTGGAGACCACCGCATCGTAACAATGAAACTGCAGGGGTCTCTGGACTTTGACAAAATTCCAGTGGAGCCCTCCACGCAGCACAGAGCGCCGCCGCAACAGCATTTGTAAGTAAATTCCTACTATAAGACGCATCCCCATTTCCCCACTAAATTTTTTGGCAAAAAGTGCGACTTATAGTCTGAAAAATATGGTACATTTTTATCACTAAAATGTTGTTTTAACCCCAGATATTACATTGGAAATTAGGTAGATAGGTAAATGTTCACTACACCCATAGATGAATTCACAGAGGGGGGTCATTTCTAATTCCCAGAGGGGTGTCATTTCTAAAATGGGGTCACTTCAGGGGGGATTCTGCTGTTGTGGCACTTTGGAGAGCCGCTAAGTGCTAGAACAACAGAATCCCCCCTGAAGTGACCCCATGTTGGAAATGACACCCCTCTGGGAATTCATCTATGAATATAGTGACCATTTTCTCCTCATGGATGATTTCCAGAAACTCGTAGTGGAAGTTTTAGAGCAAAAATTGCAAAAATGTCATTGTAGTGCCCAATATATTGTGCCCAGCTTGTGTCTCTGGAGACCTCCCCCCACCTACCCCCGGAAATTGTTACGTCAGCTCTACTCAAATGTGTCTGTCACTAAATAAACCAAATGCTTGAATGTCAAAAGAGTTCAAAAACGTGGTTCTGTGTGGAAGATTGTAAAGCCGTCATGGAGGCATAAGGCTGGCAGTGATGGGCATTGTGGGTAATAATAGCGGGGATCATGCCTCATTCCTCTCTAGGAGCATACACGACATCTTCTCTGGGGGTTCTTTCTTGTTTCAGTTACTGGGATGAGTGCAATAAAATGTCGCTCAGTGAGTCTTCTGACGTCTTAAGATTATAAAGGATTGGTGGGGACAAAATTCTCAAAAACAAGATTTTCAGTGACCTTTTCCTGATAATCAAGGAAAGTATCTGCATTTCCGGCTTTTTTGTATAACACAAAAGAATTATATGTGGCCACCTGAAACAAATACATGACTAACTTTTTATACCAGATATATGATTTTCTTGATACCTGGTATGGCTGTAGAACCTGATCTGCAAGGTCCACACCCCCATATATTTGTTGTAGTCAATGACAGACACAGGTTTTGGAGTAGTGGATCCCTGTTGGTCTGCAGTGGCCCTTGTGGCATCTGTGTGGATCGAGCTCAGGATAAAAATATCTTTATCCTTAAGGCCCCGTCTCACTAAGCAATCTTGGTAGCGAGATCGCTGCTGAGTCACAACTTTAGTGACGTAACAGCGATCTCACCAGCGAGATTGCTGTGTGTGACAGCGATCAGCGAGCGGCCCCCCTGCCGGTATCGCTGATCGCTGCAAGAAATCTCTGGACATTTCTTTTGTCGCTGGTCGCCCGCTGGCTAGCACGCATCGCTGTGTGTGACAGGCGGGAGACCAGCGATCAGGAGTAAAAAAATAATAAAAAAAATAAAAAATAGAGTTATTCTCACCTTCCGATGTCCCGTTCAGCCATCCTGCCTCTCTCCACGCTCCGGTCCCAGTGATCCTTTGCATGAATGACCGCGAGACTTTGTTATCCCTCGAGACCGTGACATCTCGCGTTCATTCGTGCAAAGGATCACTGGGACCGGAGCGTGGAGAGAGGCAGGATGGCTGAACGGGACGTCGGAAGGTGAGAATAACTTTATTTTTTATTTTGATTCTATTTTCTACAGCGATAGCCAGCGATGTCGGGCGATCACATAGCGACTTACTAGCGATCCTGACACCTTCATATCGGTGTCGGGATCGCTGGTGAGTCGCTTAGTGTGACGGGGCCTTTATACTTAAGGGCAAGCAGCTCTCCATTGTGTAAAGCCCCTGACTGCCACTTTCAGAACTTTTTGCTGACCAATGATTGTGGAAACACCTGACGGTTTTTGCGAATAGTCCCACAAGCCCCTATGTTATGTTCAACCAGACTTTTAAATAGAGGTATGCTGGTGTAGTAGTTGTCAAGTTACAGAATGTAGCCTTTTTGTAAAAATGGAGTTATCAGCTCCCAAACGATTTTTCCCTATGTCCCCAGATAAGTAGGGCGTCCTGGTGGGTTTAGTTCGCTGTCTTTCCCCTCATAAATGCGAAAAGCTGATGTGTACCCGGTTGAACTCTCGCACATTTTATAGAGCTTTATTCCAAAAATTGCCCTCTTAGAAGGAATAAATTGCTTGAGGTGCAGTCTTCCTTTTCCTTTTCTGTGATGATGGGTCTGATTTTGAATAGTCTGTCATGTTCAGGGACATTTCTGGGCAGGCATTGACTATTGTCATTAAAATGACAAAATCTCATGAGCATTTCATAACAGGTCCTACGAAGAACAGCAGAAAACATAGTGGTGGCTTGAACAGGGCGGTTGGACCAATATGACCGAATGGTTATTTTTTTTAACAAGTTCCATATTGAATGTAAGTCCTAAAAATGCTTTCCTTTCTAGGACATTAGTTGGTGTCCATAAATTTGACCTAGCACAATAGGATCGTGGATTCTGGCTGATGAATTGGGACACATATAAATTTGTAGGACAATATGCTCTAGCAAGCTATCTGTCATAAACAAATTAAAAAAATAATTGGTCCAAAATTTTCCACCTCCACATTTATACCAGGAATGGCATTAAAATTAGGGATGAATGGAGTAGCCGAATCCGAAGCCTCCCATCTGGGAAATGCTACATCAAGAGGCAAAGCCCCTTGGACATTGGTATGCGCCAATTCACGAGCACTAGGGACAGCGCTAGTACTGGGCATTGTTCCCTGAGTTGGAGACATTTCTCCAGAAGCGCTATTTGTCCTTCTTGTTGTACTGGTCCTTGTGTGAGGATGGACCGGAATCACTGCTCATTTCTGAGCTATCACTGTCGCTGCTACTAAAGCCCTCGAAATCCACATCACCATCTGACACTGCACTTTCTTCACTGTCAGAGCATAAAAGTGTATAAGCCTCCTCTGCACTATAATACTGACGGGCCATTTTATTCGTTTATAGTTTTTTTTTCCGGAAACTCTCACGTAACATGACTGACGTGACCAAATTATTGGGGAGACAATTGAGAAAAGCCTAATTCTTTAGCCTACCCCAAACTGTAGAATAAACCCTAACTTTAGCCTAACAGTAACCCTAACTTTAGCCTAACAGTAACCCTAACTTTAGCCTAACAGTAACCCTAACTTTTGCCTAACAGTAACCCCAACTTTTGCCTAACAGTAACCCAACTTTTGCCTAACAGTAACCCAACTTTTGCCTAACAGTAACCCAACTTTTGCCTAACAGTAACCCAACTTTTGCCTAACAGTAACCCAACTTTTGCCTAACAGTAACCTTAACTTTCGCCTGACAGGAACCCTTTAGCCCCCGTCTCACATAGCGATTTTGTGACGATTTTGTGACGCATCAGCGATCTCGCCTGCGTTCTCGCTACTTGTGACACATAGTGGCGATTGGGCCCCTGCTGCGGTGTTGCTGATCATGCTCGAATGTCCTGGGCCATTTTTTGATCGCTGGTGTCCCGCTGGCCAGCATGCATCGCTGTGTTTGACAGGGACAATGAGGAATGACCTCAGTACTACAGGTCTGAGAGACTGGGTCCCAACGACTGTCGTATCATTCTATATCGCTGCTGCATCGCTGTGAGATCTGACTTTGACATCTCACCAGCGACCATGTAGCGATGCACCAGCGATCCCTATTAGGTCATATCATTGTCGGGATCGCTGGTGCATCGCCAAGCGTGACAGTACTCTTACTTTAGCCCCAACACTAACCCAACCTATAGCATTAACTCTAACCTGCCTTGACTAAGGGTGCTGAGACTCTAGAAATGCCTTGAGAACGCAAGCATCTGTATTTTCTATGCAGGCATTTTAACTTCCTCTTTGTAACGTCTGATGTGAATAAAGAAATCTGTTTTCACAACATCGTGGAGCTGGAGAACTTCTTCCAATTATTTTTGCCTATGTAACATTGATTGGTTTCTTTATATTTGATATTTGGGAGGCAGAATGAACCAACAGTTGAACACCACACACTACTGGCTCATCCAACAAGGTTTTCTATTAGACTGTGAACTGTCATTGTCTTGGTAAATAATTAAAGCTTTTTACATAGCTTGCCATTTTTATGGACAGTTTAAGTAGAAATGTTCAAAAATATAAAACTCAAGGATATTTTATTAAAAAAATTGTTTTTTATCCTAGAAGATGACTGTACCAAGCGATCAGAGGGACAGCTGACATCTTCAATTTTTAAATCTAATGATCTTGAGATCCTACAAGATACAACTGAAGTGAATGCCATTACTCCAGATATATCATCACCTATTCACAGTAAAGATCTGTCATCTGATCCTATGAAACAGGTCACATCTTCTGATTCTTTACCGATTACTAAGGAAATTCAAAGTCACAAAAGAGACATTAAAAAACAAACTGCTCCTAAAGCAAAGAAGCCATTTTCATGTTCAGAATGTGGGAAATGTTTTAACAAGAAATCACAATTGGTTAATCACCATAGATCTCACACAGGGGAGAAGCCTTTTTCCTGTTCAGAATGTGGGAAATGTTTTAGCCGGAAAGAGCATCTTATTAATCACCAGAGAACTCACACAGGGGAGAAGCCGTTTTCCTGTTCAGAATGTGGGAAATGTTTTAAACAGAAAGAGCATCTTATTAATCACCAGAGAACTCACACAGGGGAGAAGCTTTTTTCGTGTTCAGAATGTGGGAAATGTTTTACTCAGAAACCAAATCTCATTACACATCAAAGAATTCACACAGCAGAGAAGCCATATTCATGTTCAGAATGTGAGAAATATTTTAAATGGAAAGTAAGTCTTGATAGCCATCAAAGAACCCACACAGGGGAGAAGCCTTTTTCCTGTTCAGAATGTGGGAAATGTTTTAAAAGGAAAATATATCTTGATCGCCATCAGAGAACTCACACAGGGGAGAAGCCTTTTTCCTGTTCAGAATGTGGGAAATGTTTTAGCCGGAAAGAGCATCTTATTAATCACCAGAGAACTCACACAGGGGAGAAACCTTTTTCCTGTTCAGAATGTAGGAAATGTTTTAACCAGAAAGAGCATCTTATTAATCACCAGAGAACTCACACAGGAGAGAAGCTTTTTTCATGTTCAGAATGTGGGAAATGTTTTACTCAGAAACCAAATCTTGTTACACATCAGAGAATTCACACAGCAGAGAAGCCATATTCATGTTCAGAATGTGGGAAATATTTTAAATGGAAAGTAAGTCTTGAAAGCCATCAGAGAACTCACACAGGGGAGAAGCCTTTTTCCTGTTCAGAATGTGGGAAATGTTTTACTCATAATTCAAATCTTGTTAGACATCAGAGAATTCACACAGCAGAGAAGCCATATTCATGTTCAGAATGTGGGAAATGTTTTAAATGGAAAGTAAGTCTTGATCGCCATCAGAGAACTCACACTGGGGAGAAGCCTTTTTCATTTTCTTAATGTGGGAAATGTTTTACTTGGAAATCAACTGTTAATAAACATCAGAGATGTCACATAGGGGAGAAGCCTTTTTTATGTTCATAATGTTGGAAACGTTTTAACCAAAATTAGATCTTCTTAAATGGGTTGTCTCTTGTCATTCCTCATGTTTGCTGACAAAAGGATAAAACTAAACTTTATTAACTCAAAATGTAAAACTATACCCATAAATTTACCCCCTGAAGGTTAGTCAGAAGATGACTAATAGAAAAAACATGTACCCCACGTTTCAGTAGATAGGGTGATAGGGTATACACACTCACTCTCCAAGCCTCTCATTTCTGTGAGTTTTGTCATCCTCACCAAAGGCGACTCATCAGCAGACTACATTTAATATTGACCTATATTCAAGCCAGACTAGATGGAAAAAAAGCTAAAATCATGTATCATGTTATCCGAAACAGTCAGAAAACTAGCCCCATATTGGCAGATCCCAGACCTCAAACTATATACTGTGTAAGTTTATAAGCCCCTCCAGTGTCAGGAATAGATAGTATGTGAACATACAGTATAATTCTTGCGTTTTCTCCTATAGGGACTGCCCTAGTTTGGTAATGTAACTGCTGTTAATTAGTAGTGCAGACAAATTGTCCTAGACTAAACTCATTATGTACCACTCAGGGAGAACTTACCTGCTCCAAAGATCATTAGCAGCTTCTAACTAATGGCCATGCTGCGGTCTGTCAGGGAATGAGTGCAATATCGGTATAGAGACTAGGGATATGTGCAGTCATAATGTCTGGGAGATCTGTGCCATTATTTAGTATGAATATGGAAATTATCTCTGAAAGTAAAGTGTTCCCTGAGCGGTATCTACGGGATTTTCACATACTATCTATTCCTGACACTGGAGGGGCTTATAAACTTACACAGTATATAGTCTGAGGTCTGGGGTCGCCCAATATGTGGCTAGTTTTCTGACTGTTTCGGATAACATGATACATGATTTTAGGGTTTTCTTCATCTAGTCCCGCTTGAATATAGTTCAATATTAAATAATCTCCTGATGAATGAATGATGAATCCAATGAATATTCATTTCTCTTAAGTAGCAGCACATGTGACTGCCGGCAGCAGCAGGATGTCGGTGGCTGATACTGCACTCTACTGAAGAGCAATGAATACTCACCGTGATCTTTGAGGAACAGTCCTGGCGAGTACTCTGGCAAATATAATATTTTTTTTGTTTTCTGATGGGGCCATGCATACCAGGATGGGGGTGGGGGCAATAGGGATGGGGCCATACATAACAGGATCGGGATGGGGGCCAATCGTACCAGAATAGAGATGGGGCCCTGCGTACCAGGGTGAAATGGGGGCCCTGCATACTAGTATAGGGATGAAGGCGATCATTCCTGTCAGGATAGGGATGAGGGATCCATGCATTCCAGGATAGGGGATGAGGGATCCATGCATACCAGGATAGGGATGAGGGATCCATGCATACCAGGGTAGGGGATGAGGGATCCATGCATACCAGGATAGGGGATGAGGGATCCATGCATACCAGGATAGGGATGAGGGGTCCATGTATACCAGGGTAGGGATGAAGGGGCCATGTGTATCAGGATAGGGATGAGGGGGCCATATATACCAGGATAGGGGATATTAAGTACAGAATTGACCACATTTTTTGCTTCAATTTTTTTCCTAATTTCCTCCTCTAAACCTAGGTGTGTGTTTATAGTCCAAAAAATACGGTATATATCTTAAATAATAGAGTGACACACTGGCGCTAGTCCACTTGGCCCAGAAGAAAAAATTGGGCGTTCCCAGATGCTGCTGGTGATTGACAGGTTCTGTGCTAATACCTGCTAAAAAGAGACAAGCTTAAAATAGTAATTACACCGTGCTATACTGGGAAAGACAAGGGTTAACATTAGACTACTCACTTGATAATGAATAGAAAAAACAAGATGTCCTGGAGGCTGGTTGCCTGGTCTTGGAAATATGGATAGCTGGCACAAAAAGTGAGATGAATAAATGAATGAATAAATAAATAAAGCCTATTTTTTTTTTTTTGGTTTTGTTTTAGAAAATAAGCTACTTACTTGTTAGTGTATAGAAAAAACGCAATGCCCTTAAGGCTGATCGCTTTGTCTTGAAAATGTAAGTAGCTGCCAATAAAGTGAATGAATAAATAAAGAAGTAGAGTACGCTTATCTTACAAAAAAGGGGGGGCAACCCCTTAAGGGTTAAAAGAGATTCTGATAGACTTACTTATTAATGAACCCGACCATAAGTGCATCCAACCTTGGAACTGTTACTGGGATATTGGCTGGCACATGTCCCCTAATCCTGGTTTAAATATAATTACTAATAAAAAAAAAAGATTTGAATATCAGAAAAAAAGCCAAAAGGTACCAAGGAATAATGATAGATGGTTGGGGTGGAGGCTGAGGCTAACCTTGCCGAATGCTTGTGGCTGAATATCCTTAGATAAATCAAGAGCACCTGGTACTAGACTGTTCTATGCAGAGGCAGACCTGTGACATGGGTGAGGGTTAGAGGAGGCTTGTGCTGGCTGGTATAGTGCAGGGAGGGTGGCACTTACTTGGAAGCTGGTGGTCGGTGGTGCAGTCAAGCGTGCTAGATGGGGTGGGTGATGACCGCTGCTTCTGGGCAGTGAAGCAGTGCGGATCCCCGCTACCTTGTGTGCTCCGGCCATGAGCGGCGCTGAGGTCGGCGTGTGGTGGGGGCAGGGTGTAGCGTGACGTCACACTGGGAAAGGACGGTGGCTGGCTAATGGCACAAAACCAACGCGTTTCGAGAGAACGTCTCTCTTCATCAGGGTTGTGCCTGCCATTGCATAGAGCGTCCTTATAAAGTATCCTGAAGCCCTGCAGAGTAATCACCTGACCCACAGCTGCCTGATAAGAAAGCCTCAATAGGAAGGAGAGATTGTGGATTCAGTGAGAATCAGAAAGGGAGGAGGGGAGGACGGCAGTGTCTGCATCTAACCCTAAAGCAAGTAGAGGTTGCATGAGACTGAATCCAAATGGATGGACATAGAGAATATGTGTATATAAAAGGGAATGAATGATGAGATTAAGAAAGACATAAATAAAATATGCATGTGGTGTAACCTTTATTTATTAACATAATTAAAATAGATTAAAAAATGAGAATGCAAATATATATATAAAAAATATATATATCAAGAATAATACTAACAATAGGAAAAAATATAAAAATTAAAATAAAAAGTATGTGCATATTTCAAAAAGCCCCATTTTATCGGGCCCTGTTCATTTATGGGCTGATCAAAAGGTCCGACATTCATATGAAATCATGTCCATACTTCTGATGTAGCTTCACTTTTAAGCCCTTTTGTTTGGGGCTTAAAACTTGTACCACAAAGTGAGGAAAAAACTAGAACGCATAGAGCTCAATTTCGTGATTCAAACCTGCTGGGGCTAGTGTCCAGGGTAAAAATCCATCTGGATTCCACTCGGGACATTGCTTTGAGATAGTCGCCCCTTCTATGATTTGGCTTAACTAATTGTATGCCCATATAGGAGACACCTCTGCGTGATCGATTGTGCATGTCTGCAAAGTGGCGGGACAATGGATGTCCCTTATATCCCTTTCTAATGTTGTTAAGGTGCTCCTTGATCCTTACTTGCAGAGGTCTCTTAGTTCTGCCTACATACAATATGGAATCCAGATGGATTTTTACCCTGGACACTCTAGCCCCAGCAGGTTTGAATCACGAAATTGATTGTGTTATGGAGCCAGTTTGTTGACTGCTAAAGCAAAAAAGGAAAAACTATACAAATAGTTTAAATCAGGGGTCTCAAACATGCGGCCCGCGGTGCACCACATGTCTCACTCCCGAGGCAAGGGGAAGGCATGCATTCAGGAGCGGCGATGGCATTGGCTGTTCTGTGTGCACACACTGCACAGGACCTGTGATGAGGTCACAGGAGGGGGAGGAGTCAGGGATCACATGATCAGGGGCCTCAGTGTGTGCAGGATGGACACTGCTGACCACCCCCGGGTTAGCCCCCCCTTAGTGAGAATTTGGGTAAAAAATGACTACATTCATTAGATCTTTGTTAGATCCGGTTTGATCAACCAAAACTAACATTAGATCACCCCTACAAAATTAGATATTTACGATCTTTTTCAGGGGGGGCTAACCCGTAGCTAGCCCCCCAACTATGAAATTTGCCGTTTTTTGGATGGATTCTGATAGATATTCGTTAGATCCGGTTTGATCAGCAAAAACTAGCGTTAGATCTCCATTCGTTCCCGAGATATTGGGGGTGTCAGTTGGGGGGTTAGCCCCCCCTAATTTGAAATTTGCCATTTTTTGGATGGATTCTGATAGATATTCGTTAGATCCGGTTTGATCAGCAAAAATTAATGTTAGATCTCCTTTCGTTCCCGAGATATTGGGGGTGTCAGGTGGGGGGTTAGGTACGGGTTAGCCCCCCCTAATTTGAAATTTGCCGCTTTTTGGATGGATTCTGATAGATATTCGTTAGATCCGGTTTGATCAGCAAAAATTAATTTTAGATCTCTTTTCGTTCCCGAGATATTTCCGATCTTTTTCTGGGGAGGGCTAACCCGTAGCTGTTTCCCCGATAACTTGAATAAGGATACAAGCCTTCTGAACTGCTCGTACTAGAAATGTTGAGGCTGCTTTAAAATAGGGGGGTAAAAAAAAGGCCTGCATGTAGGAAGAAAAAAAAGTGCTAATATTTTGAGCACTAGCAGTTCAGTAAGTTACTGTCCCCGTTCCAGCAAACAGGGAAGCAAACTATTATATTTGGTTCTGTCCAGCCTCTCCTTTGGACAGAGAAGCTGAATATAACTATACGATGTCCTTGTGAACTCAGCCTACGCTAAGGGCATTTACGGACCATTTTCATATACCGTAACTGAAACCAAACTAGATTTCAAAATTAGTTATATGTCAAAAGCAATAAGTAAAAGAGGACTATCTGTTAATTCTCAAAGAGTAACTAAACTCTTCTATTTCATAAGTGGGCAGGGAGGGGGCATATATATTTACTTCTATATAGATGTAGGGTCTACAGATTCTGAAAGTGCCCCCAAGTTACCCCGCCAACCATCCACCGGATTTTTATTTCTTCAGCCGACTGGCAAAAGGGGAGAGCAATGTGACCGTGGTCCTAATTGGCTGGTTGCTGTTAGAGCTAGCAGCCAGCCAATCAGGAGTTTGGCCACAGTGCTAGCCATGCCCGTGATATCATGCAGATCATGGAAGAAAAGGAAATCTAGTGGACAGCTGTGGAAATTGTAAGGGGAAATTTGAAGGCACTTACAAGAGTCTTTAGACTCTGCATATAAATACAGTACAGGTTAGTATGCAAATCTCAGTGGCTTTCACTGCCACACTGTACCAACCAAGAAGAAACAAAAAAAATGTAAATTTGCATGGATTTCTACAGACAATACATGTAATACAAGTAACAACCCTCACATACCCCCATCTTCAGCAATAATGCCCCCAAAGTCAGTAATGTTGCCTTCGCTTTGCTCTCCTGTGTGTCCCGAGTCCCACTCCTCACCACCTGCTGCACAGCAATATGGCTTACATGGCAGCAGGAGCGAGTGGCTGCATGGAGCTCATCATCCCGCTCACCTACAGGAGGGCTGCGGCTGTCTGAGCTGATCCGACATCTGCAGTCTGGGTCCGGACGCTTAGGAGGCAGTGACACACAGCAGCGCTTGCCAAGCTCCTCACAGGCTGAGCACAGCTACAGCCTCTACTAGGAGCTAAGCCGGCCTCGGAGGAGCGCCCCGACCGCCACACACTTCTTTCTATCCAAAGACGGTTCCTCCATTCCGAAGTAGGGTTTTTGTATGAGTGGAGAAAAACTAAAAGGAAAATGGAGATAAATTTATTCAAATATGTTTAATCATAGAATACCAATAATAATTTACAATACATATTCACGAAAGATGTAGGCTGTATCTGAAGAATAGAAGGACTGAAAATTCCCATGAGTGCCAAATAACTCAAACAAAGGAAAGAAGAAGAAGAACAGTAACACCCCGGTGTTGGGGTGAAGGAGAACAGTAACACCCCGGTGTTGGGGTGAAGGAGAACAGTAACACCCCGGTGTTGGGGTGAAGGAGAACAGGAACACCCCGGTGTTGGGGTGTTAGTGATCTTCTTTGTTTTGTTTGAGCTACTTTGCACTCATGGGAATTTTCAGTCCTTCTATTCTTCAGATACAGCCTACATCTTTCGTGAATATGTATTGTAAATTATTATTGGTATTCTATGAGATTAAACATTTGAATAAAATTATATCTAGTCACATTAGTAATTTTCTTTGTTTTTTGTATAAGTCAAACCCCGATAACTCAGGAACTCCGTCTAGATGTTAAAATGTAGGTGTTCTATTTATATTACAGGGATCTGCAGTCCTAAACTTTCAGGTTTTCACTGTTAAATATCTATTTCTGTAAGGTATTACTTTTACTTGTGTTTTTGTACTAATAAGATTTATTTTTTTGATAATTAAATTGATTAAAAATGAGACCACATGAGGAGTTTTTGTTTAGTCTATGTACAGGCTTTTTTAACCCCTTGACGACCGCCCATTGACTTTTGCCGACGGGGCTAGCCGGGCCTTATTCATCCACCATAGAGTTTTCACGTCGGGCGGGGAATGGCAGCCCCAGCTAGCCCCATCGGCAATCACGGGATCCCAGCTGTCCTACCGTCAGCTGGGATCCCAACCCCCAAAAATTAAATATTTTAATATTTATTCCACACGGTAAACACCATAAAAAATAAAAAAAGCCATAATTTCTATTTTTTTCACTGTTTGAGTCACAAAAAAAGGCATAAAACGCGATTAAAAAATCGGATATATTTCAAAATGGTCCGAATAAGAACTACAACTCTTCCCACAAAAAATGAGGCATCCCACAGCTCCGTAGTCAGACAAATAAAAGCACTACGGGGCTGCGCATGCGGCGAGACCAAATCCTCTCCAATTATTTAAAAAAAACCATTTTACTTTTTAAAAGTAGTGAAAAGAAAAAAAATTACATAAATTTGGTTTCGGTGTGTCCGACCTGACACGGAGAATAAAGATATTCTGCTATTTTTACCGCACGGGAAACTAACTAAAAATAAAACTCAAAAAACATTAGCGTAATTAATTTTTTTTTAAATTTTGCCTCTCCTAAAAAATAAATAAAAGTTATACAAAACATTATTTGCACTCCAAAGTGGTGCCAAGGAAAAATACAACTTGCTAGCTATGCAAAAAACAAGCCACCTGTACTTTGAAATTTGCCGGTTTTTATATGGATTCTGATAGATATTCGTTAGATCCGTTTGAGCAGCGGCGACTTCGACGGGGGCCAGTTGTGGGCAGCATCAGGACTTCACTGGCGATGTGTCGCGGCGAGGAAGGGGGACAGTGTGCTGCGATGATTGCGAAGAGGCGAGCCTGTAGGCATCATGGGGGACGAGAATGACTCACTGACCGAACTTTCAGATTGTCCCACTCACTCACCACCTCCTCACTTCACTCTCTCTCTGTTGGTCTCCCCCAATTGGACCCCTCCTCTTCTCCATCTACACCTCAGGACCGCTGCTAAAACGGATCTAACGAATATCTATCAGAATCCATCCAAAAAACGGCAAATTTCAAATTAGGGGGGGCTAACCCGTACCTAAACCCCACCTGACACCCCCAATATCTCGGGAACGAAAGGAGATCTAACGTTAATTTTTGCTGATCAAACCGGATCTACGAATATCTATCAGAATCCATCCAAAAAATGGCAAATTTCAAATTAGGGGGGGCTAACCCGTACCTAACCCCCCACCTGACACCCCCAATATCTCGGGAACGAAAGGAGATCTAACGCTAATTTTTTCTGATCAAACCGGATCTAATGAATATCTATCAGAATCCATCCAAAAAACGGCAAATTTCAAATTAGGGGGGGCTAACCCGTACTTAACCCCCCACCTGACACCCCCAATATCTCGGGAACGAAAGGAGATCTAACGTTAATTTTTTCTGATCAAACCAGATCTAATGAATATCTATCAGAATCCATCCAAAAAACAGCACATTTCAAATTAGGGGGGGCTAACCCGTACCTAACCCCTCACCTGACACCCCCAATATCTCGGGAACGAAAGGAGATCTAACGTTAATTTTTGCTGATCAAATCGGATCTAACGAATATCTATCAGAATCCATCCAAAAAACGGCAAATTTCAAATTAGGGGGGGCTAACCCGTACCTAACCCCCCACCTGACACCCCCAATATCTCGGGAACGAAAGGAGATCTAACGTTAATTTTTGCTGATCAAACCGGATCTAATGAATATCTATCAGAATCCATCCAAAAAACGGCAAATTTCAAATTAGGGGGGGTAACCCGTACCTAACCCCCCACCTGACACCCCCAATATCTCGGGAACGAAAGGAGATCTAACGTTAATTTTTGCTGATCAAACCGGATCTAATGAATATCTATCAGAATCCATCCAAAAAACGGCAAATTTCAAATTAGGGGGGGCTAACCCGTACCTAACCCCCGACATGACACCCCCAATATCTCGGGGACGAAAGGAGATCTAACGTTAATTTTTGCTGATCAAACCGGATCTAACGAATATCTATCAGAATCCATCCAAAAAACGGCAAATTTCATAGTTGGGGGCTAGCTACGGGTTAGCCCCCCCTGGAAAAGATCGTAAATATCTCATTTTGTAGGGGTGATCTAACGTTAGTTTTGGTTGATCAAACCGGATCTAACAAAGATCTAATGAATGTAGTCATTTTTTACCCAAATTCTCACTAAGGGGGGGCTAACCCGGGGGTGGTACACTGCTGTCTGTGTGGTGGTTGTCATGGTGCTGGATGAGGGAAGTTTATGTGTGGGTTCAGGAGGAGTTTACAGGGTGGATGGAGCAGAGCCGTGTGTGTATGAGGTGTACGGAGTGGAGCCGCGTGTGTACGAGGTGTACGGAGCGGAGCCGTGTGTGTACGAGGTGTACGGAGCGGAGCCGTGTGTGTACGAGGTGTATGGAGCGGAGCCGTGTGTATGAGGTGTACGGAGTGGAGCCCTGTGTGTACGAGGTGTACGGAGCGGAGCCGTGTGTGTACGAGGTGTACGGAGCGGAGCCGTGTGTGTACGAGGTGTACGGAGCGGAGCCGTGTGTGTACGAGGTGTACGGAGTGGAGCCCTGTGTGTACGAGGTGTACGGAGCGGAGCCCTGTGTGTACGAGGTGTACGGAGCGGAGCCCTGTGTGTACGAGGTGTACGGAGCGGAGCCCTGTGTGTACGAGGTGTACGGAGTGGAGCCGTGTGTGTACGAGGTGTACGGAGCGGAGCCCTGTGTGTACGAGGTGTACGGAGCGGAGCCCTGTGTGTACGAGGTGTACGGAGCGGAGCTGTGTGTGTACGAGGTGTACGGAGCGGAGCTGCGTGTGTACAAGGTGTATTAAGTTTGAAAGGAATGTGGCCCCCCAGCTCAAATTTTTTTTATGTGCGGCCCATTTACTCTGCCGAGTTTGAGATCCCTGGTTTAAATAATCAAGTAATGCTATAATAATCTCATCTCCATTCTTACCCTTTATGTAAATACTGAATGAGGGACACTTGTTAAGTCTAAAAATAGGTTACATGCCTCTGTATAAAGAGACAGAGAGAAAGAAACAGAGAGATTCTGCCAAGACATCCATACATCTCAAAAGGACAAGAGACAGGTCAGCAGCCATTTTACATCATGGCTCCATTATGAGAAACACGGATCGATTATTCTATAGGAAATAACCTAGGGGTTTTCAGCCTCGGTTGGAAGAATTCAGATTTGCCCTATTGACCATTGCTAAACCATGGATACGTTTGGACAAGCGAGGTTGTGATCCTCAGATCAATTGGTCTTTTACCTTGTATGGACTGTCATCTTCCTACGCTTGTCGTTACCTCCTCTCTCTGTGTGTGCCACAGCTGGGATTGTGACCCTGGAAGATCTGTAGTCACAGCTGCCATTATCCCGGCGGGTCAGTGGAGGGTGAGACTCTGTAATGTGCCCCATCTTGAGTACTGTGCTGGGACTGTTCTGCATGGTACTGTGTGCTGGGTGTTTGGACAGTGCTGAAATCATAAGTCTGCTGTGTATGGGCTGCTGCATGTGCTGAGATTACTCCATTGAGGATATCAACAGGCTCTTTAAATCCGACTGAAGGCAGAGATAAATCCTGGTGCACAGAAGTTTGTCTAATTCTGCTACTTTGTAATTGGGACCTCTCTGGATTATATGGATAAAGAGTTGGACATACAAAGGTTTTGCCAACCAGGTCTCAGCAGAGATGCCAGATAAAACACCAGAGGGTACAGAAACCACATCGCAGAATGAAGGTAAAAATTCCCTTTGCTTGCTGTCTTCTACAACATATTCAAATGGTACAACTTCCCACCTCTGATTGCTGTCTCATCTGCTGCAATAGACTCTAATGGTAAAAATTCCCTCTGCTTGCTGTCTTCTGCAACATATTCAAATGGTACAACTTCCCACCTCTGATTGCTGTCTCATCTGCTGCAATAGACTCTAATGGTAAAAATTCCCTCTGCTTGCTGTCTGCTGTCATCTGCTGCTTTACCATCTAGAAACATATTTTAATGTGTCTGCTAATTCATTGTTATAAATCATTTGGTGCATTGTACTTAAAACTCACTGTTGCATTTCCATGACTGGGATCAGTGTAGATCTTATCTGGTGGAGGTGTTAAAATAGATGTTGCCTGGCTGAATGTCTTTGATCATCCCAAAAAAAAACAACAACCCTGGTGTGCTGAGCCCAGCTGCCAAATTATCCTCAACCAGTTCCCACAATCCATCTCTTCTGACCCAGCAGTCTGGACTATAAATGTGAACCATTCTTAGGGGTGCACGCATGTGGGGGTGCACGCATCACAGAAGCAAAGCGTCACGAAGATAAGCGTCGGGATACAGCAGTTATTACATGGCAGTCAGTCAGGACAGGAGTCAGGTAACCCACACTCTGCTGTCCCTTTTAACCATGTGCTTTATTCCTATCCTCCTATGTTCTCTTGCAATCCACTTTCACCGACCAATCCCCCCTCCATCACAACTCATATACATCAGCTCCTCTCTCTTTCCTTCTCCCATGTACAGCTCCCATGCACTTCTCACCTTCTTAAAAAACCTCATCCCATCTTGCCCAAACACACTGCACAAAAAATCTTCATACAATTCCAAAAACTACTTGCTCTTTATCTTCCTGCTCCTACTGTTTTCAGGGGACATCTCCCCCAACCCCGGTCCACCATCCCCCAACCTCAACCCCTACCCTACCTCACATCGAAACCTTAATAATCTTACTAATATTATTTGCACTCCTTCATCTCCTTCTTTCAATTGTGCCCTTTGGAATCCACGGTCTGTATGCAACAAGCTTCCTTTCCTACACAATTTCTTTCTGAAAAACTCTCTGAATCTGTTGGCCCTCACGGAAACCTGGATTCAGGATTCTGACACTGTCTCTCCTGCTGCCATTTCCCATGGTGGCTTACAATTCTCCCATTCCCCGAGACCGACAAACAGACCTGGTGGTGGAGTCGGCATACTCCTGTCCCCACAATGCACTTTCCAGGTCATCCCCCCAGTTCCATCACTCTCATTCCCTTCTTTTGAAGTCCACACCATCAGGCTCTTTCGTCCCCTCTCCCTCAGAGTAGCGGTCATATACCGGCCCCCAGGCTCACCCACCCACTTCCTGGACCATTTCTCTGCCTGGCTGCCGCACTTCATGTCCTCAGAACTACCAACCCTTATCCTGGGAGACTTCAACATCCCCATTAACAGCCCCACTTCCACATCTGCATCCCAGCTTCTATCACTAACCACTTCTCTAGGCCTCTCTCAGCTCTCAACCTCTGAAACACACAAAGACGGTAACACCCTGGACCTGGTTTTCGCCCGGCTCTGCTCAATCTCCTACATAGATAACTCACCGCTTCCCCTCTCTGACCACAACATTCTCTCCTTTACACTCGCAAATCCTCGCTCACCCCAGCACCCTCCTACCTACCATTCAGTCAGAAATCTACAAGCCATTAACCCTCATAACTCCCTACACTCATCACTGTCCCCAATCTCTTCTTTGTCCTGTCCTGATCTGGCTGTACATCACTTCAATGACACTCTTAGAAGCACCCTTGACCAAGTAGCCCCCCTCACCCTCAGAACCTCCAAACACAGAGTGAAACAGCCCTGGCTCACATCGCAAACCCGATTTCTCCAGCGATGCTCTAGGTGTGCTGAACGCTTATGGAGGAAAACACGCACACCAGAAGACTTCATACACTTCAAATTTATGTTAAGGACATATAACTCTGCCCTTCACCTCGCCAAACAGACCTACTTCACCACCCTGATCTCCTCACTATCCAACAACCCCAAGAAACTTTTTGACACCTTTCACTCCCTCCTCAGGCCAAAAGCACAAACCCCTATCACAGACATTTGCGCTGATGACCTTGCCTCCCACTTTATAGAGAAAATAGACAATATCCGTCAGGAAATCCGCTCCCAATCACCAAATTCAGTGACTCCCATCCCTCCCTGCATTCCCCCTGGCTCACTCTCCACATTCGATCCCATCACAGAAGAAGTCTCCAGGCTCCTCTCCTCTTCTCGTCCGACTACATGCACAACCGACCCCATTCCCTCACATCTCCTCCAGTCTCTCTCCCCAGTCGTCACAACTCACCTAACTACAATCTTTAATCTCTCCCTCTCCTCTGGCATTTTCCCCTCCTCCTTCAAACACTCTATCATTACTCCATTACTAAAGAAACCCACCCTCGACCCATCCTGCACAAACAACTACAGACCAGTCTCCAATCTCCCCTTCATCTCTAAACTCTTGGAGCGCCTGATATACTCACGCCTTACCCGTTACCTCTCCATTCACTCCCTCCTAGACCCTTCACAGTCCGGTTTCCGCCCCCTACATTCGACAGAAACTACACTCATCAAAGTGACCAATGACCTTCTGACAGCAAAACGTAATGGTGACCACTCTCTGCTCATTCTTCTCGACCTTTCTGCAGCTTTCGACACTGTTGACCATCCTCTCCTACTCTCTAGGCTCCAGTCACTAGGCATTAAGGACACTGCTCTTTCCTGGTTCTCCTCCTATCTTTCCGACCGCTCCTTCAGTGTTCTGTTTTCTGGCTCCACTTCATCTCCTCTTCCTCTCACTGTTGGGGTACCTCAGGGCTCAGTCCTTGGCCCCCTTCTCTTCTCTCTCTATACGGCCCCAATTGGACAGACCATCAGCAGATTTGGCTTTCAGTACCATCTTTATGCTGATGACACACAACTGTACACATCATCCCCTGACCTTACCTCCGCTGTACTACAGAACGCCACTGACTGTCTGTCTGCAGTCTCCAACATCATGTCTGCTCTCTATCTGAAACTCAACCTCTCCAAAACTGAACTTCTTCTGCTCCCACCATCTACTAACCTCCCTAAATCTGACATTTCCCTCTCTGTGGGTGGCACCATAATAACACCCCGACAGCAGGCACGCTGTCTGGGTGTTATGTTCGACACCGATCTCTCCTTCACCTCCCATATACAATCTCTTGCCCGCTCATGCCGCTTACACCTAAAGAACATCTCTAGAATCCGCCCTTTTCTCACCATGGAAACAACAAAAACTCTCACTGTCTCCCTGATCCACTCCCGCCTGGACTACTGTAATGCTCTATTAATTGGCCTCCCTCTCACTCGACTCTCCCCTCTCCAGTCTATCCTTAATGCAGCAGCCAGGGTTGTCCATCTGGCTAATCGTTACTCAGACGCGTCCGCTCTTCGCCAGTCGTTACACTGGCTGCCAATTCATTACAGGGTACAATTCAAAGTACTTGTTCTCACCCACAAAGCTCTCCACAGTGCGGCACCCCCTTACATCTCCTCCCTCATTTCTGTCTATCGGCCTAACCGACCGCTGCGCTCTGCAAATGACTTTCGACTAACCTCTGCCCTAATCCGTACCTCCCACTCCCGACTCCAAGACTTCTCCCGTGCTGCGCCAATCCTCTGGAATGCTCTACCCCAAGATATTAGGATCATCCACAATTTGCATAGTTTTAGGCGCTCGCTCAAAACGCATTTGTTCAGAGCGGCCTATCACATTCAGTAATCAAAGTCATGTTATGTTTGTGTGTGTGTAGCCCATTCACGATCTCCATCTAACCCCCACCCCCTGAAGATGGCTGGACCGTCATTGTAAATACATCATTGTAAATACACACCTGTGCTTTGTATCCCCCCCACCTCATTGTAGATTGTAAGCTCCACAAGCAGGGTCGTCTTATTTCGCTTTAATTATTGTATTGTTAACGTTGTTACTTATGACTGTTGTGTTTGAAACTGTTCAACTGTAAAGCGCTGCGGAATATGTTGGCGCTATATAAATAAAGATTATTATTATTATTATTATTATTATGTGTTATCTGCCTGTTCTGTGGCACAATAAAGCATTGCCCACACTGTTTTACCCTCACCCTGTGTTGTCTGAGTAGTGTTTTGCCCATGTTAAAAGGGGAGCAAGGTTCGGTGGGACGATCACTGATCCATGTGGTTTTGGCTAGCGGGCGGCGCTCACAGCATTCCGGTAGTGAGAAGCATAGAGGTCTGCTGGAGACCACTGGTTGTGATGCCAACCCATCAGTGACCGATGGGCGGATTTCCGGTGCTTGCTGGAATTGCGCATTAAATGCCGCTGTCAGAGGCTGTTAGGGGCAAATGGCAGATGTGCAATACAGGTGACATGTGCCGGAAAAGATGTGAGATCACCGCCGGAGCCCAGATCAAAGGGAGGAAGTACATTTACACCCGATGTCAGAAAGGGTTAAAGGGGATTGTTTTTACAGAGCCAGAAGTGGTAATCAATCATGTATACATACAGATAATTACAGAAATACACAGCTTCTAATGGTAAATAGTATAGAGTTACCACAAGAAAATATAATTTGTGTAAACCAGGTGTAGATATAAAAATTCAGGCAAATGTCAGATGTTGTAGCTCCATCTAGTGGCCATGTGCAGAAGTGCCATCATAGAGTAACATGTATCCTAAGAGAGCGTCACTATCAAAGTGGAGATGAGATAAGTGCACCGTATTTACTGAGTGTAAGATAAATCCATACATAGATATATGTAACCGGATTGTAGATCTATCACTGGATATCAGTGTATAAGGGGAATAGATCCTGTGCACTTATAGATGAATAGCTTATATAATGAGAGGACACAGAGCAAAGGGTATAAATAGTGAGAGAATAAAGAGCTGACAGCGCATTACATCCCTGGAGTACAGATAGGAGATATAAAGTGCAGCCAGTGCTATATGGGATATCCCAGGAATACAGCACAGCCCATATAGTGTAAAGGAGGAACCATCCTAACAAGAGATGGAGATTACAGATCCTACTGACGACATGCCGGGAGTGTACAGAGAAAGATGGCAGATTCACCACTATTCCCTCTTACGGGCGTTTCGCCCCGTCAGCTTCCTCAGAGGGTACGGATAAGTGTTTCCAACACACCAAGGTCCTGCACTAATCCAGGCAAGGGGGGTAACTCTGGGGTAAAGTGGGGGTGTTCCTAAAGGAATTGGGGCTGTTCCCCGGTCACATCTTTCCCAGTGAAGCAGGAGGTTCAGGATGAAAACCTGTTGGTAAGACCAAGATGAATAATGCTGCATAGAGCCATCTGGTAGCGATCAGTCAGGTAAAGTGATAGTGAGGGGGGTCCGGAAACAAAACAATGCAGGTGAAAAGAGCCAAATGTGACCCCACCGAGTGACCAGTGAGAGAGCAACTGTGCAACGGGTAAGAAAAGAGAATAAACAGTGATATGGTAAAGATATAAAGAGAAAAGCAGCTTAATAACAGTGATGGATAATAAAATCTATGGGAAGTGTTTGTGGTGAAGTGTATACACTCCTAGAAATGTTTCCTCTACAATATAGAGATATAAATGATCAGTATTAGGAGGTGTAACAAAGAGGAATCTGTTATTATATAGAGAGAATGTAATGAGCAATAAATGACGGGAATAATCGGGAATGAAATTGTTATTAATAATATAATGAGATCCCAGCACCTGACACTTCCCGGGATATATGGGCTTATATTAGAATCCCAATTACCAACTGGAAAGATAAAAACAAAGGGAAAAGGGCGGAACAAAAAACAAGCCCCAAACACCTCATAACCCACAATGTAAGGGCAGAAAAATACCGGAAATATAAGTTTCTATTCACACTGCAATATTAGTCACCTGTGATCTGTGTCTCTCCCAGAAGAGAAGTCATCACAGCGTCATTCCCCGTAATAACCGTATAGAGGAGGAAATGATGGCAGAGAGAGCGTCCATTGTTAGAATAGTGGGGAGACACAGATGGGGTCCAATGCTCCTGACTGTCCGGATGTCTAGAGGATCGTCACCATCGGAGAGTAAAGTGCAGATCGGTGATCTTGTGACCGGTGTATTACGGGGAAATAAGAAACAAATAAGACACATTGAGATCAGAGAAAACTGTTCTATGTAATAAAGAGTGTAGAGAACGAATTCCACCAAACCCCCTATAGGAAAGGGGAGAAGCTGAGAACGTCATCTACACCATTGGGATGTCAGGTATTTAATTGCCGGATCCATTTAGTTTCTGACTGTGACCAGATCTTTTTCCAGTCGCCCCTATTGGTAACCAGGACCCTATCGGTGCCAGAGACACAGAGGAAGCAACTACAGCAAAAGAAACCCTAAAAAATAACTTATTAATTATTTAAAAACTATCAAATTTTACCAGAAATAACCAAGAAGAATCTTTCCAATGTAAAGGAGTAATGGGGGGTCTGGTGGTGGTAATGGGGGGTCTGGTGGTGGTAATGGGGGGTCTGTTGGTGGTAATGGGGGGTCTGGTGGTAGTAATGGGGGGTCTGGTGGTGGTAATGGGGGGTCTGGTGGTAGTAATGGGGGGGTCTGATGGTAGTAATGGGGGGGTCTGGTGGTAGTAATGGGGGTCTGGTGGTATGTGCACTGAGCACAGATGTGGCTCCATGTTACAGAGAAGATGCTGCATCCATATATCCTCCGTATGTCTAATATCTTGTAGTGATAGAGAAATAACAAGATGTCACGGATCAGAGACAAAAGACATCGATCATATAGACCTACTGCTCAAACGTAAGACGCCTATAATAACAAAGCAGAAGGCCCAAAAGGAAATCTATCATTCTCTGCAGCAACTGAAGATCTAATGTGTAAGCATGTAACATCCGCAGCACAATGGATGATGTAAAAAGCACAAGACCGTGCCCACAATACAGGCCACACTTCTGCCTTTATATGGCCCCATTAGCTTCATATTATATAAGCAGGTGTCGCCCCAATACTGAGCCTCTGCTGCCGTATCTGTCCCTATTACTGCACCTGATAACCCAATACTGAGCCGCTGCTGCCATATGTGTCCCTATTACTGCACCTGATACCCCAATGCTGAGCCACTGCTGCCATATCTGTCCCTATTACTGCACCTGATACCCCAATGCTGAGCCACTGCTGCCATATCTGTCCCTATTACTGCACCTGATACCCTAATACTGAGCCGCTGCTGCCGTATCTGTTCCTATTACTGCACCTGATACCCTAATACTGAAACGCTGCTGCCGTATGTGACCCTATTACTACACCTGATACCCCAATACTGAGCCGCTGCTGCTGTATGTCTCCCTATTACTGCACCTGATACCCCAATACTGAGCCTCTGCTGCCGTATGTGTCCCTATTACTGCACCTGATACCCCAATACTGAGCCACTGCTGCCGTATGTGTGCCTATTACTGCACCTGATACCCCAATGCTGAGCCTCTGCTGCCGTATCTGTCCCTATTACTGCATCTGATACCCCAATACTGAGCCGCCGCTGCCGTATGTGTCCATATTACTGCCCCTGATACCCCAATGCTGAGCCGCTGCTGCAGTATGTGTCCCTATTACTGCCCCTGATACCCCAATGCTGAGCCGCTGCTGCCGTATGTGTCCCTATTACTGCCCCTGCTGTGTGGTTCTGTGTGCCCTTTAAATTCTAAAGCAACCGCGTAGAATATAGTAATGCTGGGAGCAAATGCCCTACAAACCAGTGCCACCATTTTGTCCTCTAGAAAGTAATAATGTCCTGTGGGCCCCTTTGTCAGTCACAGTAACCTGAGTTCCCCTGTAACAATAAGTGCCCACTTTACATTTAATAATGTCCCGAGTCTGCCCCTGTACAGCTCCCCTATACACAGTATGATGCTCCCCAATACACAGTATGATGCTCCCCTATACACAGTATGATGCTCCCCTATACACTGTATGATGCTTCCCTATACACTGTATGATGCTCCCCTATACACTGTATGATGCTCCCCTATACACAGTATGATGCTCCCCTATACACTGTATGATGCTCCCCTATACACAGTATGATGCTCCCCTATACACTGTATGATGCTCCCCTATACACAGTATGATGCTCCCCTATACACTGTATGATGCTCCCCTATACACTGTATGATGCTTCCCTATACACTGTATGATGCTCCCCTATACACAGTATGATGCTCCCCTATACACTGTATGATGCTCCCCTATACACAGTATGATGCTCCCCTATACACTGTATGATGCTCCCCTATACACTGTATGATGCTCCCCTATACACTGTATGATGCTCCCCTATACACAGTATGATGCTCCCCTATACACTGTATGATGCTCCCCTATACACAGTATGATGCTCCCCTATACACAGTATGATGCTCCCCTATACACTGTATGATGCTCCCCTATACACTGTATGATGCTCCCATATACACAGTATGATGCTCCCCTATACACAGTATGATGCTCCCCTATACACAGTATGATGCTCCCCTATACACTGTATGATGCTCCCCTATACACTGTATGATGCTCCCCTATACACAGTATGATGCTCCCCTATACACAGTATGATGCTCCCCTATACACTGTATGATGCTCCCATATACACTGTATGATGCTCCCCTATACACTGTATGATGCTTCCCTATACACTGTATGATGCTCCCCTATACACAGTATGATGCTCCCCTATACACAGTATGATGCTCCCCTATGCACTGTATGATGCTCCCCTATACACTGTATGATGCTCCCCTATACACAGTATGATGCTCCCCTATACACTGTATGATGCTCCCCTATACACAGTATGATGCTCCCCTATACACTGTATGATGCTCCCCTATACACTGTATGATGCTCCCCTATACACTGTATGATGCTCCCCTATACACTGTATGATGCTCCCCTATACACTGTATGATGCTCCCCTATACACTGTATGATGCTCCCCTATACACTGTATGATGCTCCCCTATACACAGTATGATGTATCAACCACTGAGGACTCTCAATTCTGAATATTTTTCTATCTACTGGCTAACATGGTACAAAGATATACATCTTCCCTCACTGTATACACACTGACCCCTTAGTATCCCCCAAACTTTTTGATGGTTCAAAACTGTATGACGGCCCCCTCACTGTAACCTCCACTCTGTATGATGCCCGCCTAGATAGCCTCCATATAGTATAATACTCCAGATAGTCCTCAATATAGTATAATGCAGCCACCATAGGCAGAGTCTATATAATATTTTATTTTAAAACATTTTTATTGAATTTTAAATACAAACAGGAAAAACATAAAAAACTGTAAGGTGTATGTAACAGAGCATTTGATTACAAGGAAGTCAATCGGTTATAGATCAATTACAGGTTGTTAGATATTTGATTTCAAACAAAATCTCTTTTCGTGTACAGCTATTGTGACATAATAAAAAGATAGACAGGTTTCCTTACAATATGGCGGTACTGTTCTAATTCCAAAATTTTAATCATTTGAAAGAATTAATGCCTGTACATATAAACCTATTTCTTTTAAGTTATAAGGTAGTGGTGAAGAAGGTGACTGGGGGAGAGAGGAATAGGGTGATAGGAGAATCTTCCAAATGGGGGAGGCCGAGATGGCATCTAATTCCAATTAAAACTGAAGGCCTATAGGGATAGTAGTGTGAATCACATATTAGACGTCTCACCTTTTAATTGAAATCCAAGATCACCTTCCACAGTATGTCAGTTACTCAGTGCTCCTGAATTTCAAATATTCATCGAGTCTATATAGTATAATTGTATTGTAAGGGTTCCAATGGATTGTAATGAATAAGAAAATGCTCACACAAGAATTGAATTTACTAAATTGATTTACTTAATAAATGATAAGATCAAATAATAAACAGTATAAACAATAAATATACACGTGAATTAAACATGCATTACATTATTCAGGTAGAATTCAGGTCCATCTCTTTCTCATCTCCATGTCCTCGTCTGGTCCGATCATCTCCCCTCTGCCCTTTGTCTCTCTCTGTCCCTCTGCTAATCAGTCCACTCTTTTTATCCCCCCAAAAGCATCCAAATGTGTCTTAGTTAAAAAGCTTTGATCTATCCTTGAATGCTAATGAGAAAGTCCCCTGCAACCAAATAGATGAGAATTCACCAGATAACATCCTTGGGAACGTTTACACACCCAATCTAATTATGGCAACGAAGGTCCTTTGTTGGTAGATAGCTGTAAGCCAGTTATTTGCTCTGCTTGGACAATTTGACCATCTGGTTGAACAAGTCAATTACCTTCTAGGAAGGATCAAAGAGATGAGACTATATATATATATATATATATATATATATATATATATATATATATATATATATATATATATATATACACAGTAGATTGTAACGGTATCAATAGTTGGTATTAATTAATTGGAGTCTTGAAACCATTAAAAATAACTCATAGTATACAATAATGCAGCCCCCATAGGCAGACTCTACAGTATAATGCAGCCTCCCATAGGCAGACTGTAATATAATGCAGCCCCCCATACAAAAACTAATGTAAGGCAGCCCCCATACACAAACTGTAATGTAAGGCAGCACCCCCCATAGGCAGAATGCAATGTAAGGCAGCACCCCCTATAGGCAGACTGTAATGTAAGACAGCACCCCCCATAGGCAGACTGTAATGTAAGGTAGCACCCCCCATAGGCAGACTGTAATGTAAGGCAGCCCCCCATAGGCAGAGTGTAATGTAAGGCAGCACGCCCCCCATAGGCAGACTTATGTAAGACAGCACCCCCCCATAGGCAGACTGTAATGTAAGGCAGCCCCCCATAGGCAGACTGTAATGTAAGGCAGCACCCCCCATAGGAAGATGGTAATGTAAGGCAGCACCCTACCATAGGCAGACTGTAATGTAAGGCAGCACCCCCCCATAGGCAGACTGTAATGTAAGGCAGCACCCCCCATAGGAAGATGGTAATGTAAGGCAGCACCCCCCATGGGCAGACTGTAATGTAAGGCAGCACCCCCATAGGCAGACTGTAATGTAAGACAGCAACCCCCCATAGGCAGTCTGTAATGTAAGGCAGCACCCCCATAGGCACACTGTAATGTAAGACAGCACCCCCCATAGGCAGACTGTAATGTAAGGCAGCAACCCCCCATAGGTAGACTGTAATGTAAGGCAGCACCCCCAATAGGCAGACTGTAATGTAAGACAGCACCCCCCATAGGCAGACTGTAATGTAAGACAGCACCCACCATAGGCAGACCGTAATGTAAGGCAGCACCCCATAGGCAGAGTGTAATGTAAGGCAGCACGCCCCCCATAGGCAGACTGTTATGTAAGACAGCACCCCCCCATAGGCAGTCTGTAATGTAAGGCAGCCCCCCATAGGCAGACTGTAATGTAAGACAGCACCCCCCATAGGCAGACTGTAATGTAAGGCAGCACCCCCATAGAGATAGGCCCCAGGGCAGTTATAGTTCTTATAAGGGATAGTGACGTTGGGTGCAGGACTGAGGGAATAATGAATAACTGCATACATATGAACTGTAGTTTCCTTTACCTTTACTTGATGGTTTGGAATGCAGACAGGAGCACTGCTAACAGATGGAAATGAAGTTGCAGACAGCCTGGAAGCAATTTAGGGTCCCCTAAGCCAGATGCAGGTGGAGGCCTCCTTGTTGCGCTGTTCTCTGAGGTCCAGGCTACTTAAAGCTTTGCTCAAGCCTCTGTTCCTTATGGTCCCTGTTCTTTCCCATATGGCAGGCAGCTTGAGCTTATTCCAGGTGTCGCTCCTTTGTGGCAACTCCGGGCTCTGATATGCTGCTGTGCCCCTAGTGTCTGATGGGCCAGGGGACCTTCAGTTGCCTGCCCTCCAGATTTAGCTGCTTGGACTCTTGTACCCGTGCAGCCACGGACTCCAGCGTCTGGTTCTAGTGCTCTGTTCTGGGGTGAGCTTGGTCACAGCTCCATCGCCAGCTTTTCCTAGACTTCTCTCTTCCTCTAATGTATAAACAGAGTGATAAAGGTGGTATGATTGTTGTCTTGAATTCGGAAGGCTACAAAAATCAAATGTTGGAATTGTTATCAGATACTTCCACATATGAAAAACTCAAAAATAATCCAACTGAAAAGCCCAAAGAAGAAATTAGTAAAATTATTTTTGAAGGACTAAGTTTGGGTGTTCTTAGAAAAAAACAAGCTGACTTTTTGTTTGTACCGAATCCTGTCCTCCCGATCTTATATGGTTTACTGAAAGTCCATAAAAGCACTGGAATCCCTCCAATGAAACCCATTGTCTCTGGAATTGGATCAATAAATGAACATCTTTGTGCATGGGCCAATTCCTTGTTACAACCTTTGGTACAAAAACTACCAGGCTACTTAAAAGATTCCAAAGACGTTCTGAGAGTTTCTTCCTAAAAAAAACATGGCTCAATAATTTTTCATGGCTATCTTGAGACGTTGTGTCACTGTACACTTGCATTCCTCATGAACTAGCTGTACGAGCTCTTCATTTTCATCTGAAAAACTCCAGTAACTATTCAGAAGATCTTATAAATTTTTTATTACAGGTTCTTTTTTGCTAACGTACAATTTGTTTTCTTTTGACCGCAATGTCTACTTACAAAAAACAGGCATTTCTATGGGAGCAAAATATTCCCTGTCATTGGCTAATCGCACCATGGCATATTGGGAGTCGCAATACATTTATTCCATTCACAATCCCCTCTCCCAAGAGTTGATTTAGTATGGCAGATACATTGATGATATCCTCATTATATTGGGGGCCGATCTGTCTGCCATACCGGAAATCATCAAATATATCAATTCCAATGATTATAATATTCACTTTACACACAGACAAGATAGTCATTATATTTCTTTTTTGGATTTAGATCTTCAAGGTAAAGTAGGCCAACCAATTTTGAGCAAAACGCATTGTAAACCGCTGAGTGGGACACTATCCTACATGCCCATAGCAGTCATCTGAAGCACACAATAAAATCCATCCTGGTGGGAGAATATATCAGATAGAAAAGGAACTGTAGCAACAAAAGACATGGATTCAGAATTTCTCAATTTACACCAAAAATTGTAAAAGCAAAATGATCCTGAGTGGTCTTTAAAAAGGGAAAAAAGAGAAAATGTAACTGAACCCAAATTTGAAATGACACGTAAGGCTCGGGAGAGAAAGGAATACAAAACCTTATGTGTGTGTAAGATATAGTCCTCAGCTCAATATAAGTAAAGAAATTATTAACAAATGTTTTCCCTATTATATGAGGATCAACCTTTGAGCGATATCTTGAATTTGGGTGTGAATACAGTAGCTAGAAGAGCCCCCAGCATTGGAGGTGTCATCCCACCAGGAATATTTCAGTGCAAATCTTTATCTAAAACTTGGCTAAGCTGTAAAGGCTTTTATAAATGTGGTACATCTAAATGCAATACATGGAAATATGCCCAAACTAGCAACACGCTCAATAATTACAATAATTCTCAGACCTGTCATATTAACCAATTTATTCATTGTAACACTAACAATGTTGTCTATAAAGCTGCCGCTTACTGTATACAGGCCGCACTACAAGGAAATGAAAACCTCGCACATCTGAGCATGTTAGAGACATAAGTAACACAAGGATCAGGAATCGTAATGTCTCTATGGCGGCAAAACATTGTATAATGCATCATGCCTGTAACACATCCTCCCTCACAATACCGGGCCCAGAATGGGTGAGGAATCCCCGCCGTGGGGGAGAGGTCAAAAGACGTCTCCTCAGGCGCGAGGCTTTTAGGATCTATAACTTAGGAACTAGATTTCCTACTGACCTAAATAGAGGAAACAAAATCAGGTTTCATTATTAATGGTGAACTATTAACACTTGTTTTATTTTATTCTGCATGCATTAGTCTAGTTTTATATTTCATGTTCACAGCATTTTGTTACTGTGTTTCAGGCTGTTTGCTAATTATCAGTTTTAACCTATCAGGACCTTAGTACTCTGTCACCTGACATTTTTAATAGATTTGATTGGTCTGAAAACACTATATGTATCTTTTGCTGTGTTACATGGTTTAGCTGTGAAAAAACTTGACATACAGTACAGACCAAAAGTTTGGACACACTGTCTCATTCAAAGAGTTTTCTTTATTTTCATGACTATGAAAATTGTAGATTCACTCTGAAGGCATCAAAACTATGAATTACCACATGTGGAATTATATAATTAACAAAAAAGTGTGAAACAACTGAAAATATGTCTTATATTCTAGGTTCTTCAAAGTAGCCACCTTTTGCTTTGATTTCTGCTTTGCACACTCTTGGCATTCTCCTGATGAGCTTCAAGAGGTAGTCACCAGAAATGGTTTTCACTTCACAGATGTGCCCTGTCAGGTGTAATAAGTGGGATTTCTTGCCTTATAAATGGGGTTGGGACCATCAGTTGCGTTGTGCAGAAGTCTGGTGGATACACAGCTGATAGTCCTACTGAATAGACTGTTAGAATTTGTATTATGGCAAGAAAAAAGCAGCTGAGAAAAGAAAAACGAGTGGCCATCATTACTTTAAGAAATGAAGGTCAGTAAGGCCGAAAAATTGGGAAAACTTTGAAAGTGTCCCCAAGTGCAGTGGCAAAAACCATCAAGCACTACAAAGAAACTGGCTCACATGAGGACCGCCCCAGGAAAGGAAGACCACCTGTGCTGTGGAGGATAAGTTCATCCGAGTCACCAGCCTCAGAAATCGCAGGTTAACAGCAGCTCAGATTAGAGACCAGGTCAATGCCACACAGAGTTCTAGCAGCAGACACATCTCTACAACAACTGTTAAGAGGAGACTTTGTGTAGCAGGCCTACATGGTAAAATAGCTGCTAGGAAACCACTGCTAAGGACCGGCAACAAGCTGGAGAGACTTGGGCTAAAGAACACAAGGAATGGACATTAGACCAGTGGAAATCTGTGCTTTGGTCTGATGAGTCCAAATTTGAGATCTTTGGTTCCAACCACCATGTCTTTGTGCGACGCAGAAAAGGTGAATGGATGGACTCTACATGCCTGGTTCCCACCGTGAAGCATGGAGGAGGAGGTGTGATGGTGTGGGGGGGCTTTGCTGGTGATACTGTTGGGGATTTATTCAAAATTGAAGGCATACATGGCTACCACACCATCTATTCCATCCGGTTTGCGTTTAGGTGAACCATCATTTATTTTTCAACAGGACAATGACCCCAAACACACCTCCATGATGTGTAAGGGCTATCTGACCAAGAAGAAGAGTGATAGGGTGCTACTCCAGATGATCTGGCCTCCAGTCACCAGACCTGAACCCAATCGAGATGGTTTGGGGTGAGCTGGACCGCAGAGGAAGGCAAAAGGGCCAACAAGTGCTAAGCATCTCTGGGAACTCCTTCTAGACTGTTGGAAGAACATTTCCGGTAACTACCTCTTGAAGCTCTGCAGCAGCTATATGACTGCAACAAACGTTGAGAGTGGTTGTGTCTGAACACAACCCATAAAGGGTGAGTACTCCAGAGTCCCTATGTCTGCGCCCCCGCCCTTGTTTTCTCTTATTGCTGGATTGCTATGAGCGCTGCCCGCTAGCTGAAACCACATGAACCAGGGATCATCCCGCCAAACTCCCACTCTCGTTTTAACATGGGCAAAATGCTACTCAGAAAACACAGGGTGATGGAAAAACAGTGTGGCAATGTTTTATTGAACCGCAAAACAGGCAGGTAGCACACAGAACAGTCCCAGCAAAATACCCAGATGGTGCACATTACAGAGTCTCACCCTTCTGCTGTGACTTCAAATCCTCCAGGGTCACTACCCCATCTGTGGCACGCACACAGAGAGGAGGTAACGACAAGTGTAGGAAAACAACAGTCCATACAGTCCATACAAGGTACAAGGCCAGTTGATCTGAGGATAACAATCTGGCTTCATCTTCCAGGGTTGACTACTTCACCTGTGGCATGCACAGAGAGGAGGTGATAACAAGTGTAGGAAAACAACAGTCCATTGAGTCCATACAAGGTACAAGGCCAGTTGATCCGAGGATCACAACCTGGCTTCTCGAAACGTATCCATGGTTCAGCGATAGTCAATGGAGAAGATCTGTATTTTTCCAACTGAGGCTGAAAACCCCTAGGTTGTTTCCTGTAGAATGATAGATCCGTGTCCCTCATGATGGAGCCATGATGTGAAATGGCTTCTGTCCTGTATCTGGTCCTTTTGGGATGTATAGATGTCTTGGCAGAATCTCTCTGGCTGTTTCTCTCTCTCAGTCTCTTTATACAGAGGCATGTAACCTATTTTTAGCCTTAACAAGTGTCCCTCATTCATTATTTACATAAAGGGTAAGAATGGAGATGAGATCAAGTAGCATTACTTGATTATTTAAACTATTTGAGCAAAGCTCCAAAAAGGTGACTATAAGTCCAAAGTAAAATCAATAATTTATATTAAGACAAATCCAGATACAAGTGGGGGGAAGTGGACAATGAAGTGCAGAAACCGCACAACGCATGGATAACAAGGGGTTGCTGTACAATCAGAACCTTATTGTCCATCTATTTGTATCTGCTATTGAATTATTATGCTAATTTCCTAATATTTAAAATGCAGATATTTGTCAAAGGCATTTTTATTTATTTAAACTATTTGCATAGTTTTTCCCTCTCTGCTTTAGAAGTCAACAAACTGGCTCCATAACACAATGCATAATTAGCATATCAGCAATCATCACTAGTGATTAGTGTTGAGCATTCCGATACCGCAAGTATCGGGTATCGGCCGATACTTGCTGTATCGGAATTCCGATACCGACATCCGATATTTTTTCAATATCGGGCATCGGAATCGGAAGTTCCAAGTTGATTGACAGCCGAAATGACGTCATCATGATGCGCGGTGTGTGCGCATCATGATGCGCCGTCATTTCGGGCCTTCCGGGGGGTCTGTACCGGCCTGCCGGGGGGCTGTGCCGGAGGTCTGTGCAGCCTGCGGGGGTCTGTACTGGCCTGCCGGAGGGCTGTGCCGGCCTGCCGGAGGTCTGTGCAGCCTGCGGGGGTCTGTACCGGCCTGCCGGGGGGCTGTGCCAGCCTGCCGGAGGGCTGTGCCGGCCTGCCGGAGGGCTGTGCCGGCCTGCCGGAGGGCTGTGCAGCCTGCCGGAGGGCTGTGCAGGCATCGTCCGATGTGACTACAAGTCCCATCGGGCGATGCCTGCTACCATGACAGTGATTGACACATTAGCCAATGATGGGACAGTAGTAGGCCCATCATCCGGCTAATGTGTTAAATGTAAAAAAAAAAAAAAATTTACATACATACTACATACATACTACATGCATGCTACATACATACTACATGCATGCTACATACATACTACATACATACTACATGCATGCTACTTACATACTACATATATACTACATACATGCTACATACATACTACATACATGCTACATGCTACATACATACTACATACATACTACATGCATGCTACTTACATACTACATACATACTACATGCATGCTACTTACATACTACATACATACTACATACATACTACATGCATGCTGCATACATACTACATACATACTACATGCATGCTACATACATACTACATACATTCTACATGCATGCTACATACATACTACATACATGCTACATACATGCTACATGCTACATACATACTACATATATACTACATACATACTACATACATGCTACATATATACTACATGCATGCTACATACATACTACATACATACTACATACATGCTACATACATACTACATGCTACATACATACTACATATATACTACATGCTACATACATACTACATGCTACATACATACTACATACTACATACATACTACATACATGCTACATACATGCTACATACATGCTACATACATACTACATATATACTACATACATACTACATACATGCTACATATATACTACATACATGCTACATACATACTACATATATACTACATGCATGCTACATACATACTACATACATACTACATGCATACTACATACATACTACATACATACTACATGCATGCTACTTACATACTACATGCATGCTACTTACATACTACATACATACTACATACATACTACATGCTACATACATACTACATACATACTACATGCATGCTACATACATACTACATACATGCTACATACATGCTACATACATACTACATGCTACATACATACTACATACATACTACATGCATGCTACATACATACTACATACATACTACATGCATGCTACATACATACTACATACATACTACATGCATGCTACATACATACTACATGCATGCTACATACATACTACATACATACTACATACATACTACATACATACTACATGCATGCTACATGCATGCTACATACATACTACATATATACTACATGCATGCTACATGCTACATACATGCTACATACATGCTACATATATACTACATATATACTACATACATACTACATGCTACATATACACTACATGCATGCTACATACATACTACATGCTACATATATACTACATGCATCCTACATACATACTACATGCTACATACATACTACATATATACTACATACATACTACATACATGCTACATATATACTACATGCATGCTACATAC
Organism: Dendrobates tinctorius; assembly: GCF_039654945.1. Lineage (NCBI taxonomy): Eukaryota > Metazoa > Chordata > Amphibia > Anura > Dendrobatidae > Dendrobates > Dendrobates tinctorius. The sequence goes on along the minus strand of NW_027361988.1, from coordinate 1,327,850 downwards.
ATACTACATACATACTACATACATGCTACATACATACTACATGCTACATACATACTACATATATACTACATGCTACATACATACTACATGCTACATACATACTACATACATGCTACATACATGCTACATGCTACATACATACTACATATATACTACATACATACTACATACATGCTACATATATACTACATACATGCTACATACATACTACATATATACTACATGCATGCTACATACATACTACATGCTACATACATACTACATACATACTACATACATGCTGCATACATACTACATGCTACATACATACTACATACATGCTACATACATACTACATACATACTACATGCATACTACATACATACTACATACATACTACATGCATGCTACTTACATACTACATACATACTACATACATGCTACATACATACTACATGCTACATACATACTACATACATACTACATACATGCTACATACATACTACATACATGCTACATACATGCTACATACATACTACATGCTACATACATACTACATACATACTACATGCATGCTACATACATACTACATACATACTACATGCATGCTACATACATACTACATGCATGCTACATACATACTACATGCATGCTACATACATACTACATGCATGCTACATACATACTACATATATACTACATGCATGCTACATGCTACATACATGCTACATACATGCTACATACATGCTACATATATACTACATATATACTACATACATACTACATACATACTACATACATACTACATACATACTACATATACACTACATGCATGCTACATACATACTACATGCTACATATATACTACATGCATCCTACATACATACTACATGCTACATACATGCTACATATATACTACATGGATGCTACATACATACTACATGCTACATACATGCTACATACTACATATATAATACATATATACTACATACATACATACTACATACATACTACATGCATGCTACATACATACTATATGCTACATACATACTACATACATGCTACATACATACTACATGTACTACATATATACTACATACATACTACATACATACTACATGCTACATATAAACTACATGCATGCTACATACATACTATATGCTACATACATACTACATACATGCTACATACATACTACATATATACTACATACATACTACATGCATGCTACATACATACTACATGCTACATACATACTACATGCTACATACATACTACATACATACATACTACATGCTACATACATACTACATACATACTACATGCATGCTACATACAATACATTCATACAATACATACATAGACATACAGTACATATAACATAGAGTACATACCAATACTTGTCACATTGTTCCCTGAAGCGATTGTCTTCTGCGGAATAAATACTAAAATAACAAACCACCAAAATACTCACCCATGATCCGAAGCAGTCCACGAGTGTGTCCCACGACGATCTTGGGTAGAGAACGGCAGCATCAGCTGATGCTACCGCTCTCTACGGGCTCCAGGAATCCAATGACGGAAGGTAGGTATCCTTCCGCACTGTATTCCTCCGCCACTTAAAAAAAAAAGTCCCTAGTCTCACTTTATGGTAAAAGCTGTGTGGGAATTTCCCATGCAGCTTTTACCATAAAGTGAGACTAGGGACTTTTTTTTTTTTTTTAAGTATGTATGTAGTATGTATGTAGCATGTAGTATGCATGTAGCATGCATGTAGTATGTATGTAGTATATATGTAGTATGTATGTAGCATGTATGTAGTATGTATGTAGCATATAGTATGTATGTAGCATGCATGTAGTATATATGTAGCATGTAGTATGTATGTAGTATATATGTAGTATATATGTAGTATGTATGTAGCATGTATGTAGCATGTAGTATGTATGCAGCATGCATGTAGTATATATGTAGTATGTATGTAGCATGTAGTATGTATGTAGCATGCATGTAGTATATATGTAGCATGTATGTAGCATGTAGTATGTATGTAGCATGCATGTAGTATATATGTAGCATGTAGTATGTATGTAGTATATATGTAGTATATATGTAGTATGTATGTAGTATGTATGTAGCATGTAGTATGTATGCAGCATGCATGTAGTATATATGTAGTATGTATGTAGTATATATGTTGTATATATGTAGTATGTATGTAGCATGTATGTAGCATGTCGTATGTATGTAGCATGTAGTATGTATGTAGCATGTAGTATGTATGTAGCATGTAGTATGTATGTAGCATGTATGTAGTATGTATGTAGCATGTATGTATGTAGTATGTATGTAGCATGCATGTAGTATATATGTAGCATGTAGTATGTATGTAGTATATATGTAGTATGTAGCATGTATGTAGCATGTAGTATGTATGCAGCATGCATGTAGTATATATGTAGTATGTATCATGGAATCATAGAATCATAGAATTGTAGAGTTGGAAAGGACCTCCTGGGCCATCTGGTCCAACCCCCTGCTCAAAGCAGGATTCGCTAAATCATCCCAGTCAGATGTCTGTCCAGCCTCTGTTTGAAGACTTCCATTGAAGGAGAACTCACCACTTCTCGTGGCAGCCTGTTCCACTCATTGATCACTCTAACTGTCAAAAAGTTTTTTCTAATATCTAATCTGTGTATAGCATGTATGTAGTATGTATGTAGTATATATGTCGTATATATGTAGTATGTATGTAGCATGTATGTAGCATGTAGTATGTATGTAGCATGTAGTATGTATGTAGCATGTATGTAGTATGTATGTAGCATGTATGTATGCAGTATGTATGTAGTATGTAGTATATATGTAGTATGTAAGTAGTATGTAGTATGTATGTAGTATGTATGTAGTATGTATGTAGCATGTAGTATGTAGCATGCATGTAGTATGTATGTAGTATATATGTAGTATGTATGTAGCATGCATGTAGTATGTATGTAGCATGTAGTATGTATGTAGCATGCATGTAGTATGTATGTAGTATGTATGTAGCATGTAGTATGTATGTAGCATGCATGTAGTATGTATGTAGTATGTATGTAGCATGTAGTATGTAGCATGCATGTAGTATGTATGTAGTATATATGTAGTATGTATGTAGTATGTATGTAGTATGTAGTATATATGTAGTATGTATGTAGTATGTATGTAGCATGTAGTATGTAGCATGCATGTAGTATGTATGTAGTATATATGTAGTATGTATGTAGCATGCATGTAGTATGTATGTAGCATGTAGTATGTAGTATGTAGTATATATGTAGTGTGTATGTAGCATGTAGTATGTAGCATGCATGTAGTATGTATGTAGTATATATGTAGTATGTAGCATGTAGTATGTATGTAGTATATATGTAGTATGTATGTAGCATGCATGTAGTATGTATGTATCATGTAGTATGTATGTAGTATGTAGTATGTATGTAGCATGTAAATTTTTTTTTTTTTTTTTTTTTACATTTAACACATTAGCCGGATGATGGGACTACTACTGTCCCATCATTGGCTAATGTGTCAATCACTGTCATGGTAGCAGGCATCGCCAGATGGGACTTGTAGTCCCATCGGACGATGCCTGCACAGACCCTCGCAGGCTGCACAGACCCCCGGACATCAGCACAGCCCCCCGGCAGGCCAGCACAGCCCCCCGGCAGGCCAGCACAGACCCCCGTAGGCTGCACAGACCTCCGGCAGGCCGGCACAGCCCCCTGGCAGGCCGGTACAGACCCCCGCAGGCTGCACAGACCACCGGCAGGCCGGTACAGACCCCGGGCAGTCCACACAGCCCCCCCGGCAGGCCGGCACAGCCCCCCGGCAGGCCGGCACAGACCCCCGTAGGCTGCACAGCCCCCCGGCAGGCCGGTACAGACCCCCGCAGGCTGCACAGACCACCGGCAGGCCGGTACAGACCCCGGGCAGTCCACACAGCCCCCCCGGCAGGCCGGCAGAGACCCCCGGCAGGCCGGCAGAGACCCCCGGAAGGCCCGTACAGACCCCCGAGAGGCTGTACGGGGGCTTTAAAGGGTTTTTCCAATTCCGATACCGGAAGTCCCATAGACTTGAATGGGACTTCCGGTATCGGAATCGGCGATACCCGATATTTTTTTTAGATCGGGCGATACCGTCCGATACGATATTTTCAAGTATTGGACGGTATCGCTCAACTCTACTAATGATCAAGGATAAGCGCACAATAAAAGTCAATATTACCGGCTTACACAAACAAAAGTCTGTTTTCTTGACCAACCAGAAATCAACACTTACATTTAAAGCCAACATACAGATAACATTCTATTATTCTTTGTTTGCTAAAAATAGTCGTCTGGTTACTTAAGATACAATGCTGTATGTCTTCACAATGCCAAAAGTAAAAAAAAAAAAAAGGTTTTTAAAACTGTTAAAGAAAAATATATAAAAGTTCAAATCACCCCCCTTTCACCCCATTCAAAATAAAATAAAAAAATCAAACACAGTTATTTGGTATCGCCGCTTTCAGAATCGGCCGATCTATCAATATAAAAAAGAATTAACCCGATCGCTAAATGGCGTAACGAGAAAAAAGTCAAAACGCCAGAATTAAGTTTTTTGGTTGCTGCAACGTTGCATTAAAATACAATAACGGGCGATCAGAAGATCGTATCTGCACCAAAATGGTATCATTAAAAACGTCAGCTCGGCACACAAAAAATAATCCCTCACCCAACGTGAGATCATGAAAAATGGAGACGCGACGGGTATCGGAAAATGGTGCAATTTTTTTTATACTTTACCTAATAAAGAGGAGTTATTTTTACTGATAAATGTTTGTTTTGGGTCATTTATTTTCTGTTGGTATTTGGTTTATCCTATAAAACTCCCATATAATATTCTCACCCTGAATTTATTCTATAAATCTCCCATATAATATTCTCACCTTGAATTTATCCTGTAAAACTCCCATATAATATTCTCACCTTGAATTTATCCTATAAAACTCCCATATAATATTCTCACCTTGAATTTATCCTATAAAACTCCCATATAATATTCTCACCTTGAATTTATCCTATAAAACTCCCATATAATATTCTCACCTTGAATTTATCCTATAAAACTCCCATATAATATTCTCACCTTGAATTTATTCTACAAAACTCCCATATAATATTCTCACCTTGAATTTATCCTATAAAACTCCCATATAATATTCTCACCTTGAATTTATTCTATAAAACTCCCATATAATATTCTCACCTTGAATTTATTCTATAAAACTCCCATATAATATTCTCACCTAGAATTTATCCTATAAAACTCCCATATAATATTCTCACCTTCAATTTATTCTATAAAACTCCCATATAATATTCTCACCTTGAATTTATCCTATAAAACTCCCGTATAATATTCCATCTTGAATTTATCCTATAAATCTCCCATATAATATTCTCACCTTGAATTTATCCTATAAAACTCCCATATAATATTCTCACCTTGAATTTATTCTATAAAACTCCCATATAATATTCTCACCTTGAATTTATCCTATAAAACTCCCGTATAATATTCCATCTTGAATTTATCCTATAAATCTCCCATATAATATTCTCACCTTGAATTTATCCTATAAAACTCCCATATAATATTCTCACCTTGAATTTATCCTATAAAACTCCCATATAATATTCTCACCTTGAATTTATTCTACAAATCTCCCATATAATATTCTCACCTTGAATTTATCCTATAAAACTCCCATATAATATTCTCACCTTGAATTTATCCTATAAAACTCCCATATAATATTCTCACCTTGAATTTATCCTGTAAAACTCCCATATAATATTCTCACCTTGAATTTATCCTATAAAACTCCCATATAATATTCTCACCTTGAATTTATCCTATAAAACTCCCATATAATATTCTCACCTTGAATTTATCCTATAAAACTCCCATATCATATTCTCACCTTGAATTTATCCTATAAAACTCCCATATCATATTCTCACCTTGAATTTATCCTATAAAACTCCCATATAATATTCTCACCTTGAATTTATCCTGTAAAACTCCCATATAATATTCTCACCTTGAATTTATTCTATAAAACTTCCATATAATATTCTCACCTTGAATTTATCCTATAAAACTCCCATATAATATTCTCACCTTGAATTTATCCTATAAAACTCCCATATAATATTCTCACCTTGAATTTATCCTATAAAACTCCCATATAATATTCCATCCTTGAATTTATTTTATAAAGCTCCCATATAATATTCTCACCTTGAGTTTATCCTATAAATCTCCCATATAATATTCTCACCTTGAATTTATCCTATAAAACTCCCATATAATATTCTCACCTTGAATTTATCCTATAAAACTCCCATATAATATTCTCACCTTGAATTTATCCTATAAAACTCCCATATAATATTCTCACCTTGAATTTATCCTATAAAACTCCCATATAATATTCTCACCTTGAATTTATCCTATAAAACTCCCATATAATATTCTCACCTTGAATTTATCCTATAAAACTCCCATATAATATTCCATCCTTGAATTTATTTTATAAATCTCCCATATAATATTCCATCCTTGAACGCACGCCGCGTGCATCATGTTTTTGTACAATTTGTGAATAATATATATAGGTTCTCCTCGTCTGAGTTATTTTTGAAAGTCAACAAAATACGATTTTCCTGTAATTCATTTCTCGCACTCTCGGTATAATAATGACTTTTCTCTGTGTGGGATTTTTGATAAAAAGGTTGACAACTAGTTGGACAACCCCTTCTCATTCCTCATGTTTGGTCCTGTTAATATAAAAACACTTACACAAACCTCCCATGCTGGCTCCGTTTCAGCGGTGTCGGTACTTGCGTTCTTGGGGTCTTTTGAGGTTGTTACGTCATGTGAGCCCTGTGCCCAATCAGCGCTGACGTCACTGTCCCCACCTTCGGACAAATCAAGCATCATGAGGCCGTCAGAGAGCAGCCGCAGCCCTGGCCTCCTGTCGATGTTCAATACGTCCGAAGGAACAGTGAAGCTGCCGCTGATTGGGTGCAGGGCTCGTGTGATATGAGAACCTCACATAAGCCCCGGGACAGTGAGTCTCAACACAGCTGAAGTGGAGCCGGCACGCCAGCGGAGTATGAGTGTTGTTATTTTAATGAGGCCAAACATGAGGAATGAGTTCACTGAGAAAATTTATATATAGGAAGAAGCCGAGCGGTGAAACACGTGTCGGGGTGTCAGGAAGAGTGTCACAACTCTGCATCAGGTGAATCGCTCTCCCTTTACTACTTATAACTTTTATTATTGACATTTGGGATTATTTAGCGTTCACTCAGTCAGCTGATTATAGTATACATACTGTTTAGAATTAGTGACATTTTGGTCTATTACCTTACATGGCATGGTATAATCAGTGAATTAGATGCACTGCTTTCCCTATTCACACCTCTTGCTATTGACTGTTGGGATTACTTAGCAGTCATCTATTCAGCTGTTCATTGTATTGAATACTGTCTATGCTAAGTGGCTGTTTGGTCTTTTGACCTTATATGATGTGGCACAATCAATGGAAAATAATGCCTTAATTTCGTTTTAGTCGAAGAATAATATATTTTTTCATATATCTGGCACTGTGCATTTTATGATAAACAATTATTTGCATATTTTTGGCATTAAACTTTGGATATATGGGCATTCATTACCTTTGTATTTTCCACTGATTTTTGCACGAGTTGTTCCGTCCTGATTTTTGAGGCATTCTGCTTAATTTTACATAAATTGTTGTTTTTAATATTTGAAACAAAAATGTTATTTTTATGGATCTCTTCTTTTGTCCTTACATTATCATAAGGAAGGATTGGAGTTAAATATTTATGCTGAAGGGCCATATATCTTTATTGTCTCTTCTGGACATTTACTTGATGGTATATATATATATATATACACACACACACACACACACACACACACACACATACACTACCATTCAAAAGTTTAGGGTCACTGAGAAATTTCCATATTTTTGAAAGAAAAGCAGTTTTTTACAATGACGCTAACATTAAATGATTCAGAAATACATTCTATACATTGTTAATGTGGTAAATGACTTTTCTAGCTGCAAACGTCTGGTTTGTAATGCAATATCGTCATAGGTGTATAGAGGCCCATTTCCAACAACCATCACTCCAGTGTTCTTATGGCACTTTGTTTGCTAACTGTGTAAGAAGGCTAATGGATGGTTAGAATACCCTTGAAAACCCTTGTGCAAGTATGTTAGCACAGCTGAAAACAGTTTGACTGATTAGAGAAGCTATAAAACTGACCTTCCTTTGAGCTAGTTGAGAATCTGAAGCATTACATTTGTTGGTTCCATTAAACTCTCAAAATGGCCAGAAAAAAAGAACTTTCATGTGAAACTCTACAGTCTATTCTTGTTCTTAGAAACGAAGACTATTCCATGCGAGAAATTGACAAGAAATTGAAGATTTCCTACAACGGTGTGTACTACTCCCTTCAGAGGAGAGCACAAACAGGCTCTAACCAGAGTAGAAAGAGAAGTGGGAGGCCCCACTGCACAACTGAGCAACAAGACAAGTACATTAGAGTCTGTAGTTTGAGAAATTGTCACCTCACAGGTCCTCAACTGGCAGCTTCATTAAATAGTACACGCAAAACGCCAGTGTCAACGTCTACAGTGAAGAGGCGACTCCGGGATGCTGGCCTTCAGGGCAGAGTGGTAAAGAAAAAGCCATATCTGAGACTGGCTAATAAAAGGAAAAGATTAATATGGGCAAAAGAACACAGACATTGGACAGAGGAAGATTGGAAAAAAGTGTTATGAACAGACGAATCCAAGTTTGAGGTGTTTGGATCACACAGAAGAACATTTGTGAGACGCAGAACAACTGAAAAGATGCTGGAAGAGTGCCTGACGCCATCTGTCAAGCATGGTGGAGGTAATGTGATGTCTGGGGTTGCTTTGGTGCTGGTAAAGTGGGAGATTTGTACAAGGTAAAAGGGATTTTGAATAAGGAAGGCTATCACTCCATTTTGCATCGCCATACCCTGTGGACAGCGCTTGATTGGAGCCAATTTCATCCTACAACGGGTCAATGATCCAAAGCACACCTCCAAATTATGCAAGAACTATTTAGGGAAGAAGCAGATAGCTGGTATTCTATCTGTAATGGAGTGGCCAGCGCAGTCACCAGATCTCAACCCCATTGAGCTGTTGTGGGAGCAGCTTGACCGTATGGTACACATGCCAAAGGTCTGCAATGCTGGACTTGCTGCAAAGGGCGCATTCTTTGACGAAAGAAAAATTTGAAGGAGAAAATTATTATTTCAAATAAAAATCTTTTTTTCCAACCTTGTCAATGTCTGGACGAGATTTTAAATTAATTTGGCAACTCATTTGATTAATAAAAGTATGAGTTTTCATAGAAAACACAGTTGTCTGGGTGACCCCAAACTTTTGAACGGTAGTGTATATACATATATATATACACACATGTAATTATCCCTTGATTAGAAGATTCACTGACAAAATGATAAAACTAAACTTTATTAATTCCAAATGTAAAACTATAATTCACTCCCTGAAGGTTAGTCAGAAGGTGACTATTAGAAAAAACATGTACCCCACATCTCAGCATATAGGGCGAGGTGACGTATACACACTCACTCTCTAAGCCTCACATTTCTACGGGTTTCATCGTCCTCACCAAAGGCGACTCATCAGGAGACTATTTATTATTGATCTATATTCAAGCGAGACTAGATGAAGAAAACCCTAATATCATGTTATCTGAAACAGTCAGAAAGCTAGCCACATATTGTCAGATCCCAGACCTCAGACTATATACTGTGTAAGTTTATAAGCCCCTCCAGTGTCAGGAATAGATAGTATGTGATAATACCGTATATACCGCTCAGGGAACACTTACCTTTCAGAGATAATTTCAGTAGTCATACTAAATAATGGCACAGATCTCCCAGACATTATGACTGCACATATCCCTAGTCTTTATAACAATATTGCACTCATTCCCTGACAGACCGCAGCATGGCCATTAGTTAGAGGCTGCTAATGATCTTTGGAGCAGGTAAGTTTTCCCTGAGTGGTACATATTGGGCCGTCTGAAGACTGAGTTTAGTCTAGGACAATTTGTCTGCACTACTAATTAACAGCAGTTACATTACCAAACTAGGGCAGTCCCTATAGGAGGAAAACACAAGAATTATACTGTATTGTCACATACTATCTATTCCTGACACTGGAGGGGCTTATAAACTTACACAGTATATAGTCTGAGGTCTGGGATCTGCCAATATGGGGCTAGTTTTCTGACTGTTTCGGATAACATGATTCATGATTTTAGTTTTTTGTCTAGTCTCGTTTGAATATAGGTCAATATTAAATAGTCTCCTGATGAGTCGCCTTTGGTGAGGACGATGAAACCCGTAGAAATGAGAGGCTTGGAAATGTGGGATATATGTTTTGTCTATTAAGCTATGTGCACACGGTGCGTATTCTGCTTTGGAATTTTCCACGCAAAATTTACTAAATCCGCAGGTCAAATGACCTGCATTTTTCCTGCAGATTTAGTGCATTTTTTGTGCGATTTTACTGCATATTTTGTGCGGTTTTCCCCTGCGGTTTTCCACCTGCAGATTTCTAGAATGGAGCAGGTGGAAAACTGCAGCAAACCGGCACAAAAGAAGTGACATGCTGCATTTTTCATTCCACACCAAATCTGCACGGAAAAAAACGCAGCATGTGCACTGCGGATTTTGTTTTACATAGCCTTTAATGCTACTGTACATCACATGCAGTTCTGCTGCGAATCCGCAGGGCCAAATGCGCTGTGGATCTGCAGCAGAATTCGCACCATGTGCACATAGCCTCAGTCACCTTCTGACTAACCTTCAGGGGGTGAATTATTTGTATAATTTTACATTTGAAATTAATAAAGTTTAGTTTTATCCTTTTGTCAGCAAACATGAGGAATGACAAGAGACAACCTATTTAAGAAGATTCAGTTTTGGTTAAAACTATTCCAACATTATGAACAAAAAAAGGCTTCTCCCCTATGTGACATCTCTGATGTTTATTAACAGTTGATTTCCAAGTAAAATATTTCCTACATTAAGAAAATGAAAAAGGTTTCTCCCCTGTGTGACTGCTGTGATGCTTAACAAAATATGATTTGTGCGCAAAATATTTCCCACATTCTGAACAGGAAAAAGGTTTCTCCCCTGTGTGGGTTCTATGGTGATTAACTAAATCTGATTTCTTGTTAAAACATTTCCCACATTCTGTACAAGAAAAAGGCTTCTCCCCTGTGTGGGTTCTATAGTGAGTAACAAAATTTGATTTCTCGTTAAAACATTTCCCACATTCTGAACAGGAAAAAGGCTTCTCCCCTGTGTGGGTTCTTTGATGGCGATCAAGACGTGTTTTCCCTTGAAAACATTTTCCACATTCTGAACATGAAAAAGGCTTCTCCCCTGTGTGAGTTCTATGGTGAGAAACAAGCAGTGATTTATGTGCAAAACATTTCCCACATTGTGAACATGAAAAAGGTTTCTCTCCTGCGTGAGTTATTTGGTGTGCAACAAGACTCCCTTTTTGGTTAAAACATTTTCCACATTCTGGACAGGAAAAAGGCTTTTCCCCTGCGTGAGTTTTTTGGTGTTGAACAAGATTCCCTTTCTGGTTAAAACATTTTCCACATTCTGAACATGAAAAAGGCTTCTGCCCTGTGTGCGTTCTATGGTGTGTAGCACAAAGTGATTTCTTGTTAAAACATTTCCCACATTCTGAACATGAGAATGACTTCTTTGCTTTAGGAGCAGTTTGTTTTGTAATGCCTCTTTTGTGACTTTGATTTTCCTTAGTAGTCAGTAATGAATCAGAAGATGGGACCTGTTTCATAGGATCAGATGACAGATCTTTGCTGTGAATGGATGATGGTATATCTGGAGTAATAGAAATCACTTCAGTTGTATCTTGTAGGATCTTAAGATCATCAAATTTAAAAATTGAAGATGTCAGCTGTCCCTCTGATCTCCTGGTACAGTCATCTAAGATAAAAAAAACAACATTTTTTTTAAATAAAATATCCTTGAGTTTTATATTTTTGATCATTTCTACTTAAACTGTACATAAAAATGGCAAGCTATGTAAAAAACTTTAATTATTTACCAAGACAATGACAGTTCACAGTCTAATAGAAAACCTTGTTGGATGAGCCAGTAGTGTGTGGTGTTCAACTGTTTGTTCATTCTGCCTCCCAAATATCAAATAAAAAGAAATCAATCAATGATATGTAGGCGAAAATAATACCAATTTTCATCTCACAAAAAACAAGTCCCCACTCAGGTCCATCATCTGTCAATGGAAAAACAGATAAGGCATGTGATGTACAATGTCTGTGAGGTATGGGGTTTTGTCCACAAAATATGATGTTTTCTGTTGTAACATTCCAGAAAGATCCGGCAGATATGACAATCCAGGCTGCTAGCTCTGCAGCTTCATTCCTCCTCCCTTCACACACACACAGAGCAGTGCCACCCCCCCTCCTCTACAGCCTGTGTTCGCACTAGTAATAGGAGACCCCCCTGCTGTTACAACCATTTGTTTCCTTCTCTCCTCTTCAGAGCGGGAAAAACTTCTTTGTTTGAAACGAATAAAACTATGAGAGACTATACCATAAGAACCAAATACCCTAGAGATATGAAAATCACATTTTTGTAATCCGGACGGTCACAGCGTCGCTACCGTGGTTCTGGCGAAGCGTAATCCTTTCAGAACCTGAGATATGTGTTCCAGCTAAACGGTGTATCAGAACTACTGCATATTTGGTCTTGAATTATTGTACTCAACAAATCACAACCAATGATGCCCTATATGTGTCTGTGCGGGCTGCCCCCACGGAGTTATGATTAGTATAAGTTTTCTAGTGTAATTCTACATCCAAAAGAGAGAGGTGGGATTAACCCAGCATGCATCTCTCCGTGATGTCACATAGCAAGTCTTTAAAGCATTTCCTGGACAAAACCAGAGCAGAACAGCTCAAGTCGTCGTGCTAGAAAGACCCAGATGAGCGGAGAAGTGCAGCTCCGCCTCCACCCACCTTAGCCGCATGGTCTGCCTAACAACAATATGGAACCGTGAGTATAATCTCTTTGTTTTCTCCACTTTTATTTTATACCTGTACTGTACATATTTTATGTCTCAATTTTATAGCAACTTTTATCTGTAATCACTGTCCTCTTTCGGAAAATAAATGAAATAATTATTTAGATCTGTCTCTATGCTCTAAGACTCGAACTATACGCCTTTGATAGATAATGGCTACTAATTCAAGGGGTTTGCCACGGACCCTCTTAATTTAACACTGTGAATTAAGTAACCGTGACTGGTGGCAGCGCGTTGTGCACGGCTATTGCGGCTTGCTGGCAGTCTAGAAGGGTCTTATAGAGCTGAATAAGGGTCTGCGGCACCAGCATTCATAATTCCCTTACTGCAGAAGCCTAATTGCCGGTTCACAACAGGCAGCCCGTCCGGCGACCAATTATCCTAGGTGCAGTTCCCTGACTGACCTGAGGGTAAGGGGGGCGCCGGAGAGCTGCAAGTTCAAAAGTGGAACTGAGAAAGTGGGATATACATAAATCCCCGCAGTACTTGGAAGATTGATAGCAGTGGTGGGGCATCCAAATTAAACTCCCCCTGCGGCAAATTGTAGAGCGAGATTAGCTTGCTGGATATTTTTGGTCACATGGTGCCAGTGTTGGGATAACTAAGATAAGCCCCACTGCGCCTGTGATAGCCGTGTGCCGGCATTGTGTCACGCCCCTCCGTCCGCTGATACACCGGTGTCAGTGGTGGGATTGTGACAGTGGTGACACAGGGTCCGCTGTCCGTCGCGTTTTGGTGGCAGCGGGACCCCCGTTAGTGTCGCCCGTAAGTGGATGAACGGCGGTGGGCTGTTCGTCACATATTGGTGGCAGAGCGGTGGGATAATCCTAGAGCATTAGTGATTTGGTTTGAGCAATCATTCCTCTCACTAAAGACCTGCACGGTTCCTGCGGGAATCCTGCATCATAGGTTTTGGAGAACAGACTCAGTGGTTACTAGTCCTGAGACATTAGTGTGTACTTGCAAGTATTCCCTCCCTTTTTCTCCGTTTTTCTTTTCTGTCTTTTATTTGGCAACCATGGCTACGATGGGAGCAGAGTGGTATAAGCAGCATAACAAGGCATCTCTTATTGCCCTCTGCGGGGTGTGGCGGATCGACACCACGAACAAAAAACAAAGCCCAAATGATCGCGGCTCTGGTGCAACGGGAAAACGACCAGAGCCCAGCGAACGCAGAAGCGGGCTCAAGTAACAATGGGGCTGCAGCAGAGGCTCCACTCATGAGCGCTGGCCCCACATTCAACCATAACGGGGTGGACCCCTATCTGCAAATGGCCTTGGACGAACTCCCTGCCGAAGACAGTGAGGGTCGTCTGACACTGATCCGGCAATATCGGCAGGAGGCCCAGGCCGAGCGTCAAGCCCAGGCTGAGAGAGCCGAACGTGAGCGTCAATCCCAGGCTGAGAGAGCTGAGCGCCATGCAGAAGCTCAGAGGGCCCATGAGCTGGAGATGCTCCAGCGGGGGTGGAATGCCCCCACAGCCCGAACCAGTGAGCCCAGCAGCGTCCAGACTCCTAAACCCCGGACAGAGCATTTTCCCGTGATGGAAAAGGACGGGGACTTGGACACGTTTCTGCGAGCCTTTGAGAAAGCCTGCAGACAGTACCGACTGCCCGAAGACCAATGGGCCAGGTACTTGACCCCAGGGCTAAAAGGCAAAGCTCTGGAGGCGTTTGCTTCTCTTCCGCAAGCGCATGATGATGACTATCGCGCCATAAAAGAGGCGCTGATCGCCAAATATCGGCTGACACCTGAGGTATACCGAAAGAAGTTCCGACACCTCCAACGTGGCCCACATGATAGCTACAGTGATGTGGGGCAAGGACTCAGGACCCACTTTGACCAGTGGATCCATGGACTGTCCGTTGAAACCTTTGAGCAGCTACGGGACCTGATGATCAAAGACCAGTTCCTGCATCTCTGCCCAGCTGAGGTCCGACAGTTCATCCTGGACCGCGAACCAACGAACGCGGACAAAGCGGCGCAGATCGCCGACAACCACGAGGCCAACCGGAAGCCCGAGACGCGGAGGCCAGTCGCCACCAGCTGGAAAGGGGGTAAGCCAGCAACCAACCCCAATGCCCCAGCTAGCCGTCCCTCCGGAGGCCCTGTCCCTGTTGCCAACAACAGGCCGGCTTCTGACAGTCGCCTGTGTCACCACTGCCAGAGGCCTGGTCACTTCTTTTACGCCTGTCCGAACAGGCCGAAGAACCCCCCAGCCAAGGCCCCCGGGCCCAACGCCTCTGTTCTTTTGGTGGGAGGTGTGGTTGGGAGGGCTGACGACAACGTTCAACTTGTTCAGGTGGGGGCCCGTCTTGCTACAGGCCTCAAGGACATCGGGGCTGAACGAACCCTCATCCGTCCTGGACTGGCGGCCCCTGAAGAGTTTGTTGAGGGGAAAACCCTGACTGTCACCGGGATTGGAGGCACCCGTTGTCCTTTGCCAGTGGCACGAGTTTATCTCGATTGGGGTGCTGGGAGCGGGTTGAGGGAGGTGGGAGTGTCTGAAAACCTGCCCACTGATGTTTTATTGGGGACTGACTTGGGGCGGATGGTTGCATACTACGTCAGGAGTGGTACTGTGCAGTGCATATATGCAGAACAGGAGTGGTGCTGTGCAGTGCATATATGCAGGACAGGAGTGGTACTGTGCAGTGTATATATACAGGACAGGAGTGGTACTGTGCAGTTGCGACGCCTCCTGTCTGATTTCACGGTAGGTCTAGAGGGAGTAGTCCTGCTGCCTAAGGCTACTTCTGTGACTATTTTTACCGTGACAGTTTCGCTGTTATTCTGTGTCCCCGAACAGACGTAGCGTGTCACTTTATTCTTTTCCCTGCAGCTCTGTGAGCATAACAGAGCTCTCTTCTGTGCACTTAGGGTGCAGTTAACCCCGTGCACATTACCGCCATAGTGCTCTGCCTCTCTAGCAGCGGTTATATCACCTGGCGCACGATGGACCCCGGGCGGCGAACACGTTTATTTATATTTTTTTAAGCGTGTACCGCCGCCGTAACATAATACTAGCGCCAGGGTCTGGCTAGAGATGGCAGATCAGAAGCAGCTGTTACAGCTTGTGCGTCAGCTCGAGGCTCGTCTTGCTACCCTTGAGAGGTCTCTCGCAGCTGCGCAGGCCACAGATGCTGCCGTCCAGGCACTTACGGACGCGGTAGGGCGTATGTCCATGTCCACCCTTGCGCCGACAGTTACCCGCCTCCCGTTGCCCGATAAATATGCTGGGGATGGAGTCCCTCCTCCATCAGCGGACCCGGGTGCATCTGTAGGAGATGGTCGCGAGCATTTGATGTCGCTGGTTCGTTCGTCGGTGACTTCGTCTACGTGGCAAGCCTATGATGCCGTTAGACCGACTGTCTGGTTACTAGGACACTCCTACATATTTTGAGCAGCACAGCGAGCTGAGTGCCGCCCTGGGGGGAGGCATCTAGGTTTCCGTGACGTGGCCTTCATGTGGAGAGGCATCAGGGGCTTGCAATGGCCGCAAGTTCTACCGGAAGTGGTATCGATTGCAAGAGGAGCCAGGGGTCCTATAATTTTGGATTCTGCACGCGGGGGGAATGATCTATGATCGTACAGGTGGCAGCGCTTCTCACAATGATGCGGGCTGATATGGAACGTTTCCATGGTTTTTTTTTCAGGAATTGGTGCTAGTCTGGTCTGAGATTGTCCCGAGGGCGGTGTGGCAAGGAGCTAGGGATGGTATTGCCGTTGAGCGCACTAGGAGGACCATACACGCCTGTATTTCTAAGATGGTGCGTGAGAGGTTTGGTTGTTAGACACAGACAACTGGAAGGGGATAATGCTGCTTTATTGAGACCTGACGGGGTGCACTTGAACAATATCGGGCTCGATATCTTATCCGGTCTCCAAGATGGCATAGAGCAGGCATTGCTACTGATGGGTGGGGGTCGGAGTCCTGTTTGAGAAACAGGATCCTCCGTGGCGGTGGAGAAGTAATGGCACATAAGTTACGGCTTGCTGGCTGACTTGCCTGCGAATATGGAGTAGGGCATTAGGCAGCGAGCGCGTTTTTAAGAAAGCTAAGTGCCTTTTCAAATGGTTGGTAAGAAAACATTTAATAAAGCTGTGACTGACCTTCACCCATCACTTGGTCTCTGAGTTTTGATTTGTATGGTTAAGTGGGGCTGAGGAAATGCGCCAAGGGGTTGTTTAGCCCTATGTCAACACAGTCATACAGGAGGAGAGGTACTGTGCAGTATATACATATACAGGAGTGGTACTGTGCAGTGTATATATATACAGGAGGAGTGGTACTGTGCAGTATATACATATACAGGAGTGGTACTGTGCAGTGTATATATACAGGAGGAGTGGTACTGTGCAGTATATACATATACAGGAGTGGTACTGTGCAGTGTATATATACAGGAGGAGTGGTACTGTGCAGTATATACATATACAGGAGTGGTACTGTGCAGTGTATATATATATATATACAGGATGAGTGGTACTGTGCAGTATATACATATATAGGAGTGGTACTGTGCAGTGTATATATACAGGATGAGTGGTACTGTGCAGTATATACATATATAGGAGTGGTACTGTGCAGTGTATATATACAGGAGGAGTGGTACTGTGCAGTACATACATATACAGGAGTGGTACTCTGCAGTGTGTATATATACAGGAGGAGTGGTACTGTGCAGTATATACATATACAGGAGTGGTACTGTGCAGTGTATATACACAGGAGTGGTACTGTGCAGAGTATATATAAAGGAGGAGTGGTACTGTGCGGTATATACATATACAGGAGTGGTACTGTGCAGTGTATATATACAGGACAGGAGGAGTTGTACTGTGCAGTGTGTATATATACAGGAGGAGTGGTACTGTGCAGTGTGTATATATACAGGAGGAGTGGTACTGTGCAGTGAATATATACAGGACTGGAGTGGTACTGTGCAGTGTATATATACAGGACAGGAGGAGTGGTACTGTGAAGTGTATATATATATATACAGGAGGAGTGGTACTGTGCAGTGTGTATATACAGGAGGAGTGGTACTGTGCAGTGTATATATACAGGACAGAAGGAGTGGTACTGCGCAGTATATATATACAGGAGGAGTGGTACTGTGCAGTGTATATATACAGGAGTGGTACTGTGCAGTGTATATATACAGGAGGAGTGGTACTGTGCAGTATATACATATACAGGAGTGGTACTGTGCAGTGTATATACACAGGAGGAGTGGTACTGTGCAGAGTATATATACAGGACTGGAGTGGTACTGTGCAGTGTATATATACACAGGACAGGAGGAGTGGTACTGTGCAGCGTATATATACAGGACAGGAGTAGTGGTACTGTGCAATGTATATATACAGGAGTGGTACTGTGCAGAGTATATATATACAGGAGTGGTACTGTGCAGTGTGTATATACAGGAGGAGTGGTACTGTGCAGTGAATATATACAGGAGGAGTGGTACTGTGCAGTACATACATATACAGGAGTGGTACTCTGCAGTGTGTATATATACAGGAGGAGTGGTACTGTGCAGTATATACATATACAGGAGTGGTACTGTGCAGTGTATATACACAGGAGTGGTACTGTGCAGAGTATATATAAAGGAGGAGTGGTACTGTGCGGTATATACATATACAGGAGTGGTACTGTGCAGTGTATATATACAGGACAGGAGGAGTTGTACTGTGCAGTGTGTATATATACAGGAGGAGTGGTACTGTGCAGTGTGTATATATACAGGAGGAGTGGTACTGTGCAGTG
The DNA here is from genome assembly GCF_039654945.1 of Dendrobates tinctorius. Taxonomy (NCBI): domain Eukaryota; kingdom Metazoa; phylum Chordata; class Amphibia; order Anura; family Dendrobatidae; genus Dendrobates; species Dendrobates tinctorius. The sequence goes on along the minus strand of NW_027361988.1, from coordinate 1,308,818 downwards.
AATATATACAGGACTGGAGTGGTACTGTGCAGTGTATATATACAGGACAGGAGGAGTGGTACTGTGAAGTGTATATATATATATACAGGAGGAGTGGTACTGTGCAGTGTGTATATACAGGAGGAGTGGTACTGTGCAGTGTATATATACAGGACAGAAGGAGTGGTACTGCGCAGTATATATATACAGGAGGAGTGGTACTGTGCAGTGTATATATACAGGAGTGGTACTGTGCAGTGTATATATACAGGAGGAGTGGTACTGTGCAGTATATACATATACAGGAGTGGTACTGTGCAGTGTATATACACAGGAGGAGTGGTACTGTGCAGAGTATATATACAGGACTGGAGTGGTACTGTGCAGTGTATATATACACAGGACAGGAGGAGTGGTACTGTGCAGCGTATATATACAGGACAGGAGTAGTGGTACTGTGCAATGTATATATACAGGAGTGGTACTGTGCAGAGTATATATATACAGGAGTGGTACTGTGCAGTGTGTATATACAGGAGGAGTGGTACTGTGCAGTGAATATATACAGGACTGGAGTGGTACTGTGCAGTGTATATATACAGGACAGGAGGAGTGGTACTGTGCAGCGTATATATACAGGACAGGAGTAGTGGTACTGTGCAATGTATATATACAGGAGTGGTACTGTGCAGAGTATATATATACAGGAGGAGTGGTACTGTGCAGTGTATATATACAGGAGGAGCGGTACTGTGCAGTGTATATATACAGGACAGGAGGAGTGGTACTGTGCAGTGTATATATACAGGAGGAGTGGTACTGTGCAGTGTATATATATACAGGAGGAGTGGTACTGTGCAGTGTGTATATACAGGAGGAGTGGTACTGTGCAGTGAATATATACAGGACTGGAGTGGTACTGTGCAGCGTATATATACAGGACAGGAGGAGTGGTACTGTGCAGCGTATATATACAGGACAGGAGGAGTGGTACTGTGCAATGTATATATACAGGAGTGGTACTGTGCAGTGTATATATACAGGAGGAGCGGTAATGTGCAGTGTATATATACAGGAGTGGTACTGTGCAGTGTATATATACAGGAGGAGTGGTACTGTGCAGTGTATATATACAGGAGGAGTGGTACTGTGCAGTGTATATATACAGGAGGAGTGGTACTGTGCAGTGCATATATATACAGGGCAGGAGGAGTGGTACTGTGCAGTGTGTATATGCAGGACAGGAGTGGTACTGTGCAGTGTATATATACAGGACAGGAGTGGTGCTGTGCAGTGCATATATACAGGCCAGGAGGAGTGGTGCTGTGCAGTGTATATATACAGGACAGGAGGAGTGGTAATGTGCAGTGTATATATACAGGAGGAGTGGTACTGTGCAGTGCATATATACAGGACAGGAGGAGTGGTACTGTGCAGTGTATATATACAGGAGGAGTTGTACTGTGCAGTGTGTATATGCAGGATAGGAGTGGTACTATGCAGTGTGTATATACAGGACACGAGTGGTACTGTGCAGTGTATATATACAGGACAGGAGGAGTGGTGCTGTGCAGTGTATATATACAGGACAGGAGGAGTGGTGCTGTGCAGTGTATATATACAGGAGTGGGACTGTGCCGTGTATATAGACAGGAGTGGTACTGTGCAGTGTGTATATATACAGGACAGGAGTGGTACTGTGCAGTGCATATATGCAGGACAGGAGTGGTACTGTGCAGTGCATATATGCAGGACAGGAGTGGTACTGTGCAGTGCATATATGCAGGACAGGAGTGGTACTGTGCAGTGCATATATGCAGGACAGGAGTGGTACTGTGCAGTGCATATATACAGGACAGGAGTGGTACTGTGCAGTGCATATATGCAGGAGGAGGGGTACTGTGCAGTGTATATATAGGAGTGGTACTGTGCAGTGTATATACACAGGAAAGGAGGAGTGATGTCGTGCAGTGTATATATACAGGATTGGTACTGTGCAGTGTATATATACAGGACTGGAGTGGTACTGTGGAGTGTATATATACAGGAGTGGTACTGTGCAGTGTATATATAGGAGTGGTACTGTGCAGTGTATATATACAGGAAAGGAGGAGTGATGTCGTGCAGTGTATATATACAGGATTGGTACTGTGCAGTGCATATATACAGGACTGGAGTGGTACTGTGGAGTGTATATATACAGGAGTGGTACTGTGCAGTGTATATATACAGGATTGGTACTGTGCAGCGTATATACACAGGACAGGAGTAGTGGTACTGTGCAGTGTATATATATAGGAGTGGTACTGTGCGGTGCATATATACGGGACAGGAGGAGAGGTACTGTGCAGTGCATATATACAGGACAGGAGTGGTACTGTGCAGTGTATATATACAGGAGTGGCGCTGTGCAGTGTATAGATAAAGGAGGAGTGGTACTGTGCAGTGTACATATGCAGGACAGGAGTGGTACTGTGCAGTGTATATACAGGAGGGGTACTGTGCAGTGTATATATAGGAGTGGTGCTGTGCAGTGTATATATACAGGAGGAGTGGTACTGTGCAGTGTATATATACAGGACAGGAGTGGTACTGTGCAGTGTATATATACAGGAGTGGGACTGTGCAGTGTGTAAAGACAGGAGTGGTACTGTGCAGTGTATATATACAGGAGGAGTGGTACTGTGCAGTGCATATACACAGGACAGGAGGAGTGGTACTGTGCAGTGTATATATACAGGAGTGGTACTGTGCTGTATGTATATGCAGGACAGGAGTGGTACTGTGCAGTGTGTATATACAGGACAGGAGTGGTGCTGTGCAGTGTATATATACAGGACAGGAGGAGTAGTGCTGTGCAGTGTATATATACAGGACAGGAGGAGTGGTGCTGTGCAGTGTATATATACAGGACAGGAGGAGTGGTGCTGTGCAGTGTATGTATACAGGACAGGAGGAGTGGTACTGTGCAGTGTATATATACAGGAGGAGTGGTACTGTGCAGTGCATATATATACAGGACAGGAGGAGTGGTACTGTGCAGTGTGTATATGCAGGACAGGAGTGGTACTGTGCAGTGTATATATACAGGACAGGAGTGGTGCTGTGCAGTGTAAATATACAGGACAGGAGTGGTACTGTGCAGTGCATATTTACAGGCCAGGAGGAGTGGTGCTGTGCAGTGTATATATACAGGACAGGAGGAGTGGTACTGTGCAGTGTATATATACAGGAGGAGTGGTACTGTGCAGTGCATATATACAGGACAGGAGGAGTGGTACTGTGCAGTGTATATATACAGGAGGAGTGGTACTGTGCAGTGTATATATACAGGAGGAGTGGTACTGTGGAGTGTATATATACAGGAGGAGTGGTAATGTGGAGTGTATATATACAGGACAGGAGTGGTGCTGTGCAGTGTATATATACATCACAGGAGGAGTGGTGCTGTGCAGTGTATATATACAGGACATGAGTGGTACTGTGCAGTGTATACAGGAGGAGGGGTACTGTGCAGTGTATATATAGGAGTGGTGCTGTGCAGTGTATATATACAGGAGGAGTGGTACTGTGCAGTGTATATATACAGGACAGGAGTGGTACTGTGCAGTGTATATATACAGGAGTGGGACTGTGCAGTGTGTAAAGACAGGAGTGGTACTGTGCAGTGTATATATACAGGAGGATTGGTACTGTGCAGTGCATATATACAGGACAGGAGGAGTGGTACTGTGCAGTGTATATATACAGGAGGAGTGGTACTGTGCTGTATGTATATGCAGGACAGGAGTGGTACTGTGCAGTGTGTATATACAGGACAGGAGTGGTGCTGTGCAGTGTATATATACAGGACAGGAGGATTAGTGCTGTGCAGTGTGTATATACAGGACAGGAGGAGTAGTGCTGTGCAGTGTATATATACAGGACAGGAGTGGTACTGTGCAGTGTATATATACAGGACAGAAGGAGTGGTGCTGTGCAGTGTATATATACAGGACAGAAGGAGTGGTGCTGTGCAGTGTATGTATACAGGACAGGAGGAGTGGTGCTGTGGAGTGTATATATACAGGACAGGAGTGGTACTGTGCAGTGTATATACAGGAGTGGTACTGTGCAGTGTATATATACAGGAGGAGTGGTACTGTGCAGTGCATATATATACAGGACAGGAGGAGTGGTACTGTGCAGTGTGTATATGCAGTACAGGAGTGGTACTGTGCAGTGTATATATACAGGACAGGAGTGGTGCTGTGCAGTGTAAATATACAGGACAGGAGTGGTACTGTGCAGTGCATATTTACAGGCCAGGAGGAGTGGTGCTGTGCAGTGTATATATACAGGACAGGAGGAGTGGTACTGTGCAGTGTATATATACAGGAGTGGTACTGTGCAGTGCATATATACAGGACAGGAGTGGTACTGTGCAGTGTATATATACAGGAGGAGTGGTACTGTGCAGTGTATATATACAGGAGGAGTGGTACTGTGCAGTGTATATATACAGGAGGAGTGGTACTGTGCAGTGTATATATACAGGACAGGAGTGGTGCTGTGCAGTGTATATATACACATCACAGGAGTGGTGCTGTGCAGTGTATATATGCAGGACAGGAGTGGTACTGTGCAGTACATATTTACAGGCCAGGAGGAGTGGTGCTGTGCAGTGTATATATACAGGACAGGAGGAGTGGTACTGTGCAGTGTATATATACAGGAGGAGTGGTACTGTGCAGTGCATATATACAGGACAGGAGGAGTGGTACTGTGCAGTGTATATACACAGGAGGAGTGGTACTGTGCAGTGTATATATACAGGAGGAGTGGTACTGTGGAGTGTATATATACAGGACAGGAGTGGTGCTGTGCAGTGTATATATACATCACAGGAGGAGTGGTGCTGTGCAGTGTATATATGCAGGACAAGAGTGGTACTGTGCAGTGTATATATACAGGAGTGGGACTGTGCAGTGTATATAGACAGGAGTGGTACTGTGCAGTGTATATAGACAGGACATGAGTGGTACTGTGCAGTGCATATATGCAGGACAGGAGGAGTGGTGCTGTGCAGTGTATATATACAGGACAGGAGTGGTACTGTGCAGTGTATATATACAGGACAGGAGTGGTACTGTGCAGTGTATATACAGGAGTGGTGCTGTGCAATGTATATATGCAGGAGTGGTACTGTGCAGTGTGTATATGCAGGACAGGAGTGGGACTGTGCAGTGTATATATACAGGAGTGGGACTGTGCAGTGTATATAGACAGGAGTGGTACTGTGCAGTGCATATATGCAGGACAGGAGGAGTGGTGCTGTGCAGGGTATATATACAGGACAGGAGTGGTACTGTGCAGTGTATATATACAGGACAGGAGTGGTACTGTGCAGTTTATATACAGGAGTGGTGCTGTGCAATGTATATATGCAGGAGTGGTACTGTGCAGTGTGTATATGCAGGACAGGAGTGGGACTGTGCAGTGTATATATACAGGAGTGGGACTGTGCAGTGTATATAGACAGGAGTGGTACTGTGCAGTGTATATATACAGGGCATGAGTGGATAGTGCAGTGCATATATGCAGGACAGGAGGAGTGGTGCTGTGCAGTGTATATATACAGGACACGAGTGGTACTGTGCAGTGTATATATACAGGAGGGGTACTGTGCAGTGTATATACAGGAGGAGTGGTGCTGTGCAGTGTATATATACAGGAGGAGTGGTACTGTGCAGTGTATATATACAGGAGTGGTACTGTGCAGTGCATATATACAGGAGTGGGACTGTGCAGTGTGTATAGACAGGAGGAGTGGTACTGTGCAGTGCATATATACAGGACAGGAGGAGTGGTACTGTGCAGTGTATATATACAGGACAGGAGGAGTGGTGCTGTGGAGTGTATATATACAGGACAGGAGTGGTACTGTGCAGTGTATATATACAGGAAAAGTGGTACTGTGCTGTGTGTATATGCAGGACAGGAGTGGTACTGTGCAGTGTGTATATACAGGACAGGAGTGGTGCTGTGCAGTGTATATATACAGGACAGGAGGAGTGGTGCTGTGCAGTGTATATATACAGGACAGGAGGAGTGGTGCTGTGCAGTGTATATATACAGGACAGGAGGAGTGGTGCTGTGGAGTGTATATATACAGGACAGGAGTGGTACTGTGCAGTGTATATACAGGAGTGGTACTGTGCAGTGTATAAATACAGGAGGAGTGGTACTGTGCAGTGTGTATATGCAGGACAGGAGTGGTACTGTGCAGTGTATATATACAGGAGTGGAACTGTGCAGTGTATATAGACAGGAGTGGTACTGTGCAGTGTGTATATACACAGGACAGGAGTGGTACTGTGCAATGCATATATGCAGGACAGGAGTGGTACTGTGCAGTGTATATATACAGGACAGGAGTGGTACTGTGCAGTGCATATATACAGGACAGGAGTGGTACTGTGCAGTGTATATATACAGGAGGAGTGGTACTGTGCAGTGTATATATACAGGAGGAGTGGTACTGTGCAGTGTATATATACAGGAGGAGTGGTACTGTGCAGTGTATATATACAGGAGGAGTGGTACTGTGGAGTGTATATATACAGGACAGGAGTGGTGCTGTGCAGTGTATATATACATCACAGGAGGAGTGGTGCTGTGCAGTGTATATATGCAGGACAGGAGTGGTACTGTGCAGTGTATATATACAGGAGTGGGACTGTGCAGTGTATATAGACAAGAGTGGTACTGTGCAGTGTATATAGACAGGACATGAGTGGTAGTGTGCAGTGCATATATGCAGGACAGGAGGAGTGGTGCTGTGCAGTGTATATATACAGGACAGGAGTGGTACTGTGCAGTGTATATATACTGGACAGGAGTGGTACTGTGCAGTGTATATATACTGGACAGGAGTGGTACTGTGCAGTGTATATACAGGAGTGGTGCTGTGCAATGTATATATGCAGGAGTGGTACTGTGCAGTGTGTATATGCAGGACAGGAGTGGGACTGTGCAGTGTATATAGACAGGAGTGGTACTGTGCAGTGTATATATATACATGGCATGAGTGGTACTGTGCAGTGCATATATGCAGGACAGGAGGAGTGGTGCTGTGCAGTGTATATATACAAGACACGAGTGGTACTGTGCAGTGTATATATACAGGAGGAGGGGTACTGTGCAGTGTATATAGGAGGAGTGGTGCTGTGCAGTGTATATATACAGGAAGAGTGGTACTGTGCAGTGTATATATACAGGACAGGAGTGGTACTGTGCAGTGTATATATACAGGAGTGGGACTGCGCAGTGTGTATAGACAGGAGTGGTACTGTGCAGTGTATATATACAGGAGGAGTGGTACTGTGCAGTGCATATATACAGGACAGGAGGAGTGGTACTGTGCAGTGTATATATACAGGAGGAGTGGTACTGTGCTGTGTGTATATGCAGGACAGGAGTGGTACTGTGCAGTGTATATATACAGGAGTGGTACTGTGCAGTGCATATATACAGGACAGGAGGAGTGGTACTGTGCAGTGTATATATACAGGAGGAGTGGTACTGTGCTGTGTGTATATGCAGGACAGGAGTGGTACTGTGCAGTTTATATATACAGGAGGAGTGGTACTGTGCAGTGCATATATACAGGACAGGAGTGGTGCTGTGCAGTTTATATATACAGGACAGGAGTGGTACTGTGCAGTGTATATATACAGGAGGAGTGGTACTGTGCAGTGCATATATACAGGACAGGAGGAGTGGTACTGTGCAGTGTATATATACAGGAGGAGTGGTACTGTGCTGTGTGTATATACAGGACAGGAGTGGTACTGTGCAGTTTATATATACAGGAGGAGTGGTACTGTGCAGTGCATATATACAGGACAGGAGGAGTGGTGCTGTGCAGTTTATATATACAGGACAGGAGTGGTACTGTGCAGTGTATATATACAGGACAGGAGGAGTGGTGCTTCCCTGAGGAAGTTGTTTTTCTAGCTCCGAAACGCGCGTCGGGGATAGGACCGACCTTGCTGCTTCCCCCCGTACTTCAGGTATAGTAATGCAGTTTATTAGGTCATTAGTATGACGTGTATTATACATCAATTTTGCATGTGCGCATTTGCACTTTGTCAGGGTATACTTCTTATGAAGGATTGTAGCACTTGCTGTATGATTTGTCTTATTATACTTTATATAACCCCTTAACTCTTATTAGCTATACCATCTAGCTCTGCATTTTACTATCCTGGCGGGGTGTTTGCAGCTTCGTTGGCCCTTCATGACCATTGTGTTCATTTATATGCTGTTCCTTTTCCCTGTCCAAACACTGTGTGTCCATATCTATTAATGTTTTAAATTATCTTTAATAAATATCATAGTTTTATGGATTTTTTGACTGCTTCTTTGTTTGGTACTTTCTATATACAGGAGTGGTACTGTGCAGTGTATATATACAGGAGGAGTGGTACTGTGCAGTGTGTATATGCAGGACAGGAGTGGTACTGTGCATTGTATATATACAGGAGTGGAACTGTGCAGTGTATATAGACAGGAGTGGTACTGTGCAGTGTGTATATATACAGGACAGGAGTGGTACTGTGCAGTGGATATATTCAGGACAGGAGTGGTACTGTGCAGTGTATATATACAGGACAGGAGTGGTACTGTGCAGTGCATATATGCAGGAGTGGTACTGTGCAGTGTATATATACAGGACAGGAGTGGTGCTGTGCAGGGTATATATACAGGACAGGAGGAGTGGTACTGTGCAGTGTATATATACAGGAAAGGAGGAGTGGTACTGTGCAGTGTATATATACAGGACAGGAGTGGTACTGTGCAGTGCATATATGCAGGAGGAGGGTTACTGTGCAGTGTATATATAGGAGTGGTACTGTGCAGTGTATATATACAGGACAGGAGGAGTGGTGCTGTGCAGTGTATATATACAGGACAGGAGTGGTGCTGTGCAGTGCATATATACAGGACAGGAGTGGTACTGTGCAGTGCATATATACAGGACAGGAGGAGTGGTGCTGTGCAGTGTATATATACAGGACAGGAGTGGTACTGTGCAGTGTATATACAGGAGTGGTACTGTGCAGTGTATATGTACAGGAGTGTTACTGTGCAGTGTGTATATGCAGGACAGGAGTGGTACTGTGCAGTGTATATATACAGGAGTGGTACTGTGCAGTGTATATAGACAGGAGTGGTGCTGTGTATATACATATACAGGAGTGGTACTGTGCAGTGTATATATACAGGAGTGGGACTGTGCAGTGTATATAGACAGGAGTGGTACTGTGCAGTGTATATATACAGGACAGGAGTGGTACTGTGCAGTGCATATATGCAGAACAGGAGTGGTACTGTGCGGTGTATATATACAGGACAGGAGTAGTACTGTGCAGTGCATATATGCAGGAGGAGGGGTACTGTGCAGTGTATATATAGGAGTGGTGCTGTGCAGTGTATATATACAGGAGGGGTACTGTGCAGTGTATATATACAGGAGGAGTGATACTGTGCAGTGTATATATACAGGAGGAGGGGTACTGTGCAGTGTATATATAGGAGTGGTACTGTGCAGTATATACATATACAGGAGTGGTACTGTGCAGTATATACATATACAGGAGTGGTACTGTGCAGTGTATATATACAGGAGGAGTGGTACTGTGCAGTATATACATATACAGGAGGGGTACTGTGCAGTGTATATATACAGGAGGAGTGATACTGTGCAGTGTATATATACAGGAGGAGGGGTACTGTGCAGTGTATATATAGGAGTGGTACTGTGCAGTATATACATATACAGGAGTGGTACTGTGCAGTATATACATATACAGGAGTGGTACTGTGCAGTGTATATATACAGGAGGAGTGGTACTGTGCAGTATATACATATACAGGAGTGGTACTGTGCAGTGTATATATATACAGGATGAGTGGTACTGTGCAGTATATACATATACAGGAGGGTTACTGTGCAGTGTATATATAGGAGTGGTACTGTGCAGTGTATATATACAGGACAGGAGGAGTGGTGCTGTGCAGTGTATATATACAGGACAGGAGTGGTGCTGTGCAGTGCATATATACAGGACAGGAGTGGTACTGTGCAGTGCATATATACAGGACAGGAGGAGTGGTGCTGTGCAGTGTATATATACAGGACAGGAGTGGTACTGTGCAGTGTATATACAGGAGTGGTACTGTGCAGTGTATATGTACAGGAGTGTTACTGTGCAGTGTGTATATGCAGGACAGGAGTGGTACTGTGCAGTGCATATATACAGGACAGGAGGAGTGGTACTGTGCAGTGTATATATACAGGAGGAGTGGTACTGTGCTGTGTGTATATGCAGGACAGGAGTGGTACTGTGCAGTTTATATATACAGGAGGAGTGGTACTGTGCAGTGCATATATACAGGACAGGAGTGGTGCTGTGCAGTTTATATATACAGGACAGGAGTGGTACTGTGCAGTGTATATATACAGGAGGAGTGGTACTGTGCAGTGCATATATACAGGACAGGAGGAGTGGTACTGTGCAGTGTATATATACAGGAGGAGTGGTACTGTGCTGTGTGTATATACAGGACAGGAGTGGTACTGTGCAGTTTATATATACAGGAGGAGTGGTACTGTGCAGTGCATATATACAGGACAGGAGGAGTGGTGCTGTGCAGTTTATATATACAGGACAGGAGTGGTACTGTGCAGTGTATATATACAGGACAGGAGGAGTGGTGCTTCCCTGAGGAAGTTGTTTTTCTAGCTCCGAAACGCGCGTCGGGGATAGGACCGACCTTGCTGCTTCCCCCCGTACTTCAGGTATAGTAATGCAGTTTATTAGGTCATTAGTATGACGTGTATTATACACCAATTTTGCATGTGCGCATTTGCACTTTGTCAGGGTATACTTCTTATGAAGGATTGTAGCACTTGCTGTATGATTTGTCTTATTATACTTTATATAACCCCTTAACTCTTATTAGCTATACCATCTAGCTCTGCATTTTACTATCCTGGCGGGGTGTTTGCAGCTTCGTTGGCCCTTCATGACCATTGTGTTCATTTATATGCTGTTCCTTTTCCCTGTCCAAACACTGTGTGTCCATATCTATTAATGTTTTAAATTATCTTTAATAAATATCATAGTTTTATGGATTTTTTGACTGCTTCTTTGTTTGGTACTTTCTATATACAGGAGTGGTACTGTGCAGTGTGTATATACAGGAGGAGTGGTACTGTGCAGTGTGTATATGCAGGACAGGAGTGGTACTGTGCATTGTATATATACAGGAGTGGAACTGTGCAGTGTATATAGACAGGAGTGGTACTGTGCAGTGTGTATATATACAGGACAGGAGTGGTACTGTGCAGTGGATATATTCAGGACAGGAGTGGTACTGTGCAGTGTATATATACAGGACAGGAGTGGTACTGTGCAGTGCATATATGCAGGAGTGGTACTGTGCAGTGTATATATACAGGACAGGAGTGGTGCTGTGCAGGGTATATATACAGGACAGGAGGAGTGGTACTGTGCAGTGTATATATACAGGAAAGGAGGAGTGGTACTGTGCAGTGTATATATACAGGACAGGAGTGGTACTGTGCAGTGCATATATGCAGGAGGAGGGTTACTGTGCAGTGTATATATAGGAGTGGTACTGTGCAGTGTATATATACAGGACAGGAGGAGTGGTGCTGTGCAGTGTATATATACAGGACAGGAGTGGTGCTGTGCAGTGCATATATACAGGACAGGAGTGGTACTGTGCAGTGCATATATACAGGACAGGAGGAGTGGTGCTGTGCAGTGTATATATACAGGACAGGAGTGGTACTGTGCAGTGTATATACAGGAGTGGTACTGTGCAGTGTATATGTACAGGAGTGTTACTGTGCAGTGTGTATATGCAGGACAGGAGTGGTACTGTGCAGTGTATATATACAGGAGTGGTACTGTGCAGTGTATATAGACAGGAGTGGTGCTGTGTATATACATATACAGGAGTGGTACTGTGCAGTGTATATATACAGGAGTGGGACTGTGCAGTGTATATAGACAGGAGTGGTACTGTGCAGTGTATATATACAGGACAGGAGTGGTACTGTGCAGTGCATATATGCAGAACAGGAGTGGTACTGTGCGGTGTATATATACAGGACAGGAGTAGTACTGTGCAGTGCATATATGCAGGAGGAGGGGTACTGTGCAGTGTATATATAGGAGTGGTGCTGTGCAGTGTATATATACAGGAGGGGTACTGTGCAGTGTATATATACAGGAGGAGTGATACTGTGCAGTGTATATATACAGGAGGAGGGGTACTGTGCAGTGTATATATAGGAGTGGTACTGTGCAGTATATACATATACAGGAGTGGTACTGTGCAGTATATACATATACAGGAGTGGTACTGTGCAGTGTATATATACAGGAGGAGTGGTACTGTGCAGTATATACATATACAGGAGTGGTACTGTGCAGTGTATATATATACAGGATGAGTGGTACTGTGCAGTATATACATATACAGGAGGGTTACTGTGCAGTGTATATATAGGAGTGGTACTGTGCAGTGTATATATACAGGACAGGAGGAGTGGTGCTGTGCAGTGTATATATACAGGACAGGAGTGGTGCTGTGCAGTGCATATATACAGGACAGGAGTGGTACTGTGCAGTGCATATATACAGGACAGGAGGAGTGGTGCTGTGCAGTGTATATATACAGGACAGGAGTGGTACTGTGCAGTGTATATACAGGAGTGGTACTGTGCAGTGTATATGTACAGGAGTGTTACTGTGCAGTGTGTATATGCAGGACAGGAGTGGTACTGTGCAGTGCATATATACAGGACAGGAGGAGTGGTACTGTGCAGTGTATATATACAGGAGGAGTGGTACTGTGCTGTGTGTATATGCAGGACAGGAGTGGTACTGTGCAGTTTATATATACAGGAGGAGTGGTACTGTGCAGTGCATATATACAGGACAGGAGTGGTGCTGTGCAGTTTATATATACAGGACAGGAGTGGTACTGTGCAGTGTATATATACAGGAGGAGTGGTACTGTGCAGTGCATATATACAGGACAGGAGGAGTGGTACTGTGCAGTGTATATATACAGGAGGAGTGGTACTGTGCTGTGTGTATATACAGGACAGGAGTGGTACTGTGCAGTTTATATATACAGGAGGAGTGGTACTGTGCAGTGCATATATACAGGACAGGAGGAGTGGTGCTGTGCAGTTTATATATACAGGACAGGAGTGGTACTGTGCAGTGTATATATACAGGACAGGAGGAGTGGTGCTTCCCTGAGGAAGTTGTTTTTCTAGCTCCGAAACGCGCGTCGGGGATAGGACCGACCTTGCTGCTTCCCCCCGTACTTCAGGTATAGTAATGCAGTTTATTAGGTCATTAGTATGACGTGTATTATACACCAATTTTGCATGTGCGCATTTGCACTTTGTCAGGGTATACTTCTTATGAAGGATTGTAGCACTTGCTGTATGATTTGTCTTATTATACTTTATATAACCCCTTAACTCTTATTAGCTATACCATCTAGCTCTGCATTTTACTATCCTGGCGGGGTGTTTGCAGCTTCGTTGGCCCTTCATGACCATTGTGTTCATTTATATGCTGTTCCTTTTCCCTGTCCAAACACTGTGTGTCCATATCTATTAATGTTTTAAATTATCTTTAATAAATATCATAGTTTTATGGATTTTTTGACTGCTTCTTTGTTTGGTACTTTCTATATACAGGAGTGGTACTGTGCAGTGTATATATACAGGAGGAGTGGTACTGTGCAGTGTGTATATGCAGGACAGGAGTGGTACTGTGCATTGTATATATACAGGAGTGGAACTGTGCAGTGTATATAGACAGGAGTGGTACTGTGCAGTGTGTATATATACAGGACAGGAGTGGTACTGTGCAGTGGATATATTCAGGACAGGAGTGGTACTGTGCAGTGTATATATACAGGACAGGAGTGGTACTGTGCAGTGCATATATGCAGGAGTGGTACTGTGCAGTGTATATATACAGGACAGGAGTGGTGCTGTGCAGGGTATATATACAGGACAGGAGGAGTGGTACTGTGCAGTGTATATATACAGGAAAGGAGGAGTGGTACTGTGCAGTGTATATATACAGGACAGGAGTGGTACTGTGCAGTGCATATATGCAGGAGGAGGGTTACTGTGCAGTGTATATATAGGAGTGGTACTGTGCAGTGTATATATACAGGACAGGAGGAGTGGTGCTGTGCAGTGTATATATACAGGACAGGAGTGGTGCTGTGCAGTGCATATATACAGGACAGGAGTGGTACTGTGCAGTGCATATATACAGGACAGGAGGAGTGGTGCTGTGCAGTGTATATATACAGGACAGGAGTGGTACTGTGCAGTGTATATACAGGAGTGGTACTGTGCAGTGTATATGTACAGGAGTGTTACTGTGCAGTGTGTATATGCAGGACAGGAGTGGTACTGTGCAGTGTATATATACAGGAGTGGGACTGTGCAGTGTATATAGACAGGAGTGGTGCTGTGTATATACATATACAGGAGTGGTACTGTGCAGTGTATATGTACAGGAGTGTTACTGTGCAGTGTGTATATGCAGGACAGGAGTGGTACTGTGCATTGTATATATACAGGAGTGGGACTGTGCAGTGTATATAGACAGGAGTGGTACTGTGCAGTGTATATATACAGGACAGGAGTGGTACTGTGCAGTGCATATATGCAGAACAGGAGTGGTACTGTGCGGTGTATATATACAGGACAGGAGTAGTACTGTGCAGTGCATATATGCAGGAGGAGGGGTACTGTGCAGTGTATATATAGGAGTGGTGCTGTGCAGTGTATATATACAGGAGGGGTACTGTGCAGTGTATATATACAGGAGGAGTGATACTGTGCAGTGTATATATACAGGAGGAGGGGTACTGTGCAGTGTATATATAGGAGTGGTACTGTGCAGTATATACATATACAGGAGTGGTACTGTGCAGTATATACATATACAGGAGTGGTACTGTGCAGTGTATATATACAGGAGGAGTGGTACTGTGCAGTATATACATATACAGGAGTGGTACTGTGCAGTGTATATATATACAGGATGAGTGGTACTGTGCAGTATATACATATACAGGAGGGTTACTGTGCAGTGTATATATAGGAGTGGTACTGTGCAGTGTATATATACAGGACAGGAGGAGTGGTGCTGTGCAGTGTATATATACAGGACAGGAGTGGTGCTGTGCAGTGCATATATACAGGACAGGAGTGGTACTGTGCAGTGCATATATACAGGACAGGAGGAGTGGTGCTGTGCAGTGTATATATACAGGACAGGAGTGGTACTGTGCAGTGTATATACAGGAGTGGTACTGTGCAGTGTATATGTACAGGAGTGTTACTGTGCAGTGTGTATATGCAGGACAGGAGTGGTACTGTGCAGTGTATATATACAGGAGTGGGACTGTGCAGTGTATATAGACAGGAGTGGTACTGTGCAGTGTATATATACAGGACAGGAGTGGTACTGTGCAGTGCATATATGCAGAACAGGAGTGGTACTGTGCGGTGTATATATACAGGACAGGAGTAGTACTGTGCAGTGCATATATGCAGGAGGAGGGGTACTGTGCAGTGTATATATACAGGAGGAGTGGTACTGTGCAGTGCATATATACAGGACAGGAGGAGTGGTACTGTGCAGTGTATATATACAGGAGGAGTGGTACTGTGCTGTGTGTATATACAGGACAGGAGTGGTACTGTGCAGTTTATATATACAGGAGGAGTGGTACTGTGCAGTGTATATATAGGAGTGGTGCTGTGCAGTGTATATATACAGGAGGGGTACTGTGCAGTGTATATATACAGGAGGAGTGATACTGTGCAGTGTATATATACAGGAGGAGGGGTACTGTGCAGTGTATATATAGGAGTGGTACTGTGCAGTATATACATATACAGGAGTGGTACTGTGCAGTATATACATATACAGGAGTGGTACTGTGCAGTGTATATATACAGGAGGAGTGGTACTGTGCAGTATATACATATACAGGAGTGGTACTGTGCAGTGTATATATATACAGGATGAGTGGTACTGTGCAGTATCTGTATCCAACATTCTGCCCCAGCTCACAGCCTGCCCCCATGTCCAGCATTCTGCCTCAGTCTCCAGCATTCTGCCCCAGCGTCCAGCATTCTTCTGCCCCATGTCCAGAATTCTGCCCCAGCGTCCAGCATTCTTCTGCCCCATGTCCAGAATTCTGCCCCAGCGTCCAGCATTCTTCTGCCCCATGTCCAGAATTCTGCCCCAGCGTCCAGCATTCTGCCCCGTCTCACAGTCTGCCCTCATATCCAGCATTCTGCCACCAGCGTCCAGCATTCTGTCCCCAGCGTCCAGCATTCTGCCCCCAGTGTCCAGCATTATGCCCCATGTCCAGCATTCTGCCCCAGGCTCCCTGGATAGCCGCTCTCAAAAAAAAAAAAAAAAAAAATGCTTACCTTGTTATCTGGCTGTGCTCCAGCGGCGAGGCTCCCTCCCTCTCCCAGTCCCACGTGGCACACTGACTGAATGAGGAAGTGGAGGAGCAGAGCAGTGTGTGACGTCAGGTGAGGGCGGAGCTGTGGCTGGACCATTGTGCAGGGGGGGATTTCGGCGCTGGCTGGACCATGGTGCGGGGGGGGGGGGGCCTGCCCGAGGGGCCCGGCAGGCGCTGAGTCTGAATTTAAAATATAGCTGCAGAAGCCTGTATAAAATGTAGGGGGGCCCCAGCGCGGATCGGGCTGCCAGCATGGTCGGGCCCCCCTAATCACCGGGCCCCATACACATGTAAGGCCTGTCATGCCCTGATGGCGGCCCTGGTTTCAGGATGCTTGACAGTTGGCATGAGACAAGACTGGTGGTAGCGCTCACCTGGTCTTCTCCGAATAAGCCGTTTTCCAGATGTCCCAAACAATCGAAAAGGGGATTCATCAGAGAAAATGACTTTACCCCAGTCCTCAGCAGTCCACTCCCTGTACCTCTTGCAGAATATCAGTCTGTCCATGATGTTTTTTCTGGAGAGAAGTGGCTTCTTTGCTGTCCTCCTTGAGACCAGGCCTTGCTCCAAGAGTCTCCGCCTCACAGCGTGTGCAGAAGCACTCACACCTGCCTGCTGCCATTCCTGAGCAAGCTCTGCACTGCTGGTAGTCCGATCCCACAGCTGAAGCACTTTTAAGAGACGGTCCTGGCGCTTGCTGGTCTTTCTTGGGCGCCCTGGAGCCTTTTTGGCAACAAGGGAACCTCTCTCCTTGAAGTTCTTGATGATGCGATAGATTGTTGACTGAGGTGCATTCTTTCTAGCTGCGATACTCTTCCCTGTTAGGCCATTTTTGTGCAGTGCAATGATGACTGCACGTGTTTCTTTAGAGATAACCATGGTTAACAGAAGAGAAACAATGATGCCAAGCACCAGCCTCCTTTTAAAGTGTCCAGTGGTGTCATTCTTACTTAATCATGACAGATTGATCTCCAGCCCTGTCCTCATCAACACCCACACCTGTGTTAATGGAGCAATCACTGAAACGATGTTAGCTGGTCCTTTTAAGGCAGGGCTGCAATGATGTTGAAATGTATTTTGGGGGATAAAGTTAATTTTCTAGGCAAATATTGACTTTGCAAGTAATTGCTGTTAAGCTGATCACTCTTTATAACATTCTGGAGTATATGCAAATTGCCATTAGAAAAAATGAAGCAGTAGACTTTGTAAAAATTATTATTTGTGTCATTCTCAAAATTTTTAGCCATGGCTGTACAGACCAAAGTTTGGACACACCTTCTCATTCAAAGAGTTTGCTTTATTTTCATGACTATGAAAATTGTAGATTCACTCTGAAGGCATCAAAGCTATGAATTAACACATGTGGAATTATATAATTAACAAAAAAGTGTGAAACAACTGAAAATGTGTCTTATATTCTAGGTTCTTCAAAGTAGCCACCTTTTGCTTTGATTACTGCTTTGCACACTCTTGGCATTCTGTTGATGAGCTTCAAGAGGTAGTCACTGGAAATGGTCTTCCAACAGTCTTGAAGGAGTTCCCAGAGATGCTTAGCACTTGTTGGCCCTTTGGCCTTCACTCTGCGGTCCAGCTCACCCCAAACCATCTCGATTGGGTTCAGGTCTGGTGACTGTGGAGGCCAGGTCATCTGGCGTAGCACCCGATCACTCTCCTTCTTGGTCAAATAGCCCTTACACAGCCTGGAGGTGTGTTTGAGGTCATTGTCCTGTTGAAAAATAAATGATGGTCCAGCTAAACACAAACCGGATGGAATAGCATGCCGCTGCAAGATGCTGTGGTGGCCATGCTGGTTCAGTATGCCTTCAATTTTGAATAAATCCCCAACAGTGTCACCAGTAAAGCACCCCCACACCATCACACCTCCTCCTCCATGCTTCACGGTGGGAACCAGGTATGTAGAGTCCATCCGTTCACCTTTTCTGCGTCGCACAAAGACAAGGTGGTTGGAACCAAAGATCTCAAATTTGGACTCATCAGACCAAAGCACAGATTTCCACTGGTCTAATGTCCATTCCTTGAGTTCTTTAGCCCAAACAAGTCTCTTCTGCTTGTTGCCTGTCCTTAGCAGTGGTTTCCTAGCAGCTATTTTACCATGAAGGCCTGCTGCACAAAGTCTCCTCTTAGCAGTTGTTGTAGAGATGTGTCTGCTGCTAGAACTCTGTGTGGCATTGACCTGGTCTCTGATCTGAGCTGCTGTTAACCTGCGATTTCTGAGGCTGGTGACTCGGATGAACTTATCCTCCGCAGCAGAGGTGACTCTTGGTCTTCCTTTCCTGGAGCGGTCCTCATGTGAGCCAGTTTCTTTGTAGCGCTTGATGGTTTTTGCCACTGCACGTGGGGACACTTTCAAAGTTTTCCCAATTTTTCGGACTGACTGACCTTCATTTCTTAAAGTAATAATGGCCACTCGTTTTTCTTTACTCAGCTGCTTTTTTCTTGCCATAATACAAATTCTAATAGTCTATTCAGTAGGACTATCAGCTGTGTATCCACCAGACTTCTGCACAACTGATGGTCCCAACCCCATTTATAAGGCAAGAAATCCCACTTATTAAACCATAGTCATGAAAATAAAGAATACGCTTTGATTGAGGTGTGTCCAAACCTTTGGTCTGTAGTGTGTGTGTGTATATATATATATATATATATATATATATATATATACACACACACACACACACACATACTATGACTTATCTCGGCTAAGACAAAGCCTAGATCCTCAGGCTACATCCACATCATGGGCGTAGCCAGGATCAAACCTGGGGGGGGCAGAACCTCATACTGCACACCCCTACACTTGAAAATAAAGCCTGCACCTTAAGAAGATGTGGTGGTGAATGCAGTATATTTATTCCAACTATCAGTTGATGTTACTGAAGACGAGCAATGCCTGTCCTGGGCGTCCTTTTGGGCAGCTATGAGGTGGACCTGACTGGTGCTAAAAAAAAGGAGTGTTAGTCTGTGTGCTATCCGGCTTTCATTCTTTTTGGTACAGATATGATATGGATAGACAGATATATAAATAAAAGCAGATTAGAAATCTGCTCTGATATTGAAAACATTATCTATGAGCTCAAAAACCTTTCAGGTGATGCAGTTTTTAAAAAGCTGATCTGCTTTTGCAACTGAAAAACGTATCCTCAAAAAACGCAGCAAAAACGCTGTGTGTGAATGTAGCCTTAGATCAGGAATAGAACAGCCATTTATAGGACATTTCATAACTTTCCCAAATTCCTATGAAAAAATATTCAGCACATTCTGCATTGAATTACTGTACCCAATTTATTATATATTTTAGGAGTCGGAATCGGTCCATTTTATACCAACTCCGACTCCACCAAAATGAGCTCCGACTCCACAGCCCTACATACTAAGGTTGTGTTTTATCTCCCGTCCACCACACTCCAGCTCCGCCCCCTAAGCACCATCCTCTGCTCCCCCCCCATGCTCAGCCTCTGCTCCCCCCCCATGCTCAGCCTCTGCTCCCCCCCATGCTCAGCCTCTGCTCCCCCCCCCATGCTCAGCCTCTGCTCCCCCCCCCCCCATGCTCAGCCTCTGCTCCCCCCCCCCCATGCTCAGCCTCTGCTCCCCCCCCCCCCATGCTCAGCCTCTGCTCCCCCCCCCATGCTCAGCCTCTGCTCCCCCCCCCATGCTCAGCCTCTGCTCCCCCCCCCATGCTCAGCCTCTGCTCCCCCCCCCATGCTCAGCCTCTGCTCCCCCCCCCATGCTCAGCCTCTGCTCCTCCCCCATGCTCAGCCTCTGCTCCCCCCCCCCCCCCATGCTCAGCCTCTGCTCCCCCCCATGCTCAGCCTCTGCTCCCCCCCCCATGCTCAGCCTCTGCTCCTCCCCCATGCTCAGCCTCTGCTCCCCCCCCCCCCCATGCTCAGCCTCTGCTCCTCCCCCATGCTCAGCCTCTGCTCCCCCCCCCCCCCCCATGCTCAGCCTCTGCTCCCCCCCCCATGCTCAGCCTCTGCTCCCCCCCCCCCCCCCCCCATGCTCAGCCTCTGCTCCCCCCCCCATGCTCAGCCTCTGCTCCCCCCCCCCCCATGCTCAGCCTCTGCTCCCCCCCATGCTCAGCCTCTGCTCCCCCCCCATGCTCAGCCTCTGCTCCCCCCCCATGCTCAGCCTCTGCTCCCCCCCCCATGCTCAGCCTCTGCTCCCCCCCCCATGCTCAGCCTCTGCTCCTCCCCCATGCTCAGCCTCTGCTCCCCCCCCCCCCCCCATGCTCAGCCTCTGCTCCTCCCCCATGCTCAGCCTCTGCTCCCCCCCCCCCCCATGCTCAGCCTCTGCTCCCCCCCCCCCATGCTCAGCCTCTGCTCCCCCCCCCCCCCCCCCCATGCTCAGCCTCTGCTCCCCCCCCATGCTCAGCCTCTGCTCCCCCCCCCCATGCTCAGCCTCTGCTCCCCCCCCCATGCTCAGCCTCTGCTCCCCCCCCCCCCATGCTCAGCCTCTGCTCCCCCCCATGCTCAGCCTCTGCTCCCCCCTCCATGCTCAGCCTCTGCTCCCCCCCCATGCTCAGCCTCTGCTCCCTCCCCCATGCTCAGCCTCTGCTCCCCCCCCATGCTCAGCCTCTGCTCCCCCCCCCATGCTCAGCCTCTGCTCCCCCCCCCATGCTCAGCCTCTGCTCCCCCCCCATGCTCAGCCTCTGCTCCCTCCCCCATGCTCAGCCTCTGCTCCCCCCCCATGCTCAGCCTCTGCTCCCCCCCCATGCTCAGCCTCTGCTCCCCCCCCCATGCTCAGCCTCTGCTCCCCCCCCCATGCTCAGCCTCTGCTCCCCCCCCCCCATGCTCAGCCTCTGCTCCCCCCCCATGCTCAGCCTCTGCTCCCCCCCCATGCTCAGCCTCTGCTCCCCCCCCCCTCATGCTCAGCCTCTGCTCCCCCCTCCATGCTCAGCCTCTGCTCCCCCCCCCCATGCTCAGCCTCTGCTCCCCCCCCATGCTCAGCCTCTGCTCCCCCCCCCATGCTCAGCCTCTGCTCCCCCCCCCGCTCAGCCTCTGCTCCCCCCCCCATGCTCAGCCTCTGCTCCCCCCCCCATGCTCAGCCTCTGCTCCCCCCCCCCATGCCCAGCCTCTGCTCCCCCCCCCCATGCCCAGCTTCTGCTCCCCCCCCATGCTCAGCCTCTGCTCCCCCCCCCATGCTCAGCCTCTGCTCCCCCCCCCTGCTCAGCCTCTGCTCCCCCCCATGCTCAGCCTCTGCTCCCCCCCATGCTCAGCCTCTGCTCCCCCCCCATGCTCAGCCTCTGCTCCCCCCCCCATGCTCAGCCTCTGCTCCCCCCCCCTGCTCAGCCTCTGCTCCCCCCCCCATGCTCAGCCTCTGCTCCCCCCCCATGCTCAGCCTCTGCTCCCCCCCCATGCTCAGCCTCTGCTCCCCCCCATGCTCAGCCTCTGCTCCCCCCCCCATGCTCAGCCTCTGCTCCCCCCCATGCTCAGCCTCTGCTCCCCCCACTCTCTCCCCCCACACACCGTCTCCCTTCTGTCCTCTGCGGGGTGTCGCCGCTCCCTCCTCCGGGCTTTGTGTTGTGCCGCGCTCTTCCCCGCTGACAGCTCCGCTCCTCTGCTGCGCTCTCCACAGCAAACATTACGACACCACCGTCGCCTCCTCCATGACTCAGTCCGGCCTCCCACGTCTCCTCACCACACGTCACTTCCCCGCCCGGCCGCCATTTTAGTTCCTGTGGTGGCGGAGCACAGGCGGAAGTGCCGCCATCTGTAGCAGCGGCTGCGGTCCTCCTCACCGTGTCTCCGCCGAGTCAGGAGGTTTTCGTGAGGGGGAGACCTCGGCGGCCTGATACCATAATGCCGTCCACCCCGCTCCGTGTGGCCGTGGTGTGCTCCAGAACCGCAGCATGGAGGCGCACAATCTCCTCCGGTAATGGCGGAGCCCCTTCTTCTTCAGTCTGTGCGCGTAGTTCGGGGCCGTGTGAGGCCGGTGATGTCTCTAGGCCTCTGTCTGTGATGGAGGACCCTGGGAGCGGCCATACCTTCTTACACACACCTCCATGGTGGCCTTTTCCCCCTCAGATGTAGGAAAATTACACATTTGTAACTGAATGTGTTAGAAACTTTTTTTGGGTGGGGAACTTGCGCCATATAGCAACTCTCCGGCCATTTTATTTAAAATTCTTTTATATGACTGGGAAAGGATTAAAAGCATAACAGTAGTGGCCTTTTCAGTTACCGGGGCCGACTAGGCCTCACATGGGTTCTGGTCGGGTCGTCATCAGTCCAGTCTGGGCAGGTGGTGTGTATATATATATATATAATTTAGTTTTCACCCCCCCCAGTCTCTTCGCTAGTTTTAAGCTTCAGGGGCCTGAAGGTCCTGGAAACCCTTTTATTTCGAGTGATTTCTGGCCGAAGCAAACTTAGGTTTGTTTGTGTCTGGTGGAAACTGATTGCCTTCACTCTGTTTTTTTTTCTGTTTTTGGAGTAAAAAAAAAAAATATATATATTAGGTTCTTTTCACACCAGGACGTGTACACTGAATATATTCTATAGGGTATAACAGGCACCCGTCTGCCGAGAGAACGTCCTTCTCAAATCCATCTGACCACTGTACATCCAAAAAAACTTACCAGCTGATTCATCAGTTTAAATTTTTTTTTTTTTTTTTAAGCCCAAAAATGTCTCTTGATGTTTTTACAGCCTCTCTGTTAACTTTGTGAAAAGTTGAATAAAATGCCTTTATCTACGATCATCTGATGTCTTGTTACAAAGAAATTAGACAGGGACAGAGTTTTGAATATTGGAATATTACAATTTTTTCTCATGTAGGGTGACCAGCCAATGTTACTGGGCACAGTGAGGCTACATGAAAGCTCCACATGTCCACTGTTAACTCCTGGTGGATTGTTTTATTACTAATCTGTTCATTGTGGTATAAGTTGTATGCACAACTTTTTGTGTTTTTTGTGTTGTATTTGAATTCAAATGGAATTTGAATTCAGGGGGTCAGAGCCTGGCTGTCCATGGATAAAAGTGGTCCTTGTGGTGCAGGCTTGAGGGTGCACAAATGCCCAACAGAGCACCACACAGCCCCAAGAACTGCTCCCTCACCTCAGTCTGGTAATTAGCTTTCAAATGACATCCCAATGTCCCCTCTGGCTTTGCCAGAAGTCCCACCAGGGGCCCCAATGTCTGATCTGGACAGCAGATCTGTACTGAAGTCCCTGGTGGTGCAAACTCTTGTGTCACCAGGGAGCATGTCAGTGTCAGCAGTCAGGATGGCCTAGTGGTCTAAGGCACTGTGTTCAGGTTGCAGTCTCCCGTGGAGGCGTGGGTTCGAATCCCGCTCCTGACAGCAGCAGTACTGGTCCCTGGAGGTGCAAGCTGTTGTGCACCAGGGAGCGTGTTAAGCGTCTGCAGTCACCACATGTGGAGGCGTGGGTTCAAATCCCACTCCTTGACAGCAGCAGTACTGGTCCCTGGAGGTGCAAGCTGTTGTGCACCAGGGAGCGTGTTCAGCGTCTGCAGTCACCACGTGGAGGCGTGGGTTCGAATCCCACTCCTGACAGCGACAGTTTTTTTTTTTTTTTTTTTTTTAAAGAAAAGAAAATAAACCTAGTGGCAGCATGTGTAATAACAGTCTCCAGTGGAGGCGTGGGTTCGAATCCCACTCCTGACAGCAGCAGTACTGGTCCCTGGAGGTGCAAACTGTTGAGCACCAGGGAGCGTGTTAAGCGTCTGCAGTCACCACATGTGGAGGCGTGGGTTCAAATCCCACTCCTTGACAGCAGCAGTACTGGTCCCTGGAGGTGCAAGCTGTTGCGCACCAGGGAGCGTGTTAAGCGTCTGCAGTCACCACATGTGGAGGCGTGGGTTCAAATCCCACTCCTTGACAGCAGCAGTACTGGTCCCTGGAGGTGCAAGCTGTTGCGCACCAGGGAGCGTGTTAAGCGTCTGCAGTCACCACATGTGGAGGCGTGGGTTCGAATCCCACTCCTGACAGCGACAGTTTTTTTTTTTTTAAGAAAAGAAAATAAACCTAGTGGCAGCATGTGTAATAACAGTCTCCAAGTCTTATAGCCTAATGTATACACCATAAATATTTATATGTGTGTCTATACAGTTGGTGTATATATGTGTGAGTATATTTTTTAGCCTTAAAGTTTTGATTCTCCATCCTCATTTCTTTCTTTTCCAAATCAAAAAAACACTCGTGTGAGAGCAATCTGCATCCAAAAAAACTTAGGGATAGGGACAATTTAGTGAGTACGTCGGGCTCCCTTAAAAGGTCAATTCACCCAACGAACAAGGGTGCTGCTCAGGGTGGATTGATTTAAATCACGCCGATTTAAATCACGATTTAAATCAAAAGATTTTTTTCTATTTAAATCGGATCGATTTAAATCATGATTTTAATCATGATTTAAATCACTGATTTAAATCAAAAGGTTTTTTTTTAATATAAATCACGATTAAAATGAGAAGTGAGAGCAGTGTGCATGTGCGCCCATAGTTACACGGACGAAAGTAGGGGCAACGATCTAACGCCAGGGTGAGGGGGGGACCCCAAAGTAAGTAAAAATCTTTTTTGTTTTACTATATGGCAATAGGTAGGTGTTTAAAAGCAGCATGTCTTAATTGTATAAACTATTAATAGCCTCCACATTTTGTTCATACTGCCCCTTTAATTCCACACTTCTAGCTTGGTTTCAGTTTTGGTTTAGTTTCTTTTTCCCTACATTCAGTTGACATGCCCAAACTTGTTGGATAGTCAGCAGTACTTGGCTCAGGCTGTAGTAACATCAGCAGTGCTTGGCTCAGGCTGTAGTAACAATCAAACTTCATAAGTGATCTGTGTGAGCCATGGCAGCAGGTCATAAGAGAGACCCTATTTGGGTTCATTTTGTTGAGATGCCAGCAGCAGATCTTGGAAAGAAAGGTGCAAGAGCAAAGTGCAAATACTGTCAAAAGGATATCCAAGGACTTGTTTGCCGTTTGAAATCACATTATGAAAACTGCAATCATCTGATTTAAATCAAAAAAATCTGATTTTTTTGATTTTTTTAAAAAATTCAAGATTTTTATCCACCCTGGTGCTGCTTGCTCGTCGGGTGAGATGGGCAGCACGATTATTATCATCTAACACGCTTTCCTAGGATAATCTGCCAACACAAATCTCTTCTTGAATGGACAATCGTTTCTTAAATGACAATTTATGCTGATAAAAAAAACCAAAAGCTCTAAATTAGGAAGGAGGCTGGAGGGGGGGGCGTCAGGGACTGGAGGGGGGAGACAGAGGCTGGAGGAGGAAGTGTGGTGGTGTAGACGGGGCTGCGGGAGGCTGTGTGGTGCTGTAGAGCGGGTTGCGGGAGGCTGTGTGGTGGTGTAGAGGCCTACAGGGCCACACAGCCCCCTGGTGTGACTTCCCGAGTGCCATGACAGCTGACTGTATATACATGTTTACACATACATGTATGTACATGTGCCATGACCGCTCCTTAGACCATACATACATGGATTGTCACTTACCCAAACCGAGGATGAAGAGGCTTAGCTGCTCCACATGATGATGGTGGCCGGAGAGCTGTGTTCCTCCATAGCGATGTCGTCCATTAGGCAAACTTGGTGTCCTTGTCCCGCCAGTTCTTGAGCCAGTTTAGTGTCCACGATGCCTTGTTACCTATTGGAAAAAAAAGGGAAAAGGAAATTATTGAATTTTGACATAGAATAAAAATTAAGTCCTATGAATTGTACTGGTACATTAACCCCTTTTTCTACGAGCGTATATTGCCAGCAGACACACAGAGAGCGGGCGACTGCCCCAAGTGTTACCTACTGAGAGACAGAGAAATAAAAAAACAATAATTAATAAGGGAAATATTGCATTCATAATTAGTGTTCACAGCAGAGTGACAACACAGCCCCCCTAACCCTCCCCTACCCCACAGGGAACGCCTGTACCCCGCCATGCCCCCCACAGCTGTGCCCATACACTGTCCTCACCTCCCCCTGCAGGGACCCCCTGTCTCCCACGCAGTGCCCCCCACAGCTGACCCCAAACACTCTGCAGGGACCCCTGTCTCCCACGCAGAGCCCCCCACAGCTGACCCCATACACTCTGCAGGGACCCCCTGTCTCCCCCGTAGTGCCCCCCACAGCTGACCCCATACACTCTGCAGGGACCCCCTGTCTCCCCCGCAGTGCCCCCCACAGCTGACCCCATACACTCTGCAGGGACCCCCTGTCTACCCGCAGTGCCCCCCACAGCTGACCCCATACACTCTGCAGGGACCCCCTGTCTCCCCCCCACAGCCTCCGGGCTGCGAAGAAATCGCGACGGAGCCGCCGTCCCTGTACCGGAGCACAGCCCGCTGCCACCACCGCACCACAGAGCGCCGCCCGCTGCCACCACCACAGAGCCCACCTGCCCCAGCACAGCTGCCCCTGCCCCAGCGCAGCTGCCCCTGCCCAGCTGCCCCTGCCCCAGCGCTGCTGCTGCCCCTGCCTCAGCGCAGCTGCCCCAGCGCAGCTGCCCCTCCCCCAGCGCAGCTGCCTCTCCCCCAGCGCAGCTGCCCCAGCACAACCAACCTGCCCTAGCACAGAGCCGCCACCACACGAGCCTGGACCACTGAATGACCCCTGTGACTACTTCACCTGTGCCAGATCCCTTCCCAGGTAAGCTGAATTCGGACTGTAAGACGGACCCCCATTTGACACATTATTTTTTTTCCCCTTATTTTCCTACTGAAAATTGGGGTGTTCTTATGGTCCGTTGCATCTTTTTTTTTTTTTTAAAGAAAAGAAAATAAACCTAGTGGCAGCATGTGTAATAACAGTCTCCAGGTCTTATAGCCTAATGTATACACCATAAATATTTATATGTGTGTCTATACAGTTGGTGTATATATGTGTGAGTATATTTTTTAGCCTTAAAGTTTTGATTCTCCATCCTCATTTCTTTCTTTTCCAAATCAAAAAAACACTCGTGTGAGAGCAATCTGCATCCAAAAAAACTTAGGGATAGGGACAATTTAGTGAGTACGTCGGGCTCCCTTAAAAGGTCAATTCACCCAACGAACAAGGGTGCTGCTTGCTCGTCGGGTGAGATGGGCAGCACGATTATTATCATCTAACACGCTTTCCTAGGATAATCTGCCAACACAAATCTCTTCTTGAATGGACAATCGTTTCTTAAATGACAATTTATGCTGATAAAAAAAAACCAAAAGCTCTAAATTAGGAAGGAGGCTGGAGGGGGGGGCGTCAGGGACTGGAGGGGGGAGACAGAGGCTGGAGGAGGAAGTGTGGTGGTGTAGACGGGGCTGCGGGAGGCTGTGTGGTGCTGTAGAGCGGGTTGCGGGAGGCTGTGTGGTGGTGTAGAGGCCTACAGGGCCACACAGCCCCCTGGTGTGACTTCCCGAGTGCCATGACAGCTGACTGTATATACATGTTTACACATACATGTATGTACATGTGCCATGACCGCTCCTTAGACCATACATACATGGATTGTCACTTACCCAAACCGAGGATGAAGAGGCTTAGCTGCTCCACATGATGATGGTGGCCGGAGAGCTGTGTTCCTCCATAGCGATGTCGTCCATTAGGCAAACTTGGTGTCCTTGTCCCGCCAGTTCTTGAGCCAGTTTAGTGTCCACGATGCCTTGTTACCTATTGGAAAAAAAAGGGAAAAGGAAATTATTGAATTTTGACATAGAATAAAAATTAAGTCCTATGAATTGTACTGGTACATTAACCCCTTTTTCTACGAGCGTATATTGCCAGCAGACACACAGAGAGCGGGCGACTGCCCCAAGTGTTACCTACTGAGAGACAGAGAAATAAAAAAACAATAATTAATAAGGGAAATATTGCATTCATAATTAGTGTTCACAGCAGAGTGACAACACAGCCCCCCTAACCCTCCCCTACCCCACAGGGAACGCCTGTACCCCGCCATGCCCCCCACAGCTGTGCCCATACACTGTCCTCACCTCCCCCTGCAGGGACCACCTGTCTCCCACGCAGTGCCCCCCACAGCTGACCCCAAACACTCTGCAGGGACCCCCTGTCTCCCACGCAGTGCCCCCCACAGCTGACCCCATACACTCTGCAGGGACCCCCTGTCTCCCCCGTAGTGCCCCCCACAGCTGACCCCATACACTCTGCAGGGACCCCCTGTCTACCTGCAGTGCCCCCCACAGCTGACCCCATACACTCTGCAGGGACCCCCTGTCTCCCCCCACAGCTGACCCCATACAGGCATACAGTTACCGGCCGGCAGCTCCAAGGTTCAAATCTGGCGCTCAGGTGACGTCATTGTTGCTGCAGTTAGACCGAGAAAGCAGGGGGTGGGCTCGGAGCCACGTGACACAGAGCCCGGCCGCCCATCCCCCAGCCTCACTGTACTGCAAGCCAGGGAGAGACTGTTTGTGTGCTGCACGGCGCTGACTCCGCCCCCCGAGCCAGGGGATGAGTCACAGGCAGCTCGGCGTGTCACACGACTCCTCCCTCTTCCACCTTCTATGCAGGCCGGATCTTGGTTCCCATAGCACAGTGACCCTGCCCACCGGCCAGTCACTGCCGCCCCTCCCCCACCACTAAGCGATCTTACACAGCAGCACAGAGCCAGGGAGGAGATGGGAGATGACCCCGCACCACACAGCGGAGCACTATGAGCCCTGGGGGTGCAGCGCTGACCCCGCCCACGCCGCACCACACAGCGCAGCGCTATAAGCCCTGGGGGCGCAGCGCTGACCCCACCCACCCCGCACCACACAGCGGAGCACTATGAGCCCTGGGGGCGCAGCGCTGAC
Source organism: Dendrobates tinctorius (assembly GCF_039654945.1). Taxonomy (NCBI): domain Eukaryota; kingdom Metazoa; phylum Chordata; class Amphibia; order Anura; family Dendrobatidae; genus Dendrobates; species Dendrobates tinctorius. The sequence continues at coordinate 1,279,447 of NW_027361988.1, read as the reverse complement.
CCTGCCCACCCCGCACCACACAGCGCAGCACTATGAGCCCTCGGGGCAGTCTCCCGTAGAGGCGTGGGTTCGAATCCCACTCCTGACAGCAGCAGTACTGGTCCCTGGAGGTGCAAGCTGTTGTGCACCAGGGAGCGTGTTCAGCGTCTGCAGTCACCACGTGGAGGCGTGGGTTCGAATCCCACTCCACACAGCGCAGCACTATGAGCCCTCGGGGCGCAGCCAGGGGTGGGATTCAGCGGGTTCTCCCCGGTTCGGTGGAACCGGTTGTTAAAGCTATTGCTCTCATTTTTGGCACCATTAGCCGGCTCTCACTTTTGAAAATGAGATTTCAAATTTTGAGGTCTGCGGCAGATTCTTTCCGGCGTCCATGCTCCCGGAGGCCACTGCAACATGGCGGCGGCCAGCAAGGGAAGTGCGGGGGCCTCCGGGCTGCGAAGAAATCGCGGCGGAGCCGCCGTCCCTGTACCGGAGCACAGCCCGCTGCCACCACCGCACCGCAGAGCGCCGCCCGCTGCCACCACCACAGAGCCCACCTGCCCCAGCACAGCTGCCCCTGCCTCAGCGCTGCTGCTGCCCCTGCCTCAGCGCTGCTGCTGCCCCTGCCTCAGCGCTGCTGCTGCCCCTGCCTCAGCGCTGCTGCTGCCCCTGCCTCAGCGCTGCTGCTGCCCCTGCCTCAGCGCTGCTGCTGCCCCTGCCTCAGCGCTGCTGCCCCAGCACAACCAACCTGCCCTAGCACAGAGCCGCCACCGCACGAGCCTGGACCACTGAATGACCCCTGTGACTACTTCACCTGTGCCAGATCCCTTCCCAGGTAAGCTGAATTCGGACTGTAAGACGGACCCCCATTTGACACATTATTTTTTTTTACCCCTATTTTCCTACTGAAAATTGGGGTGTTCTTATGGTCCGTTGCATCTTATAGTCCGAAAAATACGGTAATTTATCCTGAGATTACAGAGTCTGCAACTTTTCTATCTAGCCAGTTAGAAGTGACTCATTGTAACACTTAGGGTACCGTTACACCTAGCGATGCACCAGCGATCCCGACTAGCGATATGACGCGGTCAGGATCGCTGGTACATCGCTAGGTGGTCGCTAGTGAGCTGCTACACAGGCAGATCTCACCAGCGACATTGCTGGGGACGGGGATCGCTACTTACCTGTCAGACGCGGCGATCCTGCGTCCTCCCGCCCTGGGCGCCACAGGAAGCCCAGCAGGAAGTGGCCGACGAGGAATGGACCAGGAGCTTCTCGCGCGATCAGTGATAACCAGCGGGGGAGCCGGTCGGAGGTAAGTATCACATGCAGGGATATCGCTAGCAATATCGCTGCAACGTCACAAAATCGGTGACTTTACAGCAATATAGAATCATAGAATCGTAGAGTTGGAAGGGACCTCCTGGGCCATCTGGTCCAACCCCCTGCTCAAAGCAGGATTCGCTAAATCATCCCAGTCAGATGTCTGTCCAGCCTCTGTTTGAAGACTTCCATTGAAGGAGAACTCACCACTTCTCGTGGCAGCCTGTTCCACTCATTGATCACTCTAACTGTCAAAAAGTTTTTTCTAATATCTAATCTGTGTCTCTTCCCATTCAGTTTCATCCCATTGCTTCTAGTCTTTCCTTGTGCAAATGAGAATAAAGTTGATCCTTCTACAATGTGACAGCCCTTTAGATATTTGTAGACAGCTATTAAGTCTCCTCTCAGTCTTCTCTTTTGCAAACTAAACATTCCCAAATCCTGCAACCTTTCCTCATAAGACAGGGTTTGCAGACCGGTCACCATTCTGGTCGCTCTTTTCTGAACTTGCTCCAGTTTGTTGATGTCTTTTTTAAAATGTGGTGCCCAAAACTGGACACAATATTCCAGATGAGGTCTGACCAAAGAGGAGTAGAGGGAAATAATGACTTCACGTGATCTAGACTGTATGCTTCTGTTAATACATCCTAGAATTGCATTTGCCTTTTTTGCTGCTGCATCACACTGTTGACTCATATTCAGTCTGTGATCTATTAGTATACCCAAGTCTTTTTCACATGTGCTGTCACTTAGCCCTATTCCTCCCATTCTATATATGCTTTTTTCATTTTTATTGCCCAGATGTAGTACTTTGCATTTCTCCCTGTTAAAAACCATTCTGTTAGTTGCTGCCCACTTCTCCAGTTTATTTAAATCTTTTTGAATCCTCTCTCTCTCTTCTCTAGTATTAGCTATCCCTCCTAGCTTTGTGTCATCAGCAAATTTAATCAGTTTACCCTCAATTCCTTCATCTAAATCGTTGATAAAGATGTTGAACAATACAGGGCCCAGGACAGAGCCCTGTGGTACCCCACTTGAGACATTCTTCCAACTGGATGTGCAGCCATTTACGACCACTCTTTGGGTCCGATCACTAAGCCAGTTATGAATCCACCTAACAGTTGCCTTGTCCATTCCATACTTAGTCATTTTTTCAATAAGGATTGTATGAGAGACTTTGTCAAATGCTTTGCTGAAGTCAAGATATACTATATCTACAGCATTTCCTTGATCCACCCAATCAGTGATACCGTCATAGAAGGAAATTAAGTTAGTCTGACATGACTTATTAGTTAGAAACCCATGCTGACTCTGTTTAATCACTTCATTCTTATCCAGGTATTGACATACATGTTGTTTTAATAATTTGTTCAAAGATCTTTCCTGGTATAGAAGTCAGACTCACCGGCCTATAGTTGCCTGGGTCCATCTTCTTCCCCTTTTTGAAGATAGCAACAACATTTGCTCTTCTCCAGTCTTCTGGCACTTCTCCTGTTCTCCAAGAATTTTCAAAGATTATGGAGAGGGGTTCAAAAATATTGCTAGCGATATCGCAGTGTGTAACGGGGTCTTTACAGACAATGGCGTTTACCATCTGTCTGCAGAACTAAAGTAATGAAAAAGAAGCTGGTAATTAGCTTTCAAATGACATCCCAATGTCCCCTCTGGCTTTACCAGAGGCCCCAATGTCTGATTTGGACAGCAGATTTGAAAAGACATTTTCAGTCTGGGGCAGTCTTGGGGGTTCTCAATCCCCTTAACTACTCTGCAGAAGGGGTCAGGCAAATCAAGCTTGGCAGGAACATCATCCAGGAGGCCACCTACATACAGCAACATCACTTGTCCCCCTGCTCCAAATGGAATTTGAATTCAGGGGGTCAGAGCCTGGCTGTCCATGGATAAAAGTGGTCCTTGTGGTGCAGGCTTGAGGGTGCACAAATGCCCAACAGAGCACCACACAGCCCCATAAACTGCTCCCTCACCTCAGTCTGGTAATTAGCTTTCAAATGACATCCCAATGTCCCCTCTGGCTTTGCCAGAAGTCCCACCAGGGGCCCCAATGTCTGATTTGGACAGCAGATCTGTACTGAAGTCCCTGGTGGTGCAAACTCTTGTGTCACCAGGGAGCATGTCAATGTCAGCAGTCAGGATGGCCTAGTGGTCTAAGGCACTGTGTTGAGGTTGCAGTCTCCCGTGGAGGCGTGGGTTCGAATCCCACTCCTGACAGCAGCAGTACTGGTCCCTGGAGGTGCAAGCTGTTGTGCACCAGGGAGCGTGTTAAGCGTCTGCAGTCACCACATGTGGAGGCGTGGGTTCAAATCCCACTCCTTGACAGCAGCAGTACTGGTCCCTGGAGGTGCAAGCTGTTGTGCACCAGGGAGCGTGTTCAGCGTCTGCAGTCACCACGTGGAGGCGTGGGTTCGAATCCCACTCCTGACAGCGACAGTTTTTTTTTTTGTTTTTTTTTTTAAAGAAAAGAAAATAAACCTAGTGGCAGCATGTGTAATAACAGTCTCCCGTGGAGGCGTGGGTTCGAATCCCACTCCTGACAGCAGCAGTACTGGTCCCTGGAGGTGCAAGCTGTTGCGCACCAGGGAGCGTGTTAACCGTCTGCAGTCACCACATGTGGAGGCGTGGGTTCAAATCCCACTCCTTGACAGCAGCAGTACTGGTCCCTGGAGGTGCAAGCTGTTGTGCACCAGGGAGCGTGTTCAGCGTCTGCAGTCACCACGTGGAGGCGTGGGTTCGAATCCCACTCCTGACAGCGACAGTTTTTTTTTTTGTTTTTTTTTAAAGAAAAGAAAATAAACCTAGTGGCAGCATGTGTAATAACAGTCTCCAGGTCTTATAGCCTAATGTATACACCATAAATATTTATATGTGTGTCTATACAGTTGGTGTATATATGTGTGAGTATATTTTTTAGCCTTAAAGTTTTGATTCTCCATCCTCATTTCTTTCTTTTCCAAATCAAAAAAACACTCGTGTGAGAGCAATCTGCATCCAAAAAAACTTAGGGATAGGGACAATTTAGTGAGTACGTCGGGCTCCCTTAAAAGGTCAATTCACCCAACGAACAAGGGTGCTGCTCAGGGTGGATTGATTTAAATCACGCCGATTTAAATCATGATTTAAATCACGATTTAAATCAAAAGATTTTTTTCTATTTAAATCGGATCGATTTAAATCATGATTTAAATCACTGATTTAAATCAAAAGGTTTTTTTTTAATATAAATCACGATTAAAATGAGAAGTGAGAGCAGTGTGCATGTGCGCCCATAGTTACACGGACGAAAGTAGGGGCAACGATCTAACGCCAGGGTGAGGGGGGGACCCCAAAGTAAGTAAAAATCTTTTTTGTTTTACTATATGGCAATAGGTAGGTGTTTAAAAGCAGCATGTCTTAATTGTATAAACTATTAATAGCCTCCACATTTTGTTCATACTGCCCCTTTAATTCCACACTTCTAGCTTGGTTTCAGTTTTGGTTTAGTTTCTTTTTCCCTGCATTCAGTTGACATGCCCAAACTTGTTGGATAGTCAGCAGTACTTGGCTCAGGCTGTAGTAACATCAGCAGTGCTTGGCTCAGGCTGTAGTAACAATCAAACTTCATAAGTGATCTGTGTGAGCCATGGCAGCAGGTCGTAAGAGAGACCCTATTTGGGTTCATTTTGTTGAGATGCCAGCAGCAGATCTTGGAAAGAAAGGTGCAAGAGCAAAGTGCAAATACTGTCAAAAGGATATCCAAGGACTTGTTTGCCGTTTGAAATCACATTATGAAAACTGCAATCAAATGATTTAAATCAAAAAAATCTGATTTTTTTAAAAAATTCAAGATTTTTATCCACCCTGGTGCTGCTTGCTCGTCGGGTGAGATGGGCAGCACGATTATTATCATCTAACACGCTTTCCTAGGATAATCTGCCAACACAAATCTCTTCTTGAATGGACAATCGTTTCTTAAATGACAATTTATGCTGATAAAAAAAACCAAAAGCTCTAAATTAGGAAGGAGGCTGGAGGGGGGGGCGTCAGGGACTGGAGGGGGGAGACAGAGGCTGGAGGAGGAAGTGTGGTGGTGTAGACGGGGCTGCGGGAGGCTGTGTGGTGCTGTAGAGCGGGTTGCGGGAGGCTGTGTGGTGGTGTAGAGGCCTACAGGGCCACACAGCCCCCTGGTGTGACTTCCCGAGTGCCATGACAGCTGACTGTATATACATGTTTACACATACATGTATGTACATGTGCCATGACCGCTCCTTAGACCATACATACATGGATTGTCACTTACCCAAACCGAGGATGAAGAGGCTTAGCTGCTCCACATGATGATGGTGGCCGGAGAGCTGTGTTCCTCCATAGCGATGTCGTCCATTAGGCAAACTTGGTGTCCTTGTCCCGCCAGTTCTTGGGCCAGTTTAGTGTCCACGATGCCTTGTTACCTATTGGAAAAAAAAAGGGAAAAGGAAATTATTGAATTTTGACATAGAATAAAAATTAAGTCCTATGAATTGTACTGGTACATTAACCCCTTTTTCTACGAGCGTATATTGCCAGCAGACACACAGAGAGCGGGCGACTGCCCCAAGTGTTACCTACTGAGAGACAGAGAAATAAAAAAACAATAATTAATAAGGGAAATATTGCATTCATAATTAGTGTTCACAGCAGAGTGACAACACAGCCCCCCTAACCCTCCCCTACCCCACAGGGAACGCCTGTACCCCGCCATGCCCCCCACAGCTGTGCCCATACACTGTCCTCACCTCCCCCTGCAGGGACCACCTGTCTCCCACGCAGTGCCCCCCACAGCTGACCCCAAACACTCTGCAGGGACCCCCTGTCTCCCACGCAGTGCCCCCCACAGCTGACCCCATACACTCTGCAGGGACCCCCTGTCTCCCCCGTAGTGCCCCCCACAGCTGACCCCATACACTCTGCAGGGACCCCCTGTCTACCCGCAGTGCCCCCCACAGCTGACCCCATACACTCTGCAGGGACCCCCTGCCTCCCCCCACAGCTGACCCCATACAGGCATACAGTTACCGGCCGGCAGCTCCAAGGTTCAAATCTGGCGCTCAGGTGACGTCATTGTTGCTGCAGTTAGACCGAGAAAGCAGGGGGTGGGCTCGGAGCCACGTGACACAGAGCCCGGCCGCCCATCCCCCAGCCTCACTGTACTGCAAGCCAGGGAGAGACTGTTTGTGTGCTGCACGGCGCTGACTCCGCCCCCCGAGCCAGGGGATGAGTCACAGGCAGCTCGGCGTGTCACACGACTCCTCCCTCTTCCACCTTCTATGCAGGCCGGATCTTGGTTCCCATAGCACAGTGACCCTGCCCACCGGCCAGTCACTGCCGCCCCTCCCCCACCACTAAGCGATCTTACACAGCAGCACAGAGCCAGGGAGGAGATGGGAGATGACCCCGCACCACACAGCGGAGCACTATGAGCCCTGGGGGTGCAGCGCTGACCCCGCCCACGCCGCACCACACAGCGCAGCGCTATAAGCCCTGGGGGCGCAGCGCTGACCCCACCCACCCCGCACCACACAGCGGAGCACTATGAGCCCTGGGGGCGCAGCGCTGACCCTGCCCACCCCGCACCACACAGCGCAGCACTATGAGCCCTCGGGGCAGTCTCCCGTAGAGGCGTGGGTTCGAATCCCACTCCTGACAGCAGCAGTACTGGTCCCTGGAGGTGCAAGCTGTTGTGCACCAGGGAGCGTGTTCAGCGTCTGCAGTCACCACGTGGAGGCGTGGGTTCGAATCCCACTCCACACAGCGCAGCACTATGAGCCCTCGGGGCGCAGCCAGGGGTGGGATTCAGCGGGTTCTCCCCGGTTCGGTGGAACCGGTTGTTAAAGCTATTGCTCTCATTTTTGGCACCATTAGCCGGCTCTCACTTTTGAAAATGAGATTTCAAATTTTGAGGTCTGCGGCAGATTCTTTCCGGCGTCCATGCTCCCGGAGGCCACTGCAACATGGCGGCGGCCAGCAAGGGAAGTGCGGGGGCCTCCGGGCTGCGAAGAAATCGCGGCGGAGCCGCCGTCCCTGTACCGGAGCACAGCCCGCTGCCACCACCGCACCGCAGAGCGCCGCCCGCTGCCACCACCACAGAGCCCACCTGCCCCAGCACAGCTGCCCCTGCCCCAGCACAGCTGCCCCTGCCCCAGCGCAGCTGCTGCCCCTGCCCCAGCGCTGCTGCTGCCCCTGCCTCAGCGCTGCTGCTGCCCCTGCCTCAGCGCTGCTGCTGCCCCTGCCTCAGCGCTGCTGCTGCCCCTGCCTCAGCGCTGCTGCTGCCCCTGCCTCAGCGCTGCTGCTGCCCCTGCCCCAGCGCTGCTGCTGCCCCTGCCCCAGCGCTGCTGCTGCCCCTGCCTCAGCGCAGCTGCCTCTCCCCCAGCGCAGCTGCCCCAGCACAACCAACCTGCCCTAGCACAGAGCCGCCACCGCACGAGCCTGGACCACTGAATGACCCCTGTGACTACTTCACCTGTGCCAGATCCCTTCCCAGGTAAGCTGAATTCGGACTGTAAGACGGACCCCCATTTGACACATTATTTTTTTTCCCCCTATTTTCCTACTGAAAATTGGGGTGTTCTTATGGTCCGTTGCATCTTATAGTCCGAAAAATACGGTAATTTATCCTGAGATTACAGAGTCTGCAACTTTTCTATCTAGCCAGTTAGAAGTGACTCATTGTAACACTTAGGGTACCGTTACACCTAGCGATGCACCAGCGATCCCGACTAGCGATATGACGTGGTCAGGATCGCTGGTGCATTGCTAGGTGGTCGCTAGTGAGCTGCTACACAGGCAGATCTCACCAGCGACATTGCTGGGGACGGGGATCGCTACTTACCTGTCAGACGCGGCGATCCTGCGTCCTCCCGCCCTGGGCGCCACAGGAAGCCCAGCAGGAAGTGGCCGACGAGGAATGGACCAGGAGCTTCTCGCGCGATCAGTGATAACCAGCGGGGGAGCCGGTCGGAGGTAAGTATCACATGCAGGGATATCGCTAGCAATATCGCTGCAACGTCACAAAATCGGTGACTTTACAGCAATATAGAATCATAGAATCGTAGAGTTGGAAGGGACCTCCTGGGCCATCTGGTCCAACCCCCTGCTCAAAGCAGGATTCGCTAAATCATCCCAGTCAGATGTCTGTCCAGCCTCTGTTTGAAGACTTCCATTGAAGGAGAACTCACCACTTCTCGTGGCAGCCTGTTCCACTCATTGATCACTCTAACTGTCAAAAAGTTTTTTCTAATATCTAATCTGTGTCTCTTCCCATTCAGTTTCATCCCATTGCTTCTAGTCTTTCCTTGTGCAAATGAGAATAAAGTTGATCCTTCTACAATGTGACAGCCCTTTAGATATTTGTAGACAGCTATTAAGTCTCCTCTCAGTCTTCTCTTTTGCAAACTAAACATTCCCAAATCCTGCAACCTTTCCTCATAAGACAGGGTTTGCAGACCGGTCACCATTCTGGTCGCTCTTTTCTGAACTTGCTCCAGTTTGTTGATGTCTTTTTTAAAATGTGGTGCCCAAAACTGGACACAATATTCCAGATGAGGTCTGACCAAAGAGGAGTAGAGGGAAATAATGACTTCACGTGATCTAGACTGTATGCTTCTGTTAATACATCCTAGAATTGCATTTGCCTTTTTTGCTGCTGCATCACACTGTTGACTCATATTCAGTCTGTGATCTATTAGTATACCCAAGTCTTTTTCACATGTGCTGTCACTTAGCCCTATTCCTCCCATTCTATATATGCTTTTTTCATTTTTATTGCCCAGATGTAGTACTTTGCATTTCTCCCTGTTAAAAACCATTCTGTTAGTTGCTGCCCACTTCTCCAGTTTATTTAAATCTTTTTGAATCCTCTCTCTCTCTTCTCTAGTATTAGCTATCCCTCCTAGCTTTGTGTCATCAGCAAATTTAATCAGTTTACCCTCAATTCCTTCATCTAAATCGTTGATAAAGATGTTGAACAATACAGGGCCCAGGACAGAGCCCTGTGGTACCCCACTTGAGACATTCTTCCAACTGGATGTGCAGCCATTTACGACCACTCTTTGGGTCCGATCACTAAGCCAGTTATGAATCCACCTAACAGTTGCCTTGTCCATTCCATACTTAGTCATTTTTTCAATAAGGATTGTATGAGAGACTTTGTCAAATGCTTTGCTGAAGTCAAGATATACTATATCTACAGCATTTCCTTGATCCACCCAATCAGTGATACCGTCATAGAAGGAAATTAAGTTAGTCTGACATGACTTATTAGTTAGAAACCCATGCTGACTCTGTTTAATCACTTCATTCTTATCCAGGTATTGACATACATGTTGTTTAATAATTTGTTCAAAGATCTTTCCTGGTATAGAAGTCAGACTCACCGGCCTATAGTTACCTGGGTCCACCTTCTTCCCCTTTTTGAAGATAGGAACAACATTTGCTCTTCTCCAGTCTTCTGGCACTTCTCCTGTTCTCCAAGAATTTTCAAAGATTATGGAGAGGGGTTCAAAAATATTGCTAGCGATATCGCAGTGTGTAACGGGGTCTTTACAGACAATGGCGTTTACCATCTGTCTGCAGAACTAAAGTAATGAAAAAGAAGCTGGTAATTAGCTTTCAAATGACATCCCAATGTCCCCTCTGGCTTTACCAGAGGCCCCAATGTCTGATTTGGACAGCAGATTTGAAAAGACATTTTCAGTCTGGGGCAGTCTTGGGGGTTCTCAATCCCCTTAACTACTCTGCAGAAGGGGTCAGGCAAATCAAGCTTGGCAGGAACATCATCCAGGAGGCCACCTACATACAGCAACATCACTTGTCCCCCTGCTCCAAATGGAATTTGAATTCAGGGGGTCAGAGCCTGGCTGTCCATGGATAAAAGTGGTCCTTGTGGTGCAGGCTTGAGGGTGCACAAATGCCCAACAGAGCACCACACAGCCCCAAGAACTGCTCCCTCACCTCAGTCTGGTAATTAGCTTTCAAATGACATCCCAATGTCCCCTCTGGCTTTGCCAGAAGTCCCACCAGGGGCCCCAATGTCTGATTTGGACAGCAGATCTGTACTGAAGTCCCTGGTGGTGCAAACTCTTGTGTCACCAGGGAGCATGTCAATGTCAGCAGTCAGGATGGCCTAGTGGTCTAAGGCACTGTGTTCAGGTTGCAGTCTCCCGTGGAGGCGTGGGTTCGAATCCCACTCCTGACAGCAGCAGTACTGGTCCCTGGAGGTGCAAGCTGTTGTGCACCAGGGAGCGTGTTAAGCGTCTGCAGTCACCACATGTGGAGGCGTGGGTTCAAATCCCACTCCTTGACAGCAGCAGTACTGGTCCCTGGAGGTGCAAGCTGTTGTGCACCAGGGAGCGTGTTCAGCATCTGCAGTCACCACGTGGAGGCGTGGGTTCGAATCCCACTCCTGACAGCGACAGTTTTTTTTTTTTTGTTTTTTTTTTTTAAAGAAAAGAAAATAAACCTAGTGGCAGCATGTGTAATAACAGTCTCCAGGTCTTATAGCCTAATGTATACACCATAAATATTTATATGTGTGTCTATACAGTTGGTGTATATATGTGTGAGTATATTTTTTAGCCTTAAAGTTTTGATTCTCCATCCTCATTTCTTTCTTTTCCAAATCAAAAAAACACTCGTGTGAGAGCAATCTGCATCCAAAAAAACTTAGGGATAGGGACAATTTAGTGAGTACGTCGGGCTCCCTTAAAAGGTCAATTCACCCAACGAACAAGGGTGCTGCTCAGGGTGGATTGATTTAAATCACGCCGATTTAAATCATGATTTAAATCAAAAGATTTTTTTCTATTTAAATCGGATCGATTTAAATCATGATTTTAATCATGATTTAAATCACTGATTTAAATCAAAAGGTTTTTTTTTTTAATATAAATCACGATTAAAATGAGAAGTGAGAGCAGTGTGCATGTGCGCCCATAGTTACACGGACGAAAGTAGGGGCAACGATCTAACGCCAGGGTGAGGGGGGGACCCCAAAGTAAGTAAAAATCTTTTTTGTTTTACTATATGGCAATAGGTAGGTGTTTAAAAGCAGCATGTCTTAATTGTATAAACTATTAATAGCCTCCACATTTTGTTCATACTGCCCCTTTAATTCCACACTTCTAGCTTGGTTTCAGTTTTGGTTTAGTTTCTTTTTCCCTGCATTCAGTTGACATGCCCAAACTTGTTGGATAGTCAGCAGTACTTGGCTCAGGCTGTAGTAACATCAGCAGTGCTTGGCTCAGGCTGTAGTAACAATCAAACTTCATAAGTGATCTGTGTGAGCCATGGCAGCAGGTCGTAAGAGAGACCCTATTTGGGTTCATTTTGTTGAGATGCCAGCAGCAGATCTTGGAAAGAAAGGTGCAAGAGCAAAGTGCAAATACTGTCAAAAGGATATCCAAGGACTTGTTTGCCGTTTGAAATCACATTATGAAAACTGCAATCATCTGATTTAAATCAAAAAAATCTGATTTTTTTGATTTTTTTAAAAAATTCAAGATTTTTATCCACCCTGGTGCTGCTTGCTCGTCGGGTGAGATGGGCAGCACGATTATTATCATCTAACACGCTTTCCTAGGATAATCTGCCAACACAAATCTCTTCTTGAATGGACAATCGTTTCTTAAATGACAATTTATGCTGATAAAAAAAACCAAAAGCTCTAAATTAGGAAGGAGGCTGGAGGGGGGGGCGTCAGGGACTGGAGGGGGGAGACAGAGGCTGGAGGAGGAAGTGTGGTGGTGTAGACGGGGCTGCGGGAGGCTGTGTGGTGCTGTAGAGCGGGTTGCGGGAGGCTGTGTGGTGGTGTAGAGGCCTACAGGGCCACACAGCCCCCTGGTGTGACTTCCCGAGTGCCATGACAGCTGACTGTATATACATGTTTACACATACATGTATGTACATGTGCCATGACCGCTCCTTAGACCATACATACATGGATTGTCACTTACCCAAACCGAGGATGAAGAGGCTTAGCTGCTCCACATGATGATGGTGGCCGGAGAGCTGTGTTCCTCCATAGCGATGTCGTCCATTAGGCAAACTTGGTGTCCTTGTCCCGCCAGTTCTTGAGCCAGTTTAGTGTCCACGATGCCTTGTTACCTATTGGAAAAAAAAGGGAAAAGGAAATTATTGAATTTTGACATAGAATAAAAATTAAGTCCTATGAATTGTACTGGTACATTAACCCCTTTTTCTACGAGCGTATATTGCCAGCAGACACACAGAGAGCGGGCGACTGCCCCAAGTGTTACCTACTGAGAGACAGAGAAATAAAAAAACAATAATTAATAAGGGAAATATTGCATTCATAATTAGTGTTCACAGCAGAGTGACAACACAGCCCCCCTAACCCTCCCCTACCCCACAGGGAACGCCTGTACCCCGCCATGCCCCCCACAGCTGTGCCCATACACTGTCCTCACCTCCCCCTGCAGGGACCCCCTGTCTCCCACGCAGTGCCCCCCACAGCTGACCCCAAACACTCTGCAGGGACCCCCTGTCTCCCACGCAGAGCCCCCCACAGCTGACCCCATACACTCTGCAGGGACCCCCTGTCTCCCCCGTAGTGCCCCCCACAGCTGACCCCATACACTCTGCAGGGACCCCCTGTCTACCCGCAGTGCCCCCCACAGCTGACCCCATACACTCTGCAGGGACCCCCTGTCTCCCCCCCACAGCCTCCGGGCTGCGAAGAAATCGCGACGGAGCCGCCGTCCCTGTACCGGAGCACAGCCCGCTGCCACCACCGCACCGCAGAGCGCCGCCCGCTGCCACCACCACAGAGCCCCCCTGCCCCAGCGCAGCTGCCCCTGCCCAGCTGCCCCTGCCCCAGCACTGCTGCTGCCCCTGCCTCAGCGCAGCTGCCCCAGCGCAGCTGCCCCTCCCCCAGCGCAGCTGCCTCTCCCCCAGCGCAGCTGCCCCAGCACAACCAACCTGCCCTAGCACAGAGCCGCCACCGCACGAGCCTGGACCACTGAATGACCCCTGTGACTACTTCACCTGTGCCAGATCCCTTCCCAGGTAAGCTGAATTCGGACTGTAAGACGGACCCCCATTTGACACATTATTTTTTTTCCCCCTATTTTCCTACTGAAAATTGGGGTGTTCTTATGGTCCGTTGCATCTTTTTTTTTTTAAAGAAAAGAAAATAAACCTAGTGGCAGCATGTGTAATAACAGTCTCCAGGTCTTATAGCCTAATGTATACACCATAAATATTTATATGTGTGTCTATACAGTTGGTGTATATATGTGTGAGTATATTTTTTAGCCTTAAAGTTTTGATTCTCCATCCTCATTTCTTTCTTTTCCAAATCAAAAAAACACTCGTGTGAGAGCAATCTGCATCCAAAAAAACTTAGGGATAGGGACAATTTAGTGAGTACGTCGGGCTCCCTTAAAAGGTCAATTCACCCAACGAACAAGGGTGCTGCTTGCTCGTCGGGTGAGATGGGCAGCACGATTATTATCATCTAGCACGCTTTCCTAGGATAATCTGCCAACACAAATCTCTTCTTGAATGGACAATCGTTTCTTAAATGACAATTTATGCTGATAAAAAAAACCAAAAGCTCTAAATTAGGAAGGAGGCTGGAGGGGGGGGCGTCAGGGACTGGAGGGGGGAGACAGAGGCTGGAGGAGGAAGTGTGGTGGTGTAGACGGGGCTGCGGGAGGCTGTGTGGTGCTGTAGAGCGGGTTGCGGGAGGCTGTGTGGTGGTGTAGAGGCCTACAGGGCCACACAGCCCCCTGGTGTGACTTCCCGAGTGCCATGACAGCTGACTGTATATACATGTTTACACATACATGTATGTACATGTGCCATGACCGCTCCTTAGACCATACATACATGGATTGTCACTTACCCAAACCGAGGATGAAGAGGCTTAGCTGCTCCACATGATGATGGTGGCCGGAGAGCTGTGTTCCTCCATAGCGATGTCGTCCATTAGGCAAACTTGGTGTCCTTGTCCCGCCAGTTCTTGGGCCAGTTTAGTGTCCACGATGCCTTGTTACCTATTGGAAAAAAAAGGGAAAAGGAAATTATTGAATTTTGACATAGAATAAAAATTAAGTCCTATGAATTGTACTGGTACATTAACCCCTTTTTCTACGAGCGTATATTGCCAGCAGACACACAGAGAGCGGGCGACTGCCCCAAGTGTTACCTACTGAGAGACAGAGAAATAAAAAAACAATAATTAATAAGGGAAATATTGCATTCATAATTAGTGTTCACAGCAGAGTGACAACACAGCCCCCCTAACCCTCCCCTACCCCACAGGGAACGCCTGTACCCCGCCATGCCCCCCACAGCTGTGCCCATACACTGTCCTCACCTCCCCCTGCAGGGACCACCTGTCTCCCACGCAGTGCCCCCCACAGCTGACCCCAAACACTCTGCAGGGACCCCCTGTCTCCCCCGTAGTGCCCCCCACAGCTGACCCCATACACTCTGCAGGGACCCCCTGTCTACCCGTAGTGCCCCCCACAGCTGACCCCATACACTCTGCAGGGACCCCCTGCCTCCCCCCACAGCTGACCCCATACAGGCATACAGTTACCGGCCGGCAGCTCCAAGGTTCAAATCTGGCGCTCAGGTGACGTCATTGTTGCTGCAGTTAGACCGAGAAAGCAGGGGGTGGGCTCGGAGCCACGTGACACAGAGCCCGGCCGCCCATCCCCCAGCCTCACTGTACTGCAAGCCAGGGAGAGACTGTTTGTGTGCTGCACGGCGCTGACTCCGCCCCCCGAGCCAGGGGATGAGTCACAGGCAGCTCGGCGTGTCACACGACTCCTCCCTCTTCCACCTTCTATGCAGGCCGGATCTTGGTTCCCATAGCACAGTGACCCTGCCCACCGGCCAGTCACTGCCGCCCCTCCCCCACCACTAAGCGATCTTACACAGCAGCACAGAGCCAGGGAGGAGATGGGAGATGACCCCGCACCACACAGCGGAGCACTATGAGCCCTGGGGGTGCAGCGCTGACCCCGCCCACGCCGCACCACACAGCGCAGCGCTATAAGCCCTGGGGGCGCAGCGCTGACCCCACCCACCCCGCACCACACAGCGGAGCACTATGAGCCCTGGGGGCGCAGCGCTGACCCTGCCCACCCCGCACCACACAGCGCAGCACTATGAGCCCTCGGGGCAGTCTCCCGTAGAGGCGTGGGTTCGAATCCCACTCCTGACAGCAGCAGTACTGGTCCCTGGAGGTGCAAGCTGTTGTGCACCAGGGAGCGTGTTCAGCGTCTGCAGTCACCACGTGGAGGCGTGGGTTCGAATCCCACTCCACACAGCGCAGCACTATGAGCCCTCGGGGCGCAGCCAGGGGTGGGATTCAGCGGGTTCTCCCCGGTTCGGTGGAACCGGTTGTTAAAGCTATTGCTCTCATTTTTGGCACCATTAGCCGGCTCTCACTTTTGAAAATGAGATTTCAAATTTTGAGGTCTGCGGCAGATTCTTTCCGGCGTCCATGCTCCCGGAGGCCACTGCAACATGGCGGCGGCCAGCAAGGGAAGTGCGGGGGCCTCCGGGCTGCGAAGAAATCGCGGCGGAGCCGCCGTCCCTGTACCGGAGCACAGCCCGCTGCCACCACCGCACCGCAGAGCGCCGCCCGCTGCCACCACCACAGAGCCCACCTGCCCCAGCACAGCTGCCCCTGCCCCAGCGCTGCTGCTGCCCCTGCCCCAGCGCTGCTGCTGCCCCTGCCTCAGCGCTGCTGCCCCTGCCTCAGCGCTGCTGCTGCCCCTGCCTCAGCGCTGCTGCTGCCCCTGCCTCAGCGCTGCTGCTGCCCCTGCCTCAGCGCTGCTGCTGCCCCTGCCTCAGCGCTGCTGCTGCCCCTGCCTCAGCGCTGCTGCTGCCCCTGCCCCAGCGCTGCTGCTGCCCCTGCCTCAGCGCAGCTGCCTCTCCCCCAGCGCAGCTGCCCCAGCACAACCAACCTGCCCTAGCACAGAGCCGCCACCGCACGAGCCTGGACCACTGAATGACCCCTGTGACTACTTCACCTGTGCCAGATCCCTTCCCAGGTAAGCTGAATTCGGACTGTAAGACGGACCCCCATTTGACACATTATTTTTTTTCCCCCTATTTTCCTACTGAAAATTGGGGTGTTCTTATGGTCCGTTGCATCTTATAGTCCGAAAAATACGGTAATTTATCCTGAGATTACAGAGTCTGCAACTTTTCTATCTAGCCAGTTAGAAGTGACTCATTGTAACACTTAGGGTACCGTTACACCTAGCGATGCACCAGCGATCCCGACTAGCGATATGACGTGGTCAGGATCGCTGGTGCATCGCTAGGTGGTCGCTAGTGAGCTGCTACACAGGCAGATCTCACCAGCGACATTGCTGGGGACGGGGATCGCTACTTACCTGTCAGACGCGGCGATCCTGCGTCCTCCCGCCCTGGGCGCCACAGGAAGCCCAGCAGGAAGTGGCCGACGAGGAATGGACCAGGAGCTTCTCGCGCGATCAGTGATAACCAGCGGGGGAGCCGGTCGGAGGTAAGTATCACATGCAGGGATATCGCTAGCAATATCGCTGCAACGTCACAAAATCGGTGACTTTACAGCAATATAGAATCATAGAATCGTAGAGTTGGAAGGGACCTCCTGGGCCATCTGGTCCAACCCCCTGCTCAAAGCAGGATTCGCTAAATCATCCCAGTCAGATGTCTGTCCAGCCTCTGTTTGAAGACTTCCATTGAAGGAGAACTCACCACTTCTCGTGGCAGCCTGTTCCACTCATTGATCACTCTAACTGTCAAAAAGTTTTTTCTAATATCTAATCTGTGTCTCTTCCCATTCAGTTTCATCCCATTGCTTCTAGTCTTTCCTTGTGCAAATGAGAATAAAGTTGATCCTTCTACAATGTGACAGCCCTTTAGATATTTGTAGACAGCTATTAAGTCTCCTCTCAGTCTTCTCTTTTGCAAACTAAACATTCCCAAATCCTGCAACCTTTCCTCATAAGACAGGGTTTGCAGACCGGTCACCATTCTGGTCGCTCTTTTATGAACTTGCTCCAGTTTGTTGATGTCTTTTTTAAAATGTGGTGCCCAAAACTGGACACAATATTCCAGATGAGGTCTGACCAAAGAGGAGTAGAGGGAAATAATGACTTCACGTGATCTAGACTGTATGCTTCTGTTAATACATCCTAGAATTGCATTTGCCTTTTTTGCTGCTGCATCACACTGTTGACTCATATTCAGTCTGTGATCTATTAGTATACCCAAGTCTTTTTCACATGTGCTGTCACTTAGCCCTATTCCTCCCATTCTATATATGCTTTTTTCATTTTTATTGCCCAGATGTAGTACTTTGCATTTCTCCCTGTTAAAAACCATTCTGTTAGTTGCTGCCCACTTCTCCAGTTTATTTAAATCTTTTTGAATCCTCTCTCTCTCTTCTCTAGTATTAGCTATCCCTCCTAGCTTTGTGTCATCAGCAAATTTAATCAGTTTACCCTCAATTCCTTCATCTAAATCGTTGATAAAGATGTTGAACAATACAGGGCCCAGGACAGAGCCCTGTGGTACCCCACTTGAGACATTCTTCCAACTGGATGTGCAGCCATTTACGACCACTCTTTGGGTCCGATCACTAAGCCAGTTATGAATCCACCTAACAGTTGCCTTGTCCATTCCATACTTAGTCATTTTTTCAATAAGGATTGTATGAGACACTTTGTCAAATGCTTTGCTGAAGTCAAGATATACTATATCTACAGCATTTCCTTGATCCACCAGAATGAGCCGAATTCTGCGTTAGAGCTGGGAATCCGCTCCTACTGAGTTCAGAAAGTGAACATAGTTCAATATTGTGGGAATCCATTCTGCTCACAAACAGTATTGACAGGAGACCAGAACCACAGTGTAACAGGGCCACAGAGAGAAACATGGGTTCCAGGACATATCGGCCCCCAAAGTCCTGTTAAAAAACTAGAAATCACGAATATCAAGGAATTTATGGAAAAAAGAAAAGAAAAAATTGGGACGGAAAGAAAAAGGGGTATGTTTTTCATATTAGGCTCAATATATACCTGGCTTGGTTTTAATAAGGAGGAAATATAATTTTCACACCATTAAGGTTCAGGAATTGACAAGGAAGTTATCAATTGTAACCGGGACCTTTGAAACTTCTGGATATTACAGACCCACTTTTTAGTTTGACATATGTTAAATCTACCGATCTCAAAGAACAACTGCCCATAATAATATATGCTATTCACCATAACTGCTGGACGTGAAGCACCATGTATCTTATCAATGGTATCTAGAGGAGGGACCATTATTAGTGTTCATCAGCAGGAGCTGTCTTCCAGGGACAACAGACCTATATATATATATATATATATATATATATATATATATATATATATATATATATATATATACACACACTCACTGGCCACTTTATTAGGTACACCATGCTAGTAAGGGGTTGGACCCCCTTTTGCCTTCAGAACTGCCTCAATTCTTCGTGGCAGAGATTCAACAAGGTGCTGGAAGCATTCCTCAGAGATTTTGGACCATATTGACATGATGGCATCACACAGTTGGCGCAGATTTGTCGGCTGCACATCCCTGATGCGAATCTCCCGTTCCACCACATCCCAAAGATGCTCTATTGGATTGAGATCTGGTGACTGAGGAGGCCATTTGAGTACAGTGAACTCATTGTCATGTTCAAGAAACCAATCTGAGATGATTCGAGCTTTATGGCATGGCGCATTATCCTGCTGAAAGTAGCCATCAGATGTTGGGTACATTGTGGTCATAAAGGGATGGACATGGTCAGCAACAATACTCAGGTAGGCTGTGGCGTTGCAACAATGCTCAATTGGTACCAAGGGGCCCAAAGAGTGCCAAGAAAAAATTCCCCACACCATGACACCACCACCACCAGCCTGAACCGTTGATACAAGGCAGGATGGATCCATGCTTTCATGTTGTTTACGCCAAATTCTGACCCTACCATCCGAATGTCGCAGCAGAAATCGAGACTCATCAGACCAGGCAACGTTTTTCCAATCTTCTACTGTCCAATTTCGATGAGCTTGTGCAAATTGTAGCCTCAGTTTCCTGTTCTTAGCTGAGAGGAGTGGTACCCAGTGTGGTCTTCTGCTGCTGTAGCCCATCTGCCTCAAAGTTCGACGCACTGTGCGTTCAGAGATGCTCTTCTGCCTACCTTGGTTGTAACGGGTGGCAATTTGAGTCACTGTTGCCTTTCTATCAGCTCGAACCAGTATGCCCATTCTCCTCTGACCTCTGGCATCAACAAGGCATTTCCGGCCACAGAACTGCCGCTCACTGGATTTTTTTTCTTTTTCGGACCATTCTCTGTAAACCCTAGAGATGGTTGTGCGTGAAAATCCCAGTAGATCAGCAGTTTCTGAAATACTCAGACCAGCCCTTCTGGCACCAACAATCATGCCACGTTCAAAGGCACTCAAATCACCTTTCTTCCCCATACTGATGCTCGGTTTGAACTGCAGGAGATTGTCTTGACCATGTCTACATGCCTAAATGCACTGAGTTGCCGCCATGTGATTGGCTGATTAGAAATTAAGTCTTAACACACAGTTGGACAGGTGTACCTAATAAAGTGGCCAGTGAGTGTGTGTGTGTGTATATATATATATATATATATCCATGCCCACTCCACATAGCAACCAAACACTAAGCATCTTTCATTTCACCAGAGCTGTTTAACCTCTCTCTGACCTCAGATGTACTATTCCGTCTATATGACCTGGGACTTAATTCCCATGGACAGAATAGTACATCATGCACTTTAATGCGATACTAAAATTCCGACGTCATCTTACCTGTAGGAAGATGGTGTCGGCATCCTGGGCTGCGTCCTCCTCCATCCGGCCTCCCGATCACTGTGATTGGCGGTTCAATTCTGAATAGCCAATCACAGCCTTTCTCATTGTTTCCCCCAATCAGATTGGCTGAAACAGTGAGGTCCCAGGCTAGGATCGAGTGCTGATGTATTAGATCCCAGGCCGGTGCCTGGCAACGCCAGGCATTGGCCAAAACTGCTTAGATTGGCACAATCAATAGCACCAATCGCAGGGCACAGTAGCGGTGTTACCGCGCTGTACCCTGCCGGTATCTGCCTGGATCAGTGCTGTAATAGCACCAATCCTAGGCCAGTGCCTAGGAAAGGTCTGGTATGGCCTGCAGCTGAAGCTTAGCACGATCAATGTAATCGATCGTGCCAATCACAGGGCACAGCTGCCGTGTGACCGCGTTGTGCCCTGCTGGTGACCTGCCGGAGACCTGGCCTAGAATTGAAGCTGTAAGCTCCGATCCTAGGCCGGTGCCTAGAAACACCGGCATCACCAGGACCAGCACTGATTGGTGGGATTGATTTTATCATCGACCCCTCCAATGACAGCTCACAGCAGCGGTATGACCGCTCTGTGACCTGTCTCTGACTTGTCTGTGACCGCACTGCAGGTCCTCATGCTAGCTGAGGATTCCTGCAGATCAATTACACTGCCAGAGCCCCTCCTGTGCTAGGTCTTGTTGTGCCACTGAAACCTGTGACACCACAATTCCTGCTGAAGAAAGAAGACAGAAGAAAGAAGAGAGACTACAACCTTAAGTGTTGATCCCTGAAGCGGCCCCCTGCCCAATCTCTCTTCATCCACCCCAATTCCCCATCCCCTTCTTTTTACCCCCTCCACCCCCTTTGCGCCACCTCCGTGCGCACATTTAGCAGCTGCCGAGCGTTGATTGGTGACGTAGTTCACAAATCAACACTCGTGCTCGCTTTTTTCTCAACCCTCTTTGCGCCAAATCTGTACATATATCATGCAGCCGCCAAACTTTGATTAGTGACGCAGTTCACTTATCAGAGCTCGTTCCTGCCGTTTTCCATTTTTTTCACCCCCCTTGCGCCACCCCGTGCGCACATAAGGCAGCTGCCGAACTTCTATAAGTGAAACAGTTCACTTATCAGAGCACATGCCTACTGTTTTAGACACTTTATTTTCGCGACCTCCATGGGCACATCCAGCAGCCACCGAACTTTGATAAGTGACACAGTTCACTTATCAGAGCTAGGGCCTGCTGTTTTACACTTTTCTTTTCACAGGCATTTTTTTCTCCTTATTTGCTTTTTTCTTTTAGCTTTTTCTTTTCAGAATAGTTTGCACCAATCACTATCCCCCCATACATACACATACAGTTATAAATAAAGTACACCCAAGCACCATACTCATAAAAAAATGTCCCACCTGTCACATTTGTCCCAACAGTGCTATTCATTGGAGGAGGCATATGTTTTTCTTGCCTCCGCCACTGATAGCGAGGGAGAGGATCCCACATTTCTAAACTTTTCTGATTCTTCATCTTCCTCCTCAGGTCCTCGGAACCGCCACGCAGATGTCCCAGGACAGAAGATAAGGCAGCGCCCACCATTCCAGATGATGAAGATGAACCAGCGCACTCCACTGTGGACCCCGTATGGACCTCGCCCCCCCGAAAAATTACGAGCCACTGATTCCTGATTTTGTGGCAGAATCAGGAATCACATTTAGTGTCTCCTGTAGACGCAGTTGAAATGATGCATTTTTGGGGCCTGGTCCTTCACATGGGGATCCTGAAGAAGCCAGAAATTCGGTAATATTAGAGTGTTGATATTTTATATAACACTTCAGTGTTCAGAATGGTCATGGCCCGGAAGCGTTTTGAGACCATCCACAAATTTCTGCACTATACTGATAATAAGGTTTTAAATACATTAAATAGGGACTGCTTCATGAAGGGTTACTGTGACGTGGTGAAGCGGTATGCGGCTTGGCATACATTTTTTGCAAAAAACGTATCAACTAAATACCCTGTATTTGTTATACAGCACTTGCTGATCACTGTTATGTTTTTTACTGCAGAGTATTTTTGCAAATTTGTCTTTTTGTGTTCTCTTGTGTTTCACTATACTGATAATGCAGTGTCCCCCGCGAGATGACCCCAACTTTGACCGTGTGTTCAAAGTTCGGCCGGTCATCGAACGCTTCAACAAAAAATTTGCTGAAGTGTACATGCCCAAAATGGACATCTGCGTGGATGAGTCCTTAGTCCATTATAAGGGAAGGCTCGGTGTTGTGAATTCACTTTCTGGTCTGCCTCTGGTTGCTGGTGGGGGTGGTGGAGCTGGTTGTATTGACAGAGGAGTCATGAGTTCTCTTTCTGGGCTCCCTCTGGTGGTTGCAGGAGGTAATGAAGCTTATCTAATTAACAGAGACCTGGCGCCTGATAATGAGGACGACGATTAGACATCTGGAGTCTCTGACTGGATTTAAGACAGCCGACTCCCTCTTTCCATGCTGGTGATTTTTCCTGCCTCCTGAGGTCTTAGTTTCCAGTTCAGTCCCTGCATTCTCATGCTAAGTGTTCTTTGCTATTGTTCACATCGATTTGGTTTTGTCTATTCAGTTTTGTGTGGTCAGTCAGCCCCGACTGGGGCTGTGCTGAATTTCCATTCTTATGTTACTGTTTGTGCCAGTTTGCTTTTTGTCCCTTATTAGATTGGCCTCTTTTTGCTCTGTTTTCAGAATATGCCAGAGTGCTGATATAGTGGGAGAAGTCTAGTGACTTCAGGGTATTTTTTGCTATCTGAAGTGTTGGACATTTTTGAAGGGTTTTTTGGCATGATTGCAGACAGTATCTTTCCTTTCCTGTCCTTTCTAGTTAGTGTGGGCCCCATCGTTTGCTCAGCCTGTGCTTGTGTTTTCATCTTGTCTCACCGACAATATATGTTTGGGGGCTATCTATTCCTTTGGAGTCTGCTCTGGGGCAGTTTACATTTCCCCTTTTCTTGCTTTAGGCTTATTTAGTCCTCTGGCTGTGTCGAGGCATCTAGAATCATCGTAGGTACGCTCCACGGCTGCTGCTAGTTGTGTGGGTAGGATCAGGGGTCTGCAATCTGCTTAGTTACCAACCTCTCTGGTTTTCTGTGGCTTAGCCTGGGCTTGTTTTCCTCCTCGGTGACCCAATCTTAACAGAATCACCAGCCTAAACCGCAGATTCTAGGGTACTCAAAAGCAGGAAAGAATTGTAGAAAAAAAAAAGTGTCAGAATTTTTTCTTTATATGTATTTTTTCCTCTTTTTCTCTGGGGCCATGGGAGGATTTCTTCCTTAATGGAGATAAAGCAATTGTCTGATCGTGTTGAGCAGCTCGCTGCTGAAGTGCGGGGAATTTCCACCTATCTCGCTCAATCACATGCTGTTGAACCAAAAATCCCTACTCCTGATGTGTTTTCTGGGGATCGGTATATATTTTTGAATTTTAAGAATAATTGTAAATTATTTCTTGCCTTGAAGCCTAACTCATCGGGGAGCTCTTTGCAGCAGGTTAAAATTGTCATCTCCTTGCTGTGCGGTGATCCCCAGGATTGGGCTTTTTCTCTGACACCTGGAAATCCTATTCTGACTAATGTGGATGCATTTTTTCAAGCCTTGGGGTTGTTGTATGATGAACCTAATGCTATTCATCAAGCTGAGAAAACCCTATTGGCATTGAACCAAGGTCAGGATTCTGCAGAGTTATACTGTCAAAAATTCCAAAAGTGGGTGGTCCTTACTACATGGAATGATGGTGCCTTGGCAGTTCTCTTTCGGAAGGGTTTATCAGAAACCGTAAAAGATGTTATGGTGCGATTTCCTGTTCCCTCTGGTCTAGATGATTCTATGTCATTGGCCATTCAAGTTGATCGGCGTTTACGTGAACATAAAACTACACGAGAGGCATTGCAGCCTTTTGAACAAACGTCTGAACCTGTGCAATGTGATAGGGTTTTGTCTAGGGCGCAACATCAGGAGTTTAGAAGGCGTAATAAGCTGTGTTTTTTCTGTGGAGATGCCTCTCATACTATTTCTGTCTGCCCTAAACGAGAGAAACATTTTGCACACACATTTGCTGTGGGCAGTGTACAATCTAAGTTCCTTTTGGCAACTACTCTGATCTGCTCCTTATCCACATTTTCCGCTAAGGCTTTTGTAGATTCAGGAGCAGCTTTGAATCTGATGGATTTGGACTTTGCTAAACGTTATGGTTTTCCCATGATACCTCTGCGGACGCCTATTCCTTTGAGGGGTATTGATGCTACTCCTTTGGCGGAGAATAAACCTCAGTTTTGGACCAAGGTGATAATGCGGGTCGCCCCAGAACACCAAGAAAATTGTAAATTTTTGGTGCTGCACAATTTGCATGATACTATTGTTCTGGGTTTTCCCTGGTTGCAAACTCATAATCCAGTTTTGGATTGGACATCTGTGTCTGTGGTGAGTTGGCGTTGTCAGTGTGTTCTTAGTGACACTCATGTTTTCTCCACCTCTCCTCAGTCTCATGATATTCCTGATTATTTGGCTGATTTTTCTGATGTATTTAGTGAGAGTAAGTCTGCATTTTTGCCTCCTCATAGGAGTTCTGACTGTGCAATTGAGTTGATGCTCGGGTGTAATTTTCCCAAGGGTCGGCTTTTCAACTTATCTGTACCCGAACATGATGCTATGCGATCTTATATCAAGGAGTCGTTGGAGAAGGGTCATATTAGACCATCCTCTTCACCCTTAGGTGCTGGGGTTTTTTTGTTACCAAGAAAGATGGTTCATTAAGACCTTGTATTGACTATCGTTCCCTTAACAAAGTTACAGTTAAATATCAGTACCCATTACCTCTGATGTCTGATTTATTCTCCAGAGTTAAGAGTGCCTGCTGGTTTACTAAGCTTGACCTCAGGAGGGCGTATAATCTTGTTCACATCAAGCACGGGGATGAATGGAAGACAGCGTTTAATACTCCTGAGGGACATTTTGAGTACCTGGTGATGCCTTTTGGGCTCACTAATGCCCCTTCTGTCTTCCAATCCTTTATGAATGATATTTTTCTGGACTTTGTGGATAAGTTTTTGATCATCTATCTGGATGATATTTTGATCTTTTCCAGTGATTGGGATTCTCATGTGGAACATGTCCGGACTGTGTTCCGGATTTTGAGGGAAAATTCCCTGTATGTTAAGGAATCGAAATGCCTCTTTGGTGTACAGAGGATTTCATTTTTGGGATTTATTTTGTCTTCGTCGACTATTGAAATGGACCCGGCCAAGCTACAGGCCATTTATGATTGGGTTCAGCCCACTTCTTTGAAGGCTCTCCAGAATTTTTTGGGGTTTGCTAATTTTTATCGTAAATTTATAGGTAATTTTTCTGGTATTGTCAAACCACTGACTGATCTGACCAAGAAGGGCGCTGATGTGCTGAAATGGTCTCCAGAGGCTGTCTCGGCATTTCAGGAGCTTAAGCGGAGATTCACTTCTGCTCCGGTTCTACGGCAACCTGATGTCTCACTTCCATTTTAGGTGGAGGTAGATGCTTCTGAGATTGGTGCAGGAGCTGTTTTGTCCCAAAAAGATCCGGTGACTTCTAAAATTAATCCTTGTGCCTTCTTTTCTCGAAAGTTCTCCCCATCTGAACGTAACTATGTCGTGGGGAATCGGGAATTGTTGGCCATGAAATGGGCATTTGAAGAGTGGAGACATTGGTTGGAGGGAGCTAGACATCAAGTTGTGGTCCTCACCGACCACAAGAATTTGATTTATCTTGAATCGGCCAAGTGCTTGAACCCTAGACAGGCTAGGTGGGCCTTGTTTTTCACACGTTTTGATTTTGTGGTCTCTTTTCTTCCGGGCACTAAGAATGTCAAGGCAGACGCCCTCTCTAGGAGTTTCCTTGCTGATTCTCCTGTTGTGACTAAGCCTGCTACCATCTTAGGCGAGGGGGTAGTTCTTTCTGCCATCCAGGGTGGATAAAAATCTTGATTTTTTTAAAAAAAATCAAAAAAATCAGATTTTTTTGATTTAAATCATTTGATTTAAATCAGATTTTTAAATCAAGTTGTACACAAGCAAAACTTTGTCTTTTTGCAAATCTAATTGTTTTACACAAATAAAAATATTAAAACAGTTGATTATGAAACCTAATAATTTTTATTTGCACTATTAAACACTCAGAATTGAACTACAGAGAGTAAGTACTTTTTAACAATAGCCTATCTCTAACGTTTGAAGTAAGCAAACATCTTCAGTGAATACATCAGTCCTTTAAGCCTACTGTTTATTTAGGACTTTTAATAGGAAAACCAGTTGTCCTGCTTTAGCAGTTCCTAAGCGGTTTCGGACTGTTGTGTGCACAAAACCAAATGAAGAAAACAATCTCTCTACTCCTGCGGATGAAGCCGATGCAGTCAGTAGCTGAGTAGCTAGATTTATTATCTTTGCTGGAAGAACAAGTGATTGCGACTTCCACCAGTCCAGTGGTTTTAGTTCATTAACGACGTTATCTGCAAACATGTATTTTTGAAATGGTGCAGATTCACACTTCAATTTCAGCACAGTTGCCACAATGTCATGGTTAGTATTGGCGAGCCACTCCATTGCAGAGTTGATTTCCGCCTCAGATAATTTTTCCCTCTGTAGATGGGATGCAAGATATTGGCTAAATAGTGTTCTTCTTTTAATGCTTGGTCCTTGCGGTGCTGTATTGCAACCTTTACATTGTTTGAGAGGTTCAAGAGATCTAGAGAACCTTCTAAATCTTTCCAAACTTCTGTGGCATCAGCTATGGTTGCAGTATCTTTCTGCATTTTATCCAACGCAATCGATATTGGCTTTAACCTTTCCAAAAGGTCCTCGGCATTTCTCTTCACACCAAGATTTAATACTTTGCTTCGTATATTAGCATCAATTTTATCCCGATGTGTTTCGCAAATGGACAGTAATTTTGACCAGTTGTTAATAAACAGTTCCAAGCAGTCAGCCAAGGTATTCCATCTAACATCTTGTGGTAGAACCAACTTCAGTCCTCCCATTTCCTTGTAGGTTGCATGCGCAAAATGATTATTGCGGAAATATTTAACAATTTCTACAACATGTTCCTTGACACCCAAAATATGCAGGTCTTTTGCCAAAAGATGCAACAAATGGGCAGAACAACCGTATGTAATGACATTTGTGTCATCCTGTGCCAGTTCCGCTCGCATTTTTGCCACATTGCTTGCGTTATCAGTAACTAAGCTCCTTACTTTACATCCAAACTGTTCTTGGCATTGGTGAATTGAGTTCTTAGCAATTTCAAGTAAATATTCAGCAGTATGTGAATTTCCAGATGTGTCGATTGTGTCTGTAAGGTAAGTTTCACCATCTTCTGTTGTGACACAAGTGCAAATTATGGGGTCGTTGTGGATGTTGCTCCAACCATCCAAGCTCATGTTAACAACCTTGTCTTTCAAATATTTTGTACAAGCCGCTCTTTCTATGTCGTATACAGCCTGAAGATGTTTTCCTGAGATATCAAATCTACTTGGTGGTTTGTAGCCTGGTCTAATTCCT
This sequence comes from Dendrobates tinctorius, assembly GCF_039654945.1. NCBI lineage: Eukaryota > Metazoa > Chordata > Amphibia > Anura > Dendrobatidae > Dendrobates > Dendrobates tinctorius. The sequence goes on along the minus strand of NW_027361988.1, from coordinate 1,251,709 downwards.
TCGATCATTTGTACAAACAATGGGTGCTCAACTAGTCGGAAAGAAGAATTGGTTGCAAATATGAATTTAGCAATTAATTCATCAAAATGTTCTTTCTGGCTCGTCGTAGTCTTTAAGATGAATTTTTCTACACTTTGCACGCAAAGTTTTTTTTTGGGCTGCTTTCTTGAAGTTGTACCCAGATATTGATTGTCACGTGCAGCACAAGCCATATTTGACCCTGAAAGCACAGAAATTAAAAATATAAATCGACTGCGTATTTGAAGAAATATAACGAAAATATTGAAACAAACTTTTTGAACAATGTAATGGTCCTCGTCCTATAAGGGCTGTCTCAAAAGTTATGCTACTCAAGTTTTCCGGTGAGGTTGCTGTAATACTGGTAACTAATATCAGAGCCTCAGCAACTGAAAAAAATTATGTCACAAAAGTTTTAAAAATGTTTTTTTTTTAAAATGGTCAATTTGGCAGACTTCAAAAGTGAATTGCAGCCTACAATAAAAAAAAAATAAGCGTATACACACTTTATTTTTACTTAAAGGACATGTGCACCTTTATTTTTTAAGGTGCAGCCAGTCACAGTGTGCACATGTCCTCCCCCCGCAGCTCTCTTACCTCCGATGTCAGCGCTGCGGGGATCCGTGGCTTCGTTCTGCCCGTCCGCGAGCGCGCCTCCATTCATTTCAATGGAGCGTGCGGCCCGCTGACGTCACGCTGCTGGATCACTGCGAGTAGGCCGCAACCGGAGGACGGGAGGCGGACGGTCAAAACGAAGCCACGGAGGTAAGAGCGCTGCGGGGGGAGGACATGTGCACCTTAAAAAAATAAAGGTGCACATGTCCTTTAGCGTTAATTTTCTGTGAAATATTGCCTTAACATAAATTTAAATTCTATACTCCAGAACTACCAGTGCTAGAAATTTTTCTTTTCATAGCCTTTAACCATCCCAGTAAAATGTCTGTTAAAAAAATAGGTTGTAAATTAATTGCCAGACTTACCACTAGTACTAGGCTCCTGGTGCATAAGAAGCTGTGGGGGTTCATTGACATTAGTTGTATCACTATCAACATCTTCATTTCCCTTCTGGTTGCAGTTTTCATAATGTGATTTCAAACGGCAAACAAGTCCTTGGATATCCTTTTGACAGTATTTGCACTTTGCTCTTGCACCTTTCTTTCCAAGATCTGCTGCTGGCATCTCAACAAAATGAACCCAAATAGGGTCTCTCTTACGACCTGCTGCCATGGCTCACACAGATCACTTATGAAGTTTGATTGTTACTACAGCCTGAGCCAAGCACTGCTGATGTTACTACAGCCTGAGCCAAGTACTGCTGACTATCCAACAAGTTTGGGCACGTCAACTGAATGCAGGGAAAAAGAAACTAAACCAAAACTGAAACCAAGCTAGAAGTGTGGAATTAAAGGGGCAGTATGAACAAAATGTGGAGGCTATTAATAGTTTATACAATTAAGACATGCTGCTTTTAAACACCTACCTATTGCCATATAGTAAAACAAAAAAGATTTTTACTTACTTTGGGGTCCCCCCCTCACCCTGGCGTTAGATCGTTGCCCCTAGTTTCGTCCGTGTAACTATGGGCGCACATGCACACTGCTCTCACTTCTCATTTTAATCGTGATTTATATTAAAAAAAAACCTTTTGATTTAAATCATGATTAAAATCATGATTTAAATCGATCCGATTTAAATAGAAAAAAATCTTTTGATTTAAATCGTGATTTAAATCATGATTTAAATCGGCGTGATTTAAATCAATCCACCCTGTTAACTAGTGGGACAGTTTTATAGGGCGGGTCGTTACGGATGCAGCGATACTAAATGTGTGTATTTTTATTGCTTTTTTTTTCCAAAAAATGAATTAGGGATTTTTTTTTTTATAAATTAATTTTACACTTTTTTTTTTTTTTTTTTTTTTTTTTTACTTTATTACATTGTCCCAGGGGGGGACATCACTGTCATGTGTCTGATCGCTGATCTGACAGGTTGCACAGCACTGTCAGATCAGCAATCTGACAGGCACTGCTGGCTTCCTCCGTGCCTGCACTCTGCAGGCACTGAGGAAGCCGCCTCCCTGCAGGCCCCCGCGGCCATATCGGATCTGGAGGCCTGCAGGGAGGAGGACCCTCGGAGCGACACAGCACATCGCATCGCTCCGGGGGTATCAGGGAAGCACGGATGGAACCCTCTCCCTGCATGCTTCTCTCCAATGTCCCAGTACACTGCGATCATGTTTAATCGCAGTGTGCCAGGGGTTAATGTGCCAGGGGCGGTCCGTGACCACCCCTGACACAGTGCAGAGTGTCAGCTGTGATAATCAGCTGACACCCGGCTGCCATAAGCGGCGCTCCCCCAGTGAGTGCTGCTGATCGCATTAGATTTACTATTCCATCCTTGGGACTTACTGTAGGTCCCAGGTCAGATGGACGGAATAGTACATCTAATGTAGGAAAGGGGTTAAGGCACATTAGAGATTAATGAGAAAAAAAAAAACATTTTGTACCAAAGTCCCCTGTTCTTTAGCTGCAAAAAATGTATTGAGGTACTTAACACAAAATTCCTCTCTCATTGAATCCACTATAGGACACGAGCATGGGTAAAGGGAAGAGGACCTGTTGTGAATTCTCTCTCTGGCTTCCCTCTGGTGATTACTGAAGATAGTGGAGCTGGTCAGATTGACAAAGGGGTTGCGAGTTCTCTTTCTGGACTCCCTCTGGTGGTTACTGGAGGTAGTGGAGCTGATCTGATTGACAGAGGCTTGTCACCTGATGTTTGTGCTTTCATCTTGTTTCACCGTCAATACATGTTGGGGGCTGTCTATTGCTTTGGGGTCTGCTCTGGGGCAGTTTAGATTTTCCCTTTCTTTCTTTAGGCTTATTTAGTTCTCCGGCTATGATGAGGCGTCTAGGACCACCGTAGGCACGCTCCACGGCTACTGCTAGTTGTGTGGATAGGATCAGGGGTCTGCAATCCGCTAGTTACCAACCTCTCCGGTTTTCTGGGCTTAGCTTGCTTTTTGTTTCTTCCTCCTCGGTGACTCATTCATAACAGTGGGCCCCATCGTTGCACAGTCTATTTTTCTGCCTGCGTTTGTGTTTTCATCAACAATATATGTTTGGGGGCTAGCTATTCCTTTGGGGTCTGCTCCAGGGCAGTTTAGATTTCCCCTTTCTTTCTTTAGGCTTAGTTAGCTCTCCGGCTGTGCCGAGGCGTCTAGGATCATCGTAGGCATGCTCCATGGCTACTGCTAGTTGTGTGGATAGGATCAGGGGTCTGCAATCCGCTTAGTTACCAACCTCTCTGGTTTTCTGTGGCTTAGCCTGGGCCTGCTATCCTCCTCGGTGACCCATTCATAACAGAATCACCAGCCTAACTGTAGACTCTAGGGTACTCTAAGTGTCAATTTTTTTTCCATATATTTTTTCCTTTTTTTTCTGGGGCCGTAGGAGGATATTTTTTGTCTAAATGGAGACTAAGCAATTGTCCTATCGTGTTGAGCAGCTCGCTGCTGAAGTGTGGGGAATTTCTGCCTATCTCGCTCAATCTTCTGCTGTTGAACCAAAAATCCCTACTCCTGATGTGTTTTCTGGGGATCGGTCTAAATTTCTGAATTTTAAGAATAATTGTAAATTATTTCTTGCCTTGAAGCCTAACTCCTCGGGGAGCTCGGTGCAGCAGGTTAAAATTGTCATCTCCCTGCTGCGCGGCGATCCCTAGGATTGGGCTTTTTCTCTGACACCTGGAGATCCTATTCTGGCTAATGTGGATACGTTTTTTCAAGCCTTGGAGTTGTTGTATGATGAACCTAATGCTGTTGATCAAGCTGAGAAAACCTTATTGGCATTGAACCAGGGTCAGGATTCTGCAGAGTTATATTGTCAAAAATTCTGAAAGTGGGCGGTCCTTACTAAATGGAATGACGATGCCCTAGCGGCTCTCTTTCGGAAGGGTTGGGCAGAAACCATAAAATATGTTATGGTGGGATTTCCTGTCCCCTCTGGTCTTAACTCCATGTCATTGGCCATTCAAATTGATCGACGTTTACGTGAGCGTAAAACTACACGAGAGGCGTTGCCGCCTTTCGAACGAACTTCTGAACCCATGCAATGTGATAGGGTTTTGTCTAGGGCGCAATGTCAGGAGTTTAGAAGGCGTAATAAGTTGTGTTTTTTCTGCGGGGACGCCTCTCGTACTATTGCTGTCTGCCCTAAACGAGAAAAGCGTTTTGCTCACACATTTGTGGTAGGCAGTGTACAACCTAAGTTCCTTTTGGCGATTACCCTGATCTGCTCCTTGTCTACATTTTCCGCTAAGGCTTTTGTAGATTCAGGAGCAGCTTTGAATCTGCTGGATTTAGACTTTGCTAAACGTTGTGGTTTTCCCATGATACCCCTGTGGACTCCTATCCCTTTGAGGGGTATTGATGCTACTCCTTTGGCGGAGAATAAACCCCAGTTTTGGACCCAGGTGATAATGTGAGTCGTCCCAGACCACCAAGAAAATTGTAAATTTTTGGTGTTGCACAATTTGCATGATACTATTGTTCTGGGTTTCCCTTGGTTGCAAACTCATAATCCTGTTTTACATTGGAAATCTGTGTCTGTGGTGAGTTGGGGTTGTCAATGTGTTCTTAGTGACACTCCTGTTTTCTCCAGCTCTCCCCAGTCTCATGATATTCCTATTTGGCTGATTTTTCTGATGTATTCAGTGAGAGTAAGTCTGCGTGTTTGCCTCCTCACAGGAGTTATGACTGTGCAATTGAGTTAATGCCCGGGCGTAAATTTCCCAAAGGTCGGCTTTTCAACTTATCGGTACCCGAACATGATGCTATGCGATCCTATATCAAGGAGTCATTGGAGAATGGTCATATTAGACCATCCTCTTCACCTTTAGGTGCTGGCTTTTTTTTGTGGCCAAGAAAGATGGTTCACTAAGGCCATGTATGGACTATCGTTCCCTTAACAAAATCACTGTTAAATATCAGTACCCGTTACCCCTGATTTCTGATTTATTTTCCAGAGTTAAAGTGCCTGTTGGTTTGCCAAGCTTGACCTCAGGGGGGCGTATAATCTTATTCGCATAAAACATGGGGATGAATGGAAGACAGCATTTAATACTCAGGAGGGACATTTTGAGTACCTGGTGATGCTTTTAGGCTAATGCCACTTCTGTCTTCCAGTCTTTTATGAACGATATATTCCGGGACCTTGTGGATAAGTTTTTGATCATTTGTCTGGATGATATTTTGATCTTTTCCAGTGATTGGGATTCTCATGTGGAACATGACCTGATGGTGTTCCGGTTTTGAGGGAAAATTCTCTGTATGTTAAGGGATCGAAGTGCCTCTTTGGTGTACAGAGGATTTCATTTTTGGGATTCATTTTGTACCCGTCGGCTATTGAAATGGACCCGGCCAAGATACAGGCCATTTATGATTGGGTTCAGCCTACTTCTTTGAAGACTCTCCTGAAGTTTTTGGGTTTTGCTAATTTCTACCGTAAATTTATAAGTATTTTTTCTGGTATTGTTAAACCACTGACTGATTTGACCAAAAAGGGCGCTGATGTGGTGAATTGGTCTACAGAGGCAGTTTTGGCATTTCAGAAGCTTAAGCGGAGATTCACTTCGGCTCCGGTTCTACGGCAACCTGATGCCTCACTCCCATTTCAGGTGGAGGTAGATGCTTCTGAGATTGGTGCAGGAGCCGTTTTGTCCCAAAGAGATCCGGTGAGTTCTAAGATGAATCCCTGTGCCTTCTTTTCTCAAAAATTCTCCCCATCTGAACATAACTATGACGTGGGGAATCGGGAATTGTTGGCCATGAAATGGGCATTTCAAGAGTGGAGACATTGGGTGGAGGGAGCGAGACATCAAGTTGTGGTCCTCACTGACCACAAGAATTTGATTTATCTTGAATCAGCCAAACACTTGAATCCTAGACAGGCTAGGTGGGCCTTGTTTTTCACGCGGTTTAATTTTGTGGTCTCTTTTCTTCCAGGCACTATGAATGTTAAGGCGGACGACCTTTCTAGGAGTTTCTTTGCAGATTCTTTTGATGTGACCAAGCCTACTACCATTCTAAATGAGGGTGTAGTTCTTTCCGCCATCTCACCCGATTTGAGACGTGCCCTGGAGGAATTTCAGGAGGACAAACCTGAACGTTGCTCTATGGGGAAATTGTATGTTCCTGACCTGTGGAGGAAAAGCGTAATGTCTGAAATTCATTTCTCCGCATTGGCTGGTCATCCAGGTATTTTTGGTACCAGAGATTTGGTGAGTCGGTCTTTTTGGTGACCTGCCTTATCTCGTGATGTCAGGAATTTTTGTGCAGTCCTGTGGGACTAGTTCTCGGTCCAAGCCCTGTTCTCGTTCTAGTGGGTTGTTGATGCCCCTGCCGGTGCCCAGGAGGCCATGGACTCATACCTCAATGGATTTTATTTCTAATCTTCCTGTCTCTCAGAGAATGACTGTTATCTGGGTCATCTGTGATAGATTTTCTAAGATGGTCCATCTTGTACCACTCCCAAAGTTGCCATCTTCTTCTGAGTTGGTGCCCTTGTTTTTACAACAGGTGGGTTTGGTTGCACGGGATTTCTGAGAACATTGTGTCGGACAGAGGAGTCCAGTTTGTTTCCAGATTTTGGAGAGCTTTTTGTTCCAAACTGGGAATTCAGTTATCTTTCTCCTCTGCATTTTATCCTCAGACCAATGGGCAAACTGAGAGAACAAACCAGACTTTAGAATCCTATTTGAGATGTTTCCTATCTGCTGATCAGGATGACTGGGTCTCAGTTTTGCCCTTGGCCAAATTTGCGCTAAACAATAGGGCTAGTTCTGCCACTTTGATGTCGCCCTTTTTCTGTAACTTTGGGTTTCATCCTCGATTTTCTTCAGGGCAGGTGGAATCTTCGGCCAAGTGTGGATTCTGTGGTAGAGAGAATGCAGCAGATTTTGGACCAAGTGGTGGATAAGTTGTCCCACTCTCAAGAAAAATGCCAACAGTTTTCCAACCGGCATAGGACCATTGGTCCCAGGTTTAAAGTGGGTGATATGGTTTGGTTGTCTTCAAAGAATATTCCTATGAAGGTTGCGTCTCCAAAATTCAAATCAAGATTCATTGGACCTTATAAGATTTTGGAAATCCTTAATCCCGTTTGGCTCTTCCAGTTACGTTTAAGATTCATAACGTGTTCCATAAATCCTTGTTGAAAAGGTTTGTAGAGCCAGTAGTTCCAATGGAGGCACCTCCTGACCCTGTATTGGTTAAAGGTAATTTGGAGTATGAGGTAGAGAAAATATTGGATTCTCGTTTGCTAGACGGAGACTCCAGTACCTGGTCAAATGGAAGGGTTATGGCCAGGAGGATAATTCTTGGGTCTCTGCTTCTGACATTCATGCCGAAAGATTGGTTCGTGCTTTTCACCGGGCCCATCCTTACCGGCCTGGTGGCATGGTTGAGGGTTCGGTGACTCCTCCTCAAGGGGGGGGTACTGTTGTGAATTCTCTCTCTGGTGATTACTGAAGATAGTGGAGCGGGTCAGATTGAGAGTTCTCTTTCTGGGCTCCCTCTGGTGGTTATTGGAGGTAGTGGAGCTGATCTGATTGACAGAGGCTTGCCACCTGATAATGAGGAAGACGATTGGAGATCTGGGGTTTCTGATTAGGATTTAAGACAGCTGACTCCCTCTATCCCTGCTGGTGATTTTCTTCCTGTGCCTCCTGAGGTCTGATGTCTCCTGCTCTTTCCCTGCATGTTCAGCTAAGTGGTTCATTTGCTATTCTGTTTGCATTTGATCTGGTTTTGTTTATCTCTGCTTTATGCGGGTCAGCTAGCTCTGCCTGGGGCTGTATCACCGCCCATATGTTACTGCACGTGCCCTTTTGTTTTGTCCCCTTTTATATTGGTCTCTTTTTGCTTTGCTTTCAGAATATACCAGAGTGCTGATCTAGTGGGGGCGACGTTGTGCGACTTCAGTGTTTTTGTGCATCAGACGTGTTGGATTTTTGCAGGGTTTTTTGCGTGATTGCAGACAGTGTCTTTCCTTTCCTGTCCTGTCTGGTCAGTGTGGGCCCCATCGTTTGCTCAGTCTATTTTTCTGCCTGCGTTTGTGTTTTCATCTTGTCTCACCGACAGTATATGTTTGGGGGCTAGCTATTCCTTTGAGGTCTTCTCTGGGGCAGTTTAGATTTCCCCTTTCTTGCGTTAGGCTTAGTTAGCTCTCCGGCTGTGCCGAGGCGTCTAGGATCATCGTAGGTATGCTCCACGGCTACTGCTAGTTGTGTGGACAGGATCAGGGGTTTGCATCCGCTAAGTTACCAACCTCTCTGGTTTTCTGTGGCTTAGCCTGGGCCTGCTATCCTCCTTGGTGACCAAATTTTATCAGGGACCTAGGTGGGCCCTGTGCCATATATAACAAGTCCTAGGATGACCCCAAAAAAACCCATGAAACAAAGCCCCGAAAAAATAGAGAGAAGCATGACAGTACGTACAGCAGATAAGGTAAAGGTGAGAAATAAATATTGGACAAAGGAAATGAAAAGGTGGTAGACCCCCACAGGACCAACCCTAGCAAGCCACGAGAAGTGGAAAGAGGGGACGGGAACTTCGGAGATCTTAGACTCATCTATCTGACATCGGAGGGGTGCTGGGTCACACCAATTTTGGCAGAACACGGATGGTGGAGGCACCAGCACTCCACTTGGTGGAGATATGGCAAATGATGAATTGCCATCCAAAGAGGTCACTACTGTGGAGGGCATGGTGAAAAAAGACAGAGGAAACCCACAACACCTAGAAGAAAACAAAGAAATTTATGTAAGAAAAATCCTGCCTAAATTGTACAAAAAGCCATGGCCGCCCCTCCCAATATTCACACCGTGATCTAATGCCCATCAGCAACAATGTACAAACTGAACATGAGGTTATTACTTTACATTCTGATAAGCCTGTATGAAGCCCACTACCACGTCACAGTTACCAAAACAGGGGGGCCCTAGCTTTAAAGGGAATCTGTGCTCCCATTTTTGGCCAATAAGCTGCGGCCACCGCCATCAGGGGCTTATCTACAACATTCTGTAATGCATTCTGTAATGCTGTAGATGAGCCCCGGATGTAACCTGAAAGATAAGAAAAAAAGAGTCAGATTATACTCACCCCGGGATCCGGTCCGATGGGTGTTGCGGTTCGGTCCGGGTCCTCCTATCTTCATGTGATGCCGTCCTCCTTCTTCCTTCTGCAGCAGCGCAGGCCCTCTCTGACCTTTCCCAGCGCACTGCAGTAATTTACTCTGCCCTCAACAGGGGGAAGAAGGGGAACGTCATCACATGAAGATGGGAGGACCCGGACTGGACAGCGACACTAACCGCCCCCGGTGAGTATAATATAACTTGTTTTTCATATCTTTCAGGTTACATCCGGGGCTTATCTACAGCATTACAGAATCTTTTAAAGGTGCGACCTTGGTTACAGTGACAGCGCCCCCGGCAGGGAGAGGGGCAGCGCACTTCCTTCCCTAGGTAGACTCCTAGCACGCAGTCCCATGCAAGCAATATTACCCCCTTCTCCCCAGGTAGACCCCCCTCCAGCATGCGCATGCAGCCCCATGCAAGCAACATCACCCCCTTCTCCCCAGGCAGACCCCCCCCTCCAGCATCCAGCCCCATGCAAGCAACATCACCACCTCCCCAGGCAGACCCCCCCCCTCCAGCATGCACATGCAGCCCCATGCAACCAACATCAACCCCTTCTCCCCAGGCAGACCCACCTCCAGAATGCAGCCCCATGCAAGCAACATCACCCCCTTCTCCCCAGGCAGAACCGTCCTCCAGCAACTTCACCCCCTTCTCACCAGGCAGACCCCCTCAAGCATGCACATGCAGCCCCATGCAAGCATCACCCCCTGCTCCCCAGGCAGACCCCCCTCCAGCATTCACCCCCATGCAACCAACATCACCCCCTTCACCCCAGGCAGACCTCCCTCTCCAGCATGAACATGCAGCCCCATGCAAGCAACATTACCCCCTTCTCCCGAGGCGGACCCCCCCCCTTCAGCATGCACACGCAGCTCCATGCAAGCAACATCACCCCCTTCTCCCCAGGCATACCCCCCCTCCAGCATGCGCATGCAGCCCCATGCAAGCAACATCACCCCCTTCTCCCCAGGCAGACCCCCCCTCCAGCATCCAGCCCCATGCAAGCAACATCACCACCTCCCCAGGCAGACCCCCCCTCCAGCATGCACATGCAGACCCCCCTCCAGCATGCACATGCAGCCCCATGAAAGCAACATCACCCCCTTCTCCCCAGGCAGACCCTCCTCCAGCATGCGCACGCAGCCCCATGCAAGCAACATCACCCCCTTCTCCCCAGGCAGACCCCCCCTCCAGCATGCGCACGCAGCCCCATGCAAGCAACATCACCCCCTTCTCCCCAGGCAGACCCCCCTCCAGCATGCGCACGCAGCCCCATGCAAGCAACATCACCCCCTTCTCCCCAGGCAGAACCGTCCTCCAGCAACATCACCCCCTTCTCACCAGGCAGACCCCCTCAAGCATGCACATGCAGCCCCATGCAAACATCACCCCCTTCTCCCGAGGCGGACCCCCCCTTCAGCAAGCACACGCAGCTCCATGCAGGCAACATCACCTCCTTCTCCCCAGGCAGACCCCCCTCCAGCATGCGCACGCAGCCCCATGCAAGCAACATCACCCCCTTCTCCCCAGGCAGACCCCCCTCCAGCATGCGCACGCAGCCCCATGCAAGCAACATCACCCCCTTCTCCCCAGGCAGAACCGTCCTCCAGCAACATCACCCCCTTCTCACCAGGCAGACCCCCTCAAGCATGCACATGCAGCCCCATGCAAGCATCACCCCCTTCTCCCGAGGCGGACCCCCCCTTCAGCAAGCACACGCAGCCCCATGCAAACAATATCACCTCTTTCTCCCCAGGCAGAACCCCCTCCAGCATGCAGCCCCATGCAAGCAACATCACCCCCTCCCAGCTCGTGCATGAACATCCACTTACCTGCCATGACACCGGCAGGTTCCTGTCTGCTGCTCTGCTCTATGGAGGAGGAGGCCCCGCCCCTTCTGGTCACATGGGCATGACGTCAGCACAACTCCAAGCCGACTTGGATTTAGCCTCTACCTTTTTTTTTAACAGCTGTAACCGGAAGTAGAAGCGGCTCACCTCCGGTATCACAGATCATCGATCTTGTGGAGCGACAGGAGAGCAGTGTGGAGAGCGCGCAGCACAGGATGGAGCGGCCGACACCCCGCAGAGGACAGAAGGGAGACGGTGTGTGGAGGGGGGAGAGAGTGTGGGGGAGCAGAGCCGGAGCTGGAGGGTGGCGGACGGGGGCAGAGCCGGAGCTGGTGCGTGGCGGACGGGGGCAGAGCCGGAGCTGGTGCGTGGCGGACGGGGGCAGAGCCGGAGCTGGTGCGTGGCGGACGGGGGCGGAGCTGGTGCGTGGCGGACGGGGGCAGAGCCGGAGCTGGTGCGTGGCGGAGCCGGAGCTGGTGCGTGGCGGACGGGGGCAGAGGCGGAGCTGGTGCGTGGCGGGCGGGGGCAGAGCTGGTGCGTGGCGGATGAGGGCGGAGCCGGAGCTGGTGTGTGGCGGATGGGGGCGGAGCTGGAGCTGGTGCGTGGCGGACGGGGGCGGAGCCGGAGCTGGTGCGTGGCGGACGGGGGCGGAGCCGGAGCTGGTGCGTGGCGGACGGGGGCGGAGCCGGAGCTGGTGCGTGGCGGACGGGGGCGGAGCCGGAGCTGGTGCGTGGCGGACGGGGGCGGAGCCGGAGCTGGTGCGTGGCGGACGGGGGCGGAGCCGGAGCTGGTGCGTGGCGGACGGGGGCGGAGCCGGAGCTGGTGCGTGGCGGACGGGGGCGGAGCCGGAGCTGGTGCGTGGCGGACGGGGGCGGAGCCGGAGCTGGTGCGTGGCGGACGGGGGCGGAGCCGGAGCTGGTGCGTGGCGGACGGGGGCGGAGCCGGAGCTGGTGCGTGGCGGACGGGGGCGGAGCCGGAGCTGGTGCGTGGCGGACGGGGGCGGAGCCGGAGCTGGTGCGTGGCGGACGGGGGCGGAGCCGGAGCTGGTGCGTGGCGGACGGGGGCGGAGCCGGAGCTGGTGCGTGGCGGACGGGGGCGGAGCCGGAGCTGTTGTGTGTGTGTGTGTGTGTGTGTGTGTGTGTGTATATATATATATATATATATATATATATATGTGAGATCTATATGAAATGCATATATTTCCATCACAATCCCTCCTTATAAGAATCCTGCTCCTTTCACAAGCGCTGCAACTCTTTTATGCTGCCAGTGGGTTGACGCATGCCTGATGCATACGCCCCCCCTCCATACAGACTTTTGCAAATGGGCGGTCAGGAGGTCTGTCCCTAGCGGGGGTTCATTGCATTGTAATCAAAGTCTCTTAGTCAGCAGTCTATGCAGTCAGTGGTGTGTATTCTCTAGCGGGTAGGTAATTTATTCAGTCAGGTAGGGCTTCCACAGCATCATTCCAGCTCAGGTTGGGTTGGATCAAGGAAATGCTGTAGATATAGTATATCTTGACTTCAGCAAAGCATTTGACAAAGTCTCTCATACAATCCTTATTGAAAAAATGACTAAGTATGGAATGGACAAGGCAACTGTTAGGTGGATTCATAACTGGCTTAGTGATCGGACCCAAAGAGTGGTCGTAAATGGTTGCACATCGGAAGAATGTCTCAAGTGGGGTACCACAGGGCTCTGTCCTGGGACCTGTATTGTTCAACATCTTTATCAACGATTTAGATGAAGGAATTGAGGGTAAACTGATTAAATTTGCTGATGACACAAAGCTAGGAGGGATAGCTAATACTAGAGAAGAGAGAGAGAGGATTCAAAAAGATTTAAATAAACTGGAGAAGTGGGCAGCAACTAACAGAATGGTTTTTAACAGGGAGAAATGCAAAGTACTACATCTGGGCAATAAAAATGAAAAAAGCATATACAGAATGAGAGGAATAGGGCTAAGTGACAGCACATGTGAAAAAGACTTGGGTATACTAATAGATCACAGACTGAATATGAGTCAACAGTGTGATGCAGCAGCAAAAAAAGGCAAATGCAATTCTAGGATGTATTAACAGAAGCATACAGTCTAGATCATGTGAAGTCATTATTTCCCTCTACTCCTCTTTGGTCAGACCTCATCTGGAATATTGTGTCCAGTTTTGGGCACCACATTTTAAAAAAGACATCAACAAACTGGAGCAAGTTCAGAAAAGAGCGACCAGAATGGTGACCGGTCTGAAAACCCTGTCTTATGAGGAAAGTTTGAAGGATTTGGGAATGTTTAGTTTGCAAAAGAGAAGACTGAGAGGAGACTTAATAGCTGTCTACAAATATCTAAAGGGCTGTCACATTGTAGATGGATCAACTTTTTTCTCATTTGCACAAGGAAAGACTAGAAGCAATGGGATGAAACTGAATGGGAGGAGACACAGATTAGATATTAGAAAAAACTTTTTGACAGAGTGATCAATGAGTGGAACAGGCTGCCACGAGAAGTGGTGAGTTCTCCTTCAATGGAAGTCTTCAAACAGAGGCTGGACAAACATCTGACTGGGATGATTTAGCGAATCCTGCTTTGAGCAGGGGGTTGGACCAGATGGCCCAGGAGGTCCCTTCCAACTCTACGATTCTATGATTCAGGTGTATCTCTTGGTATGAGAGCTTTCTTGCAATGCGATGCGTGGATCCAGGTGGGGGTTTTTCCTCCAGGTTGGTGGCGTCAGCACTTGGAGAAGCGCCATCAAATCTGGAATTGAGTGCTCTCCTTACAAACTTTTTCAACCAACACTTAGTCTCCTGACTTCAGGGCGTGCATACCAGGCACCAAATCTGGACCTGGCCATGAAGAAGAAACTCGAGAATGGACATTAGCAAGAGTCTTGATAAATTCAATTACACAAGCAAAGTATCACATTGCATAGTCAACTGCTGGGAAGAATACCCCTAACCTGAGTTTAGACCAAAATAAAATTTAATATTGGTGACAGCTTTTACTGAGCCTATGGGAGTGTCTAATGCCATGGTTTGTCTCTTGGGCAATTTTTTAGCATGCTGCTCTTAAGTGTCCCACTTAGTCTATGGTGGGGGATGGTGGGAAGTGTGTAGGCCTAAGTCTGACCCTACTGCTGATCAGATCTCTTGTGTCAGGTTTGCTGTGAATGTGGGTCCCTGATCACTTGCTATCACTTCTGGAACCCCATATCTACACACTATTTTTTAGAGTAGCTTCTTTGCAGTAGTCTTCACCAACTGGTTCCTTACTGGGAAAGCTTCAGGCCAGATGATGTGGGAGAACTTTTTCCACTCGCCCAATGTTGCATTTGTTGGGTGCTAGACATCTGCTGGAAATTTGGCTGTTAAGGTGGGAGTCCAGATCAATCAGGTCATTCATCTGTGTCTTCAATTCTGTGTGGGGGCCATGTATCCATTGAACCACCATAGGGTACATACTTTGAGGTAGTCTGGGTGTGCCTTGAGGTAGACGTTTGAGGTAGACAGGGTTTTGGAGTTCAGTGCTTTTGCCCTTCAGCATCCAGCTTTCCTTCTCCTCCTTTGGGGTCTGGTCCTACTACTTCTTGAACAGATCCCAGGACGTCATTTTTTGTCAGGCTTTCTCGTCTTCAGTCGTTATGTAGTTGCCGTCCGGCTCTATGACCTCTCCCACTTTTCGAAATGGTCTTCCTTTGGCTGCCACGTCTGCCATGTCGATACCCCATGCCTCTACTGTTTTCAGTTTTCCGTGTGCCTTGACCTTTAACACTGCCACCACTTTTAGAAGTTGAAGAGCATCCAGCAGGTCCCTGATGGCTCCATGATGCTTCACGGTTGACCCGCTTGCTATGATGAAGTCTCTTGCAGCCCAGATGGGTCCGAAGTCGTGTGCCATGCCATGCGAGTACTTTCGTCAGCGCTATCAGTTCTGCTTCTTGGACTGACAAACTTCTGGACCATAGGATGTCTTGATTGCTGGTTACTGCAGATCTATGGTATCCTGCAGATTTTTCTCTGAAGAGTCCGTATCTGCATCCCCCTCTTGTGAGTGGGAGTAGAATGGCGGTGGAAGATGTATCTGCATCCCCCCCGTGGGAGTAGAGTCAGGCAACGGCTGAGAGCACTGAAGAGTGGTGGGGAGCGAATCTCCATTGGTTGTCCAATAATGACATCAGCAGCCTTGTCCAGGAGGGCGTGTGCTGCAAATATTGTTTTCATGCAGGAGGGCCACCCCCCTTGCAACTGGATCCAGGCCAGCGGAGAGGTAGTCTAGAGGCCTCTGGTTTTCCTCTGTGGGTCTGTTTTAAGACGCCAGTGGCATGACCTTCTTTTTCCATTCGGTAAAGATGGAATGGCTTCTCGTAGTCAGGGAGGCCTGGAGCTGGCGCAGAGACTATGGAGTCTTTCAGTTTCCTGTACGAGATGAAGGCTGCAATGCGTTGATGCAGTTGTACAGAGGCTGCATTAAGACTGGAGCACCAGGGATCCAAGTTCTGCAGTACGAGACTAGACCAAGGAAGGCCAGCGGTCTTCCGGTCATCTGTCAAGCGGTTTGTCTGGCGGGCAATACGGTGTCTTCAGGAACGTAACTTGCTTTTGACACCTGGACTCTGTTTTTCCAGAACTTGCGTTGCTGCTCCACCAGGTAGAGTAGAGGAGATGAGGAAAGGGCTGTGCAGGTAGAGATGTCGATGACTTATGCATGTTCTGCAATCCAGTTGACGAGGATGGAGGACAATGCTTTGGTGAGCTGTGAAAGGCTGTTCTGGGCCCTCTTGGGCATCACTGTCCATGTGTTCTGCACCCCCCTTGTGCGTTTTCAGGTCGTCCAGGTGAACATTGAAGGAAGCATTGGACAGATCCATCACCGTGAGCACTGTTGCTGTGACTGGCATGTTTGACAGCAGAGTGTGCAGATCTGGCACAACTGGGGTTTCAAACATGGTTGCTTTGTTCACAGCCCTCAAGTCATGCACCATTCTGAACCTGGCTGCTTCTCCTTTCACAGGTTTCCTCCTGATTGGGAAAAGCTGGGACTGCACGATGATTCCTATGGACGAGGTGGCTCAATCTGGCCTTGCTCTTCACAATTCTGTGAGGGACTACCATCTTCTGGCACAGAGCCTGCAGGGAAACAAGCCGTTTACTGGGGTCCTCTTCATCAGAGATGACGTTCAGCTGAGCTTTCTTGCTCTCCACCAAGGCGGTCATTGTGGTAACTCCTGCTCTGATCACAGGGGGTCTTTTTGCTGGGACGTCTTCTTTACCAGCCAAAACACAAGCCGTGGAGACACCATCACATGTTTCTCAACGCAAGCAATGACTAGCCAGGTCTTTCCCCAGGAAGGAACAACCACAGGAAGGGCAGTCTCCAATGAAGGAAACCACCTATGCCTCTAGACATTGCTTCTACTGGCCATTTTCCTACTCCACACTGATGAGGGGCAATACCCCGAAACAGCTGTCTGTGGATGGATACCATGTTTTGGCATAGGTGGTTTCCTTCATTGGAGACTTCCCTTCCCGTGGTTGTTCCTTCCCGGGGAAAGACCTGGCTAGTCATTGCTTGCGTTGAGAAACATGTGATGGTGTCTCCACGGCTTGTGTTTTGCATGTTTTTACATATTTCCCATAAGGGATGGGGGGGGCATTGCTCTAGAATCACTGCATTGAGAAACGTGATGGTGTCTCCGCAGTGTTGGATGTTGATCTCCAGGAGTTCATTCATCCTCATTTTTCACATTCTTTAACAGCAAGCAGCCGTTCCTTTCACCTAGCTTGATCTCAGGTCAGCATTTGTTAACCAGTTTGAGGAGCTGAGTGGCCTTCTTCTGGTCCAGGGCCTGGATAAACTTCAGGGAGCACCTTCAGAATCTTGTCCAAGATGATCCTCTGGAGCCGGAAGCAGTGCAGCCATTTCACGAAGCGTGTAAGGTCCCTTTGGGTTGAAAATTTCCTGGCCCATACCCAAGTTCTTCGGCCGTTTGTTGAACAGCGATTCCACTCAGACCTCCAGTTGGTCAGAGACAGTTTGACTCTGGGTGGTGGACAGGGTATGCTGGGCAGTGTGAGGGTACGGGGTTCCAAACTTGAGTGACACCCACCCTGGCGCAACTTGAAGTCTCCCTTGGGCCACAGGCTATTGGGTACTATATCCAGCACCTCCTTGAGTAGGCTTGCACCGGTTCAAGGCTCTTGTAGGGCCACCAGCATGATTGATTCTTCTTGGGTCAGAGGTGGAGAAAATGTCATGTCAATGTCTCTCATCCGGTGGGGTGGGCTGCTCTCCACCATAAACTGAAACAGGATGGAGTGTCCTGGCTGTGTCCACACGCTCAGGGGCTTGTAAAGCCCCCATCACACATAGCGATTTTTTTGTGACGCAACAGCGATCTCACCAGCGAGATCGTTGTGTGTGACAGCTATCAGCGACTGGCCCCCCTGCCGGGTATCGCTGATCGTTGTTGAAACATCTGTACATATTTGGGGTCGCTGGTCTCCCGCTGGCCAGCACGCATCGCTGCGTGTGACAGGCGGGAGACCAGCGAGCTGGAGCTGGTAACCAAGGTACACATCGGGTTTCTAAGGGGTGCGCGCCCCTTAGAAACCCGATGTGTACCTTGGTTACCAGCTCTCTGCATCAGCACGCTGGTAATTAAGATACAATGCGGGTAACTAAGCGACGTGCGTCGCTTGTTACCCGCGTGTCACTGGTACTGATCGCTGGTGAAGCTGCCTGTTTGACAGCTCACCAGCGATCATGTAGCGACACACCAGCGATCCTGACAAGGTGATATCGTTGTCAGGATCGCTGGTGAGTCGCTATGTGTGACGGGGCCCTAAGCTGGGAATGTCTGACTTGACCTTCAATCCCCACACAAGACACAGTGTTCTGATAGGCAGGAGGGGTTGGGGAGTTCCACATGCCTCATCACACTTCTGACTGCACCAGTGTCCACAAGGAAAGATATGACAACCCCCGGAGATTTGAGGTATTGGGTCCGCTGATGGAATTTTACATGTCAGGGGTGTGATGTCTTGCGGACCTGGCTTGCCTCTGTCCTATAGACAGGGTTCTTCACTGTTTCCTGTGTTTCTTGCTTGGCCTATTCCCCTGCGTGATGTCCTGGGCTGCCGGGGTGCTGTGCACTGGTTCCGGAAATGACCAAGGTTGCCACAGTTGTAACACCTGATGGGTCTCCCGTCCCTGCAGGGTGGGTGCTCTTCCACATCGGTGGCCACCATAGGAGGGGCTGTCTTCCGCACTCCTGGGTGGGACTGAATTCTTCTGGCTACTGCGAGCAGGGCATCTACGGCTATTGACCTGTACTCAGGCCTGGTCACTGTCAGCAGCTTCTTGATTGGTTCTCTTAGTCCATGCCTAAAGGCCTCTGCCAACATTTGTTTGTGTATCTGATCATGAATAGTGAAGCCTAAGTCTTGGAATACTTGCCTCACTCTGCCATGAAACTTGTCTACAGACTCTGTCTCGGCCTGGCTCATGTTATGTAGGCTGAGTGCTTGTCTGGCTTTGGCCTACTCTCTGAGCTGCTCAATTAGCTTTGATCCTGACTCCCAGGAGTGCACATCTAATTCTGATGGAAGCTTGAAGTGTTCCTTCATGATTGGCCAGAGTGTTTCACCTGCTTTTAATTCCATTATGGACCAGAGATCAATCCAGATTGCAGATGTTTGCTGGCTCTGCTGCATTCTTCAGTAAAATGGCATGGGGTCCATATCTGGGTCTGGCAGATTTTTCAGAATACTCAACACCTGACTAGGGGTGAAGGGCACATAGTGTAAGAGTTCTGGCTCTATCTGCCCCTGCCTACTTGGTGTCTGTGGGTTTCTTCACCTAGTACTGGGCAGCATGTATGCTGTCCCCTCTTCATATTCATCAGAGGAGAAACTGTGACATTGTGTGGGTGCTCCCCTCTTCTGAGGTTGCAGGTCTGCCTGGCACTTAGGATCCTCATTGTAAGACCCAGCAGCTGCAAACGCTGATGACTCACACCTCCCTTCTGCTAGCTGTTGTATTGGGGGGGCACCTGTGGTGTTATGTGTAGGGAGTGTTTCACTTTCTTCTCCTGGTATCCTAGCTGGCTCTTTAGAGAGGATGCCCTGTGGAGATAAGGACACCTCATTTTCTGGATTTGGCACTGGCCCAGCTGGTGACAATGAACTGAGAGGTGGGAGAGAGGGTGAGGAGCAGGGAGGGGTAGAGGAGAGAGTGGAAAGGTGGGGAGATGAAAAAAAAAAGAGGGAGGAGAGGAGGAAGGTGATAGAAGAAGAGGGGAGAGAGAAGACGAGGGGGATGAGGGAGGAGGAAAGACAGAGGGAAAAGATGAGGGAGGAGGAAATATAGGAGGAAAAATAGATGAGGGAGGAGTGGAGAGGGAGGAGAGGGAAGGAGCAGCGGACTCCTTCCCCTTTTCTGCAGTCAGAGAAGGCATGCTTGGACTTGTGCCTTCTCCCGGGGGAGTGGGAAGCGGGGTGCCTCACAGACGGCACAGCTTAGAATTCCGCTGAAAACACTTTTTTCTCTCTTGTACACGTAAAAAAATCCTTTCCTGTTCACCTAACTCTCAGTACTTCTATGCTGTAAATCCGCTGCCACTTTATAAAACGCGGACTTCAATTCAGCTCAACTAACTTCCCTTTTTTCTTAATGCATTATGCCATGCTGCAGCTTAAAAGCTGCCCCTGTAAATCTACATTCTTAACTTTCTGAATAACACTTACTATGTCTATTCCAAAAACTTCAAAGATAAAGGTGATTAAAACTTCAAAAACTTCACAACCCTTTTTTTAAACTTGCTTAAAAAGGAAAGAAAAAAGCAAAAAAAAACCAAAATATTTATAAAAACTTCAAAAGAAAATGGAAAGCTAATAAAAACTCAAAAAATGGAGAAAAAAGAAAACAAAGAATAATCAAGAAGTTGGTAAAACTTGAAAAGAGCACCTCCAAAAAGAAATCAAAAATCCAAAATTCAGTACAACTTCCAGCAATAAAATGTCCGTGCACAAATGGAGGATACACACACTTCCCCTTTCCTCTGCCTGCATCTCTCAGTAAAATCTTCTGAGAACAATGGAAACAAAAGAGCAAACTGAGACAATGGTATATATTCAACAACCCAGCATTCCCAAAAATTCTCACACTACAGTAAAAAACTTCCACCAAATGCAAGATAAAACAAGGGAAAAGCAGAGTACAGAACAAATGTGACAATATGAAAAATATCAGAGAAGCACCCTACGGGCAAAAGAGGAAGTGTAAAAGAAAAGGAAAAAAACTTTCTGCTTCAGATCTTCGTTGATGCACATATAGACGTCCGGGGAGAAATCGAGGCCCTCTTTAGTGACACGTAGCACAAGCAGCTCTGGTAACCAACAACTGCCAATCACACTTGGTGTACTACGCTCGGTCACCCGGGAATGTTAACACACTGTACCGGTTGTCCCGCCGGTAACAGGAATCAGTGATAACTCCCACAAAATTGCCACCATCTGTACCTGGCTGGCCTCTCCTGTCCTTCCGATGTACAGGTGAATCGGTGGCAACCTGTCAAGTGATTTGGCTTGCGATATTTCCCCCAAGCTAAACACTACCACGTGCCTGGCGATCTGGGTACTCCTGTCCCTTCCGATGCATGGGTGTATATGTGATAGCTTGATAGGAGACTAGACTAGTGATATCTCTCTAAGCCCCCACAACCCATACCTGGATAGGCTTCTCCTGTCCTCCCTGTGTACAGGTTTATTTGTGAGGACTTAGCAGGGGAAGTTGAATCTCAGATATCGGTTTCCCAGCAACCACATGCACAATCAATCACCGTTCCACCAGCTCTATCCCGGATCTAGACACAAACAGGACCCAAAGCAGACACCTTGGCTTATCCCAGGGTTTGGATAAGGGTGTGGACTTTTACACTACCTGGGAATGCGGTGGTGACCACACCTGACCGGCTAGAGGTACAGACCCGGACTGGGCACAGGGGACATTCTGGTAAGATAACCAGATTTTCTTACCTTATGGAGTTGCGCAAATCTCCGTCCCCATGAGCCAAGGCCTTAGTCGGCACCTCCGTCTCTCTGGTCAGCAGGGTCCCCGTGCGTTTCGTCCACAGCCCCGCGTCTCTGCGCCAGATGATATGGAAATTTGGATAGATATATTTCTGTGTGCTGCGGCCTGTCCTAATTAGAACAGAGTCTCATTGAGCGCTCAACAGAAAAGACACCCTAAACACCTTGTTAGCAGTATCTCTTTCCAGCAGGACTCTGCTGGTTTATTGCACATACGCGTATATGGTTTTATAATTACATACAGAAAGGAGTGGTTAGTCAATTAACATAAGGTTTGTGTTTTAATGCTATTGACTATTTGAGTAAATGAACTTATATGGCAGTGTCCAAAATGAGGGTGATTTAGCATCATATGATTTACTCTTATGCATTGTCTAGCAATGTCAGCAAACCTCCGATATCAGCTAGTGCATCTGGTCCAACTTCCTCCTTTCCCATGGCTGGCTGATATATCACAAGACAATGCTACCATGAGACTATGCTGGTTCTCCAGACTGGCTCATGGGGTTAGTAGGTCATTTTCAGCAATTGATTATAAGGTTCAAGATAGCTATGAAAATGTGTCTATCAGTATATAAGGATATATGCAAGTGAGATCTGTATGAAATGTATATATTTCCATCACCGCTGGAGTGTGGTGGACGGGAGATAAAACATAACCTTTAGTAAGATAGTAGGATAAAAACAATTTTGTGTCCCCCAGAGTGAATTAATATAAATGTATCGGTGAAGTCACAAATAAAGGGGCGTGAGGAGCACAGCCCGATCAGGAGGAATGATTCCCACTTGCAATGGCCGAACTGCAACCAGCAAGTCCCAGAATCTCACGTTATGGATCTGGGAGAATCCCACAGAACCCCGCAAACAATGACTGACAGATTCTGGCTGCATATAACAGTAATGACTGGAATCTGGATGACATTAATAGAGTTACCACCCGAAATATGCCAGAGCAATAAGTGAGGAAAGGCACAAGCTCAGCCATTCATGAAGGGGGTGCGGGAGGAAAAGGAGATCCTGGGTCCAGGATGCTCCATATAGGACAAGGGGAAGAAAATTCCCTACAAGACCCTAAAGGGCTAACAGTAGTCTATCCCCAAGACTCCCCCCTGACTGTCCACAGCTCCCCCTATGCTAAACAAGCCCTGCACACCCCCATGGAAGGGCCCAATGCGTTTCTTCCAAGCTGAGTCATCAGGGGACTTATCCTTGTGATAGGAGGTCAGGTGCCATAGTGCTGAGCTAAATGGGGGGGGAGGGGAGTATGAAATACATACCATGGTACTTCCGGTGGTTGAAACGCACACCAGGGTGCCATAAAGGTGCGTGAGCCGCAAGGAAAAAATCTGCGACACTCAAATGAAGGCGGACTACTAATTGTGTCCCATGAGGCAGAGGCGTGCACTCCACAACCTAGTGTTTCCAGTAAGTGGAACGCACGCCAAAATAACTTGTGGTTTCTTCAACCACATAGAAGTAGAATATGCAACCGAGTTGGCTTGATGATGCGCGGTCCACAGCCTTTTATTTCCGGCATGTGTAACGCACGCCAATGCCACATGCGGCATGTGGAACGCACGCCAATGCCACATGCGGCATGTGGAACGCACGCCAATGCCACATGCGGCATGTGGAACGCACGCCAATGCCACATGCGGCATGTGGAACGCACGCCAATGCCACATGCGGCATGTGGAACGCACGCCAATGCCGCATGTGGAACACACGCCAATGCCGCATGTGGAACGCACGCCAATGCCGCATGTGGAACGCACGCCAATGCCGCATGTGGAACGCACGCCAATGCCGCATCTGGCAAGTGGAACGCACGCCGACGCCACATCTGGCAAGTGGAACGCATGCTGACGCCACATCCGGCAAGTGGAACGCACGCCGACGCCACATCCGGCAAGTGGAACGCACGCCAATACCACATCCGGCAAGTGGAAAGCACGCCAACGCCACATCCGGCTTTGATGGCACCTTCCCTTTAAACTGCCATGGTTTTTGTTGCAGCCGCTCCTGTGCCGTCCCTGCGGTGTACATCTATGTTATGGTTCCAAAAGGAGTTAATTTGTAAAAAAAAATGTTTCACTTGTTAAAAAAATAGTAAAACGTGTCTTCTGCTTTATGTTTTTCTTTTTACAAGAATTGTTGGAGCCAATTTTTCATTAGAAACTTTTTAATGTCAGCTTTTTCTGGAGTTTTTCTTGTAATATAGGAAAGTCTTAGGCCAGAAATAATCCCCATAAATCACTGTACATGGAGACTTTGGGATCCAATCATTTCTGTCCGCGTTGATTGTGGAAACAAAAAATCTTTTCTAAAAGCCTCAAACTTGTGTGTGACTCAGAGCTGAGATCTAACGTGATAGAAGATTCCAGTGTGGGGAAGACGGGAAACCTTCATATAGACGGCCGGTGGGGATGGAGGCAGTGACCGACTCTGGCCAAATCTGTCTCTAGAGCCGTATTAGAAGATGAAGATGTCGTCCTCATCATGAAGGAGTTATTTCTCATGTCACGTGTAATGAATATCTCCTGCAGTATTGCTAATGCCGATTCCAGTGTCGGTAATGAGACGAGAATTAGCGTTATGGAAGATGAGTCTATGAG
This sequence comes from Dendrobates tinctorius, assembly GCF_039654945.1. Lineage (NCBI taxonomy): Eukaryota > Metazoa > Chordata > Amphibia > Anura > Dendrobatidae > Dendrobates > Dendrobates tinctorius. The sequence goes on along the minus strand of NW_027361988.1, from coordinate 1,227,948 downwards.
GAACATGTTCAGCTGCCGACTCCGAGGAGGAAGCTGCTTGTTGTCTGTGGCCTAAATATATAGGTTTTATTAGTAGATGTCAGGGAAGAAAACTAAACCCTGTAAGATAATAAATCTCCTCATATGTTTCTCTTATTATCTCCAGTAATTGTATTGTTACACAGGATTCTTTTGATGTTACATCGGATCATCTTCTTCTCATTCAGGTCTCTACAATATCGGATCCTCTCAGTGAAGATCTTCTACAAAAGAGAATTTTCCTGATTTACCCATCAAGGATGGATATGGACAGAGACAAGATGGCGGAGAGGATATTGCACCTCACCCTAGAGATCCTCTTCCGTCTCACTGGAGAGGTGAGAGATTCTGATGACCTCACATTACATCATTCTTATCTATGGGAATAACAGATGGACAGAACTGGAGAGGTGAGGACTCTGGAAATGTCTGTAGTGAGATTTATTCATGTGTCTCCATAACCAGGATTACACAGTGGTGAGGAAGACCTCTAGTGATCGCTGTCAGGACCCTGTGTCTGAGGGATGGGGAAGACCCTTGAGCCCAATCACGGGGCCTCCACCTCAACCCCTGATCCATGAGGACATCAATGACCAGAAGATCCTAGAACTCATCTACAAGATGACTGAGCTGCTGACTGGAGAGGTGACACTGCTGGGAATGCTGGGACATTATACAGTAACGCTATGAAGGGATCGGGGGATGACGGTATCATTGTATGTGTCAGGTTCCTATAAGGTGTCAGGATGTCGCTGTCTATTTCTCCATGGAAGAGTGGGAGTATTTAGAAGGACACAGCGATCTGTACAAGAATGTCATAATGGAGGTTCCCCAGCTCCTCACATCTCCAGGTAATAGGACTATATACACACAGCCTATAATTATCTGTATGTAGAGAATGAATTCAATCCCTGTATGTGTTTCCTCCAGATCTATCCAGTAAGAGGACAACACCAGAGAGATGTCCCCGTCCTCTTCTTCCACAGGACTGTAAGCAAGAAGATCCCAATGTTCCTCAGGATCATCAGGTAGATGGAGAAGGTGTCAGGAGATCTCCTCTATGATGTGTAGACAGCTGTGAAGGTCTTGTGCTCAGTCTTGCTGTATCTACCAGTATTATATGTTTTATACTTGTGTAATGAGAACGGTGGAGATGGCAGGATTAGAGCTGATCATAGATGGGACTTCTCCATCTGTCTGTGACTTTTACAATATTTGTTTCAGGGTGAAGATCTGACCCATATTAATACTACAGAGACATATGTGAGAGAAGATGAGTGGTGTAAAGAGGAGATTCCCACATATGACTACCCAGGTGAGTTGTAACCACTGAATGCAGAGAAGTCACAGATTCCTCTCGGTCACCGGCTGTGGCTGCTTTATCGGTGTGGTAGTCCTGCCGTATTACCATGATCACCATTTTGCCTCTAGACCACAACATTCTCCTCCACCCAAAACTGTTCAAATGACTTTGGGCATTGAAAGCCCTTTTCTATAGAACTTACAACCTGGAGGATCCGCCTAACCCCTGGGATTAGTGTGAGGGTGATCCCTTAAAGCGAGATCTATATGATTGCTTGTACCTGACCCAATAGAGGCCGAGTGCACGCTTCAAGAGTCACACTGAACACAGAGTTAGATGTCTACTCCTTTCTCAGCAAAGGCTTGCACACAACTGAAGTTTATTCTTATGACAGAGAGACAGGAAATGGGTGTCACACAATCTTCTGAGTAGCCAGTGTCAGTCTATGATAGGTCCATTTCAGCTTCACTTCCATATATGGTATCCAGTATCTCAGCTTCTGCATTCCAAGGATTCCTTCCAGGGTGTTGTCTGAAGACACAGATGCCATCTTGGTACACCATATCTGAACTGACTTATGTAAGGGTTAATAATTTCATCAGCCATTCTCTCCTTCACATTAGGAGACGCTGACCGTTACCTGCCCAGCTCTGTAACTATAAAGCCAAATGACAGCGTACGTAGAATGTGCTGACAAGATAGGAAATCACTTGAATAAAAATCTTATGCTGGGCCTGTAAGAGAAAGCGGAGGGTAATGATGCTGTTGGCTTCCTAGATCCCTGAGATCTTATCGGATGAATCTTCTCTCCCTTCTGTGCTGCTGAATGTCTCATGGTCCCTACAAGACCAGGTCCAGTCTTTCTGGCCAATCTTCCCTTTTATGAGCGACACCAGTAAATGTGCAGTGAGGCCAAGTGTGGATTTCTGTCCAATAACAGCAGAGTTTCCGTTTATCCTGACTTTTCAATTTGTATTAAAACCAACTAACTTCCAGGAGGATTGTGATAATCTCCAGGACAAACATTCCACCTGTGCCCTGATAGATCTCTAAGCTGTGCGTGGCTGAGGGCTGTAATATACATTTATTCCCGCCTGCAGGAGATGTGTTGGCTCCAGCCCTGGTGTCATGGATTCACTCCACATCATAAATTACATTGTTTCTGATCCTAAGGAATTTAGATTACTGCACAATCTCTCCTGAAATGGGGAGCAATATTATTTCTCTAATCTTCTGCTCAGGATCCATAGTAGCTCCAATGGTCCACCATAAATGAGGGCAACTCTGGTTTACTGTTGTGTAATCTGTATTTGTAGTTTTCAGTTAATGAGATTCTCGTGCTCTGGGGCGGGGCTGTGGGCGGGGCTTTATGTGGTGCTCTGATTACATATTCATCTATATTGGCTTATGACAGGTCGCTGATCCCTCACTGACCTGCCCCCCATTATTACATAATAATAATAATAATAATCTTTATTTATATAGCGCCAACATATTCCGCAGCGCTTTACAGTTTAACAGTTTCAAAACACAAGTCATAAGTAACAATGTTAACAATACAATAATTAAAGCAAAATAAGACGACCCTGCTGGTGAGAGCTTACAATCTACAATGAGGTGGGGGAGATACAGAGTACAGGTGTGTATTTACAATGGTGTATTTACAATGATGGTCCAACCATCTTGTGGGATTGAGGGATGGATGGAGATAGTGAATGGGATACACACGCACACTTACACATACAATGACTTTGATTAGTGAACGTGATAGGCCGCTCTGAACAAATGTGTTTTAACCCCTTCACCCCCAAGGGTGGTTTGCACGTTCATGACCGGGCCAATTTTTACAATTCTGACCACTGTACCTTTATGAGGTCATAACTCTGGAACGCTTCCATGGATCCCGGTGATTCTGACATTGTTTTCTCGTGACATATTGTACTTCATGTTAGTGGTAAAATTTCATTCAAATAACTTGCGTTTATTTGTGAGAAAAACGGAAATTTGGCAAAAATTTTGAAAGTTTCGCAATTTTCCAACTTTGAATTTTTATGCCCTTAAATCACAGAGATACGGCACACAAAAAACTTGATAACTAACATTTCCCACATGTTTACTTTACATCAGCACAATTTTGGAACCAAAATTTTTTTTTGTTAGGAAGTTATAAGGGTTAAAAGTAGACCAGCGATTTCTCATTTTTACAACACCATTTTATTTTTAGGAACACATCACATTTGAAGCCACTTTGAGGGGTCTATATGATAGAAAATACCCAAAAGTGACACCATTCTAAAAACTGCACCCCTTAAGGTGCTCAAAACCACATTCAAGAAGTTTATTAACCCTTTAGGTGCGTCACAGGAATTTTTTTGAATATTTAAAAAAAAATGAACATCTAACTTTTTTTCAGGTTCAATTTTTTTTATTTTACCAAGGGTAACAGGAGAAATTGGACTGCAAAAGTTATTGTGCAATTTGTCCTGAGTACGCTGATACCTGATTGGTGGGGGGGGGAATAACTGTTTCGGCGCATGGCAGAGCTCAGAATGGAAGGAGCGCCGTTTGACTTTTTCAATGCAAAATTGGCTGGAATTCAGATCGGACGCCATGTCACGTTTGGAGAGCCCCTGATGTACCTAAACAGTGGAAACCCCCCGCAAGTGACCCCATTTTGGAAACTAGACCCCCTAAGGAACTTATCTAGATATGTGGTGAGAACTTTGAACCCACAAGGGCTTTACAGAAGTTTATAACGTACAGCGGTACAATTTAAAAATCATATTTTTTCCACATAAATGATCTTTTCACCCCAATTTTTATTTTCCCAAGGGTAACAGGACCCTAAAAGTTATTGTGCAATTTGTCCTGAGTACGCTGATACCCCACATGTGGGGGTAAACCACTATTTGGGCGCATGGCAGAGCTCGGAAGGGAAGCAGCGCCATTTGACGTTTTTGGCTGGAATTGAGATCAGACACCATGTCACGATTGGAAAACCCCTGATGTACCAAAACAGTGGAAAACCCCCACAAATGACACCATTTTGTAAACTAGACCCCCCAAGGAACTTATCTAGATGTGTGGTGAGCACTTTGAACCCCCCAGTGCTTCACAGAAGTTTATAACGCCCGGGCGTGAAAATAAAAAATTCGTATTTTTTCCACACACATGATCTTTTAGTCCCCATTTTTTTTATTTTCCCAAGGGTAACAGGAGAAATTGGACCCCAAAAGGTGTTGTCCAATTTGTCCTGAGTATGCTGATACCCCATATGTTGGAGAAAACTACTGTATGGACACACCTCGGGGCTCGGAAGAGAAGTAGTGACGTTTTGGAATGCAGACATTGATGGAATGGTCTGCGGGTGTCATGTTGCCTTTGGAGAGCCCCTGATGTACCTGAACAGTGGAAACCCCCCACAAATGACCCCATTTTGGACACTAGACCCTCCACGGAACTTATCTAGATGTGTGGTGAGCACTTTGAACCCCCAAGTGCTTCACAGAAGTTTATAACGCTCGGACGTGAAAATAAAAAAATCATTTTTTCCCCCAATTTTTTATTTTCCTAAGGGTAACAGGAGAAATTGGACCCCAAAAATTGTTTTGCAATTTGTCCTGAGTAGGCTGATACCCTACATGTGGGGGTAAAACACTGTTTGGGCGCATGGCAGAGCTTGGAAGGGAAGGAGCACCATTTGACTTTTTCAACTCAGAATTGGCTGGAATTGAGATCAGACGCCATGTTGCATTTGGAGAGCCCCTGATGTGCCCAAACAATGGAAACCCCCAATTCTAACTCCAACCCGAACCCCAACACACCCCTAACCCTAATCTCAGCCCTAACCCTAGCCCTAACCCTAATGGAAAAATGGAAATAAATACTTTTTTTTTATTTTATTATTTTTCCCTAACTAAGGGGGTGATAACGGGGGATTTGATTTACTATTTATGGCGGTTTTTATATTTGGCAGTTGTCGCACGCTAAAGGACGCTTTTTATTGTAAAAATAGTTTTTGCATCACCACGTATTGAGAGCTATAATTTTTCCGTATTTTGACCCACTGAGTCATGAGGGGTCTTATTTTTTGCGGGACGAGTTGACGTTTTTATTGGTACCTTTTTCGGGCACGTGACATTTTTTGATCGCTTTTTATTCCGATTTTTGGGACGCAGAATGAACAAAAACCAGCGTTTCATGAATTTCTTTTGGGGGAGTGCGCTTACACCGTTCCGCGTGCGGTAAAATTGATAAAGCGGTTTTATTCTTCGGGTCAGTACGGTTACAGCGATACCTCATTTAGGTCTTTTTTTATGTTTTTGTCGGTTTTATGCAATGAAAACTATTTTATATAAAAAAATAATTATTTTTGCATCGCTTTATTCTGCGAGCTATAACTTTTTTATTTTTTCGCTGATGATGCTGTGTGGCGGCTCGTTTTTTGCGGGACAAGATGACGTTTTCAGCGGTACCATGGATATTTATATGCGTCTTTTTGATCGCGCGTTATTACACTTTTTGTTTGGCGGTATGATAATAAATCATTATTTTTTGCTTCGTTTTTTTTTATTTTTTAAGGGGTTCGCTAAAGGGGTTAACTAATGGGACAGTTTTATAGGGCGGGTCGTTACGGACGCGGCGATATCTAATATGTGTACTTTTATTGTTTTTTTTTTTTATTTCCAAAAAATGGATTTATTTGGGGGAATATTTTTTTTTTTTCTAATTTATTTGGCAATTTTTTTTTTAATCATTTTAACACTTTTTTTTAATTTTTTTTTTAACTTTATTAAATAGTCCCAGGTGGGATATCACTGTCCTGTGACAGATCAGCATTAAGGATGGACTGGAGAGGGGATAGTAGAGTAACGGAGAGGCCAATTAATAGAGCATTGCAGTAATAATAATCTTTATTTTTTATATAGCGCTAACATATTCCGCAGCGCTTTACAGTTTGCACACATTATCATCACTGTCCCCAATGGGGCTCACAATCTAAATTCCCTATCTTTGCAATGTGGGAGGAAACCTGAGTACCTGGAGGAAACCCACGCAAACACAGGGAGAACATACAAACTCCTTACAGATGTTGCTATCCACTGAGCCACCATGCTGCCCATAATGCAGGCGGGAGTGGATCAATGCTACAGTGAGGGTTTTTGTTGTTTCCATGGTGATAAGGCGGATTCTAGAGATGTTCTTTAGGTGTAAGCGGCAATAGCGGGCATGAGATTGTATATGGGATGTGAAGGAGAGATTGGTGTCAAACAACACCCAGACAGCGCGCCTGCTACCATGGCGTTATTATGGTGCCACCCACGAGAGGGAAATGTCAGATTTAGGGAGATTAGTAGACGGCAGGAGCAGAAGAATTTCTGTTTTTGAGAGGTTGAGTTTCAGATAGAGAACGGACATGATGTTGGAGACTGCGGACAGACAGTCACTGGAGTTCTGTAGTACAGCGGGGCTAAGGTGGGGGGATGACATGTATAATTGTGTGTCATCAGCATAAAGATGTTACTGAAAGACAAATCTGCTGATGGTTTGTCCAATTGGGGTGGTGTAGAGGGAGAAGAGGGCCAAGGACTGAGCCCTGAGGTACCCTGACATTGAGAGGAAGAGGAGATGACGTGGAGCCAGAGAACAAAACTTTGAAGGAGCAGTCGGAAAGATAGGAAGAGAACCAGGAGAAAGCAGTGTCCTAAATGCCCAGTGATTGGAGCCTAGAGAGTAGGAGACGGTGATCAGCAGTGTCGAAAGATGCAGAAAGGTCGAGAAGAATGAGCAGAGAGTGGTGACCATTGCGTTTTGCTGTCAGAAGGTCATTGGTCACTTTGAGTGCATTTTAAGTCAAATGTAGGGGCGGAAGCCGGACTGTGAAGAGTCTAGGAGGAAGTGAGTGGAGAGGTAATGGGTAAGCCGGGAGTAGACTAGGCGCTGCAAAAGTTTAGAGATGAAGTGGAGATTGGAGACTGGTCTGTAGTTAGTGCAGGATGGGTTGAGAGCGGGTTTCTTTAGTAATGGAGTAACGATGGCTTGTTTGAAGGAGGATGGGAAAATGCCCGAGGAGAGGTTAAAGATTGTAGTTAGGTGAGTTGTGATGACTGGAGAGAGAGACTGGAGGAGATGTGAGGGAATGAGGTCGGTCGTGCATGTAGTCGGACGAGAAGAAGACAGGAGTCTGGAGACTTCTTCTGTGATGGGATCAAATGTGGAAAGTGAGCCATGGGAATCACAGCACTTGGTGGTTGGGTGCAGATTTCCTGATGGATATTATCTATTTTTTCTGTAAAGTGGGAGGCCAGGTCATCAGCACAAATGTCTGTGATAGGGGCTTGTGCTTTTGTCCTGAGGAGGGAGTGAAAGGTGTCAAAATGTTTCTTGGGGTTGTTGGCTAGTGAGGAGATCAGGGTGGTGAAGAAGTTCTGTTTGGCGAGGTAAAGGGCAGCGTTATAGGTTCTTAACATAAATTTGAAGTGGATGAAGTCTTCTGGTGTGCAGGTTTTTCTCCATAGGCGTTCAGCACTCCTAGAGCATCGCTGGAGAAGTTGAGTTTGCGATGTGAGCCAGGGTTGTTTTACTCTGTGTTTGGAAGTTCTGAGGGTGAGGGGCGCTACTTGGTCAAGGGTGCTTCTAAGAGTGTCGTAGTGATGAACAGCCAGATCAGTACAGGAAAAAGAGGAGATTGGGGACAGTGATGAGTGTAGTCTCTTATAGACGCTACTACGCAGGCGCCGCCATCGCCGGTGATAATTTGCTGGATGTAATTTTTTTTCTAAGCCTCACAATAGCCACAATATTATAGGCATTATCAACAATAATATCAATGCTATTATATGCATTATGTAATAATGGGGGCAGGTCAGTGAGGGATCAGCGACCTGTCATAAGCCAATACAGAGGAATATGTAATCAGAGCACCACATAAGTCTCATTGACAGTTACAGGAATCGTTTGATCGCAGTGATTGCCTCAAAAGGTTGTGCAACAAAATATTAACCCTTTCATGCCAGAGCCTGTTTTTGCCTTTGTGACCAATTTTTTCAGCTCTGACCAGTGTCACTCTATGAGGTCATAACTCTAAAATGCTTCAATGAATCCTGGTGATTGTGAGACTGTTTTCTTGTGACATATTGTACTTTATGATAGTGGTAACATTTATTTGATATGACTTGCCTTTATTTGTTAAAAAAAGGAAACTTGACAAAAATTTTGAAAATTTTGCAATATTCACATTTTTTTATGCTCTTAAATCAGAGAGTCATATAGCACAAAATAGTTAATAAATTAACATTTCCCACATGTCTACCATCAGCACAATTTTGGAAACAATTTTCTTTTGTTAGGAGATTATAAGGGTTAAAAGTTGACCAGCGATTTCTCATTTTTACAACAAAATTTACTAAACCATTTTTTCAGGGACCACCTCACATTTGAAGTGTTTGGGGGGTCAATATGACAGAAAATACCCAAAAGTGTCACCATTCAAAAAACTGCACCCCTCAACGTGCTCAAAACCACATTCAAGAAGATTATTAACCCTTCAGGTGCTTCACAGGAATGAATGGAATGTGGAAGGAAAAAATAAACATTTCTATAACAAGAAATTTCCTTTAGACCTAGTTTTTTTTACTTTCGCAAGGGTAACAGGAGAAAATGGATTATACATTTTGTTTTGCAATTTCTCCTGAGCATGCCGATGATACCCCATATGTGGGGGAAATCTACTGTTTGGGCACACTGCAGGGCTGAGAAGGGAAGGAGCGCCATTTAACTTTTTGAATGTAAAATATGCTGTAATAATTAGTGGTTGCCATGTCGTGTTTGGAGAGCCCCTGATGTGTGTAACCAGTGGAAACCCACAACAAGTGACCCCATTTTGGAAACTAGACCCCCCCAAGGAAATGTGTGATGGGCGTTTTGAGCTTCCAAGTGCTTCTTAGAAGTTAATTACGTAGAGCCGTGAAAATAAAAAGTCATGTTTTTTCCACAAAAAATGATCTTTTCACCCTCCATTTTTTTTCCAAAGGGTAACAGGAGAAATTGGACCCCAAAAGTTGTAGTGCAATTTGTCATTGGTGTGCGCCAATGCAAGAGCACTAGGGACAGCGCTAGTACTGGGCATTGTTCCCTGAGTTGGAGACATTTCTCCAGAAGCGCTATTTCTCCTTTTTGTTGTACTGGTCCTTGTGTGTGAGGATGGACCAGAATCACTGCTCATTTCTGATCTATTACTGTTGCTGCTACTAAAGCCCTCAAAATCCACATCGCCATCTGACACTGCACTTTCTTCACTGTCAGAACATAAAAGTGCATAAGCCTCCTCTGCACTATAAAACTGACGGGCCATTTTAACCATTTAACCCTAACAGTAACCCTAACTTTAGTCTGACTTTAGCCTAACAGTAACCCTAACAATAACCCTTACTTTAGCCTAACAGTAACCCTAACTATTGTATTAACTGTAACCTGCCTTATCTGTTTTTCCATTGACAGATGAAGTGAATGCCATTACTCCAGATATATCATCATCCATTCACAGCAAAGATCTGTCATCTGATCCTATGAAACAGGTCCCATCTTCTGATTCATTATTGACTACTAAGGAAAATCAAAGTCACAAAAGAGGCATTAAAACACAAACTGCTCCTAAAGCAAAGAAGTCATATTCATGTTCACAATGTGGGAAATGTTTTAACCACAAAGGGAATCTTTATGCACACCAAAAAACCCACACAGGAGAGAAGCCTTTTTCATGTTCAGAATGTGGGAAAAGTTTTATAAATACATCAAATCTTATTGCACATCAGAGAACTCACACAGGGGAGAAGCCTTTTTCATGTTCAGAATGTGGGAAATGTTTTAATCGGAAATCGGTTCTTAATAGACACCAGAGAACTCACACAGGGGAGAAGCCTTTTTCCTGTTCAGAATGTGGGAAATGTTTTAATAATAAATCCTATTGTGTTAAACACCAGAGAATTCACACAGGGGAGAAGCCTTTTTCCTGTTCAGAATGTGGGAAATGTTTTAACAATAAATCACATTGTGTTGAACACCAGAGAATCCACACAGGAGAGAAGCCTTTTTCATGTTTAGAATGTGGGAAATGTTTTGGACAGAAATCATGTTTTCTTTCCCACAAGAGAACTCACACAGGGGAGAAGCCTTTTTCATGTTCAGAATGTGGGAAATATTTTGCACACAAAGCACATTTTGTTGCCCACCAGAGAACTCACACAGGGGAGAAACCTTTTTCATGTTCAGAATGTGGGAAATGTTTTACTCAGAATTCAAGTCTTGTTACACATCAGAGAATTCACAGAGAAGAGAAGCCATATTCATGTTCAGAATGTGGGAAATGTTTTAACCGGAAATCACAATTGGTTGATCACCATAGAACTCACACAGGTGAGAAGCCTTTTTCCTGTTCAGAATGTGGGAAATGTTTTAACCACAAAGGGACTCTTATTATTCACCATAGAACTCACTCAGGGGAGAAGCCTTTTTCCTGTTCAGAATGTGGGAAATGTTTTAAGCACAAAGGGACTCTTATTATTCACCATAGATCTCACACAGGGGAGAAGCCTTTTTCCTGTTCAGAATGTGGGAAATGTTTTAACCAGAAATGGTATCTTGATGAACACCAAAGAACTCACAAAGGAGAAAAGCCTTTTTCATGTTTAGAATGTGGGAAATGTTTTACTCAGAATTCAACTCTTGTTACACATCAGAGAATTCACACAGCAGAGAAGCCATATTCATGTTCAGAATGTGGGAAATGTTTTAACCGGAAATCACATTTGGTTGAACACCATAGAACTCATACAGGGGAGAAGCCTTTTTCCTGTTCAGAATGTGGGAAATGTTTTACTCAGAATTCAACTCTTATTGCACATCAGAGAATTCACACAGCAGAGAAGCCATATTCATGTTCAGAATGTGGGAAATGTTTTAACCGAAAATCACAATTGGTTAATCACCATGGAACTCACACAGGAGAGAAGCCTTTTTCCTGCTAATGTGGGAAATATTTTAACCAGAAAGCGCTTCTTGTTAGACATCAGAGCAGTCACACAGAGGAGAAACCTTTTTCATTTTCTTAATGTGGGAAATGTTTTACTTGGAAATCAACTGTTAATAAACATCAGAGATGTCACATAGGGGAGAAGTCTTTTTTGTGTTCATAATGTTGGAATAGTTTTAGCCAAAATTGAATCTTCTTAAATGGGTTGTCTCTTGTCATTCCTCATGTTTGCTGACAAAAGGATAAAACTAAGTTTTATTAATTCCAAATATAAAACTATACCCATAATTCATCCCCTGAAGGTTAGTCAATAGGTGACTAAAAGAAAAAACATGTACCCCACAGTTCAGTACAGTACATAGGGTGAGGTGATGTATACACACTCTCCAAGACTCTCATTTCTATGGGTTTCGTCGTCCTCACCAAAGGCGACTCATCAGGAGACTATTTAATATTGAACTATATTCAAGTGAGGCTAGACAAAAAAAAACTAAAATCATATTATCCGAAACAGTCAGAAAACTAGCCCCATATTGGCAGATCCCAGACCTCACACTATATACTGTGTAAGTTTATAAGCCCCTCCAGTGTCAGGAATAGATAGTATGTGACAATACAGTATAATTCTTGTGATTTTCTCCTATAGGGACTGCCCTAGTTTGGTAATGTAACTGCTGTTAATTAGTAGTGCAGACAAATTGTCCTAGACTAAACTCAGTCTTCAGACGGCCCAATATGTACCACTCAGGGAAAACGTACCTGCTCCAAAGATCATTAGCAGCTTCTAACTAATGGCCATGCTGCGGTCTGTCAGGGAATGAGTGCAATATCGTTATACAGACTAGGGATATGTGCAATCATAATGTCTGGGAGATCTGTGCCATTATTTAGTATGAATATGGAAATTATCTCTGAAAGGTAAGTGTTCCCTGAGTGGTATATACGGTATTTTCACATACTATCTATTCCTGACTCTGGAGGGGCTTATAAACTTACACAGTATATAGTGTGAGGTCTGGGATCTGCCAATATGGGGCTAGTTTTCTGACTGTTTTGGATAACATGATACATGATTTTAGGGTTTTCTTCATCTAGTCCCGCTTGAATATAGTTCAATATCAAATAGTCTCCTGATGAATGAATGAATCCAATGAATATTCATTTCTGTTATGTAGCGGCACACGTGACCGCTGGCAGCAGCAGGAAGCCAGTGGCTGACACTGCGCGCTACTGAAGAACAATGAATACTCACCGCTATCTCTGATGAACAGTCCCGGTGAGCACTCCGGCAGCTGTGCAAATAACGCTATAACAACGCATTCCCATGCAATCCTATGGGAGTCCGCAATTGCTGTGCCCATGCCTTGGATTTTTTCGCTGTGGAATCGCATTGCGGTAAAATCCGCACCATGTCCATTAATTTTGCGGAATCTCGGCGATTCCGCTGCTATAGGATTGCATTGAAACGCTCACTTTACACATGTGGCTATGCCCACTATACGTAAAGTGAGTGCTTCATGTGCGGATGGTACCCAGGGTCTGGAGGAGACTTTCCTCCATGCCCTGTGTACCATATTCCTGTAAAAAAAAAATAGAATTAAAATAAAAAAAAATGGTTATATTTACCCTCTGTCGGCCCCCGGAGTCCTCCCGGCCCTCAGCCATGCTGCCAGCAACTCCTGTTCCCAGGGATGCATTGCGCGAATGACCTTTGTGACGTCACGGTTGCGTGACAGCTACGTCATCAGAGGTCATTCACGCAATGCATCCCTGGGAACGGAAGTTGCTGGCAGCGTCGCTAAGGACCGGGAGGACTTTGGGGGCCAACAGAGGGTAAGTATACACATATTTTTTTCTTATTTTTAACATTCTATCTTTTACTACTGATGCTGCATAGGCAGCATCAATAGTAAAAAGTTGGTCACACTTGTCAAGCACTATGCTTGACAAGTGGGACCAACCTGTTTATCACTTTTTCAAGCGATGCTTCAAATCGGTTGGAAAGCGCTAGCATTATGGAAGCTAAAAACGCTTGCAAAATGCTTGTGTTTTGCCGGAAAACGCTTGCAAATTCCGCATGCATTTTACCCACGGCAGGGAGTTGTGGAAATGCTGCAGACAATTTTGCAGCATTTCTGCAGCGTGGGCACATAGCCTAAAACAATTGCTGGCATCGGAGCAGGACGCTGTGAGGGAGCCCTGGGTAGGTAAGTGTAATTTTTTTTTAATATTTTCTGATGGGGCCCTGCATACTAGGATGAGATGGGGGCCCTGCATACCAGGATAAGGATGGGGGCCCTGCACACCAGGATAGGGATGGGGCTATCATACTAGCATAGGGATGAGGGCGATCATTCCTGCCAGGATAGGGATGAGTGATCCATGCATACTAGGTAAGGATGAGATGGCCATGTGTATCAGGATGGGAGTGAAGGGACCATATATACCAGGATAGGGGATATTAAGTACAGAGTTGACCACATTTTTTGCGTTAATTTTTTTCCTAATTTCCTGCTCTAAAACCTAGGTGCGTCTTATCGTCCAAAAAATACGGTATATATTTTTTTTTTCAGTGAACTCATTCCTCATGTTTGGCCTCATTAAGATAAAAACATTCATACTCCGCTGGCGTGCCGGCTCCACTTCAGCGGTGTCGAGACTCACTGTCCCGAGGCTTATGTGAGGTTCTCACATCACACGAGCCCTGCACCCAATCAGCGGCAGCTTCACTGTTCCTTCCTTCGGACGTAGGTGGGGACAGTGACGTCAGCGCTGATTGGGCACAGGGCTCACATGATGTAAAAACCTCAAAAGAGACCCAAGAACACAAGTGCCAACACCGCTGAAATGGAGCCACCATGGGAGGTTTGTGTAAGTGTTTTTATTTTTAACAGGACCAAACATGAGGAATGAGAAGGGGTTGTCCAACTAGTTGTCAACCTTTTTATGAAAAATCCCACACAGGGAAAAGTCATTATTATACCTAGAGTGTGAGAAATGAATGACAGGAAAATCGTATTTTGTTGACCTTCAAAAATAACTCAGATGAGAAGAACCTATATATATTATTCACAGATTGTACAAAAACATGATGCACGCGGCGTGCGTTCAAGGATGGAATATTATATGGGAGTTTTATAGAATAAATTCAAGATGAGAATATTATATGGGAGTTTTATAGAATAAATTCAAGGTGAGAATATTATATGGGAGTTTTACAGGATAAATTCAAGGTGAGAATATTATATGGGAGTTTTATAGGATAAATTCAAGGTGAGAATATTATGGGAGTTTTATAGGATAAATTCAAGGTGAGAATATTATATGGGAGTTTTACAGGATAAATTCAAGGTGAGAATATTATATGGGAGTTTTATAGGATAAATTCAAGGTGAGAATATTATATGGGAGTTTTATAGGATAAATTCAAGGTGAGAATATTATATGGGAGTTTTATAGGATAAATTCAAGGTGAGAATATTATATGGGGGCTTTATAGGATAAATTCAAGGTGAGAATATTATATGGGAGTTTTACAGGATAAATTCAAGGTGAGAATATTATATGGGAGTTTTATAGGATAAATTCAAGGTGAGAATATTATATGGGAGCTTTATAGGATAAATTCAAGGTGAGAATATTATATGGGAGTTTTATAGGATAAATTCAAGGTGAGAATATTATATGGGAGTTTTATAGGATAAATTCAAGGTGAGAATATTATATGGGAGTTTTATAGGATAAATTCAAGGTGAGAATATTATATGGGAGTTTTACAGGATAAATTCAAGGTGAGAATATTATATGGGAGTTTTATAGGATAAATTCAAGGTGAGAATATTATATGGGAGTTTTATAGGATAAATTCAAGGTGAGAATATTATATGGGAGTTTTATAGGATAAATTCAAGGTGAGAATATTATATGGGAGCTTTAGAGGACAAATTCAAGGTGAGAATATTATATGGGAGTTTTACAGGATAAATTCAAGGTGAGAATATTATATGGGAGTTTTATAGGATAAATTCAAGGTGAGAATATTATATGGGAGTTTTATAGGATAAATTCAAGGTGAGAATATTATATGGGAGTTTTATAGGATAAATTCAAGGTGAGAATATTATATGGGAGTTTTATAGGATAAATTCAAGGTGAGAATATTATATGGGAGCTTTATAGGATAAATTCAAGGTGAGAATATTATATGGGAGTTTTACAGGATAAATTCAAGGTGAGAATATTATATGGGAGTTTTATAGGATAAATTCAAGGTGAGAATATTATATGGGAGTTTTATAGGATAAATTCAAGGTGAGAATATTATATGGGAGTTTTATAGGATAAATTCAAGGTGAGAATATTATATGGGAGCTTTATAGGATAAATTCAAGGTGAGAATATTATATGGGAGTTTTACAGGATAAATTCAAGGTGAGAATATTATATGGGAGTTTTATAGGATAAATTCAAGGTGAGAATATTATATGGGAGTTTTATAGGATAAATTCAAGGTGAGAATATTATATGGGAGATTTATAGGTTAAACCAAATACCAACAGAAAATAATCGACCCAAAACAAACATTTATCGGTAAAAAGAACTCTTTATTAGGTAAAGTATAAAAGAATTGCGCCATTTTCCAATACCCGTCACATCTCCATTTTTATCGGTCGTCCATGACAGCACCACCTGAGAGTGGGGATCCGCCCTTCAGGAACAGGAAACCTACAGATACAAAAGGGCGGCACCTCTCCCACGCATCAGTTGGTTTCCTGTTCCTAGAGGACGGGACTTCCTTCAGATCGTCCATCATGGAGTCGTCGAGGGATTCCCAGGCCGGCTGACCGACTCAGGTAGTGGGGGGATCTCCTACCTCGGTCAAGCTCGGGGTACCTGGAAGCGCCACGGTGGGGCTGGGTAGGTCGCCACGGCAGTGGTTAGAGCAGGCGGAGCAAAGGGTCCGGTGGACAGCCGTCTCCAGAATGCGGGCACCAGGTATGTATGCAGGCCCCTCCTGATGCATTTTCCCCCGGGGTCCGGTCTCAAACCCCCTCCGGCCAGGTCGGCGGTTGCGTCCGGTCGCCAAGCGCAGGCTGGCGCGCATGGGGGCGGCGGGCATACCGGAGCCGGGGGCGCCGTGCCGGCTCCTTTCCGCGCGCTCCCGCGGCCTCTGACGCGCGGCGGAAGTGACGCGGTGGAAGGGGCGGGGCCGGGAACGCCAAAACCGGAAGTCGGGTGCCGGCCGACTTCCTAGTGTGCGCCGCGTGTGCGCCGCGATCCGGGGGGACGCGCGGTACCCGAGGCGGTGGGGGGGACGGTTCATGCGGGGGAAGGTCGCGGGAGGGTTCCTGGGGGAGGTGCCGCGCCAGTGCCCTGCTGACCGGATACTGGGAGGCCTTAAAGGGCAGGAGGTGATGCTGCCGGGGTGCTTCTGAAGGCCCAGCGATGGATGACAGAACCCCCATAGAGCAGCAGGACGTGCAGGAGCACCCACAGAAGGAGGCCTCGGTGAAGCCTCATACGAGTGGAAGCGGACGAGTGAGCAGAGCCGCAGAAGTTCCTCCAGTCTAAAGGATTCCCCCTGCCTCCCTCCGTGATCCGGTACCTGCCTCATCTGCATGGGTAAGAGATCTCCGTGAATGTACCCTGATGCAGTGTTCCCTTATGCTGGTTTCGCAGGGGAGGAAAGCTACAGTAAAACAGAAGCACAGGGAATGTGCGCTCTGTAGTTGCCCCTTACCAGACGGCCACCCCAAAAGACTATGTCAGCCATGTGTGCGACAGACGGTAGGGGTTGGAAAGGGACGGGGGCCCAGGCATAGACTGACAGGCCCTTGCACTCTCCCCCATCCTTACAGGGACAGAGATGAAAGCCCTATCTAAAAGGGACTCTTCTAGGGGGAGAGAATTTAGTTTCTCAGGGTCGGAGTCCTCAGCTGCCCCTAGGAACAATTACTCCACGGATTCCCCGGCCTCCACTTCATCCTCTTCGGATGAAGACTCAAGCCGATTCTGCTTCCCATTAGACCAGATGGACAAGCTAGTTAAAGCAATAAGGTCCACCATGGCAGTAGCAGACTCAAAGCCAGCACAAGGGAGTCCCTAGAGTGGTGGCTAGAAAAGGATAATTTGTCCAGAGGGGTTCCCTGGGAGTGTGACATATCCCCCATAGTCACTACGGATGCTAGCCCTTCCGGTTGGGGGGCTCATATGGGTGAAGTCCTAGTCCAGGGCCTATGGGACCATCACCAGATAAAAATGTCATCTAATTTGAAAAGAACTGACAGCAGTAGAGCAGGCAGCTAAGAAGTTACTTATGTATCTGCAGGGCCATCATGTGCGAGTGTTCTCCGACAATTAGGTCACAGTGGCTTGTGTCAACCACCAAGGTGGGACTCGTTCCAAACCCCTGAGGAATGTGGCAGAACGGTTGTTCCAACTAGCAGAACAGCCATTCTAAGCTGAATGTGCATGCCCTCGTCAGAGCGCAGCCGTTAAGCAGCTTGAGGCCGGGCCAGTACCGGCATGGGAGACTGGCTGGGAATCCCTTGTCCTGTTGACATAAATGCCGCAACCTACTAAAACAAGGAGAATGGTCCCTAAACAATTCAATCTTCGACCTGATTATACAAAAATGGAGACAGCCAGAGGTAGATCTCTTCGCCACCAAGGAAATTAAGACTATTCTGCTCCCAAAATCCCAGAGAGAACCCCCTGGCGGTAGATGCCTTTCTGATAAAGCGGGACTTCAGGCTAGCATACGCCTTCCCTCCCCTATAGCTACTACCCTTGGTGTTGAGAAAAATCAAGAGAGACAGAGCAAGGGTCATAGTCATTGCTCCATTTTTGCCCAGGAGGGCATGGTTCTCATGCCTCAGGACCATGTCGGTGTCCGATCCTTGGGTTCTTCCGGACATCCCGGATCTCCTATCCCACGGCCCAGTCTTCCACCCTCAGGTGGCTGGCCTACATCTGACGGCGTGGAGTTTGAGCGGGCACTCTTAAAAGAAAAAGACTTCTCCCCAGACTTGATTAACACCCTACTTAAGAATAGGAAGGCCATTACTACCAGGATCTATGCTAGAATTTGGAAGAAGTTCCTGCAGCGCTCTGAAATAGTTGCTGGGGGTTCAACTCCAATAAATCAGATCTTAGAGTTTCTTCAGAAAGGTCTGGATATGGGACTTTCCACTAGTACTCTTAAAGTACAAGTATCAGCTTTGGGGGCTCTCTTTAGCTGCAACATCGCAGGTAATTACTGGATCCGTAGGTTCATTAAGGCAGCAGGTAGGTCCAGGCCAGTAGTGAAGGATAGATTCATGCCATGGGACTTGAATCTAGTCCTTACGGCCATGACGGAAGCTCCATTCGAACCTATTTCATCAGCTTCCATTAAAAATCTGTCCCTCAAAGTAGCCTTCCTGGTAGCTCTAACCTCAGCTCGCAGAGTAAGCGACATCCAGGCATTATTTAGGCGTCCTCCTTATATACAGGTTAGGACGGGTAATACTCAGACCTGATCCGGCGTACTTACCTAAAGTGGTTTCTAACTTTCATAGGACTCAGGAAATAGTCCTTCCATCCTTCCTCCCTAATCCAGCTAATGAGAAGGAAGAAAAACTACATACCCTGGATGTTAGGAATTGCCTCATAGAATATCTGGCAGCTACCGATCCTTGGAAGAAAGATAATGCCCTATTTATTTCCCACCAAGGCCCTAGGAAAGGTTGTAGAGTGTCAAAAAATACACTAGCCAGGTGGATTAGAGAAGCAATTTCTGTAGCATACACTTCAAAAGGCAGGTCTCCACCTGGGAAGCTGAGGTCGCATTCCACCAGAGCCATGGCGACCTCGTGAGCCGAGAGATCAGAAGTCTCCATCGACCAGATATGTAAGGCGGCTACTTGGTCCTCTCCGAGCACCTTTTATAGTCATTATAGGCTAGACCTGGGTGCTTCCACAGACCTCTCTTTTGGTATAAGGGTGCTGCAGGCTGTAGTCCCTCCCTAAATAGTTATTACTCTCTGTAATTCTCTCAGGTGGTGCTGTCATGGACGACCGATAAAGTCTTAGTTACTCACCGGTTAACGGTATTTTTCGGAGTCCATGACAGCACCCGTATATTCCCTCCCTTTTAGTCTATTTTGGGTGTGCACTCCTGCCTCTTATACGTACACGGGTAATTTAAATAGTCGTGTATAGTATTGTATATAAGTTATGCTATTAACCATTGTGGTCCTCTGTGCTCTGTAATCCAACTGATGCGTGGGAGAGGTGCCGCCCTTTTGTATCTGTAGGTTTCCTGTTCCTGAAGGGCGGATCCCCTCTCTCAGGTGGTGCTGTCATGGACTCCGAAAAATACCGTTAACCGGTGAGTAACTAAGACTTTCGTGATCTTGGGTTGGGTGAGGGATTATTTTTTACGTGCCGAGCTGACTTTTTTAATGACATTTTGGTGGAGATACAATTTTTTTTGAACACCCGTTATTTAATGCAATATTGTGGCAACCAGAAAAACGTAATTCTGGCGTTTTGATTTTTTTCTTGTTATGCTGTTTAGCGATCGGGTTAATTCTTTTTTATAGTGATAGATCAAGTGATTCTGAACACATCGATACCAAATATGTATATGTTTTCTTTTCTTTTTATTTTGAATGGGGTGAAAGGGGGGTGATTTGAACTTTTATATATTTTTTTTATATATTTTTAAAAACACTTTTTTCTTTTTTGTCATTGTAAGACATACAGCATTGTATGTTAATTAACCAGACGACTATTTTTAGCAAACAAAGAATAATAGAATGTTATCTGTATGTTGGCTTTCAAATTTAAGTGTTGATTTCTGGTTGGTCAAGAAAACAGACTTTTGTTTGTGTAAGCCGGTAATATTGACTTTTATTGTGCGCTCATCCTTGATCACTAGTGATGTTTGCTGATATGCTAATTATGCATTGTGTTATGGAGCCAGTTTGTTGGCTTCTAAAGCAGAGAGGGAAAAACTATGCAAATAGTTAAAATAATCAAGTAATGCTATAATAATCTCATCTCCATTCTTACCCTTTATGTAAATACTGAATGAGGGACACTTGTTAAGTCTAAAAATAGGTTACATAACTCTGCATAAAGAGTAAAGAGACAGAGAGAAACAGCCAGAGAGATTCTGCCAAGACATCCATACATCCTAAAAGGACCAGAGACAGGACAGCAGACATTTTACATCATGGCTACATTATGAGGGACACAGATCTATCATTCTATAGGAAACAACCTAGGGGTTTTCAGCCTGGGTTAGAAGAATACAGGTCTGCTCTATTGACCATTGATAAACCATGGATATGTTTGGAGACGGGTTGTGATCCTCAGATCAATTGGCCTTGTACCTTGTATGGACTCAATGGACTGCCATCTTCCTACACTTGTTGTCACCTCCTCTCTGTGTGTGGGCCACAGGTGGAGTAACCGACCCTGGAAGATGAAGCCAGGTTGTGATACTCGGATCAACTGGCCTTGTATGGATTGTCATCTTCCTACGCTTGTCGTTACCTCCTCTCTGTGTGTGCCACAGGTGGGGGAGTGACCCTGGAAGATCTGTAGTCACAGCTGCTATTATCCCAGCGGGTCAGTGGAGGGTGAGACTCTGTAATGTGCCCCATCTTGGGTATTTTGCTGGGACTGTTCAATGTGTTATCTGCCTGTTTTGTGGTACAATAAAGCATTGCCCACACTGTTTTACCCTCACCCTGTGTTGTCTGAGTAGCATTTTGACCACGTTAAAATGACAGCGGGAGTTTGGCAGGACGATCTTTGGTCCATGTGGTTTCGGCTAGCGGACCGGAGCACCCACTACTTCCCCATGTCTCTACAGGCATGCTTCAATAGTGTCCATGGGAGATTAGAAGCTGCCATAACCCTATCGGCTCTGCTACATAGAGGCAATGACCAGATCTCCTGTGTGTAGCTCACTTGCTATGAGCGCCGACCATATTGTCAGCGCTCATAGGATCCAGCAATGGCAAAACCATAGAGGTCTTTTGGAGACCTCTAGCTGTCATGCCAACCCAAAGGTGACCCGCGATCACATGACAGGGTCACCGATGGGTGGAATTTCCGGTCCATCATGTGCCGGAAAAAAAACGTGGGCTCAGTGCTGGAGCCCACATCAAAGGGAGGGAGTCCGACATCAATGTACATTTACACCCAATGTCGGAAAGGGTTAAAGGGGATTGTTTTTACAGAGACAGAAGTGGTAATCAATCATGTATACATACAAATAATTACAGAAATACACAGCTTCTAATGGTAAATAGTATAGAGTTACCACAAGAAAATATAATTTGTGTAAACCATGTGTAGATATAAAAATTCAGGTAAATGTCAAATGTTGTAGCGCCATCTAGTGGCCATGTGCGAAAGTGCCATCATAGAGTAACATGTCTCCTAAGAGAGTGTCACTATCAAGGTAGAGATGAGATAAGTGCACCGTATTTATTGAGTATAAGATAAATCCATACATAGATATATGGAACCGGATTGTAGATCTGTCACTGGATATCAGTGTATAAGGGGAATAGATCCTGTGCACTTCCCAGGTCAATACGATTAGTCCCCAATACCCACAATTTTAAGCGTGTCCTGAAAACGCATTTATTCAGACTGGCCTATCGCCTCAACACATTAACCTAACCTATCCCTGTGTGGCAGAGCCAAAAGTTTTACCATAACCAGGTTCCCCGCATCATTCTCCCACATGCTTTATGCATCCATTAGCCCTCTGTGTCCGTACTGTCACACACCTAACATTATGGCTGGTCCATACAATCAGGGCAACTGTTACCACCCACCTTTCGTGTCTACCTCTTTCCTCATAGACTGTAAGCTTACGAGCAGGGCCCTCTTTCCTCTTGGTATTTGCTATAATCTGCTGTATGTGATTATTGTTATGCTGTAATGTCTATTGTCTGTACAAATCCCCTCTGAAATGTAAAGTGCTGCGGAATATGTCGGCGCTATAAAAATAAAATTTATTATTATTATTATTATTATTATTAAGGAGTTAAATTGAGTTCTGTCTATGTTGCATTTTCTTGTTGAATCTTATATTTTCTGTTCCCTTGAGAACCGAAACCAGATAACAGATAAATTCCTGTCTCTCAGCCTCCATGGCTTTCTCTGTGATTGAAACAAGCTGTGAAATCATTTTTATACTGCGCATGTCTGTAAATACTAAAATTCTTTGCTATAAAAGATGGAAGCCTAACTGATAAGCCAGAGGCGTCTTGGCAGGCATCCCGAGTTGTATCATACAGCTTGTGTCTGTGTAATTCTTCTCGACGGAGCTGATTTAATCAGAGACATATGGTGTCCTACACCCAAGAACATCGGTCCTTCGGGTGAAAGAAGTATCTGAAGGATCCCGACAGTTTCCTGGCGCCCGAACAGGGACCTGATATAGGCACCTCTCCAAGATTACCCGACCTCCGGACCACACCGGTTATTGATGATATTGTGAACAGCAGACCTAAACATCTGGCCAGGTAAGAGATCATTTTTCTCTTCTCTGCTCTTCATAATATATCATTTTAACTAAGGTCCGTATCAAGGGGAATCTAGTAGAGGAGGGGGCCGTAAAATCGGGTCTGTATAAGAACTCTGAGGAAATCGGGTGTGACATACATATGTAACTTTTGCTCGGATGAGAGGTTATTGCAGATTCTGCCTGTGTACTGCTATTTTTAGGAGAAGAACTGATGCAAATCATAACGGGTATGGTGATTGGACATTTGCAGGGACAATCCCAGACACAAACATAAGAAAGTTTCATTATGTCAAAAAGGGAGAACAGTGGTGGATATTGTTAGCATTAAATACACATATCCCATTGAGTAACACGTTGAGAGGTCAGACATTACGGAACCTAAGACTAGGTGAACAGTTCATACTACAAAGCCCAGACGGACAAGTTTTTCACAATAGACGGTTCCGCATTAGGAATCGAGGAGGTTGTTGAGTGACTACTTTGATTTGAAGGATTGTGGAAAGTAGAAAATAAGCTGCACAGTAGGTATCCGTTCAAAGAGTGGTGATATTGCCTAACTGGGTCATGTGACAGCGTCCTTTCGGGGAGGTCACCGCCTAAGCTTAAATCAACACCCTTTACGAATAAACCTTGTGACAGATAAGAGTATGATTGAATGAGCACAGGATCACAAAATAAGCCTGTGACAAGATATGACTGAAGAAACCCAGTGAATGGATATCCTGTTCACATCCCTGTGTGTTGTGGGAGTGCTTCTGTTTGCAGCATATATAGCATACAAGTACACGAAACACGTAGTACAAAGAGGAACAGAAACTCCAGTCTGTTAGCACCTTAGGAAGAAGGTAACGAGGTATAGTAGAGCTGAGTCTTGAGCTTACCCAATACACCACCTAAGGCGGGGGACTAACAGAAGGGATAAGTGATACAGGATAAGAAAATGGGAAACAGTCAGGGGAGAACAGCGGAAGAAGGAAAATTGCTATGTGAAATAATAAAAGATAGATGTGGAAGTAGTGCAGCAAAAGACTTAAAGGTGGTACTAAGAGTTTTTAAGCTAAAAGGTAAAGAAGCTTTAGACGAAGAAAAATGGAAGGAGATAAAAGACACAAAATCAGGAAGAATTGCAGACAACGGGTGGGGTGAACAGGTAGAGGCATGCATTAAAGTATCACAGGTCGCTAAGCGAGAAAACTGGGTGTATAATGAGAAAACAAAAAGATGGATACGCCCCAAAGAATTTAGCCCTGTGCCTGAGAAACAGGAACCACCACCCTATCCTGCCCCAACCCGTATAACAGCCCCACCTACAGTGCCGGTTATACCACCGTCCACCGGACTGTGCCCTGATGTACAATCACCATCTCCTGATAATGGCAATCCAGGATGGATTTGTAGTAATTGTGGTCAACAAAATCCAGACTGGAGAGATGCTTGCCTAGCCTGTGGAGCACCCCGTTATCACCACCCTAGCAGGTTAGCCCCTGTTAGGACTCAAACACGCCCTTTTAGGGAAGTAGATGAACAGGGTGTTACCCACACCAGACAGATTCAAACTAATCTTTATACTCCATGGTCTGCCCCAGAATGTATGTCATTATTGTCCAATGCTCCAGATCCAACTACCTTTCCTATGGGGTTTACCCGATACATAAGACAAGTACTGACCGTACACAGAGGGACCTGGTTGGATGGGGAAGACCTATGTAGATTAAAATTACCTATAACTACCCAAGGGGAGTTTTCACAGACTATTGGACCAAATAGACCCGCTGATAATGACCAAGAGGGTAATCCTCGAACTCAGGCTTCAAGAGAGCCCTTTTTAACTGCCCTTGACAATTTTATGCAGACAAAACAGAGACAGAGAGGTAACATGACAGCCATACCGCAGAAACCGGGACAATCAGTAACCGATTTCTTCCGGATATTGGAAACGGCTTTCCAAGATGAGGGTCTTGATACAAATAATGAGGGAGTATCAAGACTATTGGCAAAAGCCTTCATGGAAGGGTTACTCAAAGAAATACGAGATCCCCTGAAAATAAGCACCCCTGATTGGAGGTCAGTACCTGATGCCCATGGATTAAGACAAAAAGCTATGGGAATCGAATTAGATGTGCAGGAAAGGAAGAATGCACCACCAGCAAAAACAAGGGTAGCGGTGACCCAATTTGACAATCAAGGAAATCCAATCAGTGAGGTTAGGAGGAGAACTTTTACATGTCACTATTGTAAGAAGCCAGGTCATTTCCAGAGAGATTGCCGTAAGAGAAAAGCGGATAGAGAATCTCAGCCTAGAAGGGAGGAATCCACTGACTGACTAGGTGCAATTAGAATGCAACTTGACTCTAGGGAACCAGTAGTTAAAATCAAAGTCAACGGGAAAAAGGTACCCTTTCTAGTAGATACCGGAGCAACCTCTTCGGTGGTCAATGACAAGGTAATAACTCCAGATCTCCTTTCAGAATACTCAACCTTTGTTTCAGGATTTAGTGGGCAATCTAGCTTAATCCCTTTTAGCAAACCTCTGCCAGTTAAAATAGGACCTAAAATGTTCCTGAATAAGTTTTTATTTGTCAAAAGAGCACCTATTTGCCTATTAGGAGTAGATGTACTAAAGAAACTACAGGCAGATATCAAATTTGCAGAAGACGGTACAGTGCATCTTACTATCCCAGATGGGGATGAGGACACTCTTGAGGCTTGCATGATAATTCAAGCCCTTGAGTCACAAAGTCCTGATGACACTTGTGACACCACACCACATCCATGGGACCCAGCCTTAGATAAATTGCCCGACACCCTGTGGGCAAAAGGGAATGCAGATATTGGTTTACTTCCCGTATCCCCAGTTGTGGTGGAGGTACCCGTGGACACAAGGTTGCCTCAGCTGCGGCAGTATCCCATTAGTGCCCAACAAGAGGCTGCCATTGAAGCACAAGTCACTGATCTTGTAAACAACGGAGCATTGGTACCGATCAAATCACAAGCTAATACGCCATTGTTTCCTGTCAAAAAGAAAGGAGGACCGGGTGACGCTCCAAAATATCGCATGGTTCATGATCTGAGAGAAATAAATAAAATCCTTGTTCCTTTGACACCTGTAGTACCTAACCCACACACATTATTGGCAAAAATCCCTAGCCAATCGAAATGTTTTTCAGTAATTGATTTGTCAAACGCATTCTTCTCAGTACCTCTTCACAAAAACTGTTGGCACTTATTTGCTTTTACGTTTAAAGGCAAACAATATGCCTGGACCAGACTGCCACAAGGCATGCAGCATTCACCCACATTATATACACAAGCATTACAGTCTGTGTTGGCCGGTTGGCCACACCCACCTGACATTGCGCTCCTACAATACGTGGATGACCTATTGCTTTGTGCACCTGATGAGCCTAGCTGTAAAACCCATACGCTATCATTATTGATATTTTTATCAGACAATGGGTGTAAGGTCAACAGAGAGAAATTACAGTTCTGTCAACCAAAAGTTGTATTTTTAGGACATTGTCTGTCTCATGGTACCCGACACTTAACCAATGACAGAATCACAATTGTCCAACAGATGAAAGAACCAAAAACTCATAAGCAGTTGAGAGCATTTTTGGGCTTAGTTTCTTCCTGTCGCCAATGGGTCATACATGCTAGTGAACACATGCAGCCACTGTATGATTGTATCAACACAACACCCTTTCAACTGACTGATACCGCACGAACCTCATTTCAGTATCTAAAGAAGGCCATAATATCAGCCCCAGCATTAGGTATACCCAATTATGACATGCCCTTCCAACTTATGGCTGCTGAAATCAGAGGGCATGCTACTGGCATTCTGACACAGAAACATGACAAAAAGAATAGACCCCTTGCTTACTATTCTGCTAAGCTAGACTCTGTAGCACAAGGAACACCATCCTGTGTTAGAGCAGTTTCTGCAATCGCATTACTACTTGACAAGGTTTCTGATATTGTATTGGACAACCCACTAACTGTCTGTACCACACATGATATATACAGTATCCTGAATCAGGTTTCTGCTAAACATATTTCTATGGCCAGACAACTCAGACTACAATGTGCCTTGCTTATGCCTCCTAATGTTACGTTCACCAAAACTCAGAATCTGAATCTGGCTACACTGTTGCCAATTGCGGATTCTGAAGGGGGGATAGATGAGGTAAATGAGGAACAATTGTCACTTTCTTTTGAACCCCCACACGAAGTTGAACATGAACATGACTGCATAGAACTGATGCAGCAAGAAGTTGTTGGCTTGCCCAATGTCACTGACACACCACTGCTAAATCCAGATTTTGTACTTTTTGTGGATGGCAGCAGATATGCCGATGACACTGGAAAATTCCACACAGGATATGCTGTGGTGTCACCACATGAGATTATTGTAGCAAAGGCACTTCCACCCCATATGTCCGCTCAGGAAGCTGAGCTAACAGCTCTGAATGAAGCATTAAAACTTTCCAAAGGAAAAACAGCAAATATCTACACTGACTCAAGATATGCCTTTGGGATAGCACATGATTTTGGGGTTTTGTGGCGCACAAGGGGTTTCATGACAGCAGCAGGAACACCCATAAATCATGCCACACTGATCAGAGAAATCCTCGAGAATGTGGCCCAGACACAGGAGGTGGCCATTATGAGGGTGCCAGCACACACCAGAAAAGACAACATGGAAGCGAAAGGCAACGAGAAAGCAGACCAGGCGGCAAAGCAAGCTGCTTTGGGAACTCCAGAAAAGGTAAACATAGTGCAACAGGATGCATTGGGTTTGTTTACAGACCTACAAAAGTTCCAAGAAGACTCCGCCCAGACAGACAAGGAAACTTGGGAAAAGATGGGTGCCAAAAAAACGGACGGAATGTGGAAGAAAGATCAGAAGTACTGTTTGCCTAGGGTTTTATATCCGAGGATGGCAGAAGCAGTTCATCTTCCAACTCACATGTCCGCCAATGGAATGACACGCCTAGTCACGAAGGTTTGGATTGCTCCTGGGTTTGGGAAGATGGCGCAGCTACACTGTACCACCTGTCCCATATGCCTAGCACACAATCCCGGACAAGTAGTGAAGACTCCACGGAAACACAGTCCTAGGCCGTTATATCCTTTCCAGAGACTGCAGATTGACTACATTCAACTCCCCAGAAGTGGACCATATGAATATGTTCTGGTGTGTGTTGACATGTTCTCTGGATGGCCAGAAGCCTACCCGGTGAAAACGGCTACAGCTCGAGCCACTGCAAAGAGACTAGTGATGGAGCTAGTACCACGATTCGGTGTACCTGAAACAATTGAATCAGACAGAGGCACACATTTTACTGCTGAGGTAATGCAAAATGTAATGCAAATGATAGGTGTAGAACAAGCATTTCATACACCCTACCACCCACAGAGTTCAGGGAAGGTAGAAAGAATGAACGGGACACTGAAATTGAAAATACAGAAAACCATGGAACAGACCCATAGACCATGGCCAGAATGTCTCCCATTAGCATTATTCTCAGTAAGGTACACACCCACAGGGAAAACTAAACTGTCACCCTTCGAGATATTGTTTGGAAGACCACCGAACACAGGGTTGTACTACCCACAGGTTTTAACACTTAATGTGGATGGTTTGACTAGTTACGTAATCCAGTTACAAAAGCATTTAACTCAAATGCATTCTCTAGTTTTTTCTTCCATTCCAGATCCGGATAGTGTGGAAGGAACTCATTGTCTACAACCTGGTGATTACGTATATGTCAAGAAACACTCCAGAAAGACGCTTGGACCCCGATACCAAGGTCCTTATCAAGTACTCTTGACAACGCCTACTTCTGTTAAGTTAGAAGGACGATCAACCTGGATCCACGCATCACATTGCAAACTAGCCACAGGAGTCAATAAGAATATATAAAAGAGCATAATGCTTTGGTTTTTTGCATTTCCTATAATGACAGTAGCTGCATGGGACAGTTTAAATTCTCCGATGCCATTGAATAATAGGTTTATACAACATCATGAGAAATTACTGAGAGATTGGTTGAATGATACTCAGCCTCCAGCAGATTGCTGGATCTGCACGTACTCACCAGTATCAGCCATGAGTATTCCCTTTCTTGTTATCCCTGTCCCACCCGAAGAGTTATTCGCTTGGACTGACTGTTCTGACACACTCGCTAATAATTCCACAAATAATGTGAAGTTATGGAATATGACTATCGGTATACCTGTTGTGGGATGGGTAGGATATCCCTGGTGGCAAGGTAACCTTTCAGGAAGTAGCACTCACCTTCAATATTTGGCATATAAGGGGGGGGCTTGGGTACCTAGGAATAGGACTCGATTAATCAACTTGGGGCAAGTTCCAACGTACGGCCTACAAGTTAGTTTTAGTGTAACTTCCCACTCTACTGACGCCTTCAAACCAATACTGCTAGAAAGAAGGTTGCATAATACATCCTGGGAGTATTCCAATTTATTTCCCCAGGGCAATAATGACACTTGTTTTAATATTTCAGGTAATATACCTTGCAACGAGTCATCTGGATATGAGAAAGGAACTCCCACCTGTGGAAATCCCGATGTAGGGTATTGTAGCCCTTTAGGACAACTTGGTGTATGCTTCAGAATGTATCTGCGTTCATAGATTTAGTCCATAGACTGGTATTACAACATTCAGCCTTATGGGATTTACCTAGTGACATGTACTGGATATGTGGAGACAATGCATATAAATGGTTGCCAGTAGGGGTAAGAGGTACTTGTACTCTGGGACGTTTGACTCCGGCTACCTTTATCATTCCAAACCGACAATTGGATATGCAGGCAGTACCCAAACATACATTATACAAAAGAGCAGCAGATAATACACCTCGTCCTTCTGGGAGACCACATATAGTGCAGATGAGTGTGGCTAATAAAATTGTTAGTTCTATTTTTATCTATCCTATGATCACGCAAATGTGGGATAAATTGGTCAGGGCTACAGATTATTTAGATGATCAAATCTGGGATATATTGGATATATTTAACACCACTGTTGCTGTCCAGAATCAACTTATTATAGTTACTAACCAACATACCATAGTACTGGATTATTTAACGGCAGCACAGGGTGGCATGTGTCAGGTCGTCGGACCCGCTTGCTGTCATTATATAGATCCCAACAACACTATAAAGTTAAAGCTAAAATTAGAGGATGTTCAAAAACTTAGAGATCAGTATGATAAAGACAATGATCGCAATAAAGATAGTTGGTGGTCAGATACTTTCTCCTTTCTGAATCCAGTCAATTGGTTTAAGGGTATAGGAGGTTGGATAGCCTATTCTATTACGTATTGTTGTTTGTCTCCTTGTATTATATGTATTTTTGAAACTTGTTTTTTGGTGTTTTTCTGTATGTAAGAAAAAATACAGAAACAGATGAGAAAGATAAGTTAATGACAGAACATATACCAAAGTTGATAATTGTTTTCTTTAAGTTTTAGGTTGACATCTCATTTCTGGCATGAAGGAGCGTACTCTTGTGATGACAGACGTGGCCTTAGTAACTGGGGGATGGAGAGGGTAAAAGAAGATACCTGTCTCCCTCGGGCAACCCGTCGGCCTGGGATAGTACCTGGTGAATAGGACACTATCAGCTGTCATTACAGGATCCAGTGTTCCAGATTGTGAAGAATAAAGATGTCAAAGGGGGGAATGATAGGAACTGAAGGAGTTAAATTGAGTTCTGTCTATGTTGCATTTTCTTGTTGAAACTTATCTTTTCTGTTCCCTTGAGAACCGAAACCAGATAACAGATAAATTCCTGTCTCTCAGCCTACATGGCTTTCTCTGTGATTGAAACAAGCTGTGAAATCATTTTTATACTGCGCATGTCTGTAAATACTAAAATTCTTTGCTATAAAAGATGGAAGCCTAACTGATAAGCCAGAGGCGTCTTGGCAGGCATCCCGAGTTGTATCATACAGCTTGTGTCTGTGTAATTCTTCTCGACGGAGCTGATTTAATCAGAGACATATGGTGTCCTACACCCAAGAACATCGGTCCTTCGGGTGAAAGAAGTATCTGAAGGATCCCGACAGCACTTATAGATGAATAGCTTATATAATGAGAGGACACAGAGCAAAGGGTATAAATAGTGAGAGAATAAAGAGCTGACAGCGCATTACATCCCTGGAGTACAGAGAGGAGATATAAAGTGCAGCCAGTGCTATATGGGATATCCCAGGAATACAGCACAGCCCATATAGTGTAAAGGAGGAACCATCCTAACAAGAGATGGAGATTACAGATCCTACAGACGACATGCCGGGAGTGTACAGAGAAAGATGGCAGATTCACCACTATTCCCTATTACGGGCGTTTCACCCCGTCAGCTTCCTCAGAGAGGGTATGGATAAGGCCGGGGTCACACTAACCAACGCAAAATACGGTCAGTATTTTACATGCGTAATACGGATGAATGGCCCCTAAACAGTGCTCCATATGTCATCCGTAATCAAGGTGTGGTCGCGTATTTTGCGCATGTAAGCATCCGTATGTAATCCGTATGGCATCCGTATGGTGAGATTTTCTCGCCGCCTTGCAAAATGGACATATAATGGAGCCCTATGACAGGGTTTCTAACAGAAACCAAAGAATAGATATAGACACATAGAGTGCATATATAGATATATATATAATGTATTCTATGTGTCTATATCTATTCTTTCGTTTCATTATTAAACCTGTCAGTGTGAGTTTACTGTATAGCTACTGTATAGCGCACTGAACTGCCGGCTTTGCTAAAAGACACCGGGTGCGTATTTCTCGCAAGTCACATGTGTGGTCCGTGTGTAATCCGTATTTTTTGCGCACCCATAGACTTGCATTGGCGTACTACGGACGTACTACTAGTACGCTGACAATCGCAGCATGCGATTGGCACGGAGCCTAGAATACGGATGAGAAATATACGGCTGGTGCGAGTGACCCCATAGAGAATCATTTGTCCGTGTCTAATGCGTGCTTTTAGCGCCTCTCACTCGGCCATATTCCTCGCCAGTGTGACCCCGGCCTAAGTGTTTCCAACACACCAAGATCCTGCACTAATCCAGGCAAGGGGAGTAACTCTGGGGTAAAGTGGGGGTGTTCCTAAAGGAATTGGGCCTGTTCCCCGGTCATATCTTCCCCAGTGAAGCAGGAGGATCAGGATGAAAACCTGTTTGTAAAACCAAGATGAATAATGCTGCATAGAGCCATCTGGTAGCGATCAATCAGGTGAAGTGATAATGAGGGGGGTCCGGAAACAAAACAATGCAGGTGAAAAGAGCCAAATGTGACCCCACCAAGTGACCAGTGAGAGTGCAACTGTGCAACGGGTAAGAAAAGAGAATAAAAAGTGATATGGTAAAGATATAAAGAGAAAAGCAGCTTAATAACAGTGATGGATAATAAAATCTATGGGAAGTGTTTGTGGTGAAGTGTATACACTCCTAGAAATGTTTCCTCTACAATATAGAGATATAAATGATCAGTATTAGGAGGTGTAACAAAGAGGAAACTGTTATTTTATAGAGAGAATGTAACGAGCAATAAATGACGGGAATAATCGGGAATGAAATTGTTATTAATAATATAATGAGATCCCAGAACCTGACACTTCCCGGGATATATGGGCAGGGCCGGCGTCAGCACCCGGTGCTGGGCAAATGCCGGGGCCCTGGCAAGACGTGGGGGCCCATTTACGCTGTCTGGGAATCGATACCCGCGTCCGCCGCCACGCCCCCCCATGTACAGTCATGGCCAAAAGTTTAGAGAATGACACAAATATTAATTTTTACAAAGTCTACTGCTTCATTTTTTCTAATGGCAATTTGCATATACTCCAGAATGTTATAAAGAGTGATCAGCTTAACAGCAATTACTTGCAAAGTCAATATTTGCCTAGAAAATTAACTTTATCCCCCAAAACACATTTCAACATCCTTTGCAGCCCTGCCTTAAAAGGACCAGCTAACATCGTTTCAGTGATTGCTCCATTAACACAGGTGTGGGTGTTGATGAGGACAGGGCTGGAGATCAATCTGTCATGATTAAGTAAGAATGACACCACTGGACACTTTAAAAGGAGGCTGGTGCTTGGCATCGTTGTTTCTCTTCTGTTAACCATCGTTATCTCTAAAGAAACACGTGCAGTCATCATTGCACTGCACAAAAATGGCCTAACAGGGAAGAGTATTGCAGCTAGAAAGATTGCACCTCAGTCAACAATCTATCGCATCATCAAGAACTTCAAGGAGAGAGGTTCCCTTGTTGCCAAAAAGGCTCCAAGGCGCCCAAGAAAGACCAGCAAGCGCCAGGACCGTCTCTTAAAAGTGTTTCAGCTGCGGGATCGGGCTACCAGCAGTGCAGAGCTTGCTCAGGAATGGCAGCAGGCACTGTGAGGCGGAGACTCTTGGAGCAAGGCCTGGTCTCAAGGAGGGCAGCAAAGAAGCCACTTCTCTCCAGAAAAAACATCATGGAGAGACTGATATTCTGCAAGAGGTACAGGGAGTGGACTGCTGAGGACTTGGGTAAAGTCATTTTCTCTGATGAATCCCCTTTTCGATTGTTTGGGACATCTGGAAAGCGGCTTATTCGGAGAAGACCAGGTGAGCGCTACCACCAGTCTTGTCTCATGCCAACTGTCAAGCATCCTGAAACCATTCATGTGTGGGGTTGCTTCTCAGCTAAGGGAAAGGGCGCTCTCTCAGTCGTGCCTAAAAACACAGCCATGAATAAAGAATGGTACCAGAATGTCCTCCGAGAGCAACTTCTCCCAACCGTCCAAGAGCAGTTTGGCGATCAACAATGCCTTTTTCAACATGATGGAGCACCTTGCCATAAAGCAAAGGTGATAATTAAATGGCTCAGGGAACAAAACATAGAGATTTTGGGACCATGGCCTGGAAACTCCCCAGATCTTAATCCCATTGAGAACTTGTGGTCAATCATCAAGAGACGGGTGGACAAACAAAAACCTTCAAATTCAGAAAAAATAAAAGCATTGATTTTGCAAGAATGGACTGCTGTCAGTCAGGATTTGATCCAGAAGTTGATTGAGAGCATGCCAGGGAGAATTGCTGAGGTCCTGAAGAAGAAGGGTCAACACTGCGAATATTGACTTGCTGCATTAACTCATTCTGTCAATATAACCTTTTGTTACTCATAATATGATTGCAATTATATTTCTGTATGTGATAAAAACATCTGACAAACACACATAAAAACCAGAGGGCAGTAGATCATGTGAAAATATAATATTTGTGTCATTCTCTAAACTTTTGGCCATGACTGTACTGACCCCATCCTCACCCTGCCAGAGACCCCACCGGCCACCGCAGCCCTGATAAATCCCAGCAATGACAACACTCCTGCTGGGCTTCTTGGCACGCACAGGACCTGCAATGAGGTCACAGGAGGGGAGGAGTCAGGGGTCACATGATCAGGGTCCTCAGTGTGCAGGACTCTGCTGTGCTGGTTGTCATGGTGCTGGATGAGAGGAAGTTTATGTGTGGGGTCAGGAGGGGTTTACAGGGGGGATGTAGCAGAGCTGTGTGTGTATACGAGGTCTGGGGAGCGGACGTGTGGGGAGCAGAGCAGCATGTGTACGAGGTGTACAGAGCCGAGCCACATGTGTACGAGGTGTGGAGATCAGAGCTGTGTGTGTACAAGGTGTACAGAGTGGAGCCATGTGTGTACGAGGTGTGGAGATCAGAGCCGCGTGTGTACAAGGTGTACAGAGAGGAGCCATGTGTGTACGAGGTGTATGGAGCGGAGCCGTGTGTGTACAAGGTGTACAGAGCGGAGCCATGTGTGCACGAGGTGTACGGAGCGGAGCCGTGTGTGTACGAGGTGTACGGAGCGGAGCCGTGTGTGTACGAGGTGTACGGAGCGGAGCCGTGTGTGTACGAGGTGTACGGAGCGGAGCCGTGTGTGTACGAGGTGTGGAGATCAGAGCTGCGTGTGTACGAGGTGTGGAGATCAGAGCTGCGTGTGTACGAGGTGTACAGAGCGGAGCCGTGTGTGTACGAGGTGTACGGAGCGGAGCCGTGTGTTTACGAGGTATATGGAGCGGAGCCGTGTGTACGAGGTGTACGGAGCGGAGCCATATGTGTACGAGGTGTGGGGAGCAGAGCCGCGTGTGTCCGAGGTGTACGGAGCGGAGCCGCGTGTGTCCGAGGTGTACGGAGCGGAGCCCTGTGTGTCCGAGGCGTGGAGAGCAGAGCCGCGTGTTTACGAGATGTACGGAGCAGAGCCGTGTGTGTACGAGGCGTGGGGAGCAGAGCCGCGTGTGTACGAGGCGTGGGGAGCAGAGCCGCGTGTGTACGAGGTGTACGGAGCGGAGCCGCGTGTGTCTGAGGTGTACAGGGCAGAGCCGCATGTGTACGAGATGTGGGGAGCGGAGCCACGTGTGTACGAGGTGTGGGGAGTGGAGCAGCGTGTGTACGGAGAGGAGCCGCATGTGTACGAGGTGTATGGAGCGGAGCCGCGTGTGTACGAGGTGAGCGGAGCAGCATGTGTATGAGGTGTACGGAGCAGAGCAGTATGTGTGGGGAGCGGAGCCGCGTGTGTAAAAGGTGTGGGGAGCGGAGCCGGAAGTGTACTGAGCGGAGCCGTGCGAGGTGTATGGTGGGAAGCATTCAAACCTCTCAACCGTCCCAGGTCCAGCCGGACAGTCCCGATTTTGAGAGAGACTGCCACAGCCGGGAGTTTACTTTTCCCACGGACACAGGAGTACACGGCGGAGCCCCGAGAAGCACTTTAAAACTCGCATGTGACTTTCTACCGGAAGTGTCGTGCTGGAAACTGACCGGAAATTAGGTAATTTTGGGAGGAGATTGTGACGGATCCATGGAGGCACTTCAGGGAATGCTTCAGATCCATCATCGTGTCCTCTGACAGCGTGAACAGCGGGATCGCCTTGGACTCGGGGATGTCGGCCATGTGAGCGGATCATGATCTGTCCTGCATCGGGAGGCTCAGGTGGGCACTACAATGGCAGCCGGGCTGCTATGGTATCTCTATAGAAGCTTTATTTCTCTCTGTTTCTTTCTCTGTTCTTTCTTTCGCTCTCTGTTCTTTCTTTCTGTTCTCTTTCTTTCTTTCGTTCTTTCTTTCTTTCTTTCTCTCTTTCTCCGTTCTTTCTTTCCTCTCTTTCTCTCTCTGTTCTTTCTTTTTCTCTCTCTCTGTTCTTTCTTTCTTTGCCATCTTTCTTTCCCTCTCTATGTTCTTTCTTTCTCCCTCTTTGTTCTTTCTTTCTGTTAGAGAAAGTCCTAATGGAGAGTTGGAAGAGCCGGACCAAACTGCAGACAATCCTCTAAAGCTGAGGTCGAAGTTTATTCAGAGATACACGGCAAAACAGAACAGAAAGTCAGAGAAGTTAAAATATGTGGGCAAAAACAGGAATTCAGACAGGCAGAGATTCGCTAGGAAGTCTGGTGATGATAAGGCCCCGAGCTAGATTGCAGGTGCCTTTTATACATTATGCAAAGAAAGCTGTATACATATTATAGCAAAAGGGCGTATATGGTTACATCATATCTTTTTGGACTAAGGAAGAAGTGGCACAACATTACATCAGTAATTAACTTTTCACCAGACCATATTAAAAACCACATAAATCCAATATTATCTCTAACTACTGTCATTAATCTTATTACTGCTGTTAGACTAAACCCATAAATTCTTACATTTGACAATTGCAGAAGTCTGTTTCCTACTAACACTATCATGAATACACATATTTTCCATATATTTGTTGGTTTTAGTTTCTCATTGCCCTAAGGCTGATCCAATTTACCTGTAGGCACATCTACTAAATTTGTTAATGGGCATGATCTCATTTTACATCCTCCATCTGCTTTCACAGAGTACATCGTATTATTTCTATTGTAAGTCTATAGTCTCAAAATCAATGATCCATTGAGCCATTCTCTGTGAATTAATACCTGAAGCTTTTCCTTTCAGCAAAGTTTTTAAAGTGACATGCAGGGTTTGTAAAATTAAAGGAGCAAATCCCACTATATGTCTCACTTGATTCATAGTCCAGTGCACGCCCAGTAGGTGCTTCATGCACAGAGTGAATCCTTCTTCCACAGGTGTAAGCAACCTAGAGTAGTAACCTAGGGCATACAACTGACTAGACACTTCTGGGCTTTCTTTGGGCCATTTTTGTAGAAGCACAGAAGAAATAGAGACATCACCGGTATGAGTCTGAATGTAAAAAGGCTGGGAAGGGTCAGGGTTAACCAATGCGGCAGCTGCCGTAAGGGCGCACTTTAATCCCTCAAAAGCCTGTAAGGCGGCTCCCTCCACATTGACAGGTGCAAAATCATCATTAACATCTTTCAATAAATCATACAGTGGTTTAGCCAGATAAGCAAAATCTTCAATAAATTCTCTGGAAAAGTTGATAAGACCCAAAAATTTTCTGAGCTCAATGACATTAGTTGGTAGGGGAACAGCCTGAATAGCTTTAACCCTATCATGCATGGGTTTCTTTCCTTCTGCTGAGACAGACACACCCAGAAATTTAACCTCTGATTTCATCAATTGTACTTTATCTAGACTCATTTTGAGTCCTGCATCTTGTAAAGTCTGACAAACATTTCTAAGGGTTTCTGTGTTCACATTCATCGACAGTTTGAATCAATAGATCATCCACATACTGTAAGACTTTGTCTCCGTAACCAAGGGGTTCTAACACTTGAGCCAATGCCTGATGGAAATCCACAGAACTGTGAAATCCCATGAGCAACTGCGTGAACAAGTATTGCACATTCTCGAAAGTGAATGCGAAGTGGAGGGCAGATTCAGGTGTTAGGGGTACTGAGAAAAAGCCATTTGCAATGTCCAAACAAGAAAACACTTTACAATCACTCCGCAGCTGTGACATAACTTCACGGACAGATGCAACAAGGTGAGCTGCTGAAGGAGTGTACTTATTTACAAGTCTCAGGTCTACCACCATTCGAAAACTGCCATCTTCCATTTTTACAGGTAGTATAGGACTTTTACATGGGGAATTACCTTTCACAACAACACCTTGCTTTTCCAACTCACTGACTGCAACCCTTATGTAAGGGATGGCGTCCTCAGGAATACGGTACTGACGCTGGAAAGGTGGCAGTTTTTCACCATCACTTTTAACCTGAGTTTGCATTAACCCACAATCAGTTTTGAGATCCACAATTCAGGGAACCTTTCCTTCAATACATTTTTCAAAGCATCATTGTCAGCCTTTTCAACATTTTCATTAGCACCTAATCCGAAGCTAGCAATGGGTAATTTGTGACTCTCCTCATACTCCTCCACAAGTACAATTACAGAACAGATAGTGGCTTCTTTGTTCCGCCACAAGACTTTGTTACATAAATCAACAATTCCCATTGCTCCCAAAACATCAGTTCCCAAAATAGTGGACCGTAACTGTGGGTTTACCCAAAAAGCGCATCGAAGACCCCTTTGCTTCGATCCCCCTGTGTCCTGAAATCTCAGGTTCACTGGACGACTTTTTACTGCTTGACTACAGGAGCCCTCAAATCCTACCAACGTGGTAGTATTCTCAGGCAGTCCAGGGGGTGACTGCAATTTGTGTCTTGTTGTTGAAACTGAGGCTCCTGTATCGATGAGGATGTCTTCCCACGGCAACCCCTCTATTCTCCTTCTGACATAAGGTCTACCGTCCCTGCCCAGGGAAAGGGGAGCAAGGAGGGTAAGGGGAACAGGGAGAGCACTCCATCAATCAGTGTTACCTGCCGTGGTAAGCCCGAAAAATCCATTATCCCCATCTGGACACGGCTTCCGTCCAACAGCTGCCACCTCCGCCCCAAAGAGATCCTTAGTCAGGGTCCGGTCCTCATGTTCTCGTAGCTCCTTGATCAGGGGAGCGTAGGGACGAGG
This sequence comes from Dendrobates tinctorius, assembly GCF_039654945.1. Taxonomy (NCBI): domain Eukaryota; kingdom Metazoa; phylum Chordata; class Amphibia; order Anura; family Dendrobatidae; genus Dendrobates; species Dendrobates tinctorius. The sequence continues at coordinate 1,189,122 of NW_027361988.1, read as the reverse complement.
AGGAGTGACCCCTCCCTGAATAGCATGGACCTCCGGGCGCGGATGAGTGAAAGCCGTTGGGGAAGGAGCAGGAGCAGAAGGCTCCTGTGAGACTGGGTTAACCATTTGAAGACCGTTGTACTGCTGATACTGCCTAGGGTCATTCACTGCTGGATACAGAGGTCTAACTTCGAAAGGTGGTCTAGAGAACTCCCGGAGCTCTCGGGATATAGGCCCTGGCACAAAGTTGGGACAAAAACGTTTAAAGTGTCCCAACTGTCCGCAAAAATAACACAAGGGAGGACCTCTCATGGGATCCCGTGGGGGCTCGGCCGAACAGGACCTGCCCATTCTCGGTACCTGGCCGTACCCCCTGGAACTCCTGGCCTCCTCAAATCAGCAGATACACCCCGAGGTGAATGGTATGCAAAAACATTAGACTCATCACCCTTCACCTCGGATTGCATTGTCCTAACATTAGTTAATAAAGCCTCAACCACGTCTTCAATGGATTCAGCATTTTGCAAAACTCCTGAATTAAAAACTTCTAAGGGAACCTTTTTTACAAATTGTTCCATCATAGCAAATTTATCACCCTGGTCCATAGTGTCTAAGGTCTTATTAAACACCACGCACCAGGCTGCAACCCATTTATCTGCCTCCATCCTGAGATCACTCCCCTTTTTAATTTTAAAAGAATCTAACAATGCCGGAGAGGGCTTTCTCCCCCCTAACTTCTGTGAAATCACAAACTTCATTCTTCCCTGCGGCTCTGTCAGATCACACCCTTCGCCTGCTGGGCTCGAAGATGAGACATGAACTCAGGGTGCACAAAAGACATGAAATAACGGGAAGCATCCTCCCTAGATTTAATTTGGAATTTATCAAGCCATGATTCAAAGCCAAGGACATTACGAAACACTCCCATACTTTCCTCCCAATTAGGCAAATTTTTAATAAATTTAAGATGGACCAGGGACATCTGACCAGGACTCTTTCTCGGGGTAGAGGCAGTGTCGGCGTTAAATTTAAAATCTACCTGTGATGAATCATCCCCTTCCTCTTCGATCAATTCTTTACTTAACTGTGCCTGCATGTGTTGAAGATGTCGGAACAATCTATCCAGTGTATCTGTGTGTTCCATTATCCAGTCTTGTATCATTGATTTCCATTCCGAGATTGTTTCTGGACCAGCCCCGCACTTCTCCACTGCAGACTCCATCTGTGCTATGAGTGCTTTCAAAGGCTCCAACTCAACCCCCTCCCTTTGTGTCTCTCCTGCTTGTCTCAATGTCTCATTCAACTGTTCTAAGCTCTCCCCATACGCTGCCCCTGCCCGGGTGACCTCATATACATACTGTGGTGTAGACTGTTTATCAAGAGCCTGATCAAAGGTTATGACTGTCTTACACAAAGCCGATACCCGGCTGTTACTTTTCCCTAGCGAATTCTTTCAATCTAGTTCCCAGTTCTCTGTGGTAAACCATCGCATACAATTTAGCCACGTGGTTTCCACATTAACCCCCTCCAGCTGGGGTGTTCCAGCATATTTCTCTGCCTGCTTCCGTAACCACTCCACATTTACAGTGGTCTACAAGGATGTTTTACTCTGTTCTAGTATCAGCAAATGCAATTTAAGCAAAGTTAGATACTCACACCTCTCAGATGGAAGACCGCGCTGCAGCTTTTTGACCAGATATCAAAAGAGGTGCAGCCATGATTTCAGCCTCACTCGTTAGCTTGCCAGGCGTCTCCCCACGCCCTTTTAAAGCTTCTTGCTACCGGACACAAAAAAAAATTCTCACGTCCTTGTAGATAGCTTCTTCTTAGTTACTCATCTTTTTATAGTCTTTTTCTTTGTCCGTGTTTTTCTTATAAAAAATCAGGCAGGCGTTCTCGGAGCAATCACGAGAGGTTCTCCTTCAGGCTGACTTCCTTTGATCGGTTTCACGTGTGGCCACACGCGTTTTTTTGTTTTTTTCTTCACTCTTCCAACCTGAAACTCTCATCTGCAACTTTTTCCAAAGGTTCCTCTGGAGGCAGCTCTCCGGAGCCGCTCCTCCTGGCTGGCAATCGCCACTTGTTAGAGAAAGTCCTAATGGAGAGTTGGAAGAGCCGGACCAAACTGCAGACAATCCTCTAAAGCTGAGGTCGAAGTTTATTCAGAGATACACGGCAACACAGAACAGAAAGGCAAAGAAGTTGAAATATGCGGGCAAAAACAGGAATTCAGACGGGCAGAGATTCGCTAGGAAGTCTGGCGATGATAAGGCCCCGAGCTAGATTGCAGGTGCCTTTTATACATTATGCAAACAAAGAAAGCTGTATACATATTATAGCAAAAGGGCGTATATGGTTACATCATATCTTTTTGGACTAAGGAAGAAGTGGCACAACATTACATCAGTAATTAACTTTTCACCAGACCACATTAAAAACCACATAAATCCAATATTATCTCTAACTACTGTCATTAATCTTATTACTGCTCTTAGACTAAACCCATAAATTAATACATTTGACAATTTCAGAAGTCTGTTTCCTACTAACACTATCATGAATTCACATATTCACCATATATTCGTTGGTTTTAGTTTCTCATTGCCCTTAGGCTGATCCAATTTACCTGTAGGCACATCAACTAAATTTGTTAATGGGCATGATCTCATTTTACATCCTCCATCTGCTTTTACAGAGTACATCGTATTATTTCTATTATAAAAGTTGAATATATTCTTTCCTAACTTTCCTAAAATGGCTGCCTAGTCGCTCATGGCTGCTCAGTATATTATAACTGACCATTCTCTTACACTTTCCCCTCTTTGTTCTTTCTTTCTGTTCTTTTTTTCTGGCCATGCTTTCTTTCCCTCTGTTCTTTTTCTTTCTTTCTCTCTAGTCTTTCTTTCCCCTCTTTCTTTCTCTCTCTCTGTTCTTTCTTTCCTCTCCGTCCTCTCTTTTCTTTCGCTCTCTCTGTTCTTTCTTTCTCTCTGTTCTTTCTTTCCCCTCTTTCTTTATTTCTCTTTTTTTCTCTCTGTTCTTTCTTTCTCTTTCTTTCTCTCTACCTCTCTGTGTTCTTTCTTTCCCCTTTCTTTTTTTCTCTCTCTGTTCTTTTTTTCTGTCCACTCTTTCTCTCTCTAATCTTTCTTTATTTCTCTCTCTCTTCCTTTTTTTCTCTCTCTCTGTTCTTCCTTTCTTTCTCCGTGTTCGTACTCTCTTTCTCTGTTCTTTCTTTCCCCTCTTTCTTTCTCTCTGTTCTTTCTTTCTCTTTCTCTCTGTTCATTCTTTCTCTCTCTCTGTTCTTTCTTTCTCTCTGTTCTTCCTTTCTTTCTCATCTTTCCTTTATGCGTACACTACTAAGGCTAGTTTCACACTAGCGTTTATGAGCGCAGAGACGGCCTGCGCACGGCCGCCGCTAAGCCCCGCCCCCTGCCGCGCCTCCGCCGGTAGCTCCGCCTACCGGCGCATGACTCTGCATGCGCCCTGCGTCCCCTATCTTTATCACTGGGGGCGCAGGCCATGCACAATATGCGTTTGGCGGCGCATGCGTCCTTTTGACGGTGCGCCAACCTGTGCCAAACGCAACCTGCTGCAGTTTGGTTGCGCCGGCGCGGAGCTACCGGTGGAGGCACGGCAGGGGGCAGGGCTTAGCGGCAGCCGTGCGCAGGCCGTCGCTGCGCTCATAAACGCTAGTGTGAAACCGGCCTAATCAATAGCCTCCTTCGCATGAACGTGTTTTGCTACAGAGCATGTGTCTGTGTGATCCACATGGAGACAAGTCCGTTTTTTGGCCAGCACCATGGATGCCACACGGCATGAATCATGGTATGTGTTAAAAGGGGGGCCCACTGAGACTCTTTCGCCCGGGGCCCTCAAAAACCTGGAGCCGGCCCTGTATGGGCTTATATTAGAATCCCAATTACCAACTGGAAAGATAAAAACAAAGGAAAAAAGGGGTGGAACAAAAAACAAGCCCCAAACACCTCATAACCCACAATGTAAGGTCAGAAAAATACCGGAAAATATAAGTTTCTCTTCACACTGCAATATTAGTCACATGTGATCTGTGTCTCTCCCAGAAGAAAAGTCATCACAGCGTCATTCCCCGTAATAACCGTATAGAGGAGGAAATGATCGCGGAGAGAGCGTCCATTGTTAGAATAGTGGGGAGACACAGATGGGATCCAATGCTCCTGACTGTCCGGATGTCTAGAGGATCGTCACCATCGGAGAGTAAAGTGCAGATCGGCGATCTTGTGACCGTTGTATTATGGGGAGATAAGAAACAAATAAGACACATTGAGATCAGAGAAAACTGTTCTATGTAATAAAGAGTGTAGAGAACGAATTCCACCAAACCCCCTATAGGAAAGGGGAGAAGCTGAGAACGTCATCTACACCATTGGGATGTCAGGGATTTAATTGCCGGATCCATTTACTTTCTAATTGTGTCCATTAGTGATGGGCGTACCCCCCCGATGACCGATATCGGTGGGTTCTCCTGAGTTTTTTTGTAAAGTTTGATCTCGGGGCCGGAGATGACGTGAACTTGTGTCCGAACCCCGAGCTTGGACTTTATAGATATGGGATGGGGAGGGCTGTAAAACAAAGAATAAAATTAATAATAAACATTATAATTATACTTACTGGTCCAGCGACGCGTCATCCCATCTCCCTGTATCCCAACCGCATCTACTTCCGGGGCCGCTCAATAACTTCCGGCTTATTCACTCCACTGCTCAGCAATTTTTGGCCGGCGTTGGTAGTGTTCGTGCGGTGATGTCAGGGTTCACCCCAGTTCATGGGCTGAGCACCCAATTTAAGTGATCAAACAATAATTTAATGTCCACAATCGTAGTAAACAAAACGTTTCATTCTTACATCAGTTACAGATTAAAGAACACTTATATTAGGTCAGGTGGACTAATATATTTGGTTGAAGATCACTAGATCTAATGATCTTCAACCAAATATATTGGTTTATTTACTCAAGCTAAATGTCAATCTCCTCTCCATATTGGGGCAAGCTATACAGTTACAAGGAAAAAATCCCTTTTATTACCCTTTGTGCCAAAGTAGTTAGGTGTCTTGGCTAAGTTACTTGTGACACATAAGAAACGTCTGTGTGCTGAATGTATTACAAAGATCCTAAAGAAGGAGCAGACCTCATTCATGGCTGACATGAGGCCTATAATTAGGGAAGACGCGCTAAGCACAGTTTCCAGTCCAGTTCCCCCTCAGACAGTACAGGTCATGTCCCGTCATAAGAGAGAAAGGTGGGAAATGGAAGTATCATCAGAGAAAGATGAAGGTTCTTATGATCGGTACCAATATCTGGAGGGTGGAGAGGAAATGCCTCAGGTTCTCCCAGAGGAAAGGAATAAAGATTATTTCTCATCCGACGATACAGAACGAGTACAATGAAAACTGAGGAAGCACAAATGGCTCACTCAATACAGGATGAAATGTTTAGGGGCTGTGAACCCAGAGAAACAGAGTCTTTCCAGCTAACAAACACATTAGAGCCATGATAATGGAAGAGTGGGAAGATGAAAAAATAGCTAAAAACGAGACCCTCCTATTTACAGCGATTCTAATACTTTATAAAGGGGGGCTTATCATATCAGAGGTACAGTGAGGAGACGTTATCTAGCCATATTACGGCCTATCACTCAGCCCGCCTTGCCGCCGAGGTTGGCACCCTAACATTGCGATATGGCGGCCCCACTCACTGCCGGTTTACACTCAATGACCTAAATACACCCTACATATATAGTGGGTACGGAAAGTATTTAGACCCCTTTACATTTTTCACTCTTTGTTTCATTGCAGCCATTTGGTAAATTCAGAAAAGCTCATTTTTTTCTCATTAATGTTCATGCTGCACCACATCTTGACTGAAATGTAGAAATTTTTGCTAATTTATTGAAAAAGAAAAACTGAACTATCACATGGTCATAAGTATTCAGACCCTTTGCTCAGACACTCGTATGTAAGTCTCATGCTGTCCATTTCCCTGTGATCCTCCTTGAGATGGTTCTACTCCTTCATTGGGATCCAGCTGTGTCTCTTTTTTAATCGTTGTTTTTATTGAATGCAAAAAAAATGTTCCTACATATATCCATGCAGATAATGTTTGAGTCATATGTAACATAAACCACCTCATTAGAGATCGCATCGGTACACAGAACAATAGATCAAGACAAACCTGAAAAACCGGGGAAGGGAAAAAAGGGAGAAGGAAGCGGGGGGCATGTCAAACACAAGCATAATGTTTACCCATCAGACATCCAGCACGTGTGTCCAATCTTAAGTTCAGGACCCACTGTCACCAAAGTACACCCCAAACACCCCGAAGTGTCTCTCCGCAGCGGTTCTCCCAGAGACATCAGTGGACAGGTGTCTCCCCCAGTAGTAGTTGCTCCTGGTACCAGACTGTCGGCTGAGAACAGATCTTAATATTGCTGTGGATGTGCTGTGGCTGAGGACAGATGAAGCTTTCCCAAGTTTTGAAAAAGGCCTGCACCCTTCCCTCTTTATGTAGAGGCCTCAACCCAGTCCATTTGAAGCAAGAACGACAGCTTCTCTAGAAAGATATTGAAAGGAGGAAAATAATATATAAAGTGCTCTCAGTGAGAGAAACAAAATAGGAATCTTGTGGGTATGATACCTTTTAATGGCTAACAAATAATAGTGAATGTTGTTACAAAGCAAGCTTTCAGGCTGATGAAGGGACATAAGCAGTCCCGAAAGCTTGCTTTGTAACAACATTCACTATTATTTGTTAGCCATTAAAAGGTATCATACCCACAAGATTCTTATTTTGTTTCTCTCACTGAGAGCACTTTATATATTTTTTTCTACTGGCTAACATGGTACCAAACCACTTTTTTCGTTTTATTGAAAGGAGGGGCATGGTCGTGGATCCATGTCTGTAAAACGGCCTTAGTACTGGCAGCCGCCACCCAATGCAGAAGTTTACGGGCCCCTGGAGAACAGGTGTAATTATCTGGTTTTAGGTATCCAAATATGGCCCATAAGGGTTCATCAGGAGCAAAGTTTGTCAGATGTGTGGCGGTGTATTGCCGTACTCTTTCCCAAAATAGTCTAATGACCGGGCATGCCCACAAGCAATGAAACAGCTTGGCTTCTGGGGAATGGCATGTAAAACATTTAGAAGTTGTGTACAACCCCATTCTATGACCTTTTGTGGAGTCAGGTAAGAGCCGTGACAGATTTTCAATCTCATTTCTGGGAAACGGGCTGGAAGGAGGAATGTGTAGGCTGGGTCTAGAGCTTTCAGAATAGTGTCGCAGGACATGCTGGGGTCTTCAGTCTGCCATTTTGTTACTGGAAATTGGAATTGTTCATAATCCAGAGCTGCATGGATGAATTTGTAATTAGTGGCTATTTGGCCAGATGGAGAATTAGATTTCGTGAGCCATCTAAGCACAGATGGTCTCCATTCATATTCAGAAAGATGTGCTAATACTTTTGTTACATAGCTTTTACCTTGCAAGTATTGGAAGGGAGGGAATATGGCAGTGGGATATTTACATTTCAGCTCCTCTATTGAATCATAGAATCGTAGAGTTGGAAGGGACCTCCTGGGCCATCTGGTCCAACCCCCTGCTCAAAGCAGGATTCGCTAAATCATCCCAGTCAGATGTCTGTCCAGCCTCTGTTTGAAGACTTCCATTGAAGGAGAACTCACCACTTCTCGTGGCAGCCTGTTCCACTCATTGATCACTCTAACTGTCAAAAAGTTTTTTCTAATATCTAATCTGTGTCTCCTCCCATTCAGTTTCCTCCCATTGCTTCTAGTCTTTCCTTGTGCAAATGAGAATAAAGTTGATCCTTCTACAATGTGACAGCCCTTTAGATATTTGTAGACAGCTATTAAGTCTCCTCTCAGTCTTCTCTTTTGCAAACTAAACATTCCCAAATCCTGCAACCTTTCCTCATAAGACAGGGTTTGCAGACCGGTCACCATTCTGGTCGCTCTTTTCTGAACTTGCTCCAGTTTGTTGATGTCTTTTTTAAAATGTGGTGCCCAAAACTGGACACAGTATTCCAGATGAGGTCTGACCAAAGAGGAATAGAGGGAAATAATGACTTCACGTGATCTAGACTGTATGCTTCTGTTAATACATCCTAGAATTGCATTTGCCTTTTTTGCTGCTGCATCACACTGTTGACTCATATTCAGTCTGTGATCTATTAGTATACCCAAGTCTTTTTCACATGTGCTGTCACTTAGCCCTATTCCTCCCATTCTATATATGCTTTTTTCATTTTTATTGCCCAGATGTAGTACTTTGCATTTCTCCCTGTTAAAAACCATTGTGTTAGTTGCTGCCCACTTCTCCAGTTTATTTAAATCTTTTTGAATCCTCTCTCTCTCTTCTCTAGTATTAGCTATCCCTCCTAGCTTTGTGTCATCAGCAAATTTAATCAGTTTACCCTCAATTCCTTCATCTAAATCATTGATAAAGACGTTGAACAATACAGGGCCCAGGACAGAGCCCTGTGGTACCCCACTTGAGACATTCTTCCAACTGGATGTGCAGCCATTTACGACCACTCTTTGGGTCCGATCACTAAGCCAGTTATGAATCCACCTAACAGTTGCCTTGTCCATTCCATACTTAGTCATTTTTTCAATAAGGATTGTATGAGAGACTTTGTCAAATGCTTTGCTGAAGTCAAGATATACTATATCTACAGCATTTCCTTGATCCACCCAATCAGTGATACCGTCATAGAAGGAAATTAAGTTAGTCTGACATGACTTATTAGTTACAAACCCATGCTGACTCTGTTTAATTACTTCATTCTTATCCAGGTATTGACATACATGTTGTTTAATAATTTGTTCAAAGATCTTTCCTGGTATAGAAGTCAGACTCACAGGCCTATAGTTGCTTGGGTCCACCTTCTTCCCCTTTTTGAAGATAGGAACAACATTTGCTCTTCTCCAGTCTTCTGGCACTTCTCCTGTTCTCCAAGAATTTTCAAAGATTATGGAGAGGGGTTCAAAAATTTCTTCTGCTATCTCCTTCAGTACTCTGGGGTGTAATTCATCTGGACCTGGAGACTTGAATTCATTTAGGTTAGCTAAGTGTTTCCTCACTATCTTTCTGTTTATAGATATCCTGGATTCTTCTATTCCCTTAATAGGACAGTGAATAACAGTTGATGTTACATTTCCTTTCTGAGAGAAAACAGATGCAAAATAGGAATTTAAAAGTTCAGCCTTCTCAACATCCTGTCTTACCATTTCATAATTTTCATCCTGTAAAAATCCTATAGCATCTTTGACTTTTCTTTTACTTTTGACATATCCCCAAAATCCTTTATTATTGCTTTTGACATCTCTTGCAAGCCTCAATTCATTTTCAGCTTTAGCTGATTTGTGCCCTGCAGGTTCTGCAGACCGCATTATATTCTTCTTTAGATATGCCTCCCTCTTTCCATTTTATAAACATTTTTTTCTTCCTTTTTAGCATATCCGTCATTCCTCGGGGTGGACTAAGTGCTTAATAGATGTTATACCTTGGGAGTACCACTGGTAGAAGACAGGGTGAGAGTTCCCATTCTGAAAGTGGGGGTCGTACACACATGGCTCCGCTCCGTACACGCGGCTCCACTCCGTACACCTCGTATACAGGCATCTCCGCTCCGCACACCCCGTACACACAGGGCTCCGCTCCGTACACCTCGTACACACACGGCTCCGCTCCGTACACCTTGTACACACGCGGCTCGGCTCCGTACACCTCATATACAGGCAGCTCCACTCCGCACACCCCGTACACACACGGCTCCGCTCCGTACACCTCGTATACAGGCAGCTCCGCTCCGCACACCCCGTACACACACGGCTCCGCACACCTCGTACACACACGGCTCCGCTCCGTACACCTCGTACACACACGGCTCTGCTCCGTACACCTCGTACACACACGGCTCCGCTCCGTACACCTCGTACACACGTGGCTCGGCTCCGTACACCTCGTATACAGGCAGCTCCGCTCCGCACACCCCGTACACACACGGTTCCGCTCCGTACACCTCGTACACACGCGGCTCCGCTCCGTACACCTCGTACACACTTGGCTCCGCTCCGTACACCTCGTACACACAGGGCTCCGCTCCATACACCTCACACACAGGGCTCTGCTCCGTACACCTCATACACACAGGGCTCCGCTCCGTACACATCGTACACACAGGGCTCCGCTCCGTACACCTCGTACACACAGGGCTCCGCTCTGTACACCTCGTACACACAGGGCTCCGCTCCGTACACCTCGTACACACACGGCTCCGCTCCGTACACCTCGTACACACTTAGCTCCGCTCCGTACACCTCGTATACACACGGCTCCGCTCCGTACACCTCGTACAGACACGGCTCTGCTCCGTACACCTCGTACACACAGGGCTCCGCTCCGTACACCTCGTACACACACGGCTCCGCTCCGTACACCTCGTACACACAGGGCTCCGCTCCGTACACCTCGTACACACAGGGCTCCGCTCCGTACACCTCGTACACACACGGCTCCGCTCCGTACACCTCGTACACACTTAGGCTGGTTTCACATTTGCGTTTTTTAGCGCTGGAAAAAAACGCTAACCTGCGCATGCGTTTTTTCCCCTATATTTAACATGGGTGCGCATACCTGCGCGCTTGTAAGCGCATGTATGCGATTTTCATGCGCTGCGTTTTTTTGGGGTGTGCGATTGGATTTTCCAGACGCATCATGTTGCATTTTTTGGCCCTGCAAAAAAGCGCATGCGCACATATGCGCACGTTTTGCGCTAAAAATGGCCATTATAGCCTATGGATGCGCATATGTGCGCACTGGCATGCTCATGTAAGCGTTTTTTTGCATATGCGTTTTTTTTTTTTAACCATGGAATTTAGGGGTTTGAGTTAGAGTTAGGGTTAGTTAAGGGGGTTTAGGGTTAGGGTTAGGGTCAGGGTTAGGGTTGGGTTTTGGGTCAGGGTTAGGGTTTAGTATGGTTTGGTTAAGGGTTAGGGTCAGGGTTAGGGTCAGGATTAGGGTTAAGTATGGTTTTGTTAAGGGTTAGGGTCAGGGTTAGGGTTAGGGTTAGGGTCAGGGTTAGGGTTAGGGTTAGGGTCAGGGTTAGGGTTAGGGTCAGGGTTAGGGTTAAGTATGGTTTTGTTAAGGATTAGGGTCAGGGTTAGGGTCAGGATTAGGGTTAAGTATGGTTTGGTTAAGGGTTAGGGTCAGGGTTAGGGTTAGGGTTAGGGTTAGGGTCAGGGTTAGGGTTAGGGTTAGGGTCAGGGTTAGGGTTAGGGTCAGGGTTAGGGTTAAGTATGGTTTTGTTAAGGATTAGGGTCAGGGTTAGGGTCAGGATTAGGGTTAAGTATGGTTTTGTTAAGGGTTAGGGTCAGGGTTAGGGTTAGGGTCAGGGTTAGGGTTAGGGTTAGGGTCAGGGTTAGGGTTAAGTATGGTTTTGTTAAGGGTTAGGGTCAGGGTTAGGGTTAGGGTCAGGGTTAGGGTTAGGGTTAGGGTTAGGGTTAGGGTTAGGGTTAGGGTCAGGGTTAGGGTTAGGGTTAGGGTCAGGGTTAGGGTTAGGGTTAGGGTTAGTTAGGGTTTAGGGTTTGGGTTAGGGTTAAGTATGATTTGGTTAAGGGTTAGGGTCAGGGTTAGGGTTAGGGTTAGGGTCAGGGTTAGGGTTAGGGTTAGGGTCAGGGTTAGGGTTAGTAAAGTCAGGGTTTGGGTAGTGTGAGGGGCCACCTAAAAATGTTGGAAAAAAACGCAAACGCGGTAAAAACGCGCTAAAAACGCATACAAACGCATAAAAACGCTGCGTTTTTTTCATGCATGCTCATAAAAATGCTTGAAAAACACGCAGCAGTTGTATGCTTATGTATGCGTTTTTTCAATGCGTTTTTTTGCGGGAAAAACGCGCTGCAAAAAAAAGCAAGTGTGAAACTAGCCTTAGCTCCGCTCCGTACACCTCGTACACACTCGGCTCCGCTCCGTACACCTCGAACACACGCCGCTCCGCTCCGTACACCTCGTACACACAGGGATCCGCTCCGTACACCTCATACACACACGGCTCTGCTCCATACACCTCGTACACACTCGGCTCTGCTCCGTATACCTCGTACACACGGCTCCACTCCGTACACCTCGTACACACACGGCTCTGCTCCGTACACCTCGTACACACACGGCTCCGCTCCGTACATCTCGTACACACACGGCTCCGCTCCGTACACCTCGTACACACAGGGCTCTGCTCCGTACACCTCGTACACACTCGGCTCTGCTCCGTACACCTTGAACACACTCGGCTCCGCTCCGTACACCTTGTACACACACGGCTCCGCTCCGTACACCTCGTACACCTCGTACACACACGGCTCCGCTCCGTACACCTCGTACACACACGGCTCCGCTCCGTACACCTCGTACACATACGGCTCCGCTCCGTACACCTCGTACACACACGGCTCCGCTCCGTACACCTCGTACACACGCGGCTCCGCTCCGTACACCTCGTACACACACGGCTCCGCTCCGTACACCTCGTACACACGCGGCTCTGCTACATCTACCCTGTAAACCCCTCCTGACCTCACACATAAACTTCCCCTCATCCAGCACCATGACAACCAGCACAGCAGAGTCCTGCCCACACTGAGGCCCCTGATCATGTGACCCCTGACTCCGCCTCTCCTGTGACCTCATCACAGGTCCTGTGTGCACAGAGCAGCTGTAGAAATCTCAGGCCTCGGGGGTCTCACCAGACTTTGCTCTTTTCTTGCAGGGGCCGCAGTGGATTTCATCCTGGATCCATAGAGCTGAATAGAGGAGCGATGTTCCTTCACTCTGATGGTAATTGATGGTGACGTTTGTCCAACGTCCACGTTACCGAGTAAATCCCCCCAGGACTGCAGCTGGTAAAGTCCCCGATATCCACAGGTGTCCCCTCTAATTGGGGGAAAGGGATAGAAAAGCCTCTTATCCCGAGGGGAAACCCTGTACATGGAGACATCGGCCTCAGATCTCTCCTGTCCTGTTCTTCCAGAAAAGCCTCAAACTTCTGTGTGTGACTCAGAGCTGAGATCTAACGGGAGAGAAGATTCCAGTGCGGGGAAGACGGGAAACCTTCATATAGACGGCCGGTGGGGATGGAGGCAGTGACCGACTCTGGCCACATCTGTCTCTAGAGCCGTAGTAGAAGATGAAGATGTCGTCCTCATCATGAAGTAGTTATTCCTCCTGTCACGTGTAATGAATATCTCCTGCAGTATTGCTAATGCCGATTCCAGTGTCGGTAATGAGACGAGAATTAGCGTTATGGAAGATGAGTCTATGAGGAACGTGTTCAGCTGCCGACTCTGAGGAGGAAACTGCTTGTTGTCTGTGGCCTAAATATATAGGTTTTATTAGTAGATGTCAGGGAAGAAAACTAAACCCTGTAAGATAATAAATCTCCTCATATGTTTCCCTTATTATCTCCAGTAATTGTATTATTACACAGGATTCTTATGATGTTACATCGGATCATCTTCTTCTCATTCAGGTCTCTACAATATCGGATCCTCTCAGTGAAGATCTTCTACAGAAGAGAATTTTCCTGATTTACCCATCAAGGATGGATATGGACAGAGACAAGATGGCGGAGAGGATGTTACACCTCACCCTAGAGATCCTCTTCCGTCTCACTGGAGAGGTGAGAGATTCTGATGACCTCACATTACATCATTCTTATCTATGGGAATAACAGATGGACAGAACTGGAGAGGTGAGGACTCTGGAAATGTCTGTAGTGAGATTTATTAATGTGTCTCTCCATAACCAGGATTACACAGTGGTGAAGAAGACCTCTAGTGATCGCTGTCAGGACCCTGTGTCTGAGGGATGGGGAAGACCCCTGAGCCCAATCACGGGGCCTCCACCTCACCCCCTGATCCATGAGGACATCAATGACCAGAAGATCCTAGGACTCATCTACAAGATGATTGAGCTGCTGACTGGAGAGGTGACACTGCTGGGAATGCTGGGACATTATACAGTAACACTATGAAGGGATCGGGGGATGACGGTTCATTGTATGTGTCAGGTTCCTATAAGGTGTCAGGATGTCGCTGTCTATTTCTCCATGGAGGAGTGGGAGTATTTAGAAGGACACAGAGATCTGTACAAGAACGTCATAATGGAGGTTCCCCAGCCCCTCACATCACCAGGTAATAGACAGGACTAAATACACACGGCCTATAATTATCTGTATGTATAGAATGAATTCAGTCCCTGTATGTGTTTCCTCCAGATCTATCCAGTAAGAGGACAACACCAGAGAGATGTCCCCGACCTCTTCTTCCACAGGACTGTAACCAAGAAGATCCCAGTGCTCCTCAGGATCATCAGGTAGATGGAGAGAAGGTGTCAGGAGATCTCCCCTATGATGTGTAGACGGCTGTGAAGGTCTTGTGCTCAGTCTTGTTTTATCCACCAGTATTATATGTTTTATACTTGTGTAATGAGAGCGGTGGAGATGGCAGGATTAGAGCTGATCATAGATGGGACTTCTCCATCTGTCGGTGACTTTTACAATATTTGTTTCAGGGTGAAGATCTGACCCATATTAATACTACAGAGACATATGTGAGAGATGATGAGTGGTGTAAAGAGGAGATTCCCACATATAACTACCCAGGTGAGTAGTGACCACTGAATGCAGAGAAGTCACAGATTCCTCTCAGTCACCGGCTGTGGCTGCTTTATCGGTGGTGTAGTCCGGCCGTATTACCATGATCACCATTTTGCCTCTAGATCACAACATTCTCCTCCACCCAAAACTGTTCAAATGACTTTGATACAGGAAGGATATATATCTTTGTACCGTGTTAGCCAGTAGATAAAAGAATATTTAGAATTGAGAGTCCTCAGTGGTTGATACCTTTTAATGGCTAACTGAAAAGGTGGTAGCACAGTGCAAGCTTTCGAGACTCCTCAGGTCTCTTCATCAGGCTAGACTAATGCAACATCTGAAAAATCACATATTTATACACAAAACAGCACAAAAATAACGCAACAGATAAGACAAGTAACATTTAGCAGAATTGTCATAAATATTGGAACAGTTTATAGATTAGGAGTGTGAAGGTTTTATTGCCCTCTGATTGGGGTCTGGTTCTGTGTTGTGTGATGACCACAGAAGGTCTGAAGAGCAAATTCCTTAATTGATGTAAAAAGACATAAATCCAAGCGACACATTCATTCCTGCACTGAGTGTGTCAAAAGTTGTCATAAATTTATACTCCCAGATCCTCCTGTCTCTCTGAGAGTTGAAGTTACCTTTTAATACAAGTAATTTAAGGTCCATCATGCTATGACCGGGGATACAAAAATGTTTTGCCACAGGTAGATCCCTTCTTTTTTCTCTTATTGTGTGGCAATGAGAATTCATCCTTGGTCTCAGTTTTTGCCCTGTCTCCCCCACATACAGACCCCCAGATGGACATTTAGTACAAATAATTAAGTACACCCCATTAGATGTGATGCAGCTGAGAGTACCTGGGATCTTGTAGTCCTGATGTGAGGTGGGGATCTTTATCTTGTCCGTGGTCATTATAAATGGACAGGTTTTACATTTTTTCTGGTTGCAAGGAAAGGTTCCTGCAGCTGTTGGAGAGGACAGGGAGCTTCTGACAATGATGCTTCTTAGATTAGGGGGCTGCCTAAAACACAGTAGTGGGGGGTCTGGAAACATGGATTGTAATCGGGCATCTTTTTGTAGTAAAGGTTGTAATTCCCGTGCCACTCCCTTTAGCACCTCCAGATTTGGGTTGTAGGTGACCACTAGAGGCTCCCGGTTATTCTCTTCTTTAGCTTTGTAATGTGGCAGGTGATTCCTTGATATTCTGGTGGCTCTTGTAATTTGGTTTTCTATTGTTCTTGGATGGTAGCCCTGACTCAAAAAGGACTTTCTGAGGCGACCGAGGTGTTTGTCTCTATCCATGGGGTTGGAACATGCGTTATATGTTATAAATTGTTAACGTATGATATTCCGATCACGCTCAGTAATGCAATACAATGAGTGCGTGGAAAACACCGGACTGCACTCCGATGACATAATGGAGAAGAGTTTGTTCTCCATCTTTTCCTCAGTGTTCTCTGAATCTCTCATCCTAGACAATCGGACCACACTGTGCTGACACTCGGGTCAGATCCTGATCCAAGTGTCAGCTGTACAGTAGAATTGGCCGATTCTCTCAGATCAGAGGATATATGTGGCCGTCTGCATTGGCCCTTAGAAATCCATGTAGCCGCACGCTCCGCTCCGAGTGCCGGTGGCAGTGCCGGGTGTTGTTTCTCGCATCACACACCCTAGTGTGACCCCGGCCTTAGAATGATTCTTGTACTCAGCGTTTGCAGGGTGCTGTAGCCTTGTGTTTGTATCTAGGGTATGTGCACACAGTTTTATTTCAGGGGGCAGAGCTGCTTCAGGAAAGTGTCTCCGGTCTTTTACCTGAAGGCGCCATGTCTTTTTGTGCCACCGGCGTCTTTTCTCGATAGTTTCTATTATAGTTGCAGGTGACAGAATGTGCTACTTGTATTAATGGCCTCAGTTTCCAAGCACTGAAGCAGATAAAAGACGTAACAGACGGAGCGGGTACAGCAATGTGGTTTTCCATTGCCGTGCACTAAGTTCATGTTTAGCGGCAGGATTGTGGCGCTTCTTCAATCCGCCTGACAAAGATGTGTGCACATCCCCTTACCTTGGTTCTGCAGCCACAAAATACAGGCATCCCAGCATGAAAGCCATCTGTCCAGTCTCTGCTGCTTCTATAAGGAAGGCAAGGCAGCGATAAACTGGTTAATGAGTCACTACACATGGGCCGGTGATGGGTGCGGCCCCCAGACGGGAACTTTAGTGATTTTCACGTATGAAAAAAACTAAATGAATGAAAATCTTCTCCTATACATTACAGTGTTAATCCGCGCAGAGTGTGCACGGGGGCGATCTATGTGGGGTCTGTGATCGGCGCAGGTTCAGAGACTTGTGGAGGGGATTGTGTCTGTGACAACAATAAAAAACGAAAATGTCTCTGATTTTTATTGGGGAGACACAGTCTGCAAACACATGAGCCTGTGAGCAGCACCATAGACTATAATGGAAGAGAACTAATGAAAACCACAGAGAGAACATGGACGTGAGAAACGGCCGTCTGACTGAGACTTTCCTGTCATTACTGTGCTCCAGCATGTCCACGACCACCGACCAGCCATAGACACGTCAGTCAGTGTCCTCTACGGCCTGTTCACACAGGAGGACGCACTTCTCTGTGCACACAGCGACTGGTAACATGTTCTGTGCACGTAGCATGTCCTGTTCTCAGGAGCGCATGTCCTGTTTACCTCGAGCAATGTGCCACCAAGAACCTGGATTGTTAAGCCGTGACTAATAATCATTTTTCCTTCCATCAGGTGATTACTGACCTATTGAAATGAGCCGATAATCAGGAAGCCGGGCTCTTACAATCCCACATTTCATGATTATTGGCCCATCTAAAGTGGCCATAATTCAGTGGCTGTCAGCTCTGCAGATCACAACACTAAACGTTGTGATTGTAGGCCGCGGACCTGTATTAGACTATCTAGAGAGCAAGATTACAGAGGGTACAAGACGTGGGCCTGTGGTCTTACAAATGCCAGGGCTGAATTGCACTCCCAGTCCGGCCCTGGCTACATGGAAAATAAAGACACAGCCAGAATAAAGCCTTTTATTAGAAATAAAACTAAACAGTTTTCCTTTTCTATTTAAAAATAACAAACACAGTTATACTCACCTAACGCCTATTTCCACCGAAGACCTCGTACTCCTGTAATAATAATAAAATAAAACAACAATATACCATACCTGTCTGTCGCTCTGTCCCACGCCGTAATCCATGTCTGGGGGATAATTAGTTTTCAACCTGGACGGTGCCACGATGCAACCATGCAGGCAGAGAACCACTGGTGAATGAGCTGCTGCAAGCGCAACATCATTGACCAGCAGTGACATCGTCGAGGTTTCCAGCCAGGCTGAACTGCAGTGACCTCAGGACCGTGGGAAAAACTTATTGATGAGGCCAGCACAGTTCAAGCCGTCACAGCAGATCACCGTGAGAATTCTCTGTGTTATTGTTAAATAAAAAATGAAAACTGTGTTTTGTTTTATTTCTAATAAAAGACTTTATTCTGGCTGTGTCTTTATTTACCATATAACTATAGGATTAGTAATGGAGAGGTGTCTTATAGACACCTCTCCATTACTAAGCCGTGGGCTTGATGTCACCTGTCAATACAAGGGTGACATCAACCCCACAAATATGAACTCCACTTGCCATCACTATAGGGCAAGTGGGAAGAGCCGGGCAAAGCACCAGAATTGGCGCATCTAATAGATGTGCCTTTTCTGGGCAGCTGCGGGCTGTTATTTTTAGGCTGGCCCCTTACAAGCCTGAGAATACCAGCCCCCAGTTGTCAGCTTTAGCAAGGTTTGTTGTCAAAAATGGGGGGACCCCATGCAGTTTTTTAAATTATTTAAATAATTTAAAAAACAGTGTTGGGACCCCTCTATTCTTGATAACCATCCTTGCTGAAGCTGACAGATGAGGGTTGCAGCCCCCAGTTGTGAGTTTTCCAGACTGGTTATAGGAAATACAGGGGAATCCTCGCCAGTTTTTTCATTCATTTACTTAGTTATAGCACAGGCGTCAGGTGAGGAATACTCCCATCATCCGCTCCTGCTGTCACTGTTCTTAGCAGCAGGTGTAGGTTGATGGGAGTAATAGTTCCAAAAGCCGCCACCTGCTGTCATCATTCTGACTTTAATATAACTCTCATCATTCTCTCCGCCGGCAGAGCAGGGGAGAATGATGAGAGCGTCTTCAGCACCCGACACCGGGGAACAGCGATTAATGTAGCGCTTCATCCCTGCTGGCCGTCCATGTAGTACTGATGCTGCACACACGCGGCACACGGTTGTCACGTGTGCCACGAGTATTACACACATGGACATCTCCGGTACCGGAAATATCAGGACGTGTGAAACCGGCCTTATACACAGTTCTCTTTAAATGCCTAATATTTCTTCTTAAAACTCATCTTACAGAAGATATTGGAGCTTAGGATAGTATAGATTGTGAAGTCTCCGAGACCCACATGCTAATTACCCCAGAGAGGTTTCACCACTAGTTACTCATTTATTACTGATGGAGACTGTGGAGTTTGATCATTTCAGTAGTTCCTAATCAGGCCCCATTATTAATATCTGACGTGTGTCACTTTATGTGGTGGTAACTTTGGAATTCTTCACAAAGGATAATAGAAAACAAATGGATCTTACAAATTATTTTCCAGCTTCGCACTATACCCTACATACGATTGTACTCTACTGTCTGGGCACATGGCAGAGTTCAGAAGGGAAGGAGCGCCATTTAGCTTTTTGAATGCAGATCTAGCTGGAATAGTTTGCAGAAACAATGTATTGGGAGCACTGTTCATGGTCACCTGGCAGCTCAAAAGATGTCCACCATGAACATGCTTGGCTCTATCTTCTCTGCTTTCCATATCCCAAGGATTGCCTTGCTCATCGCCCTTTAACAACCTCACATGGAATCTGGACTTACACAGGGACCCCTAGGCTTGGACCATGGTGTTACCTGCTATTCTGTGGTGTTAGATGGTGAGAAGAATAGTCAGGTAGCTGGGTCAGAACCAGAAGGCCAGAATCAGAAGACACAAGAGTAGTCAGTAAACGGGCCACGGTCACAGCAGGAAACAAATACACAAGCCACAAGCTGAGCCCAGAGGACTGAACCAGAGGAGAACAGCGCTGTATCTGGCAGATTCCGGCCATGTGCTTTGCGCTTTAGTAGGGTGTGGTACTTTCCAATTGGTTGAAGTAGGGAGCAGATTACTCCAGCTGGACAGCAGGAACAGATCCCAGATGAGATTGGTCACACCATATGCAGAAGACCTAATATAACTAAATGACAAAAAACCAGAATAGTCGAAATCCCCATAAAGTGATTCCATTTTATAAATTAATTAACTGAGGGTTATAATCCTTAGGAGGAGTGAAGATTTTGACTCCACAGCCACTTTCTGGAAATTAACACGCAGTGGATGTTGGAGAGTGAAAATTACACATTTGCCATTTTCTTACCCAGCACATAGTGCCCAGATTGTGCTCCAGGAGACACCGCAAATTAAGTGGGTTCTTCTCACTATAATATTGCTAAATACAGGGATCCTAAATGTTGTTTGCGCACACTGCAAGACTCCGAAGAGAGAGCGGATTTTGCTGGATTGGTTTGTAGAAACCTTGTTGCTTTTCAACAGACTTTTTAGCCACTAATAGTGTGGGAACCTCTGTTTTTCCATTGACAGATGATGGACCTGAGTGGGGACTTGTTTTGGTGAGATGGGAATTGGTATTTTTTTTGCCTATAGAACATCGATTAGTTTCTTTTTATTCGATATTTGGGAGGCAGAATGAACAAACAGTTGAACACCACACACTACTGGTTCATCCAACAAGGTTTTCTATTAGACTGTGAACTGTCATTGTCTTGGTAAATAATTTAAGTTTTTAACATAGCTTGCCATTTTTATGGACAGTTTAAGTAGAAATGTTCAAAAATATAAAACTTAAGGATATTTTATTAAAATTTTCTTTTATCTCAGCAGATGAGTGTACCAGGAGATCAGAGGGACAGCTGACGTCTTCAATTTTTAAACCTGATGATCTTGAGATGCTACAAAATACAACTGAAGTGAATGCTATTACTCCAGATATACCATCATCCATTCACAGCAAAGATCTGTCATCTGATCCTATGAAACAGGTCCCATCTTCTGATTCATTACCGATTACTAAGGAAAATCAAAGTCACAAAAGAGGCATTAAAAAACAAACTGCTACTAAAGCAAAGAAG
The DNA here is from genome assembly GCF_039654945.1 of Dendrobates tinctorius. Lineage (NCBI taxonomy): Eukaryota > Metazoa > Chordata > Amphibia > Anura > Dendrobatidae > Dendrobates > Dendrobates tinctorius. Next base: position 1,168,163 of record NW_027361988.1, on the reverse strand, counting down.
TCATTTTCATGTTCAGAATGTGGGAAATATTTTGCACGGAAATCACATTTTGTTTCCCACCAGAGAACGCACACAGGGGAGAAGCCTTTTTCATGTTCAGAATGTGGGAAATATTTTAGCAATAAATCAGACTGTCTTAAGCACCAGAGAACTCACACAGGGGAGAAGCCATTTCCCTGTTCAGAATGTGGGAAATGTTTTGCACAGATATCACAATTTGTTACCCACAAAAGAACTCACACAGGGGAGAAGCCTTATCCCTGTTCAGAATGTGGGAAATGCTTTAACCAGAAATGTCATCTTGTTAATCACCAGAGAACTCACACAGGGGAGAAGCCTTTTACCTGTTCAGAATGTGGGAAATGTTTTAACCAGAAATCAGATTTGGTTAATCACCATAGAACTCACACAGGGGAGAAGCCATTTTCTTGTTCAGAATGTGGGAAATGTTTTAACTGGAAATCAGATTTGGTTCATCACCATAGAACTCACACAGGGGAGAAGCCATTTTCCTGCTCAGAATGTGGGAAATGTTTTAACTGTAAATCATATTTGTTTAAGCACCAAAGAACTCACACAGGGGAGAAGCTTTTTAACTGTTCAGAATGTGGGAAATGTTTTGTGAAGAAATCATCTCTTATTAGTCACCAAAAAACTCACACAGGGGAGAATCCTGTATCATATTCTTAATGTGGGAAATGTTTTCTACCAAAATCAACTCTTAATAAACATCAGGGAAGTCATACGGGGAGAAGCTTTTTTCATGTTCAAAATGTTAGAAATATTTTTACTCAAAATTGTATGTTCTTAAAGGTGTTGACCACTACTAGGACAACCCCTTGTCATTTCTCATGTTTGGCCATGTTAAAATAAAAGCACTCATTGTACGAGAATGATCAGTACTAAATATATTGAACAGCCATGTCGGACTGAGCTGCCATCTTGGAAAAACTTTCGCTAACTAACTTTGCAGCTAATGAGATGACTTTATGGGAGCTCTAGCCAGAATGGAGACATAAAATGACATCAGAGCCATTAGCAGGTATGGTTGGCATACACAAGGGTTAATAGGAGGAGCTGCAGGGCATTGTGAGAGTAAATAATGGTAGTAAGTAGTGTCTGTGATGAGGACAATACAGTAGTCAATATGTGAAGAGTTATGTGAGTAATGACATTAGATAAAAGGGACATGGGGATTTATGGACTGTAATGGGGTTTGGTGAAATACTCCTAAATATTGTCATTTTGTATTATCACTTTCTTTAGTATTCTAGAATACATGTCTTCCCTGCAGTATGAGGTTATCATGTATACACCTTTTGCCGCTTTTCGTAGTTCGTTTGTCTAACCATATATATAAAAAGCCCCAATGAGGTCCTCCATATATTCAGAAGTAGAAGTCAACAACATAGCCTACAAACGTTACTCCCATAAACAACATTTCAGTATGAAATATATCTGTATTTCAACAAAACACATAAAAAATGTAAAAAGAAGAGATTATGCAGAGAGAAATCATCAGGTATGTATATAAAACGTATCTAATCTGTCCCAAAATATAGTTTAGAAAAATCCTTTACACATATATATATAATTGTAAGTGGAAAGCCCGTATGGAAGAAGTATAACAATTATATAGGATATCACCCTATATCATTACATATCTCAGGTGTAAGGTCTCCGCCGAATGGTCAATAGCAATTCACAATAAACCCAGATACAAAGAATATATAGAACGGGTTTACAATCCACACAGGAATAAATATTACATTGTAGACTCATAAAGTGACAGTGCTCATGGAAACATTCATAAAATAGTACAAACAATGAATGTTATAAAGCCGATTCCATAGGGCATGTGTGGCATTATGGGCATGACACGGTCACGGCTTCACATGGAGTCTTCATTGCTGGTGCATAAATCCAGAAGCAGCAGAACGGGGCAAACTGCACATTACACGCGTTTCGCTTGTAGAAACCCCTTTCTGAGGAAGCATTACAAGCGAAACGTGCTGAAAAGAGGCATCTGGGTAATGGAATCCTCCCTATAGATCGGTCTTGTCTGTGTGTGCCTCTTTGGTATGTGGACATTGTGGGGTTCGCCACGTTCTCCTGCTTCTTGATTTGTGCACTAGCAATGAAGACTCTATGTGAAGCAGTGACCGGGTCACAATACTATTTTGTCCTCACACTCACTCCCTGTGATTGTGTGGATGTGTCTGGCCTAAGAGAGACAATCAGCAAGTGGGTTATAAATTAGGTATAAATATAATATATATGACCAAATATATTGTATTTCCCCCTCTTTCTCTCCCATAAGAAGATTCTTGCCGGTAGAATCAGCGCGGATGAGCACCTACTGTGCTCTCTCCCTGGCCACAATTCCCCATCTTACTTCCATCCTCACCCTTTCCCCCTAGTCATCTTTTCCCATCTAGATATATATCTACCATCCGACTATAGTGATAAGCTATCTGCAGAGTAATGATATACTATATCGGTCTGTGTTCCTGGAGGATAGCTTCTGCTCCACTAGATACCATTGATAAGATACATGGTGCCTCACGTCCAGTATTTATGGTGAATAACATATATTATTATGGGCAGTTGTTCTGTGAGATCGGTAGATTTAACATGTCAAACTAAAAAGCGGGTCTGTAATATCCCGAAATTTCAAAGGTTCTGGTTACAATTAGTGATGAGCGAGCACTAAAATGCTCAAGTGCTCAGTGCTTAGGTCAAGCAAATTGGAATACTCGGGTACTCGGACAGAACAACGAGCCCAATGTAAGTCTATGGGAGACCCGAGCATTTTTACCATGATCCCCCCGGGGGTCCTTTTAAGGTCTAAAAACATCGGGAAATGATGGAAACACTGCTCAAATGGCACAGGACCATCATGGGGATCGCCCCTGGAAGCATTCCTGACTCCTAGGTCACAGCTTTAAACAATGTCAGAGTTTCATGACATTTTTACCGGTGCACCAAAAAACATACCAAAACGAAACCAAAACGGATTTTGCTGGGAAATATGTTACGGTACATCCTTTCCAGGTTAATGACTTGTATATAAGGCAAAATAATTAACCCCAGACCAAATAGCCCAAGTAGTGGAGGAACAATGTGCAGATGCAGCGCTTTTGAAGCGTTTTTCAACTTTAACATTGCTTTAAACCAATACAAATGCATTCACTGGGAAATGTCAATGTAACATTTACCAACCTTAGCTGCTTTGTGGTGTGTGACACATAAGCAGACATATCTTGTGTCATGTATGAATGAGGGACTCAAAGTCATGGAGCCTATCTGTACCAGGACATCAGGCGGCATTCATCTTCTTAAAGGGCCATTATTAAACAGTGGGTCTCCTAAACTGCTATAGCCTATGCAATGAGTGGATGGGCTGAAAAGAATTACAACGCACCCCAATACCCCTTTCACGAGATGTCCAGGAGGGCTTCCACAAAAAATGTTGCATTGACTGCAAGGCCTGCCCTGCTGCCAAGTCATATGCACCCCAATAAGCCTTTGAACCCACATACTGGAAGGGAACAGGAAAATCCACTTCACATTCATTTTGTACTGCCCTTCTGTTTTCTTATGCATTGACTGCAAGGCCTGCCCTGCTACCAAGTCATATGCACCGCAATAAGCCCAATCCCCCCTTGGAAAAAACGTAGGAGGGTTTTATGAACTCATTTTCGGCTCCACCAGTTGAGAGTTCCCCTCCCGTTCTCCCTCTGGTGGTGACAGGAGGTAGTGCGGTTGGTTTAAGTGGTAGTGATCTGCCACCTGATGAAGAAGATAACAATTGGATCTCTGGAGTATCAGACTGGATATAAGACAGCCGACGCCCTATCCTAGTGCTGGTGATTCAGTCTGCTTCTCAGGTCCTGGACTTCAGCTCTCTTCCAGTCTTCTCAAGTTAAGTTTGTTTTTTGCTATTGTTCACACTTGCGCTTGTTCGTCAGTTCAGTTTCTTGTGTGGTCAGCCTGCCCCTGCTGGGCTACGCCGCTGAATTTCCACTCCTATGTATCAGTATTTGATAAGCTGCTTTTTGTCCCTTATTAGATTGGCCTCTTTTTGCTCTGTCTCAGAATATTTCAGAGTGCTGATATAGGTGTAGAAGTCTAGTGACTTCAGGGTTAATTTTGTTATCAGAAGTGTTGGACAATATTTTTGTAGGTTTTTTTGGCAGATTGCAGACAGTGTCTTTCCTGTCCTTTCTAGTTAGTCGGGCCCCATCGTTTGCTCAGCCTATTTTCCTGCCTTTGTTTGTAATTTCTGTTTCACCGTCAATACATGTGGAGGGCTGTCTTTCCTTTGGGGTCTGCTCTGGGGAAGTTAGTTTTCCTCTTCCTGCTTTAGGCTTATGTAGCTCTTTGGTTGTGACGAGGCGTCTAGGACCATCGTAGGAACGCTCCCCGACTGCTGCTAGTTGTGCGGTTAAGTTCAGGGATCTGCAATCTGTATAGTTACCAACTTCTCTGGTTTTCTGAGACTTAGCTTGTTGTTTATTTTTTCATCCTCGGTGACCCATTCATAACAGGAGGGCCTCTTAACAAAAAATGTCCCATTAAAAAGGAGCGGGTCTTCTAGACTTGTAATTACCATACACTAAGTGTATTGGGATGACAAACAATTCCCCCATGGGGATACACCTCCACCTTTTCCATAACAAGTATTTTATGCCGAGCAAAACTACTCACCCTTGTTCGGAATTCGACACTGGCTGTAACTGCACGGAACACATTAACGCTGGTGATCTAGTGGTGGCGGATGATGAGACGTGGAGGAAGGCCTGATTTAAAACTATGCCCAAATTAAAGGAGTGGGTCTCCTAGACTTGGAATGCCCATACACTAAGTGTATGGCCTGGAAAACATTTCCCCCTGGGGATAGATAACAACATAGTGTGCACATTTTTTTTAGGGGCATCATGAACACCTTGCAAAACTGTAACGTGGTTTCCTACACAGTTGCTGCTGGGAAGGTGCATGTTTTTAGTAACAATATGGCGGACGAATCGTTGGATGAAGTGATCTGGAAAAGGGGCATGGTGATGACAGGCATGGGAACGTACATGATTAATAACAGCAGTGGCTATGGGAGGTATGAGATCCAGGATACAGCCAACAATGATTCGTTGTTTAGCCACCATCAATTACCAGAATGGGTTTCATGCCCGTTTGAAGATCGGTGTAATAGATGTGCATGTGAGACTTGGCCTAAGAAATGCCTGTCCAAAATATGCTGCCAAAGACGCATGTGTGTGTATAAAGGGCAAAGTGCAACATGTTCGTGAGATTCTGAATTATATAAAGCAGATGAGTGTTGGAGGAAAACCAAACAAACTAATGGATGCTCGTGAAAAGTTTAACCCCTTCTGACATCTGACGTACCATCCCGTCCATGGTACCCCGGCCCTTATGACCGGGGACGGGATGGTAAGTCAGCACGATCAGCGGCCCTCCCGGAGGGGAGCGCCGCTGATCGCGGTCGGGTGTCAGCTGATTATCACAGCTGACACCCGGCACTATGTGTCAGGGGTGGTCACGGACCGCCCCCGGCACATTAACCCCTGGAACACTGCGATCAAACATGATCGCGGTGTAGCAGGGGATTAGGGAAGAATTGCGCAGGGAGGGGGCTCCCTGCACGCTTCCCTGAGACCCTCAGAGCAGCGCGATGTGCTCGCGCTGCTTCGAGGGTCTCCTCCCAGCAGGCCCCCGGATCCAAGATGGCCACGGGGGCCTGCAGGAAGGCAGCTTCCTCAGTGCCTGCTGAGAGCAGGCATTAAGAAAGCCTGTGCAGTGCCTGTCAGATCGCTAATCTGACACAGCGCACTGCAAAGTGTCAGATCAGCTATCTGACACTTTATTGTAATGTCCCACATTGGGACAATATAATAAAATGCAAAAAAAAAAAAGTGTAAAAGTAATTTATAAAAAAAAATCCTTAGTAAATAAAAAAAATCCCTAATAAATTCTTTTCTTGTAAATAAAAAAACAAAAACAATAAAAATACACATATTTAGTATCGCCGCATCTGTAACGACCCGCCCTATGAAACTGTCCCACTAGTTAACCCCTTTAGTGAACCCCTTAAAAAAAAAACTAGACAAAAAACAATGCTTTATCATCATGCTGCCGAACAAGGTGCAATACCACACAATCAAAAAGACTAATATAAATAAACATGGTACCCAGGGCCGTATTTAGAGTTTATGCTGCCCTAGGCACTTTTCTTGCTGCCCCCCCCATTGGTGAGTATGACTAATGCAGACACTGTCGGTAATGACTTAGGCTACTTTCACATCAGCGATTTTCGCCATTCGCGGCAGATCCGTCAGTTTTTCCGCATCTGTCACGTAACGAATCACTTATGGCAATGCTGCATTCGGCCTCATTCATTCACTATGGGACTTGCGGACATGTGCGGCACTTGCGGTTTTGCCGTGATCCAGCAAAATGCGGTACTTGCAGCAATGGAAAAAAACGCTGCTAGCTGTGTTTATTTTTACATGTTCAGTCCATTCATCTGAAATCGGTTTGCATACATATTCAAATGAGGGAGTAGATCTGTTGCTCCAGCTCTGGACCCGCTCGGTGCCACCTCTTACTAATTGACTACAGCTCTTTTTTCCAGAAGGAAACACATCATAGATGCTATCAGTGAAGGAGGTGGCACTGTGTGGGAAATAGAGCTGGAGTGACAGAGGGATAAGATCCACCATAGTCTTTAGGCATTATTTATTTATCAATTGAAATGCTGATTTCTGAATATGGGAGAAAGGGACTGACCATATAAAGGTATTTATGGAGTTTGTCTTGGAAACATATAAAAAGTTTGAAGGGGTGAAATGAAGATATACAATGCTGCCAGCAAAAATATTCTTGCATAGCTATTATGGCAGCACAGTGGCTCAGTGGTTAGTACTGTACATGGTGGCTCAGTGGTTAGCACTGTGCGCCGTGGCTCAGTACTGTATATATTGGCTCAGTAGTCAGCGCAACAGCTTTGTAGCAGTGGAGTCTGGGGTTCAAATCCCAACAAGGATGACCTCTGAAAAGAGTTTCTATGTTCTCCCAGTGTTTGTGTGGGTTTCCTACCACACTCAAAAGACCTACTAATAGGATGTTTAGATTGTGAGCCCCAATGGGGACAGTGTTGATGATGTATGTAAAGTGCTACGGGGTTAGGCTGGGGTCACATTGCGTTTAGGCAGTCCGTTAGACGGACTGCGTTACACCACGGTATAGCGCAGTGTAAAGCAGTTAACGCTGCCATTGACCCCCATTATGTGGCGCATCGCGACACATGCCGTAAAGCGGCATGCGCTCACGAAGTGCCGTCATTCTGTGACGGAGCCTCGGACGCGGCCTACAGCGTCTGAGGCTCCGTCACCGCTAGTGCAGATGAATCATTATAGTATTGATCACGTTATGCTATACCGTTAACTATTAGCTATGCGCTGAACGGGCTGCAAAACGCAATCTGAACCTGGCCTTAATAGTGCAATATCAATGAATGAATATTGCTCTTAATATTATGTCACAATACCAGGATCTGGGGATCTTCTGAGGTCACGAGCTCTCTGATGCGATGTCGCTGCCTGTCTCACTGTCTTCCTCTTTGGACACTGCAGTGTGGTGGACCAGAGAGCAGTAACTGGTTAACAGCAAGAAGTCAGGTGTCTGTACTAACTGAGCAATAAACTCTCCCCACCCCATGTCCAGCAGACATTGGAGGATTACTAGATGGATTTTACTATTCTATTACTTCCCAGTCTCTGACTAAGGCCTCATTCATACATCCAATACATCCAGATGTTACGGCACAGTGGAGGGGATTTCATAGAATCATAGAATCATAGAATCGTAGAGTTGGAAGGGACCTCCTGGGCCATCTGGTCCAACCCCCTGCTCAAAGCAGGATTCGCTAAATCATCCCAGTCAGATGTCTGTCCAGCCTCTGTTTGAAGACTTCCATTGAAGGAGAACTCACCACTTCTCGTGGCAGCCTGTTCCACTCATTGATCACTCTAACTGTCAAAAAGTTTTTTCTAATATCTAATCTGTGTCTCTTCCCATTCAGTTTCATCCCATTGCTTCTAGTCTTTCCTTGTGCAAATGAGAATAAAGTTGATCCTTCTACAATGTGACAGCCCTTTAGATATTTGTAGACAGCTATTAAGTCTCCTCTCAGTCTTCTCTTTTGCAAACTAAACATTCCCAAATCCTGCAACCTTTCCTCATAAGACAGGGTTTGCAGACCGGTCACCATTCTGGTCGCTCTTTTCTGAACTTGCTCCAGTTTGTTGATGTCTTTTTTAAAATGTGGTGCCCAAAACTGGACACAATATTCCAGATGAGGTCTGACCAAAGAGGAGTAGAGGGAAATAATGACTTCACGTGATCTAGACTGTATGCTTCTGTTAATACATCCTAGAATTGCATTTGCCTTTTTTGCTGCTGCATCACACTGTTGACTCATATTCAGTCTGTGATCTATTAGTATACCCAAGTCTTTTTCACATGTGCTGTCACTTAGCCCTATTCCTCCCATTCTATATATGCTTTTTTCATTTTTATTGCCCAGATGTAGTACTTTGCATTTCTCCCTGTTAAAAACCATTCTGTTAGTTGCTGCCCACTTCTCCAGTTTATTTAAATCTTTTTGAATCCTCTCTCTCTCCTCTCTAGTATTAGCTATCCCTCCTAGCTTTGTGTCATCAGCAAATTTAATCAGTTTACCCTCAATTCCTTCATCTAAATCGTTGATAAAGATGTTGAACAATACAGGGCCCAGGACAGAGCCCTGTGGTACCCCACTTGAGACATTCTTCCAACTGGATGTGCAGCCATTTACGACCACTCTTTGGGTCCGATCACTAAGCCAGTTCTGAATCCACCTAACAGTTGCCTTGTCCATTCCATACTTAGTCATTTTTTCAATAAGGATTGTATGAGAGACTTTGTCAAATGCTTTGCTGAAGTCAAGATATACTATATCTACAGCATTTCCTTGATCCACCCAATCAGTGATACCGTCATAGAAGGAAATTAAGTTAGTCTGACATGACTTATCAGTTACAAACCCATGCTGACTCTGTTTAATCACTTCATTCTTATCCAGGTATTGACATACATGTTGTTTAATAATTTGTTCAAAGATCTTTCCTGGTATAGAAGTCAGACTCACCGGCCTATAGTTGCCTGGGTCCACCTTCTTCCCCTTTTTGAAGATAGGAACAACATTTGCTCTTCTCCAGTCTTCTGGCACTTCTCCTGTTCTCCAAGAATTTTCAAAGATTATGGAGAGGGGTTCAAAAATTTCTTCTGCTATCTCCTTCAGTACTCTGGGGTGTAATTCATCTGGACCTGGAGAGTTGAATTCATTTAGGTTAGCTAAGTGTTTCCTCACTATCTTTCTGTTTATAGATATCCTGGATTCTTCTATTCCCTTAATAGGACAGTGAATAACAGTTGATGTTGCATTTCCTTTCTGAGAGAAAACAGATGCAAAATAGGAATTTAAAAGTTCAGCCTTCTCAACATCCTGTCTTACCATTTCATCATTTTCATCCTGTAAAAATACTATAGCATCTTTGACTTTTCTTTTACTTTTGACATATCCCCAAAATCCTTTATTATTGCTTTTGACATCTCTTGCAAGCCTCAGTTCATTTTCAGCTTTAGATAATCTGATTTGTGCCCTGCAGGTTCTGCAGACAGCATTATATTCTTCTTTAGATATGCCTCCCTCTTTCCATTTTATAAACATTTTTTTCTTCCTTTTTAGCACGTGCTTAAGTTTTGTGTTCATCCATCCTGGTTTCCTTAAATGCTTCCTATTCTTCCCTCTTTTCGGAATTGTTAACAACTGTGCATTGAGAATTTCATTTTTCAAGATTTCCCATCCTTCCTGGACATTTTTGTCTTTAAGGATATCCAGCCATTGGATCCCTCCAATTCTCTTTCTGAATCCCTTAAAATCTGCCTTTCTGAAATCTAACCTTGACGTCTGAGTCTTCACAGGTCTTCCACCTCTAGTTATCCAAAATTCTAAAATAGCATGGTCGCTACCTCCTAGGGTCCCAGCCACTTTTACCTCCTCAACCATTTCCTCCCTGTTTATAAGGATTAGATCCAAGGTAGCAGTTCCCCTTGTTTTCTCCCTTACCTTTTGGAAGATAAAGTTGTCAGCAAGAGAGGATAAGAATTTCCTTGACCTGTTAGTTTTGCCTGAGAGAGATTCCCAACAAATGTCTGGATAGTTGAAATCTCCCATGACAACCATGTCATATTTTTTGGAGAACTTGGCCATTTGATGCATAAAGAGTTCATCCATATCTTCAGCTTGCACAGGCGGCCTGTAGTAAATGCCTACAATGGTGTCCTTTCCATTGTTCTGTCCTTGTATTCTTACCCAAACAGTTTCCACAGAACTCCCAGTCTCTGAAGCTTCAATCTCTGTGCAGATATACTCGTTTTGAACATACAATGCGACACCCCCTCCTCGTTTATCAAGTCTGTTTCTTGCAAATAAGTTGTATCCTTCTAGTCTTGTATTCCAATCATGTGTATTGTCCCACCAAGTTTCAGTGATTCCAATGACATCATATTTCTTTTCCTGTGTTAGTAGTTCCAATTCTCCTTGTTTGTTGCCCATGCTTTGTGCATTAGTATAGAAACATTTTAGTTTGTGATTGGTTTCTCTTTCTCCAATATTTTTATTAATTAGATTCTTTCGTCTTTGTTCTTCCTTTCCACTTCTAATAGCAGAGTTCTCAATAGCATTTGTCAGGTGTATGGCTTTTTCTGGTCTTTTGCTTCCCTTCCCACGTTGTTCTAGTTTAAAGCTCTCCTTACAAGTGTAGCAAGGCGACTTCCAAATACATGCTTTCCAGTCTTCGTAAGGTGCACCCCATCTCTAGCAAGTAGTCCATCGTATAAGTAGTTCACTCCGTGATCCAGAAATCCAAATCGTTGCTGACGGCACCATCGACGTAGCCAGTTGTTCACCTGCAGAATCTTATTCCACCTCCTTGTTCCATGGCCATCCACTGGGAGGATGGAAGAGAAGACCACCTGCGCTCCCAGTTCTTTCACTTTCTTGCCTAAGTCTTCAAAGTCTCTGCAGATGGTTTCCAGGTCGTTTCTTGCGGTGTCATTTGTCCCCACATGTAGTAGCAGGAATGGGTAGTCATCTGTAGGTCTGAAGAGTCCTGATATCCTGTCAGACACATCTTTAATTTTTGCACCTGGAAGACAGCACATTTCTCTTGAAGTTATATCCGGTCTGCAGATAGCGGCCTCTGTTCCTCTCAGCAGGGAATCCCCCATGACCACCACTCTCCGTTTCTTCTTCACAACATTTTTCTTTCTCCATCCAGGAGGACTCTGAGGGCGTACAAGGTTGCTGTTTGTTGGCAGAGTCTTATCCTGATGTATTTCTTCATCGTTTTCCTGCGTGAGAGCCTGGTACTGGTTTCTGAGCAGTATGGGTGCTGACTGCCTCCTGATCCTCCTGCTTCTCTGGGTCACATGTCTCCATTCCTCTGTTTCTTCAGGTGCACTTCGAATTTCTTCTCTTTCTGTAACATGAAGAGATAATTCTGCTCTGTCCAAGAACTCTTCACCTTCCTTAATGATCTTCAACGTAGCTAACCTCTCTTCGAGATTTTGCAACTTTTCCTCCAACAGGGTCACAAGCTTGCATTTGTGGCATGTGAAGTTTGGCTTTTCCACTGGTAAATCTGTGAACATGTAGCAAGAAATGCAGCTCACCAAATGGCTCCTGGCCTCTTCCATCTTGAGATTTCTTAAAAACGATGAAAGATGAGCCAAATTTCGGTTTTCGGTTTTCGTTTTTTTCGGTTTTCGGTTTTCGGATTTTATCATATCCCGTCTCCACTATGTGTTCAAACACTCAGGTGGCAGAGCTGCGTATGCGCACATGTGGTGCATCTCTCTAGACCGCAGCATGTCTGTTTATCTCACGGAGACGCTCAGTCTACACAAGATAAATAACCCAGTTCTATGAATAGGATGCGGAGATTCCACACGGTTCAATGATAACATGCGGAGATCAGGCCCGGCGTCAGCACCGGGCGTACCCGGGCAAGTGACGGGGCCCTGGCACGACAGAAAGGCCTACACACTGTCTGGCTGCTGGGGAATGCGACCTTGAATCTGATTCGGTGGCGCCGGCAGGAGACACGTGCTGTTAGCCAATCACAGTCCAGCAGCCCAGGAGTGTCTTCCTTTGATTGGTGGAGAGCACCCCTCCCCTGCCTCTTGTCACGTGTGCTGCAGGGAGTAAGTGACGGGGCGGAGGACGCAGCTTTGTGAAGCGCGCTGCGTGCCTCTCTCTGGAAACGGAGGGACCGGGCGGCGACCAGACACCGGCGACGAGCGACACATCTCCTGACACCTAGTGAGTGGCTGGCGCTCGCTGAGTGAGGCTCCTCACTGCAAGACAGTGAGTGGTGTGGCGGCTCCTGCTGCGGCAGCTCCAGCTGGCAGTGGCACCCGGCGCTCAGTGAGGCACCTCACTCTGGCGGCTACTGCTGCAGCAGCTTCCACCGCTGCACCAGACACTGGCGGCTAGAGTTGAGCGACTTTTGCTTTTTTAGGGTCGCGTTTCGTTTCGTGAAACCCGACTTTTCCAAAAGTCGGGTCGAGCAAGATCGTCCTATTATAGGGAAAAGTCGGGGTCGTCCCGAAACACGAAACCCAATGTAAGTCAATGGGGAATAAAAGTCGGCAGTGAGAGGAGGACAGGAAACACACCTACAGTGCCCATTTGAATGCCAAAAGCATCAATTCTTCTTACTTAAGCTTGTCAACCTTAATTAACTTCATAATACAAGTTACGCACTGAAAAATGGGGGTTATTTGGCTAAATTTGTGGGGGGGGAGGGCTGGCTGCAGGTTTTCATGTGCCCTGGGCGAAAGAGCGCCCCTTTAACACATACCACAACTCATCATGCTCCGATACGGCAGAGAAATAGCGGTATAGTACAATGAAAAATACCTCACTTTTTACATCTCATGACGAGGCCCATCTATTTCTCCATACAAAATCATTGGTCCCATATAATGTTTGAAACAGTATATGATGAGCTCCACATAATGCTACAGTATATGTTGGTCCCCATGGATGAAGCTCCACTGTCTTATGGGCCCAAATAATGCTCCAAACATAATGGGCCCCATTTCTAATGCTCTAGTGTATAATGGGCCCTGTAAATGCTGCTCCAGTGTCTGATGTCCACCTTTGGAATGTTCCAGTGTATGGTGGGCCCCATCTATCATTCTCCAGAGTATAGTGCTCCCCAAAAATTGCTGTCCCAACATAGAAAACAATCAAATAAGTCTCCTCGATAGGGAATCCCTGTACTTGTCTGGACAGGTGCTGTAGCTTGCTTAACAGCTCGCCAGCCGTTCTCACGCCCAGTATGGATTGCATGTGATTGCACAAAGGTTAGAAAGGGTACCGTATCCCTGGATAACATGTATGGATAGCGTACACATTCAAAATATATGTCTATACAGCATGAGGCAGGCTCAGACGGTGTTAGGCCCAGTATGGATTGCACGTCATTGCACAAAGGTTAGAAGGGGTACCGTATCCCCGGATAACATGTATGGATAGCGTACACATTCAAAATATATGTCTATACAGCATGAGGCAGGCTCAGACGGTGTTAGGCCCAGTATGGATTGCACGTCATTGCACAAAGGTTAGAAGGGGTACCGTATCCCCGGATAACATGTATGGATAGCGTACACATTCAAAATATATGTCTATACAGCATGAGGCAGGCTCAGACGGTGTTAGGCCCAGTATAGATTGCACGTCATTGCACAAAGGTTAGAAAGGGTACCGTATCCCTGGATAACATGTATGGATAGCGTACACATTCAAAATATATGTCTATACAGCATGAGGCAGGCTCAGACGGTGTTAGGCCCAGTATGGATTGCACGTCATTGCACAAAGGTTAGAAAGGGTACCGTATCCCTGGATAACATGTATGGATAGCGTACACATTCAAAATATACACTCACTGGCCACTTTATTAGGTACACCATGCTAGTAACGGGTTGGACCCCCTTTTGCCTTCAGAACTGCCTCAATTCTTCGTGGCAGAGATTCAACAAGGTGCTGGAAGCATTCCTCAGAGATTTTGGACCATATTGACATGATGGCATCACACAGTTGGCGCAGATTTGTCGGCTGCACATCCCTGATGCGAATCTCCCGTTCCACCACATCCCAAAGATGCTCTATTGGATTGAGATCTGGTGACTGAGGAGGCCATTTGAGTACAGTGAACTCATTGTCATGTTCAAGAAACCAATCTGAGATGATTCAAGCTTTATGACATGGCGCATTATCCTGCTGAAAGTAGCCATCAGATGTTGGGTACATTGTGGTCATAAAGGGATGGACATGGTCAGCAACAATACTCAGGTAGGCTGTGGCGTTGCAACGATGCTCAATTGGTACCAAGGGGCCCAAAGAGTGCCAAGAAAAAATTCCCCACACCATGACACCACCACCACCAGCCTGAACCGTTGATACAAGGCAGGATGGATCCATGCTTTCATGTTGTTTACGCCAAATTCTGACCCTACCATCCGAATGTCGCAGCAGAAATCGAGACTCATCAGACCAGGCAACGTTTTTCCAATCTTCTACTGTCCAATTTCGATGAGCTTGTGCAAATTGTAGCCTCAGTTTCCTGTTCTTAGCTGAGAGGAGTGGTACCCGGTGTGGTCTTCTGCTGCTGTAGCCCATCTGCCTCAAAGTTCGACGCACTGTGCGTTCAGAGATGCTCTTCTGCCTACCTTGGTTGTAACGGGTGGCAATTTGAGTCACTGTTGCCTTTCTATCAGCTCGAACCAGTCTGCCCATTCTCCTCTGACCTCTGGCATCAACAAGGCATTTCCGGCCACAGAACTGCCGCTCACTGGATTTTTTTTCTTTTTCGGACCATTCTCTGTAAACCCTAGAGATGGTTGTGCGTGAAAATCCCAGGAGATCAGCAGTTTCTGAAATACTCAGACCAGCCCTTCTGGCACCAACAATCATGCCACGTTCAAAGGCACTCAAATCACCTTTCTTCCCCATACTGATGCTCGGTTTGAACTGCAGGAGATTGTCTTGACCATGTCTACATGCCTAAATGCACTGAGTTGCCGCCATGTGATTGGCAGATTAGAAATTAAGTCTTAACACACAGTTGGACAGGTGTACCTAATAAAGTGGCCAGTGAGTGTATGTCTATACAGCATGAGGCAGGCTCAGACGGTGTTAGACCCAGTATGGATTGCACGTCATTGCACAAAGGTTAGAAGGGGTACCGTATCCCCGGATAACATGTATGGATAGCGTACACATTCAAAATATATGTCTATACAGCATGAGGCAGGCTCAGACGGTGTTAGGCCCAGTATGGATTGCACGTCATTGCACAAAGGTTAGAAGGGGTACCGTATCCCCGGATAACATGTATGGATAGCGTACACATTCAAAATATATGTCTATACAGCATGAGGCAGGCTCAGACGGTGTTAGGCCCAGTATGGATTGCACGTCATTGCACAAAGGTTAGAAGGGGTACCGTATCCCCGGATAACATGTATGGATAGCGTACACATTCAAAATATATGTCTATACAGCATGAGGCAGGCTCAGACGGTGTTAGGCCCAGTATAGATTGCACGTCATTGCACAAAGGTTAGAAGGGGTACCGTATCCCCGGATAACATGTATGGATAGCGTACACATTCAAAATATATGTCTATAAAGCATGAGGCAGGCTCAGACGGTGTTAGGCCCAGTATGGATTGCACGTCATTGCACAAAGGTTAGAAGGGGTACCGTATCCCCGGATAACATGTATGGATAGCGTACACATTCAAAATATATGTCTATACAGCATGAGGCAGGCTCAGACGGTGTTAGGCCCAGTATGGATTGCACGTGATTGCACAAAGGTTAGAAAGGGTACCGTATCCCTGGATAACATGTATGGATAGCGTACACATTCAAAATATATGTCTATACAGCATGAGGCAGGCTCAGACGGTGTTAGGCCCAGTATGGATTGCACGTCATTGCACAAAGGTTAGAAGGGGTACCGTATCCCCGGATAACATGTATGGATAGCGTACACATTCAAAATATATGTCTATACAGCATGAGGCAGGCTCAGACGGTGTTAGGCCCAGTATGAATTGCACGTAATTGCACAAAGGTTAGAAGGGGTACCGTATCCCCGGATAACATGTATGGATAGCGTACACATTCAAAATATATGTCTATACAGCATGAGGCAGGCTCAGACGGTGTTAGGCCCAGTATGGATTGCACGTCATTGCACAAAGGTTAGAAAGGGTACCGTATCCCTGGATAACATGTATGGATAGCGTACACATTCAAAATATATGTCTATACAGCATGAGGCAGGCTCAGACGGTGTTAGGCCCAGTATGGATTGCACGTCATTGCACAAAGGTTAGAAGGGGTACCGTATCCCCGGATAACATGTATGGATAGCGTACACATTCAAAATATATGTCTATACAGCATGAGGCAGGCTCAGACGGTGTTAGGCCCAGTATGGATTGCACGTCATTGCACAAAGGTTAGAAGGGGTACCGTATCCCCGGATAACATGTATGGATAGCGTACACATTCAAAATATATGTCTATACAGCATGAGGCAGGCTCAGACGGTGTTAGGCCCAGTATGGATTACACGTCATTGCACAAAGGTTAGAAAGGGTACCGTATCCCTGGATAACATGTATGGATAGCGTACACATTCAAAATATATGTCTATACAGCATGAGGCAGGCTCAGACGGTGTTAGGCCCAGTATGGATTGCACGTCATTGCACAAAGGTTAGAAAGGGTACCGTATCCCTGGATAACATGTATGGATAGCGTACACATTCAAAATATATGTCTATACAGCATGAGGCAGGCTCAGACGGTGTTAGGCCCAGTATGGATTGCACGTCATTGCACAAAGGTTAGAAGGGGTACCGTATCCCCGGATAACATGTATGGATAGCGTACACATTCAAAATATATGTCTATACAGCATGAGGCAGGCTCAGACGGTGTTAGGCCCAGTATGGATTGCACGTCATTGCACAAAGTTTAGAAGGGGTAACGTATCCCCGGATAACATGTATGGATAGCGTACACATTCAAAATATATGTCTATACATCAGGAGGCAGGCTCAGACGGTGTCAGGCACAGTATGGATTTGACGGCCCAGATTACACAGCGGAGAAGCAGGGAGAGGTAAAGATTGCAAATGCTGGGGCCCTGGCCAAGCAAGGGGGCCCACTCGTGGGCGTCGGTACTGGCACTGGGCCCCTCATAGTACAGCGGTGTGTCTGACGGCGGGTGTGCACCACCACCATCAGAGACACTTGATTGCACTATGAGGGACCCTGTGCCAGTGCCCGCGCCCAAGAGTCGGCCTACCCACCTGTCCAGGGCAACGGCACTCGCACGGTGTCGTGCGCTAGGTGGTGACCCCGGCCATGGGGGGGGGAGGCAGCACAGTTAGGGAGTTTTAGAAAGAGGCATATGTTGATGTTGGACATTCAACTGATGCAATAGGCGAAATAGGTGAAGTACCAGGAAGAGGTGGACCAAAGCAAGCCATTTTTCTGTCACCCTATGTGTCATCAGGGGAAGGTGGGACAAAATCCTTGGAAACCCATGCGTGGTTCATTTTAATGAAGGTTAGATCATCCACATTTTGGGTTGACAGACGGGTCCTTTTTTCTGTCAGGATTGATCCAGCTGCACTGAAGACTCTTTCCGATAGCACACTTGCAGCTGGGCAAGCGAGCTCCTGTAAGGCATATTGGGCCAATTCAGGCCAGGTGTCCAGTTTAGCGGCCCACTAGTCAAAGGGGAATGACCTGTGTGGGAGAACATCGATATGGGAGGAAAAGTAGTTTGTAACCATAGTTGACAACTGCTGTCTCCTGTCACTTTCCATCGATGCAGTATTACCAGTTGTGTGAGCGGTATTTGAAAAATCAGTCCACAACATTGTCATGAAACCCCTGTCTCCAACGCCACTTCTGCTGTGTGCACCACGAACACCTCTGCCAAGCTGCCCCCGGCCCGTACGGCTCGTGTGAGAACCATCACCGCTGCTGTGTGCTGGGAATGCCTCAAGCAACCGATTTACCAGAGTTGCTTGTTTATTAGCCAATATTAGGTCAAGGTTCTCCTGTGGCATGATGTTTTGTAATTTGCCTTTATAGCGTGGATCCAGGATGCTGGCCAACCAGTAGTCGTCATCGTTCATCATTTTGGCAATGCGGGGGTCCCTTTTTAGGATCCGCAAGGCATAATCTGACATGTGGGCCAATGTTCCCGGTGTCAATGATGCACTGCGAGTGCTGGGTGGAGGAGCACTTTCTGGCAAATCCACATCCCTCCAGTCACTCACAAACCCTGTACCAGACCTTGCCACGCCAACATTTTTACTTGCCCCACGAGATGCATCCTCCTCCCCTAAGTAATCATCCCCATCATCCTCCTCCTCCTCTTCTTCCTCCACCTCGTCCAGGAGAGGTCCCTGAGCAGACAATGGCTGAATGTCATCAAGGATTCCCTCCTCCTCTTCCTCCTCATCAACATTGGCTGCAGACGCCTGCTCCTTAAGGTGCGTCAAAGTTTGCATGAGCAGACGCATAAGTGGGATGCTCATGCTTAGGATGGCGTCGTCTGCGCTTACCAGCCGTGTGCATTCCTCAAAACACTGAAGGACTTTACAAAGGTCTTTCAGCTTCGAACACTGCACGCCTGTCAACTCCATGTCTGCTCTCAAAGTGCCTGGCCGTGTATCCTCCCACAAATGCATTATGGCCTGCCTCTGCTCGCACAGCCGCTCCACCATGTGCAGGGTGGAGTTCCACCTTGTTGCAATGTCGATAATGAGGCGGTGGTTGGGAAGGTGGAGCAATCGCTGCAGCTTCTGCATACGAACGGAGTGTACAGGCGACCGGCGGATGTGCGCGCACAGTCTTCGCACCTTCTGGAGCAGGGCTGTTAACTCCGGATAATTTTTGAGGAAGCACTGCACCACCAGGTTCAAGGTGTGAGCCAAGCAAGGTATGTGGCTGAGTTTTGAAAGGGCTATGGCTGCCACAAAATTACGGCCGTTATCACTAACTACCTTGCCTGCCTCAAGATGTACACTGCCCAGCCATGACTCAGTTTGTCGCTTCAAGTACTCGGCCAGCACCTCGGCGGTGTGTCTGTCGCCCAAACACATCATCTGCAACACAGCCTGCTGACGCTTTCCACTAGCTGCTCGATAGGGGGACACATCGTGTGCAACAGTGGCAGCTACAGATGGAGTGCTCATACGACTGCGCTCTGTGGACGAGCTGTCGCTTCTGGAGGAGGAGGAGGAGGGTCGAACGCCTACAGCCAACTGTTTCCTAGACCGTGGGCTAGGCAGCACTGTCCCACCACCGCTGTCCCCTGTGGACCCTGCATCCACCACATTAACCCAGTGCGCAGTGATGGACACGTAACGGCCCTGGCCATGCCGACTGGACCATGCATCAGTTGTGAGGTGCACCTTTCCGCTCACTGACTGCTTGAGTGCATGGGCAATGCGGTCTTTCACATGATGGTGGAGGGCTGGGATGGCTTTGCGAGAGAAGAAGTGGCGACTGGGTAGGTCATAGCGTGGTACTGCATAGGCCATGAGTTCGCGGAAAGCTGTGCTTTCCACCAACCGAAAGGGCATCATCTCAAACGAGATTAGTTTGGCAATGTGGGCGTTCAAACCCAGTGTACGCGGATGAGAGACTGAGTACTTTCTTGACCTACTCATAGTGTCTGGGAGGGTGAGCTGGACTTGAGAGCTGCATATGGTGGAAGTAGCGGTGGACAGGGCGGACTGAGAGAGGGTTGATGATGGTGATGGAGTTGGTGTTCTTTCTGATGGCCTAGAATCAGTCTTTCGTTGATATAACAGTTGGATTCCCTGACTGCTGTGGCTTTGCAACGACACCTCAACATTTGCTGCTGTGCTAACCGGTGTGCTTACAGTGGTGGAAACAATGTAGCGTTGCTGACTACCTTCGTTGTGATCAGTTGCACATGTGGCACTTGAGGTTTGGTGTTGTGTCCACGCTTGCAAGTGCATGCTGGTTAAATGTCTAAGCATGCAACTGGTATTCAAATTTTTCAGATTTTTCCCTCGGCTAAAGGTCTTTGCGCAATTCTTACAGATAACCTTGGCCTGATCATGAGGATTTTGTTCAAAAAACTGCCACACTGCACTCTTCCTACTTTGGCAGACATTTTGCGGCCTAGCACGCTGTGATCTTTTGACCCTCTGGACAAGCTGTCCAGCAACTCTTTTGATGTTTGGAACCTGTCTTTGGAGTGCTCCGGGCCTGCCAGATAACAGCTGTTGCGATGTCGATGTCTGCTGTGGATGCTCCTCATCTGAGCTATTGGAAGCAGCACCCTCTTCCCCCAATGGATGCCAATCTGGGTCAACAACTGGGTCATCCATCACCTCCTCTTCTATGTCATGTGCACCTTTCTCTGTGTCACCGTGTATGGTGGTATAGTGTGCGGGAAGGGGCACCTGAGTCTCATCAGGGTCAAAATCTGGCTCTGTACACTGCGAGGACAATGTAGTGCTCTGAGTGAATGTACCAGCAGAATCATCCATCAGCGGCTGTGCATCAGTGCACTCCATGTCAGATTCATCTTGGCCTGGGTAATTCACCATTTGACTTGATAATCCAGGCATGGTATGTGAAAACAGCTCCATGGAGTAATGAGTAGTATGGCCTGCGTCATCCTTCAATCTTGGTTGGGGTGAAGGACACAAGGAAAGGTGTGGTTCATGAACATGAGCCTCCAATGATGACTCAGTGCTTTTACTTTTTACAACTGAAGAAGAGGAGGCGATAGAGCTGGAGGCTGAGTCAGCAATGTAAGACAAAACTTTTTCCTGATGCTCTGCCTTTAAAAGTGGTTTGCCAACTCCTAGAAAACTAAGCGTTCGAGGCCTTATGTAGCCAGACGATGATGCAGGGTCAGCACCTCCTGCATTCAGTCCTATTTTGCTCTTGCCACTACCATCAGATCCACCACCAACACCATCATTACCAGCTGCCAACCCCCGCCCAATTCCACGGCCTCTTCCACCAGCCTTCCTCATTTTTGGTAGAAATGTAGACAAAATCCAACAAACTATATAGTAATGTACAACAAGGTACAAGGTGTCTATAGGACAGGGGAGTTTTAGAATTTCTGCACACACTTGTGGACAGTGGACACTTGTGGATTGTGTGCGGCCCACTGATATCTGAGCGCTATGTGACACGCTCGATGGCACAGCTGCCTGTGACCAAAGTGACGAGAGGATAATGGAGATTTTGAATCTCTGCGTACACTTGTGGACAGTGGACACTTGTGGATTGTGTGCGGCCCACTGATATCTGAGCGCTATGTGACACGCTCGATGGCACAGCTGCCTGTGACCAAAGTGACGAGAGGATAATGGAGATTTTGAATCTCTGCGTACACTTTTGGACACTGGACACTTGTGGATAGTTTGTTTTCCGCCCACTGATATCTGAGCGCTATGTGACACGCTCGATGGCACAGCTGCCTGTGACCAAAGTGACGAGAGGATAATGGAGATTTTGAATCTCTGCGTACACTTTTGGACAGTGGACACTTGTGGATTGTGTGAGGCCCACTGATATCTGAGCGCTATGTGACACGCTCGATGGCACAGCTGCCTGTGACCAAAGTGACGAGAGGATAATGGAGATTTTGAATCTCTGCGTACACTTTTGGACACTGGACACTTGTGGATTGTGTGCGGCCCACTGATATCTGAGCGCTATGTGACACGCTCGATGGCACAGCTGCCTGTGACCAAAGTGACGAGAGGATAAGGGAGATTGGATTGCTTTTAAAAAAGCAGTTTGCGGAGCAGTGGGTAAACAGCAATGCCAGCATGTCAGGAAGCCTTAGAAGGCAGCCCAACAACCACCACCACTGATACACCACAATATAGCCTCCCCTTGCACTGCACACACAGTGACTTGTGTGTTGTGCAGGCCAAATCGCTAGCAGCAGAAGCAGTTTTTTTGTCTTCTTCCCTGCCTAACGCTCTCCCTACAGAATCAGCAGCAACCTCTCCCTATACTAAGATCGGCAGAAGTAAGATGGCGGTCGGCGTGCACGCCCTTTTATACCCCCTGTGACGACCACCAAAGCAAGCCAATCACTTGCATGCCCTTCTGAAAGATGGTGGTGACCCGTGCCTATGTCATCACGTTGCCCACAGTGTCCGTGGATCCTGATTGGCTGAAAAAGAGCGCAAAAAAAAATCTTTTGAAACGCGACTTTGGCGCGTAAGTCGCCGACCTCGTGGCCGACCTCATCCTAGGGTCTGGTTTCGTTTCATGAAACCCGACTTTGCCAAAAGTCGGCGACTTTTGAATTTTTTCGACCCGTTTCGCTCAACTCTACTGGCGGCTGATCTCCCGGGCCCCGGCGCTTGTTGTGGCTCCTCGCTCCGGCGGCTCCTGCTGCAGCAGCAGGCACCGCCGCACCGGACACTCGCTGACACACATCTCCTGGCTTCTCATCTCAAGTTCTCAACCCACAACAAAGGTGAGTTCTGGCTTTGGGGGGGAGGGTTGGTGACCACCTAACAGACCTAGCAAAGCAACACCAACAACCTCCAATGTCTCCAAACTCAAGACCCCGGTCTCAACCATCATTCTCCAGGACCTAGCTAGTGATGATCGTGGTATGTGTTAAAGGGGGGGGCCCACTGAGACTATTTTGCCCGGGGCCCTCAAAAACCTGGAGCCGGTGCTGTGTGGCGTCACCGCACGTACTAAAGCCGGCAAAGCTTTGGACGGAGCTGCGTCCTCTCTGCAGTGTTTCCTGAACGTGGAAACATAGCCTTAGGGTATGTGCACACGGTGCGGATTTGTCTGCAGAATTTTATGCACAAAATCTGCATCTCTTAGCAGAAAATGCAGGTAAAAATCTGTGCATTTTTATACAGATTTTCAAGCGTTTTTTTCATGCGGATTTGTATGCATTTTTGTAGGCTAAATAACAATCTATTATTTACCAAAAAGAATTGTGATGTCATTTCTTGTTCAACCTCTTCATTTACTTACTCCATTGAAGAATAATGTTTACACACACAGAT
This sequence comes from Dendrobates tinctorius, assembly GCF_039654945.1. Classification (NCBI taxonomy): domain Eukaryota; kingdom Metazoa; phylum Chordata; class Amphibia; order Anura; family Dendrobatidae; genus Dendrobates; species Dendrobates tinctorius. Next base: position 1,144,892 of record NW_027361988.1, on the reverse strand, counting down.
AGATGATAGATATATCGATAAATGATAGATCTATCTATACAGTGCGTTGCGAAAGTAATCGGCCCCTGGAACTTTTCAACCTTTTCCCACATATCATGCTTCAAACATAAAGATACCAAATGTAAATTTTTGGTGAAGAATCAACAACAAGTGGGACACAATTGTGAAGTTGAACGAAATTTATTGGTTATTTTAAATTTTTGGGGCGTGCAATATTATTCAGCCCCTTTACTTTCAGTGCAGCAAACTCACTCCAGAAGTTCATTGTGGATCTCTGGATGATCCAATGTTGTCCTAAATGACTAATGATAGTAAATATAATCCACCTGTGTGTAATCAAGTCTCTATATAAATGCACCTGCTCTGTGATAGTCTCAGGGTTCTGTATGAAGCACAGAGAGCATCATGAAGACCAAGGAACACAACAGGTAGGTCCGTGATACTGTTGTGGAGAAGTTTAAAGCCGGATTTGGTTACAAAATGATTTCCAAAACTTTAGACATCTCAAGGAGCACTGTGCAAGCGATCATATTGAAATGGAAGGAGTATCATCCCACTGCAAATCTACCAAGTCCCGGCCATCCCTCTAAACTTTCATCTCAAACAAGGAGAAGACTGATAAGAGATGCAACCAAGAGGCCCATGATCACTCTGGATGAACTGCAGACATCTACAGCTGAAGTGGGACAGTCTGTCCATAGGACAACAATCAGTCGTACACTGCACAAATCTGGCCTTTATGGAAGAGTGGCAAGAAAGCCATTTCTCAAAGATATCCATAAAAAGTGTCATTTAAAGTTTGCAACAAGTCACCTGGGAGACACACCAAACATGTGGAGGAAGGTGCTCTGGTCAGATGAAACCAAAATCAAACTTTTTGGCAACAATGCCAAACGATATGTTTGGCATAAAGGCAGCACAGCTCATCACCCTGAAAACATCATCCCCACTGTCAAACATGGTGGTGGCAGCATCATGGTTTGAGCCTGCTTTACTTCAGCAGGGACAGGGAAGATGGTTAAAATTGATGGGAAGATGGATAGAGCCAAATACAGGACCATTCTTGAAGGAAACCTGTTAGAGTCTGCAAAAGACCTGAGACTGGGACAAAGATTTGTCTTACAACAAAACAATGATCCCAAACATAAAGCAAAATCTATAATGGAATGGTTCACAAATAAACGTATCCAGGTGTTAGAATGGCCAAGTCACAGTCCAGACCTGAATCCAATCAAGAATCTGTGGAAAGAGCTGAAAACTGCTGTTCACAAACGATCTCCATCCAACCTCACTGAGCTCGAGCTGTTTGCCAAGGAAGAATGGGCGAGAATTTCAGTCTCTCCATGTACAAAACTGATAGATTACATACTATAATCGCAGCAAAAGGTGGCACAACAAAGTATTAAGTTATAGGGGCCGAATAATATTGCACGCCCCACTTTTCAGTTTTTGAATTTCCACAAAAATTTAAAATAACCAATAAATTCCGTTCAACTTCACAATTGTGTCCCACTTGTTGTAAAGTCTTCACCAAAAATTTACATTTGGTATCTTTATGTTTCAAGCATGATATGTGGGAAAAGGTTGAAAAGTTCCAGGGGGTGAATACTTTTGCAAGGCACTGTATACAGTGGGGAAAAAAAGTATTTAGTCAGTCAGCAATAGTGCAAGTTCCACCACTTAAAAAGATGAGAGGCGTCTGTAATTTACATCATAGGTAGACCTCAACTATGGGAGACAAACTGAGAAAAAAAAATCCAGAAAATCACATTGTCTGTTTTTTTTCATTTTATTTGCATATTATGGTGGAAAATAAGTATTTGGTCAGAAACAAAATTTCATCTCAATACTTTGTGATATATCCTTTGTTGGCAATGACAGAGGTCAAACGTTTTCTGTAAGTCTTCACAAGGTTGCCACACACTGTTGTTGGTATGTTGGCCCATTCCTCCATGCAGATCTCCTCTAGAGCAGTGATGTTTTTGGCTTTTCGCTTGGCAACACGGACTTTCAACTCCCTCCAAAGGTTTTCTATAGGGTTGAGATCTGGAGACTGGCTAGGCCACTCCAGGACCTTGAAATGCTTCTTACGAAGCCACTCCTTCGTTGCCCTTGCGGTGTGCTTTGGATCATTGTCATGTTGAAAGACCCAGCCACGTTTCATCTTCAATGCCCTTGCTGATGGAAGGAGGTTTGCACTCAAAATCTCACGATACATGGCCCCATTCATTCTTTCATGTACCCGGATCAGTCGTCCTGGCCCCTTTGCAGAGAAACAGCCCCAAAGCATGATGTTTCCACCACCATGCTTTACAGTAGGTATGGTGTTTGATGGATGCAACTCAGTATTCTTTTTCCTCCAAACACGACAAGTTGTGTTTCTACCAAACAGTTCCAGTTTGGTTTCATCAGACCATAGGACATTCTCCCAAAACTCCTCTGGATCATCCAAATGCTCTCTAGCAAACTTCAGATGGGCCCGGACATGTACAGGCTTAAGCAGTGGGACACGTCTGGCACTGCAGGATCTGAGTCCATGGTGGCGTAGTGTGTTACTTATGGTAGGCCTTGTTACATTGGTCCCAGCTCTCTGCAGTTCATTCACTAGGTCCCCCCGCGTGGTTCTCGGATTTTTGCTCACCGTTCTTGTGATCATTCTGACCCCACGGGGTGGGATTTTGCGTGGAGCACCAGATCGAGGGAGATTATCAGTGGTCTTGTATGTCTTCCATTTTCTAATTATTGCTCCCACAGTTGATTTCTTCACTCCAAGCTGGTTGGCTATTGCAGATTCAGTCTTCCCAGCCTGGTGCAGGGCTACAATTTTGTTTCTGGTGTCCTTTGACAGCTCTTTGGTCTTCACCATAGTGGAGTTTGGAGTCAGACTGTTTGAGGGTGTGCACAGGTGTCTTTTTATACTGATAACAAGTTTAAACAGGTGCCATTACTACAGGTAATGAGTGGAGGAAAGAGGAGACTCTTAAAGAAGAAGTTACAGGTCTGTGAGAGCCAGAAATCTTGATTGCTTGTTTCTGACCAAATACATATTTTACACCATAATATGCAAATAAAATGAAAAAAAAACAGACAATGTGATTTTCTGGATTTTTTTTTCTCAGTTTGTCTCCCATAGTTGAGGTCTACCTATGATGTAAATTACAGACGCCTCTCATCTTTTTAAGTGGTGGAACTTGCACTATTGCTGACTGACTAAATACTTTTTTTCCCCACTGTATATCTAATACCAAGATAATACCAAGCCTGATGTTTAGTAATATTTATAAAAGGTACATAGAGAGTTAAATAAAGAAACACACATAAAATCTGCGTTAGGCCGGGGTCACACTTGCGACAAACTCACATGAGTCTCGCACCTCAATACACGGCACTGCCGCCATCACTCGGGACTGGAGCGTTCAGCTACGTAGAAATTCATGCAGCCGCACACTTGCGGTTTTGCACTTGCGGTGAGATAAATAAAACACAGCTAGCAGCGTTTTTTTCCATTGCTGCAAGTACCGCATTTTGCGGGATCGCGGCAAAACCGCAAGTGCCGCACATGTCCCATAGGGAATGAATGAGGCCGAATGCAGCGTTGCCATAAGTGATCCGTTACGTGACAGATGCAGAAAAACTGAAGGATCTGCAGCAAATGGCGAAAATCGCTGATGTGAAAGTAGCCTAAGTCACTGCCGACAGTGTCTGCATTAGTCATACTCGCCAATGGGGGAGGCAGCACAAAAAGTGCCTAAGGCAGCACAAACTCTAAATATGGCCCTGGGTACCATGTTTATTTATATACGTCTTTTTGATTGTGTGGTATTGCACCTTGTTCGGCGGTATGATGATAAAGCATTGTTTTTTGCCTAGTTTTTTTTTTGAAGGGGTTCACTAAAGGGGTTAACTAGTGGGACAATTCTATAGGGCGGGTCGTTACGGATGTATTTTTATTGTTTTGTTTTTTTATTTACAAAAAAATAATTTATTAGGGTTTTTTTTATTATTTATTTAGGATTTTATAAATTTGTTTTTACACTTGTTTTTTTTTTGCATTTTATTATATTGTCCCAATGTGGGACATTACAATAAAGTGTCAGATAGCTGATCTGACACTTTGAAGAGCCCTGTGACAGATTAGCGATCTGACAGGCGCTGCACAGGCTTTCTTAATGCCTGCTCTCAGCAAGCACTGAGGAAGCTGCCTTCCTGCAGGCTCTCACGGCCATCTTGGATCCGGGGGCCTGCAGGGAGGAGACCCTCGAAGCAGCGCGAGCACATCATGCTGCTCTGAGGGTCTCAGGGAAGCGTGCAAGGAGCCCCCTCCCTGCGCAATTCTTCCCTAATCCCCTGCTACACCGCGATCATGTTTGATCGCAGTGTGCCAGGGGTTAATGTGCCGGGGGTGGTCCGTGACCACCCCTGACACATAGTGCCGGGTGTCAGCTGTGATAATCAGCTGACACCCAGCCGCAATCAATGGCGCTCCCCTCCGGGAGGGCCGCTGATCGTGCTGACGTACCATCCCGTCCCCGGTCATACGGGCCCGGGTACCGTGGATGGGATAGTACGTCAGATGTCAGAAGGGGTTAAACTTTTCCCGAGCATCCATTTGTTTGTTTGGTTTTCCTCCAACACTCATCTGCTTTATATAATTCAGCATCTCACGAACATGTTGCACTTTGCCCTTTATACACACACATGCGTCTTTGGCAGCATATTTTGGATGGGCATTTTTTAGACCAAGTCTCACATGCACATCTATTACACCGATCTTCAAATGGGCATGAAACCCATTCTGAAAATTGATGGTGGCTAAACGACTAATCATTGTTGGCTGTATCCTGGATCTCATACCTCCCATAGTCACTGCTGTTATTAATCATGTACTTTCCCATTCCTGTCATCACCATGCCCCTTTTCCAGATCACTTCATCCAACGATTCGTCCGCCATATTGTTACTAAAAACATGCACCTTCCCAGCAGCAACTGTGTTGGAAACCATGTTACAGTTTTGCAAGGTGTTCATGATGCCCCTAAAAAAAATGTACACACTATGTTGTTATCTGTCCCCAGGGGGAAATGTTTTCCAGGCCATACACTTAGTGTATGGGCATTCCATGTCTAGGAGATCCACTCCTTTAAATTGGGCATAGTTTTAAATCAGGCCTTCCTCCACATCTCATCATCCGCCACCACTAGATCAAAAGGGTTTATGTGTTCCGTGCAGCTACAGCCAGTGTCGAATTATTAGCAAGGGTGGGTGGTTATGCTGTGCGTAAAATACTTGTTCTGAAAACAGTTGAGGTGTACCCCCCAGGGGGAAATGTTTGCCTGGCCGTACACTTAGTGTATGGGTATTCCAACTCTAGGAGACCTGCTCCTTTGAATTGGGCATAGGTTTTAATCAGGCTTCCGTGTTGCTACAGCCAGTGTCAAAATCCTAACAAGGGTGGGTTTTTTTTGCTGGGCGTTAAATACTTATGGAAAAGGTTGAGATGTACCCCACAGGGGAAAATGTTTGTCAGCCCAATACACTTAGTGTATGGCAATTACAAGTCTAGGAGACCCGCTCTTTTTAATGGGAAATTTTTTGTTAAGAGGCCATCCTACATGTTTCTTCCAAGGGGGGGATTGGGCTTATTGAGGTGCATATGACTTGGTAGCAGGGCAGGCCTTGCAGTCAATGCATAAGAAAACAGAAGGGCAGTACAAAATGAATAATGTGAAGTGGATTTTCCTGGGCACATCCAGTACCTGGGTTTAAAGGCTTATTGGGGTGCATATGACTTGGTAGTAGGGCAGTCCTTGCATTCAATGCAACATTTTTTGTGGAAGCCCTCCTGGACATCTCGTGAAAGGGGTATCGGGGTGCGTCGTAATTCTTTTCAGCCCATCCACTCACTGCATATGCTATAACAGTTTAGGAGACCCACTGTTTAATAATGGCCCTTTAAGAAGATTAATGCCGGCTGATGTCCCGGTAAAAATAGGCTCTGTGACTTTGAGTCACTCATTCATAAATGAAACAAGATGTGTCTGCTTATGTGTCACACACCACATAGCAGCTAGGGTTGGTAAATGTTACATTGACATTTCCCAGTGAATGCATTTGTATTGGTTTAAAGCAATGTTAAAGTTGAAAAACGCTTCAAAAACGCTGAATCTGAACATAGCCCAAGTGGTGGAGGAAGATTTTAGTCTGGGGTTAATTATTATGTACAAGTCATTAACCTGGAAAGGATGCACCTTAACATATTTCCCAGCAAAATCCATTTTGGTTTCATTTTGGTATGTTTCTTGGTGCACTGGTAAAAGTGGCATGAAACTCTGACAACATTGTTTACAACTGTGAACTAGGAGTCAGGACTGCTTCCAGGGGCGATCCCCATGATGATCCCGTGTCATTTTAGCAGTGTTTCCATCATTTCCCGATGTTTATAGACCTTAAAAGGACCCCCGGGGGGGATTGCGGTAATAATGCTCGGGTCTCCCATAGACTTACATTGGGCTCGTTGTTCTGACCGAGTACCTGAGCAACATAGTAACATAGTTAGTAAGGCCGAAAAAAGACATTAGTCCATCCAGTTCAGCCTATAGAATTGTTAGAATAAATCCCCAGATCTACGTCCTTCTAAAGAACCTAATAACTGTAAGATACAATATTGTTACGCTCCAGGTAGACATCCAGGCCTTTCTTGAACTCCTCGACTGATTTCGCCATCACCACCTCCTCAGGCAGGAAATTCCAGATTCTCACTGCCCTAACAGTAAAGAATCCTCTTCTATGTTGGTGGAAAAACCTTCTCTCCTCCAGACACAGAGAATGCCCCCTTTGTGACCGTCACCTTCCTTGGTATAAACAGATCCTGGGCGAGATATTTGTATTGTCCCCTTATATATTTATACATGGTTATTAGATCGCCCCTCAGTCGTCTTTTTTGTAGACTAAATAATCCTAATTTTGCTAATCTCTCTGGGTATTGTAGTTCCCCAATCCCATTTATTAATTTTGTTGCCCTCCTTTGTACTCGCTCTAGTTCCATTATATCCTTCCTGAGCACCGGTGCCCAAAACTGTACACAGTCCTCCATGTGTGGTGTAACCAGGGATTTGTACAGAGGCAGTATAATGCTCTCATCATGTGTATCCAGACCTCTTTAATGCACCCCATGATCCTGTTTGCCTTGGCAGCCGCTGCCTGGCACTGGCTGCTCCAGGTAAGTTTATCATTAACCAGGATCCCCAAGTCCTTCTCCATGTCAGATTTACCCAGTGGTTTATCGTTCAGTATGTAATGATGATATTGATTCCTTCTTCCCATATGTATAACCTTACATTTATCATTGTTAAACCGCATCTGCCAACTTTCGGCCCAAGTTTCCAACTTATCCAGATCCATCTGTGGCAGAATACTATCTTCTCTTGTATTGACTGCTTTACATAGTTTTGTATCATCTGCAAATATCGTATTTTACTGTGCAAACCTTCTACCAGATCGTTAATAAATATGTTGAAGAGAAGAGGTCCCAAGACCGACCCCTGCGGTACCCCACTGGTCACAGCGACCCAGTTAGAGAATATACCATTTATAACCACCCTCTGCTTTCTATCACTCAGCCAGTTACTTACCCATTTACACACATTTTCCCCCAGACCCAGCATTCTCATTTTGTGTACCAACCTCTTGTGTGGCACGGGATCAAACGCTTTGAAAAAATCAAGATACGCCACATCCAATGACTCACCTTGGCCCAGTTTATAGCTTACCTCTTCATAAAAACTGATTAGATTGGTTTGAAAGGAGCAGTTCCTCATAAACCCTTGCTGATATGGCGTTACACAGTTATTCTCATGGAGATGATCCAGAATAACATCCCTCAGAAACCCTTCAAATATTTTACCAACAATTGAGGTTAGACTTACTGGCCTATAATTTACAGGTTCACTTTTATTATTATTATTATTTATTGATATAGCGCCATTTATTCCATGGCGCTTTACATGTAAGGAGGGGTATACATAATAAAAACAAGTACAATAATGTTAAACAATACAAATCATAACTGGTACAGGAGGAGAGAGGACCCTGCCCGCGAAGGCTCACAATCTACAAGGGATGGGTGAGAATACAGTAGGCGAGGGTAGAGCTGGTCATGCAGCGGTTTGGTCGATCCTTGGTTACTGCAGGTTGTAGGCTTGTCGGAAGAGGTGGGTCTTCAGGCTCTTTTTGAAGGTTTCGATGGTAGGTGAGAGTCTGATATGTTGTGGTAGAGAGTTCCAGAGTAGGGGTGATGCGCGAGAGAAATCTTGTATGCGATTGTGGGAAGAGGAGATAAGAGGGGAGTAGAGAAGGAGATCTTGTGAGGATCGAAGGTTGCGTGCAGGAAAGTACCGGGAGACGAGGTCACAGATGTATGGAGGAGACAGGTTGTGGATGGCTTTGTATGTCATGGTTAGGGTTTTGTACTGGAGTCTCTGGGCAATGGGGAGCCAGTGAAGGGATTGACAGAGGGGAGAAGCTGGGGAATAGAGGGGGGACAGGTGGATTAGTCGTGCAGCAGAGTTTAGAATAGATTGGAGGGGTGCGAGAGTGTTCGAGGGGAGGCCACAGAGCAGGAGGTTGCAGTAGTCAAGGCAAGAGATGAGAGAGATGATGATGGCATGGACTAGGGTTTTTGCAGATTTTTGGTTGAGGAATGAACGGATTTGTGAAATATTTTTGAGTTGAAGTCGGCAGGAAGTGGAAAGGGCTTGGATATGTGGTTTGAAGGAGAGATCAGCGTCAAGGATTACTCCGAGGCAGCGAGCTTGTGGGACTGGGGAGAGTGGGCAGCCATTTACTGTAATGGATAGGTTCGTTGGGGGGGTCACGTGAGATGGGGGAAAGATTATGAATTCTGTTTTGTCCATGTTAAGTTTCAAAAATCTAGCGGAGAAGAAGGATGAAATAGCAGTCAGACATTGAGGGATTCTGGTTAGTAGGGAGGTGATATCTAGTCCAGAGATGTAGATCTGTGTGTCATCAGCATAGAGGTGATACTGAAAGCCATGAGATTCTATGAGCTGTTCCAGGCCAAAGGTGTAAATGGAGAAGAGCAGGGGTCCTAGGACTGAACCTTGTGGGACTCCGACAGATAGTGGGCGAGGTGAGGAGGTGGTGTGTGAGTGGGAGACGCTGAATGTCCGGTCTGTTAGGTATGATGAGATCCAGGATAGGGCCACGTCTGTGATGCCAAGGGATGAGAGGGTCTGTAATAATAGGGAATGGTCCACTGTGTCAAAGGCAGCCGACAGGTCCAGGAGGAGGAGGACAGAGTAGTGTCGCTTGCTCTTGGCGGTTAAGAGGTCATTGGTGACCTTAGTAAGCGCAGTTTCAGTGGAGTGGTGTGACCGGAAGCCAGATTGTAAGCGGTCGAAGAGGGAGCAAGAAGAGAGATGGGAGGACAGTTCAAGGTAGACGTGTTGTTCCAGTAGCTTGGAGGCAAAGGGGAGAAGGGATTTAGGGCGATAGCTGGATACAGAGGATGGGTCAAGAGAGGGCTTTTTGAGGATAGGTGTGATGGAGGCATGTTTAAAGCTTGAGGCGAAAACACCAGTTGTTAGTGATAGGTTGAAGAGATGGGTTAGGGTTGGGATGAAGACTGTGGTGAGGTTTGGGATGAAGTGGGATGGGATTGGGTCAAGTGCACAGGTGGTGAGATGTGATCTTGAGAGTAGAGTGGAGAGTCGATCTTCTGTAATGGTGGAGAAGTTGGTTTTGGAGGTGGAGGGCTGGGAAGTCGGGAGGAAGGGCTCTGGGGGTTGTTGACCAAAACTGTCTCTGATGTTACAAATCTTCTGCTTGAAAAATGAGGCAAAGTCTTCAGCTGAGATGAGTGGGGAGGGAGGAGGTGCTGGGGGACGGAGGAGAGAATTGAAGGTGTTGAATAACTGTTTAGGGTTGTGAGACAGGGAGGATATGAGAGATGAGAAGTAGGTTTGTTTAGCTGTGGCGAGTGTGGTCTTGAAAGTAGTGAGGGACTGTTTGAATGCGATGAAGTGATCATTGTAGTGGGATCTTTTCCATCTGCGCTCAGCAGCCCTGGAAGCTCGCCTCAGTTCTTTGGTCAGGCTGGTGTGCCAGGGCTGTCTGTTGATTTTGTGAGCTTTGGTATGTGTAAGTGGGGCAGCAGATTCCAAAGCTACAGCTATTGTGGTGTTTTATAGAGCAGCAGCATCATCCGCATTGTGTAAGGAACTTATATCTGTGAGAGGGAGGAGGGATTCAGAGAATGAGTGTAGGTCAAGAGGCACTTTTAGAGCCCTTTTTGAATATTGGTACCACATTTGCTATGCGCCAGTCCTGTGGAACAGACCCCGTCGCTATAGAGTCCTTAAATATAAGAAATAATGGTTTATGTATTACATTACTTAGTTCTCTTAGTACTCGTGGGTGTATGCCATCTGGACCCAGAGATTTATCTATTGTAATCTTATTTAGCTGGTTTCGCACCTCTTCTTGGGTTAGATTGGTGACACTTAATATAGGGTTTTCTTTGTCTCTCTGCATTTCACCTAGCATTTCATTTTCCACCGTGAATACCGTGGAGAAGGTGTTTAATATATTACCTTTTAATACATGTATCAAAGTACTACTGGCAGTTATAACATGGATGAATGTGACACGCATCTCTATTCTCTTCATACAGGTAACCAGCTTTTCCAATCTCTGCTCTGAATCCACTCCTGTGTCTCCATTCAATGTCAGCAAGCAGTTAATCCTGAATGCTATCTCTGTGTTTTCAACTCTGCAAGCTTATATCTGGTAACCAGCTTTTCCAATCTCTGCTCTGAATCCACTCCTGTGTCTCCATTCAATGTCAGCAAGCAGTTAATCCTGAATGCTATCTCTGTGTTTTCAACTCTGCAAGCTTATATCTGGTAACCAGCTTTTCCAATCTCTGCTCTGAATCCACTCCTGTGTCTCCATTCAATGTCAGCAAGCAGTTAATCCTGAATGCTATCTCTGTGTTTTCAACTCTGCAAGCTTATATCTGGTATATAGTTTTTTCAACTTACTCTGCTTGTCCCCTTATGTTGTGAGGTCAAGAAACTTTTCAAAGTGCTTTATGATCCATGTAGTGCTGGACATGTGTTTATTTGACCACAACATTTTATTGGGTCCTGGTGTCTCAATTTAGTGTGATTGATTAACGAGAAGAGAGAGAGCCAACAAAAAAACTTAGCCTTAACTCCTATATATTCAGACCTAGCTAGGGGGAGCATTTATGCAGGGGTGGCATTTATGCACATGTAATCGAAGTACATGTATCAAAGTACTACTGGCAGTTATAACATGGCAGTTAGACAGGGCAGTAGACAGGTAAGACATTTATATACATCTACTCCCTGTACATTAGGAGTGCAACAAATATATACCATATGCATTTGTGTAATTTTAATCCTGGCCACTGCATTCACACACATCCACCGCCCTGGCATTAACTCTCTACACTCCATCCATATCGGCCCCTCGCTCCTTTCCTCTCCTATGTATAGCACTCACGCTCTTTTCACGTTGTTAAATTGCACAGATCCAGTCAGTCCCTCCATTCAACATCAGAGACGCTCTCACAAATCACTTAACCATCTGCTCACTCTTTCTATCCTCCTTCTCCTAGTCGCAGGAGACATTGCTCCCAACCCTGGTCCCCCATTTTATAGAAAGTCAAGCCCCCCGACTGCTACACTTAGAAACCCCTCTAATCTTATTAATATTCCCTGCCTGCCATCTGTCTCTCTTAATTGTGCACTTTGGAATTCTCGCTCAGTGTGTAACAAACTCTCCTTCATCCATGACTTCTTCCTTTCTAATTCTCTTAACCTCCTGGCTCTTACTGAAACCTGGATCCAGCAGTCAGACACTACCGCTGCTGCTGCTCTTTCATACGGGGGGCTACACTTCTCTCATACCCCAAGATCAGACAGTAGAGCTGGTGGAGGCGTTGGTCTGCTCCTATCACCAAAATGTACCTTTCAGGTTATCCCTCAAGTACCCTCACTTGTCTTCCCTTCTTTTGAGGTCCATGCCGTCAGACTCTACACCCCCTTCTCCATGCGAGTGGCGGTGGTGTATCGTCCTCCCGGCCCCTCCCATCAGTTCCTGGATCATTTTGCCACTTGGCTTCCACATTTTCTCTCCTGTGACATCCCTACCCTCATCATGGGAGATTTCAACATCCCCATTGCTCTTCCCCTCTCACCATCTGCTACTCACCTTTTATCTCTAACCTCCTCGTTTGGCCTTTCGCAGCTTACTAATTCTCCAACGCATGAAGACGGAAACTCCCTCGACTTGGTCTTCTCTCGGCTTTGTGCAGTGGATGATTTTGCAAACTCCCCTCTCCCGCTCTCTGACCACAATCTTCTTTCATTCTCTATAAAGAACTGCCAGGCTGCTCAGGTCACCCCCACTGTCCAGACTTATAGAAACATACAGGCCATTAACACCCAGAAACTTATGAAGAACTTGCAGTCTTCATTGGCCCCTATCTCCTCCCTCTCATGTCCTGATTCTGCATTGAAGCATTACAATGAAACACTTCAAAGTGCCCTGGATGAATTTGCACCCCCTATAAATAGAACACCACAACGCAGACGGCGACAACCCTGGCACACCCTGCAAACACGTTTCCTGCAGCGGTGCTCCAGGTACGCCGAACGTCTGTGGAGAAAATCCAATCTACATGAAGATTTCATCCATTTTAAGTTTATGCTTAGAACATACAACACTGCCCTTCACCTCTCCAAACAAACCTATTTCAACACCCTCATCACCTCACTGTCCAATAACCCGAAACGTCTCTTTGACACTTTTCATTCTCTACTCAATCCAAGAGTACAGGCCCCAACCACGGAGTTCCGAGCTGACGATCTGGCCAATTACTTCAAAGAAAAAATTGACCAGATTCGACAGGAAATTATCTCCCAATCCCCTCATACCATGCACTGTCCTCCCTCCACCACTGCATCTAGCTCACTCTCTGATTTTGAACCAGTCACAGAAGAAGTAAGCAGGCTCCTTGCATCTTCTCGCCCAACTACTTGCACCAGTGACCCATTTCTGTCACATCACCTCCAGTCCCTTTCCCCTGCTGTGACCCCTCACCTGACTAAAACATTTAACCTCTCTCTCTCTTTTGGTATTTTTCCCTCCTCATTTAAGCATGCCATCATACATCCACTACTTAAAAAACCATCCCTCGACCAAAACTGTGCCGCTAAATATAGACCTGTCTCTAATCTTCCCTTCATCTCTAAACTCCTGGAACGCCTGGTCCACTCCCGTCTTATCCGCTATCTCTCAGAAAACTCTGTTCTCGACCCTCTCCAATCCGGTTTCCGCTCTTTACACTCCACTGAAACTGCCCTCACTAAAGTCTCTAATGATCTGGTAACAGCTAAATCAAATGGTCATTACTCCATGCTAATTCTCTTGGATTTCTCTGCAGCATTCGACACTGTGGATCATCAGCTCCTCCTCACTATGCTCCGTTCCATTGGCCTCAAGGACACCGTTCTCTCCTGGTTCTCCTCCTATCTCTCCGACCGCTCCTTTACTGTATCTTTTGCCGGTTCCTCCTCCTCTCACCTCCCCCTTACTGTTGGGGTCCCCCAAGGATCGGTTCTAGGCCCCCTCCTCTTCTCCTTGTACACTGCCCCTATTGGTCAAACAATCAGTAGATTTGGTTTCCAGTACCATCTCTATGCTGATGACACCCAATTATACGCTTCTTCTCCTGACATCACGCCAACCTTTCTAGAAAACACCGGCGATTGTCTAGACGCTGTGTCTAATATCATGTCCTCACTATATCTGAAACTGAACCTGTCAAAGACTGAACTCCTGGTGTTTCCTCCCTCTACTAATGTACCTATACCCGACATTGCTATTTCTGTGTGTGGTTCCACTATTACTCCCCAGCAACAGGCCCGCTGTCTTGGGGTCATACTTGATTCCGAGCTTTCCTTTGCCCCCCACATTCGATAGCTGGTTCGCTCTTGTCATCTGCACCTCAAAAACATTTCTAGAATTCGACCTTTTCTTACTTTTGACTCTGCAAAAACTCTTACTGTTTCTCTTATTCATTCTTGTCTCGACTATTGTAACTCTCTTCTAATCGGTCTCCCTCTTACCAAACGCTCCCCTCTCCAATCTGTCTTGAATGCTGCAGCCAGGATCATATTCCTCACCAATCGTTACACCGATGCCTCTACCTTGTGCCAGTCATTACACTGGCTACCCATCCACTCCAGAATTCAGTATAAACTTTTTACCCTCACCCACAAAGCCCTCCATGGCTCAGCACCACCCTACATCTCCTCCCTTGTTTCAGTATACCACCCTACCCGCGCCCTCCGTTCTGCTGATGACCTGAGGTTGGTATCCTCAATAGTCAGAACCTCCCACTCCCGTCTCCAAGACTTTACACGTGCCGCGCCAATTCTTTGGAATGCACTTCCCAGGTCAATACGATTAGTCCCCAATCCCCACAATTTTAAGCGTGCCCTAAAAACGCATTTATTCAGACTGGCCTATCGCCTCAACACATTAACCTAATCTATCCCTGTGTGGCACAGCCAAAAGTTTTACCATTACCAGATTTCCCGCATCATGTTCCCACATGCTTTATGCATCCATTAGCCCTCTGTGTCTGTACTGTCACACACTTAACATTATGGCTGGTCCATACAATCAGGGCAACTATTACCACCCACCTTTCGTGTCTACCTCTTTCCTCATAGACTGTAAGCTTGCGAGCAGGGCCCTCTTTCCTCTTGGTATTTGTTATAATCTACTGTATGATTATTGTTATGCTGTAATGTCTATTGTCTGTACGAATCCCCTCTGAAATGTAAAGTGCTGCGGAATATGTCGGCGCTATAAAAATAAAATTTATTATTATTATTACCTTTTTCCTCGTCATCTACAACCATTCTTTCCTCACAATTTTTTAATGGGCCTACACTTTCACTTTTGATTCTTTTACTATTGATATAGCTGAAGAACAGTTTGGGATTAGTTTTACTCTCCTTTGTGCTTCTCTGTTTCCTTTTTGGAAGTTTTAATTATTTTTTTAGATATTTTTCTCCTTATGGTTTTTTAGAGCTTCAGCGGTGCCATCCTGCTTTAGTAGTGTAAATGCTTTCTTTTTACTGTTAATTGCCACTCTTACTTCTTTGTTTAGCCACATTGGGTTTTTCCTGTTTCTTGTCCTTTTATTCCCACAAGGTATAAACCGCTTACAGCGCCTATTTAGGATGTTCTTACACATTACCCACTTATTTTCTGTATTCTTATTTCTGAGGACATTGTGCCAGTCACCCAGATTAAGGGCATCTCTAAGCTGGTCAAACTTTGCCTTCCTAAAGTTCAGTGTTTTTGTGACTCCCTGACATGTCCCCCTAGCGAAACACAAGTGACACTGTACAATATTGTGGTCGCTATTTCCTAGATGGCCAACAACCTGCAGATTTGTTATTCTGTCAGGTCTGTTAGATAATATTAGGTGTAAAAGTGCTGCTCCTCTGGTTGGATTCTGCACCAATTGTGAAAGATAATTATTCTTGGCTATTAGCAGAAACCTGTCGCCTTTATGGGTTTCGCAGGTCTCTGTTTCCCAGTTAAGTATACTTGAAAAAGACCTTATTGTGGTCGAAACGTATGTTTTTACAATGGCAGAAGAAAAAATTTTTGTAAGCACTTTTTCACTTGGATTGGATGCTGCTCCTTTTTATTATTTGCTTGAGACATCTAATGTCTGTCATCCCCTGAGGAAGTAGCTCATACTTCGAAACGCGCTGGGCATAAAATATTGATCTTCTACTATAACAGCAATCGTGTATTATGTCAAGCAGTGCATGAAAGTCCAAAAATAAGTTCCATAGGATTTGATATATTGGCGGTCACTTGTTTGACCCTTGGACATGCAGCAGCTACCAATTCTATGTGCTTTATCTCTCCTACAGCAGGTGAGTGGATTTTTTATACTTTTTAATATTATCATCGGATAAGACCCTATTTGCGCTTTTCTGTTCCTATAGTGCAATATATATAATTGTTATACTTCTTCCATATGGACTTTCCACTTACAATTATATATATATGTAAAGGATTTTTCTAAACTATACTTTGGGACAGATTTAGATACTTTTTATATACATACCTGATGATTTCTGTTGTGAGCTCATCTGTTCATTCATCTTTTGTGTCCGAGGATCTTCCTCTTCTGGTGAAGGAAGGTAGTGAGGCTGATTACCAAACACCTGATCAGGTGGATGGTGACTGGGTAACGGGAACTTCTGACTGGATATAAGGCAGCCGACGCCCCTTCTGAGTCGCTGGTGACTTCTCTGCTGGATTCTTGGAGACCAGTCTGATTCCTGCTTCCCAAAGATAAGTTTTTGCTCTGCTATTGAACTTATTAGTTTTGGTTTTGTTTACCTTGTTTTTTGGAGTTCAGCCATCCCCGGCCGGGGGTGTTCTGGATTCTTTTTCCTTGATCAGTGTTCTCTTTTGCTCTGCTTTCAGAATATTCTGAGTGCTGATATAGGGTTTGAAGTCTAGTGACTTCAGGGTCCTGTTTGCTTATCAGTTGTGTTGGTAATATTTTTAGCAGGGTTTTCTCGGATTGCAGACAGCAGCTTTTCTATCCTGTCCTTTTAGTTAGCTTGGGCCCCATCGTTTGCTCAACCTATCTTTCTATCTGTGTTAGTGTTTTCATCTTGCTTCACCGTCATTATATGTTGGGGGCTGCCTATTGCTTTGGGGTCTGCTCTGGGGCAGTCAGTTTTTCCCTTTTCTCTCTTTAGGCTTATGTAGATCTCCGGCTGTGACGAGGTGTCTAGGATCACCGTAGGAACACTCCACGGCTACTGCTAGTTGTGTGATAGGATTAGGGGTCTGCAATCCGCTAGTTTCCAACCTCTCTGATTTTCTGGGCTGAGCTTGTGTTTTGTTTTTTCCTCCTCGGTGACTCAATTATAACAGAATCACCAGCCATACCGCAGATTCTAGGGTACTCAAAAGCAGGAAGGAATTGTTTAAAAAAAAAGAAAGGAAAAAGGGAAAAAAAAAAAAGGTGTCAGAATTTTTTTTTTGTGTATATTTTTTCCTCTTTTTCTCTGAGGCCGTAGGAGGAATATTATTATTTTTTTTCTGATGGAGTTTAAGCAATTGTCTGATTGTGTGGAGCAGCTTGCTGCTGAGGTGCGGGGAATTTCCGCCTACCTTGCTCGTTCACATGCTGCTGAACCAAAAATCCCCACTCCTGATGTGTTTTTTGGGGATCGGTCTAAATTTTTAAATTTTAAGAATAATTGTAAATAATTTTTTGCCTTGAAGCCTAACTCATCGGGGAGCTCTGCGCAGTAGGTTAAAATTGTCATCTCCTTGCTGCGCGGCGATCCCCAGGATTGGCCATTTTCTTTAGTACCAGATGATCCTATTCTAACTAATGTGGATGCATTTTTTCAGGCCTTGTGGTTGTTGTATGATGAACCTAATGCGATTGATCAAGCTGAAAAGACCCTGCTGGCATTGAGCCAGGGTCAAGATTCTGCAGAACTGTACTGTCAAAAATTCCGAAAGTGGGCGGTCCTCACCACTTGGAATGATGGTGCCTTGGCAGCTCTCTTTCGGAAGGGTTTGTCAGAAACCGTAAAAGATACTATGTGGGATTTCCTGTTCCCTCTGGTTTTGACGATTCTATGTCATTAGCCATTCAGGTTGATCGGCGTTTACGTGAACGTAAAATTATACGGGAAATGCTGCTTCCTGTTGAACAAATGTCTGAACCTATGCAATGTGATAGAGTTTTGTCTAGGGCGCAACGTCAGGAGTTCAGAAGGCGTAATAAGCTGTGTTTTTTCTGTGGAGATACATCTCATATTATTTCTGTCTGCCCTAAACGAGAGAAACGTTTTGCACACACATTTGCTGTAGGTGGTGTACAACCTAAGTTTCTTCTGGCAATTACTCTGATCTGCTCCCTGTCCACATTTTCTGCTAAAGCCTTTGTGGATTCAGGAGCAGCCTTGAACCTAATGGATTTAGATTTTGCTAAACGTTGTGGTTTCCCTATGACACCCCTGCGGACGCCTATTCCTTTGAGGAGTATTGATGCTCCTCCTTTGGCGAAGAATAAACCTCAGTTTTGGACCCAGGTGGTAATGCGGGTCGCCCCAGACCATAAAGAAAATTGCAGATTTTTGGTGTTGCATAATTTGCATGATACCATCGTGCTGGGGTTCCCCTGGTTGCAAATCCATAATCCAGTTTTGGATTGGAAATCTGTGTCTGTGGTGAGTTGGGGTTGTTGGTGTGCTCTTAGTGACACTCCTGTTTTCTCCACCTCTCCCCAGTTGCATGAGGTTCCTGACTTTTTGGCTGATTTTTATGATGTGTTTAGTGAGAGTAAGTTTGCATCTTTGCCTCCTCATAGGAGTTATGACTGTGCAATTGAGCTGAGTTCGGGGTGTAAATTTCCCAAAGGTCGACTTTTTAATTTATCTGTACCCAAACATGAGGCTATGCGTTCTTATATTAAGAAGTCGTTAGAGAAGGGTCATATTAGACCATCCTCTTCACCCTCGGGTGCTGGATTTTTTTTTGTGGCCAAGAAGGATGGTTCATTAAGGCCCTGTATTGACTATCGCTCCCTTAACAAAATTACTGTTAAATATCAGTATCTGTTACCCCTGATTTTTGACCTATTTTCTAGAGTTTAAGGTGCTTGCTGGTTTACCAAGCTTGACCTCAGGGGGCGTATAATCTTATTCGCATTAAGCATGGGGATGAATGGAAGACAGCGTTTAGTACTCCGGAGGGACATTTTGAGTACCTGGTGATGCCTTTTGGGCTCACTAACGCCCCTTCTGTCTTCCACTGCTTCATGAATGATATTTTCCGGGACTTTTTGGATAAGTTTCTGATCATCTATTTGGATGATATTTTGATCTTTTCCAGGGATTGGGACTCTCATGTGGAACATGTTCGGACTGTGTTACAGATTTTGAGGGAAAACTCCCTGTATGTTAAGGGATCGAAATGTCTTTTTGGCGTACAGAGGATTTCATTTTTGGGATTTATTTTGTCTCCATCAACTATTGAAATGGACTCGGTCAATGTACAGGCCATTTATGATTGGGTGCAGCCCACTTCTTTGAAGGCTCTCCAGAAGTTTCTGGGTTTTGCTAATTTTTATCGTAAGTTTATAGCCAATTTTTCTGTTATTGCCAAACCATTGCCTGATTTGACTAAGAAGGGCGCTGATTTGCTGAATTGGTCTCCAGAGGCTGTTTCTTCTTTTCAGGAGCTGAAGCAGAGGTTCACTTCTTCTCCGGTTTTGCGACAACCCGATGTCTCACTTCCATTTCAGGTGGAGGTGGAAGCTTCAGAGACTGGTGCAGGAGCTGTTTTGTCCCAAAAAGATCCTGTAACATCTAAAATGAACCCCTGTGCCTTCTTTTCCCGAATGTTCTCTCCTTTGGAACGCAACTATGATGTGGGGAATCGAGAACTGTTGGCTATGAAGTGGGCATTTGAGGAGTGGAGACATTGGTTGGAGGGAGCTAGACATCAAGTTGTGGTCCTCACTGACCACAAGAATTTGATCTACCTTGAGTCGGCTAAACGCTTGAATCCGAGACAGGCCAGGTGGGCCTTGTTTTTCACACGTTTTGATTTTGTGGTCTCCTTTCTCCCGGGCACTAAGAACGTTAAGGCTGATGCCCTCTCTAGGAGTTTTTTGGCCGATTCTCCTAATGTGACCAAGCCTGCTGCCATCTTAGGTGAGGGGGTGGTTCTTTCTGCCATCTCGCCTGATTTGAGACGTGCTCTGGAGAAGTTTCAGGAGGATAAGCCTGAGCGTTGTCCCAGTGGTAGGTTGTATGTTCCTGACCAGTGGAGGAGGAAAGTGATGTCTGAGGTTCATTGCTCCGCGTTGGCTGGTCATCCAGGTATTTTTGGTACTAGAGATTTGGTGAGTCGGTCTTTTTGGTGGCCTGCCTTGTCTCGTGATGTCAGAAATGTTGTGCAGTCCTGTGGGACTTGCTCCCGATCTAAGCCTTGTTCTCGTTCTAGTGGGTTGTTGATGCCTTTGCCGGTGCCCAGGAGGCCATGGACTCATATTTCAATGGATTTAATTTCTGATCTGCCTGTCTCAGAGAGGATGACTGTTATCTGGGTCATTTGTGATAGATTCTCTAAGATGGTCCATCTTGTACCACTCCCTAAGTTGCCATCTTCCTCAGAGTTGGTGCCCTTGTTTTTGCAACAGGTGGTTCGCTTGCACGGGATTCCTGAGAACATTGTATCGGACAGAGGAGTTCAGTTTGTCTCTAGATTCTGGAGGACCTTTTGTTCCAAGTTGGGAATTCAGTTGTCCTTCTCCTCTGCATTTCACCCTCAGACCAATGGGCAGACGGAGAGAACAAACCAGACTTTGGAGGCTTATTTGAGATATTTTATATCTGCTGATCAGGATGATTGGGTCTTATTTTTACCCTTGGCCGAATTTGCTTTAAATAATAGAGCTAGTTCTGCCACTTTGATGTCACCCTTTTTCTGTAACTTTGGGTTTCATCCTCGATTTTCTTCAGGGCAGGTGGAGTCTTCTGCCTGTCCAGGGGTTGACACTGTGTTGGAAAGAATGCAGCAGATTTGGGACCAAGTGGTGGATAAGTTGTCTCTTTCCCAGGAAAAGACCCAGTGGTTTTCTAACCGGCATAGGACCATTGGTCCCCAGATTAAGGTGGGTGATATAGTCTGGTTGTCATCAAAGAATATCTCTATGAAAGTGGCTTCTCCAAAGTTTAAACCTAGATTTATTGGACCTTACAAGATTTTGGAGATTATTAATCCGGTCTTTTTTCGGTTGGCTCTTCCTGTCACATTTAAGATTCATAATGTGTTTCATAAGTTCTTGTTGAAGAGGTTTGTTGAACCAGTGGTTCCTATGGTGGCACCTCCTGACCCTGTGTTGGTTGAAGGTAACATGGAATATGAGGTAGAGAAGATACTGGATTCCCGCCTGGCTAGACGGAGACTCCAGTATTTGGTTAAGTGGAAGGGTTATGGTCAGGAGGATAATTCCTGGGTCTCTGCCTCGGATATTCATGCCGAAAGATTGGTGCATGCTTTTCATCGAGCTCATCCTGATCGGCCTGGTGGCTTGGATGAGGGTTCAGTGACCCCTCCTCAAGGGGGAGGTACTGTTGTGAGCTCATCTGTTCATTCATCTTTTGTGTCCGAGGATCTCCCTCTTCTGGTGAAGGAAGGTAGTGAGGCTGATTACCAAACACCTGATCAGGTGGATGGTGACTGGGTAACGGGAACTTCTGACTGGATATAAGGCAGCCGACGCCCTTCTGAGTCGCTGGTGACTTCTCTGCTGGATTCTTGGAGACTAGTCTGATTCCTGCTTGCCAAAGATAAGTTTTTGCTCTGCTATTGAACTTATCAGTTTTGGTTTTGTATATTTCCAACATTTTGAACATGAAAAAAGCTCCCCGTATGACTTCCCTGATGTTTATTAAGAGTTGATTTCAGTAGAAAACATTTCCCACATTAAGAACATGAAAAAGGTTTCTCCCCTGTGTGAGTTCTATGGTGATGATTAACCAAATCTGATTTCTTTGTAAAACATTTCCCACATTCTGAACAGGAAAAAGGCTTCTCACCTGTGTGAGTTCTCTGGTGCCTAACCAAATCTGATTTCTGGATAAAACATTTCCCACATTCTGAACAGGAAAATGGCTTCTCACCTGTGTGAGTTCTCTGGTGTCTAACCAAATCTGATTTCCGGATAAAACATGTCCAACATTCTGAACAGGAAAAAGGCTTCTCCCCTGTGTGAGTCCTCTGGTGAGTAACAAGCAGTGATTTACGTGCAAAACATTTCCCACATTCTGAACATAAAAAAGGCTTCCCCCCTGTGTGAGTTCTTTGGTGCCTATCCCAATCTGATTTCTGGATAAAACATTTCCAACATTCTGAACATGAAAAAGGCTTCTCCCCTGTGTGAATTTTTAGATGTATATCAAGATTACATTTTTTTATAAAACATTTCCCACATTCTGAACATGAAAAAGGCGTCTCCCCTGTGTGAGTTCTATGGTGGTTAACAAAATGTAATTTCCGTGTAAAACATTTCCCACATTCTGAACAGGAAAAAGGCTTCTCCCCTGTGTGAGTTCTTTGGTGCTTAACCAAATCTGATTTATCAATAAAACATTTCCCGCATTCTGAACATGAATATGGCTTCTCTGCTGTGTGAATTCTCTCATGTGTAACAAGATGTGATTTCCGGATAAAACATTTCCCACATTCTGAACAGGAAAAAGGCTTCTCCCCTGTGTGAGTTCTTTGGTGCCTAACCAAATATGATTTCTGGCTAAAACATTTCCCACATTCTGAACATGAATATGGCTTCTCTGCTGTGTGAGTTCTCTCATGTGTAACAAGATGTGAATTCTGAGTAAAACATTTCCCACATTCTGAACAGGAAAATCTATTCTCTCTTATGTGAATTTTTTCACGATTAAGAAAAGTCTTTTCAAGAAAACTATTTCCATATTCTGAATATGAAAATGGCTGCTTTCCTTTAGAATCAATTAATTTTTTACTGCTTCTATTGTGATTTTGATTTTCCTTTGTAGTTGGTAATGAACCAAAAGATGGGACCTGTTTCATAGGATCAGATGACAGATCTTTGCTGTGAAGGGATGATGGTATATCTGGAGTAACAGCAATCACTTCAGTTGTATCCTGTGAGATCTCAAGATCATCAGATTTAAAAATTGAAGATGTCAGCTGTCCCTCTGATCTCCTGGTACAGTCATCTGCTAAAAATAAAACCAATTAATAATTTTGAATAAAATATCCTAAAATTTTATACTTTTGAACATTTCTACTCAAGCTGTCCAAAAAAAATACAAGCTTTTTAAAAATATTGAATTATTCTCCAATACAATGACAGTTCACAGTCTAATCGAAAGCCTCATAGCATGAACCAGTGCATCATGGTGCTCAATGGTTTGTTCACTCTGCCTCCCAAACATGGAATAAAAAGCCAACAAACAATGTTATATAGGTGAAAATTATACCAATAAAACTTCTACTCATCACAGGGAAACACAAGACACCTCTATGGTCCATCATCAGACAGAGGAAAACCAAAAGGTTTCCACAATATTTGTGGGTCAAAAGCTCTTGAAAAGCAACATGGCTTCCATAAACCAATCCAGCAATATCCGCTCTCCCAAAGTCAAATATCCACTCTCTTCTGAGCCTTGTAGTGCGCCCAAACCATATTTAGCATCCATATATGTGGCATTACTATAGTGAGAAGAACCCACTTAATTTACGGTGTATGTCTCCTGGAGCACAATCTGGGCATTATGTGTTGGATAATAAAATGGCAAATGTGCAATTTTCATGTTGCAACATCCAGTGCGAGCTAATTTCCGTAAAGTGTCACTACTCCCATAGAATAATTCACTGAGGGTTATAATTTCCATAATGGAGTCACTTTATGGGGATTTCTACTGCTTTAGTTTCCTGTAATTTTGTTATATTAGGGCATCTGCAGATGGTGTGTCCCCTCTCCACTGGAATCTGCTCCTGCGATGTTTGGTTCCATCACCAAGCAGCGCCTTATTTATTGTGCAGGCGTTGCTGGTAATAGAAGAGACGTTGAAACCAGAAGCTCTGGGTGGCGCTGGCTCTGTCCAGCCGCTAAGATTAGGGTGCCTGAGACCAGTAGTTTCATCCAGCCTGGCAGTATGGGTTTGTGTGCTGTCCATCAATCTGGTAGCAATCTGCTACCTGCTTAAGCCAATTAGAAAGCACCAAACCCTACTAAAGCTTGAAGCCTATTCCCGGAATCTGCCAGATACAGCCTTGTTCTCCTCTGGTTCAGTCCTCTGTGCTCAGCTGGTGTATTTGTTTCCTGGTGTAATCCCAGCCCGCTTACTGACTACACTTGTGTCTTCTGATTTTCTACTTTCTCTGCTCTCCTGGTTATGGCCAGCTACCTGACTATTCTTCTTGCCATCTCACTCCATAGAGTAGCAGGTAACACCATGACCCAAGCCTAGGGGTCTCTGTGTAAGTCCAGAACCATATAGAGGGGTTAAAGGATGATGAGCAAGGCAATCACTGGGATCTGGAAAATAGAGTAGATAGAGCCAAGCCTACTCGTGGTGGCCATCTTTTCATCTGCCGGGTGATCACTAACAGTGCTCCCAATACATCGTGTCTGCAAAGTATTCCATCAAGATCTGTGTACGAATAGCTAAATGGCGCTCCTTCCTTTCTTACCCCTACCATGTGCCCAGAGAGTAGTGTACAACCATATATAGGGGATTGTTGGATTCAAGAGACATTGGGAAATAATTTGTAAGGTCCATTTGTTTCCTATTATCCTGGTGAAAACTCTCTGGGTAATTAGAGTATGGGGCACGGTGGCTCTTGGCAATCTAAACTATCGTAAGGGCCAATATTTTCTGTCAGATGAGTTTCAAGAAGAAAGATTAAACATTTGTAGAGAACTTTTTATAATAGTGCAGAGGTGATGTGTCTTAAATTTAGATCTCAGGCATTTGGCAGAGGTAATGGAGACCTTATTTTAAAGGCTACCAGGTAGTTGCAGACTCACATAAGTGAGGCAGGCCGATCACACCATCATCAGACTACCATACAAAATGAACCTGTACCAAAAGAACTAGAATAAAATACATGTTACCGTATTTTTTGGATTATAAGACGCTCCGGATTATAAGACGCACCCCAAATTTTGAGGAGAAAAATAGGAACAATTTTTTTTAACAACATGGTGGTGCTTCTTAAAATCCATGCATCTTATTGCTGTGGTGAAGCGGGGTCCCAGGGTCGTTGCTGGAGGAGGCAGGAGTGGGGTGATGCTGCAGACCGCAGGGTGGGATGAGGGGGGGTGTCCAATGTGCAGTGCGCCGCTGCGAGTGTTTGGTGCTGCTGGAGTGCCTGGCGCTGCTGCCCGGGGTGTCTGCTACTGTGGGGGGCTCTGTCAATATTTCATGAAAGGCCAGAGCCCCTTGGATGTCCTGTGCAGTGGACTCCGTGAACATGGCCACCGCCGGGAGGTGGCGCATGCGCAGATGGAGATCTCGGGATCAAGATCTTGGGAGATGAGATTTCAGCCCTGAAATTAGATCTCAGGATTCTAGGAAGCCAACAGCATCATTACCCTCCGCTTTCTCTTACAGGCCCAGCATAATATTTTTCTTCAAGTAATTTTCTAACTTGTCAGCACATTCTACGTACGCTGTCATTTGGCTTTATAGTTTACAGATCTGGGCAGGTAACATCAGCATTTTGAGGTGGATGGATCCTCCAGGTTCTAAGTTCTATAGAAAAGGGCTTTCAATGCCCAAAGTCATTTGAACAGTTTTGGGTGGAGGAGAATGTTGTGGTCTAGAGGCAAAATGGTGATCATGGTGATACGGCCGGACTACACCACCGATAAAGCAGCCACAGCCGGTGACTGAGAGAATCTGTGACTTCTCTGCATTCAGTGTTCACTACTCACCTGGGTAGTCATATGTGGGAATCTCCTCTTTACACCGCTCATCATCTCTCACATATGTCTCTGTAGTATTAATATGGGTCAGATCTTCACCCTGAAACACATATTGTAAAAGTCACAGACAGATGGAGAAGTCCCATCTATGATCAGCTCTAATCCTGCCATCTCCACCGTTCTCATTACACAAGTTGTTGGAATATGTTTAGTGCAACAACTCCATTCCTGTGTATGAGTGTTTAGTTGCTAGTTTTGTATGCTGTTTATAAAGTTTTTAAAAAAAACTTGCGGAGGCTCACACCTCATGTGACTGTATTTCCTGTTTTCCTGCTGTGTCTGTGTATGAGAGAAGCAGCCTGCTGTAGATGCTGCACAGATAGAGACACACAAATTATTTATTCCTGATCTATTAAGCTTATCATATATTGTTCCTGATTAGGGATGAGCGAGTAGTGAAATACTCGGACTCGCTGTACTCGTTATGAGTACCTCCTAATACTCGGGTACTTGCAACGAGTAGCGAGTCAAATGTAAGTCTATGGGAAATGCGAGTAATGGGCGGTGTGTGTGTGATGGGCTAGGACTGTGCAGGGACTGTGCCGGGCTGTTCGGGACTGTGCTGGGCTGTGCAGGTACTGTGCGGGGACTGTGCTGGGCTGGGCGGGATTGTGCTGGGCTGTACGGGAGTGTGTGTGGACTGTGCTGTGCAGGGACTGTGCAGGCTGTGCCGAATATTGCGAGGCGAGTAGTGAAATTTACTCGCCAGGATTCAAGTACCGCATTACTCGCCGAGTACCGAATCCTAACGAGTATACTCGCTCATCCCTATTCCTGATTGTTTCTGAATAAACAAGTTCTGTTGTCACATGCTTGAAGAGAATCGTGAGTAATCCGCTGCCAACACAAGTTCTGTGATGTATTAAGAGAAGTATAGAGTCTACATCACGTCAAATAATTATTCTCATCTACTCCTTCTTGGTCAGATCTCTTCTCATTTCCCACATTCCTGCTTGCCAAAGATAAGTTTTTGCTCTGCTATTGAACTTATCAGTTTTGGTTTTGTATATTTCCAACATTTTGAACATGAAAAAAGCTCCCCGTATGACTTCCCTGATGTTTATTAAGAGTTGATTTCAGTAGAAAAAGTCTCCATGTACAGTGATTTATGGGGTTTATTTCTGGCCTTAGGCTTTCCTATATTACAAGAAAAACTCCAGAAAAATTAAAATATTTCTAAAGAAAATTGTCTCCAACAATTCTTGTAAGAAGAAAAAAATATGCAAAAAGCAGAAGACACATTTTATAATTTTTAACATGTTAAATATTTATTAAAAATAAATTAATCTTTTTGGGCCCCAGAACATAGATGTACACCGCAGGGACAGCACAGATGAGGCTTCAACAAAAACCCTGAAAAGCAAACATGACATCTAAGAAGGTGTGACAGAGTTTGGCTGAATGCCCCCCGCCTCCAAGTACTCGATAGTATGGGGCGGCCTAGTTACTCCGATACTTACATGCCTAATAATGGGGTCTGGGCTGCAATGTATGAAGGTCTATTAGGCCGGGCCAGAGGCAGGGTCCAATAAGTTACCTTATAACGCCCCCATACACATTAGGCTAAAGTTCCATGAAAGCTCTGATTTCGGGGGGTTTGGCCGACCATATAATGTATTTGGGGGCCTCCCGACAGATGATGTCAGGGCAGAGAAGGATCCGGCATCCTGAATTTCAGAGGATAATCCGTTTGTTCTTCCTGTAGATAATCCTCCTCTAGAGGAGTCTGGAGGCGAGTCTCTCATACAGACCACAGGAAAGCTGGAATATTTCTGTGTATGGGGGAGTCGGGAGAGATCGCCGTCTGCCAAATGACCGTTCAGCCAACTCTGATCTCATGTGTATGGGGCCGTTAGTATTACACTGACAGGCAGTGATGATACACGGCACTACAGTAGTACAGGGCATCACCGGAGCCATCAGAGGCTTGTATGTTGTATGATCGCACTGATCAGAGGGGTTTAAAAAAGGTTTAAAGTGGAAAATAAATCAGTTTCAGCAAAATAAAATATCCATCACTATATGGAAAGCAGAGTCACTGCACAATGTTAGTTACGTCACGTCCATAACTACTTTATTATACTCTATTATCCTGTACACAGTGGAGTAGATAGAAATCACAGATCCCACAGCAATAGCTGGAATTGGGCCCTCCAACGTAAAGAAAAAAAAAATCTCTCCCTCTATCTATATATATACACTGTTCAATAAAATGAAGGGAACACTTAAACAACAGAATATAACTCCAAGTAAATCAAACTTCTGTGAAATCAAACTGTTCACTTAGGAAGCAACACTGATTGACAATTTCACATGCTGTTGTGCAAATGGAATAGACAACAGACGGAAATTATTAGCAATTATCAAGACACCCTCAATAAAGGAGTGGTTCTGCAGGTGGGGACCACAGACCACATCTCAGTACCAATGCTTTCTGGCTGATGTTTTGGTCACTTTTGAATGTTGGCTGTGCTTTCACACTCGTGGTAACATGACACGAACTCTACAACCCACACAAGTGGCTCAGGTAGTGCAGCTCATCCAGGATGGCACATCATTGCAAGCTTTGGCAAGAAGGTTTGCTGTGTCTGTCAGCGCAGTGTCCAGAGGCTGGAGTCGCTACCAGGAGACAGGCCAGTACACCAGGAGATGTGGAGGGGGCCGTATGAGGGCAACAACCCAGCAGCAGGACCGCTACCTCCAACTTTGTGCAAGGAGGAACAGGAGGAGCACTGCCAGAGCCCTGCAAAATAATCTTCAACAGGCCACAAATTTTCATGTGTCTGCACAAACGGTTAAAAACTGACTCCATAAGGATGGTCTGAGGTCCCGACGTCCACAGATGGGGGTTGCGCGCACAGCCCAACACCGTACAGGACACTTAGCATTTGTCACAGAACACCAGGATCAGCAAATTCACCAATGGTGCCCTGTGCTCTTCACAGATGAAAGCAGGTTCACACTGAGCACATATGACAGACGTGACAGAGTCTGGAGACGCCATGGAGAGCGATCTGCTGCCTGCAACATCCTTCAGCATGATCGGTTTGGCAGTGGGTCAGTAATGGTGCGGGGTGGCATTTCTTTGGAGGGCCACATGATGTTGGGCTGTGAGCACAACCCCCATGGAGACAAAATTGTGCCTTTGGGTCGCCCTCCCAGGGCTGTGGGGTACCCGGTACCGGGCCGGTGTAAGGGGGAATGTGTCACAGCAGCAGTGACCCGGTCCATGGCCCTGGGCGCCCAATATTAATGGCGGTGGTGTTAATGGTGTTAAAGCTTATTTGAATAGTTTGTGACGCCACCCGTGGTGTTTGGCAAGGGAGATGTTAAGCCAACGCTGCATGCAGATCCGCGGGGACTGATGGTGTGGTGCAGCAAAGATGGTATAGCTCCCCACAGGTGGAGCTGTAGTCCCAGGGCAGTGTAGGTGCAATGGATAAGGAGAGGCGCAGAATGGTATAGATGCTGTTACCCAGATGTAGTGTTGCTGGAGGTGTTAGCGACGAATGAATGGAGGACACCAGAGCTTGCAGTTTCAACGCTTTACTCACAGTTCGTGGTACCCACTGGTGCCTGCCTCCGTGCCGTGTCCTCCGGGGTAGAGACTCAATCAATCAAGGCCAAGATGTGCCTTTCCTGAACGACTCCTCTATTGCGGCTTTTAGTGTGAAGAACTCCAGTACCGTAGTTCTCTGGAATTCCTCCTGTCAGATGTTCCTAGAACCTCACTTGTATGACAGACAGCGGTAGCCTCTTATCGGGGACTCCCTTCTCAGAAGTTCTGGCTCTCTATCCAGTTGCTGTTGTGTCCCAAGTCTTAGATGGGAGTAGTGCATTTACAGCCAACTACTCCACCGGTGTCTGCTGCAGAACCAGAAGTGTCCATACAACCTCGGGGACCGGGCCCCAGCCTTGTGCTGAGAACCTATAGGCAGGGTTCCTCTTCCAACCCACAACTCCTCTCTGTTCTCCTACTCCTTCGTTCCGCGCTGTTCCTTCTCTCTCTTATGGAAGCTTAGGTTGCAGTTCTACGTCTTTCTCCTTCTCTTCTCTTTCCCGTGCCAGCTGGATCAGATCACTGAGGCAGCTGCAGCACTCTTTCTAAACTGAACTCAAAACTAACTTCCGAACTGAACTCCTTCTCGATAGACCTCATGTCAGACTGACCTACGATCCTCAACTTTCCCCCTCTTTTATACTCTCTTGTTACAAAGCAGGGTTCTATGAAGGGTGCTCTGCTACCCCCAGCCTGAAGCTGCTAGGTGGACCTACTGAACTATCCTGTGTGTGACATGCAGGTGTTGGAGCGTGGAAAGGAGTTCCCAACTTACCTAGTTGGTGGGGCACTACACCTTAGGAGAAGGTGCAGTACATCTGTGGCGACTGAGCCTCAGGGGCGCCACACCTTTACCTGGAGATAAATTCCCAGTGGGGGCAATTTCCAAAATGCAATAACTTAAGTGGGAAATTCAGCTCTTTTCACACTTAAGGGATCTGTATATGGAGCCTACAAACTACAGTGGGGAAAATAAGGATTTGTTACGCTGCCAATTTTGGGGCTAAAGTCACATTTTTGTGAGGAAAAAAGTAAAATTGTCATTTTTTCCTTCCACATTGTTTAAATTCCTGTCACACTATCCGAATTCAGATATTGTCCTGTCAGAAAGGAGAATACAGGGAGCGAAAGGGTTAATAGGACTCACAGGAAGAACTGGCCCAGAAATCAGAAGATCCAGGAGTGTCCGCCACATATATGACTGCTCTGTGCACAGGACCTGTGATGAGGTCCCAGGAGGGGAGGAGTCAGGGGTCACATGATCAGGGGCCTCAGTTTGTGCAGGACTCAGTGTGCTGGAGGACTCCCGATAATCAGCTGCGTGTGTCGTGCTGTGTGATAGTCACAGCACCTGCATGGAGAGCGACACATGCAGCTGATTATCGGGAGCGCTCCAGGGATCCGGGGTCCCGATGCAGCTATTCGGTAAGCGATATTAGCCAATAACAACTTCTCCGACGATATTCGCTCATCTCTAGTAATAACAGCTCAAAGAAATTCACCAAACTTTTCATTAAGTTTAATAGCAAGACCCTATTAAATATTGAGCACCAGCGGGATGAAGCATTGACAGCGGCATGTAAAAGTGTGGGCGCCCCTGGTCAAAATGACCGTTATTGTGAGCAGTACTAAGATGAAGATGAAATGATCTCTAAAAGGCCGAACCTCTAAGATGACACATGGCCTTTGTATTCTAGGCAAAAATAATAATAAAAATAAAAAGAGACTTTTTTACAATTTCATAATTGCAAAAAGGAAAAAGGGGTGATGCAAAACTTTGGGCACCCTTGGAGATTTGTGTACTGAGATAATTTTGACCAAGATTTCACACCTTAATTAGCTTGTTAGGGTTATGGTGAGATCACATGGTGACCAGGAGCTACAGTCTGAGGAAAGGGCTAAAAAGCCTTCACTAGACCCCTGTACAGCTGTATAATGAGGCCCAGGCTTTATAGTGAAGGGACAGGAGTGAGGGCCTGTTCCCAGGAGCTACAGTCTGAGGAAGGGGCTAAAAAGCCTTCACTAGTCCCCTGTACAGCTGTATAATGAGGCCCAGACTTTATAGTGAAGGGACAGGAGTGAGAGCCTGTTCCCAGGAGCTACAGTCTGAGGAAAGGGCTAAAAAGCCTTCACTAGACCCCTGTACAGCTGTATAATGAGGCCCAGGCTTTATAGTGAAGGGACAGGAGTGAGGGTCTGTTCCCAGGAGCTACAGTCTGAGGAAAGGGCTAAAAAGCCTTCACTAGACCCCTGTACAGCTGTATAATGAGGCCCAGGCTTTATAGTGAAGGGACAGGAGTGAGGGCCTGTTCCCAGGAGCTACAGTCTGAGGAAAGGGCTAAAAAGCCTTCACTAGACCCCTGTACAGCTGTATAATGAGGCCCAGGCTTTATAGTGAAGGGACAGGAGTGAGGGCCTGTTCCCAGGAGCTACAGTGTGAGGATAGGGCTAAAAAGCCTTCACTAGACCCCTGTACAGCTGTATAATGAGGCCCAGGCTTTATAGTGAAGGGACAGGAGGGAGAAAAGTGGGGAAAGGAGCAAGCCGCCTCAACTACTGCAACATTCTTTTCTGTGGCTTCCCTGCTAACACCCTCGCACCTCTCCAGTCCATCCTTAACTCTGCCGCCCGACTAATTCATCTCTCTCCTCGCTACTCCTCCGCTTCTCCCCTCTGCAAATCTCTTCACTGGCTCCCATTCCCTCAGTGTATCCAGTTCAAATGACTAATACTGACCTACAAGGCCATCTATAACCTGTCTCCTCCATATGTCTCTGAACTAATCTCCCGATACCTTCCCTCACGTAATCTCAAGTCCTCCCAAGACCTCATTCTCTCCGCCACACTTATTCGCTCCTCACCCAACCGCCTCCAAGACTTCTCCCGAATAGCTCCTATTCTCTGAAATTCTTTGCCCCAACAAGTCCGACTATCAGCCACATTTGGATACTTCAAATGGAACCTGAAAACCCACCTCTTCAAGAAAACCTACAGCCTGCAATGACTCCGCTACCTCCTTCTCTCTCACCACTACCGGTGATATCACCTCAGCCAACACCGGAACTGCTGCAACCCACCAACCTACTGT
This sequence comes from Dendrobates tinctorius, assembly GCF_039654945.1. Taxonomy (NCBI): domain Eukaryota; kingdom Metazoa; phylum Chordata; class Amphibia; order Anura; family Dendrobatidae; genus Dendrobates; species Dendrobates tinctorius. The sequence goes on along the minus strand of NW_027361988.1, from coordinate 1,112,586 downwards.
CTCCTTCCCCACCATCCTGTAGAATGTAAGCCCGACAGGGCAGGGTCCTCTCCCCTCTGTATCAGTCTGTCATTGTTAGTTTGTTTACTGTAAGTGATATCTGTAATTTGTATGTAACCCCTTCTCATGTACAGCACCATGGAACAAATGATGCTATATAAATAATAATAATAATAATCACCCTGACGTACACTTATAAGGTTATATTCCCCTCTCACGGTAAGTTTGTAAAACCATTTAGCTGCAGACAATTGGATAAACAGGTCAGGTATAAGGGGTAAAGGATAGGGAAGGTGACCTGTGACTCACAGGCCCAACCCTCCATCCTTCTACCAAACCCCCCACGGTGACTGGAGAGGAGCATGGCCGTATATGAACCTCAGCCGGACTCTGGAAGGGAGGAATTAACCGAGATTTGGGCATTTTAGCTCCTGGTGTGGAGTCGATAGCACAATCATATGCCGCCATATAGTAGACGGCCGGTAACTGGTGATAATTCCCTCATGTGTGGCGTCTACTTCCCTCCAGAGAAATCACACGTTACATTCCACACATAACACTGTGTAGAAAAGGCGGCGCGGGGTAATTGTGCCAGTAGTGAGGGGCGAATAATGGCGGGAATGTCACTGACTGAGGAGAAGCCTCCATGGAGCGTCTTCACTCCGGAGATCATGTGACCCCTGACTCCCCCCCTCCTGTGACCTCATCACAGGTCCTGTGCACAGAGCAGCCATATATGTGGAGTGCGGCTCTGCAGGTTAGTGATGGGCAGTCCGGCTCTTCTTATTATTATTATTATTTATATAGCACCATTGGTTCCATGGTGCTGTACATGAGAAGGGGTTACATACAAATTACAGATATCACTCACAGTAAACAAACTAACAATGACAGACTGATACAGAGGGGAGAGAGGACCCTGCCCTTTCGGCTTACATGCTACAGGATGGTGGGGAAGGAGACAGTAGGTTGGGGGGTTGCAGCAGTTCCGGTGTTCTTTGAGGTGATATCGCCGGTAGTGGTGAGAGAGAAGGAGGTAGCGGGGTCATTGCAGGCTGTAGGCTTTCTTGAAGAGGTGAGTATTCAGGTTCCGTCAGAAGGATCTAAATGTGGTTGATAGTCGGACTTGTTGGGGCAAAGAATTCCAGAGAATAGGGGCAGTTCGGGAGAAGTCTTGGAGGCGGTTGGGTGAGGAGCGAATAAGTGTGGAGGAGAGAAGGAGGTCTTGGGAGGACCGGAGATTACGTGAGGGAAGGTATCGGGAGATTAGTTCAGAGACATATGGAGGAGACAGGTTATAGATGGCCTTGTAGGTCAGTATTAGTAATTTGAACTGGATACACTGAGGGAATGGGAGCCAGTGAAGAGATTTGCAGAGGGGAGAAATGGAGGAGTAGCGAGGAGAGAGATGAATTAGTTGGGCGGCAAAGTTAAGGATGGACTGGAGAGGTGCGAGGGTGTTAGCAGGGAGGCCACAGAAAAGGATGTTGCAGTAGTCGAGGCGGGAGATGATGAGGGCATGCACAAGCATTTTAGTAGATTGAGGGTGGAGGAAAGGACGGATTCTGGATATATTTTTGAGCTGGAGGCGACAGGAGGTAGAAAGGGCTTGGATGTGCGGTTTCCCACTTTTCTCCCTCCTGTCCCTTCACTATAAAGCCTGGGCCTCATTATACAGCTGTACAGGGATCTAGTGAAGGCTTTTCAGCCCTTTCCTCAGACTGTAGCTCCTGGGATCAGGCCCTCACTCCTGTCCCTTCACTATAAAGCCTGGGCCTCATTATACAGCTGTACAGGGGTCTAGTGAAGGCTTTTTAGCCCTTTCCTCAGACTGTAGCTCCTAGGAACAGGCCCTCACTCCTGTCCCTTCACTATAAAGCCTGGGCCTCATTATACAGCTGTACAGGGATCTAGTGAAGGCTTTTCAGCCCTTTCCTCAGACTGTAGCTCCTGGGATCAGGCCCTCACTCCTGTCCCTTCACTATAAAGCCTGGGCCTCATTATACAGCTGTACAGGGGTCTAGTTAAGGCTTTTTAGCCCTTTCCTCAGACTGTAGCTCCTGGTCACCATGTGATCTCACCGTAACCCTAACAAGCTAATTAAGGTGTGAAATCTTGGTCAAAATTATCTCAGTACACAAATCTCCAAGGGTGCCCAAAGTTTTGCATCGCCCCTTTTTCCTTTTTGCAATTATGAAATTGTAAAAAAGTCTCTTTTTATTTTTATTATTATTTTTGCCTAGAATACAAAGGCCATGTATCATCTTAGAGGTTCGGCCTTTTAGAGATCATTTCATCTTCATCTTACTACTGCTCACAATAAGTCATTTTGACCCGGGGCGCCCACACTTTTACATGCCGCTGTCAATGCTTCGTCCCGCTGGTGCTCAATATTTAATAGGGTCTTGCTATTAAACTTAATGAAAAGTTTGGTGAATTTCTTTGAGCTGTTATTACTAGAGATGAGCGAATATCCTCGGAGAAGTTGTTATTGGCTAATATCACTTACCGAATAGCTGCATCGGGACCCCGGATCCCTGGAGCGCTCCCGATAATCAGCTGCATGTGTCGCCCTCCATGCAGGTGCTGTGACTATCACACAGCACGACACACGCAGCTGATTATCGGGAGCGCTCCAGCACACTGAGTCCTGCACACACTGAGGCCCCTGATCATGTGACCCCTGACTCCTCCCCTCCTGTGACCTCATCACAGGTCCTGTGTGCACAGAGCAGTCATATATGTGGCGGACACTCCTGGATCTTCTGTTTTCTGGGCCGGTTCCTCCTGTGAGTCCTATTAACCCTTTCACTCCCTGTATTCTCCTTTCTGACAGGACAATATCTGAATCCTGATAGCGTGACAGGAATTTAAGCAATGTGGAAGGAAAAAATGACAATTTTACTTTTTTCCTCACAAAAATGTGACTTTAGCCCCAAAATTGTCAGCGTAACAAATCCTTATTTCCCCCACTGTAGTTTGTAGACTCCATATACAGATCCCTTAAGTGCGAAAAGAGCTGAATTCCCCACTTAAGTTATTGCATTTTGGAAATTGCCCCCACTGGGAATTTATCTCCAGGTAAAGGTGTGGCGCCCCTGAGGCTCAGTCGCCACAGAGGTACTGCACCTTCTCCTAAGGTGTAGTGCCCCACCAACTAGGTAAGTTGGGAACTCCTTTCCACGCTCCAACACCTGCATGTCACACACAGGATAGTTCAGTAGGTCCACCTAGCAGCTTCAGGCTGGGGGTAGCAGAGCACCCTTCGTGGAACCCTGCTTTGTAACAAGAGAGTATAAAAGAGGGGGAAAGTTGAGGATCGTAGGTCAGTCTGACAGGAGGTCTATCGAGAAGGAGTTCAGTTCGGAAGTTAGTTTTGAGTTCAGTTTAGAAAGAGTGCTGCAGCTGCCTCAGTGATCTGATCCAGCTGGCACGGGAAAGAGAAGAGAAGGAGAAAGACGTAGAACTGCAACCTAAGCTTCCATAAGAGAGAGAAGGAACAGCGCGGAACGAAGGAGTAGGAGAACAGAGAGGAGTTGTGGGTTGGAAGAGGAACCCTGCCTATAGGTTCTCAGCACAAGGCTGGGGCCCGGTCCCCGAGGTTGTATGGACACTTCTGGTTCTGCAGCAGACACCGGTGGTGTAGTTGGCTGTAAGTGCACTACTCCCATCTAAGACTTGGGACACAACAGCAACTGGATAGAGAGCCAGGACTTCTGAGAAGGGAGTCCCCGATAAGAGGCTACCGCTGTCTGTCATACAAGTGAGGTTCTAGGAACATCTGACAGGAGGAATTCCAGAGAACTACGGTACTGGAGTTCTTCACACTAAAAGCCGCAATAGAGGAGTCGTTCAGGAAAGGCACATCTTGGCGGAGTGTTGGAGAGGAGAACTCTGACTTGCCCGGGATGTTGATTGAGTCTCTACCCCGGAGGACACGGCACGGAGGCAGGCACCAGTGGGTACCACGAACTGTGAGTAAAGCGTTGAAACTGCAAGCTCTGGTGTCCTCCATTCATTCGTCGCTAACACCTCCAGCAACGCTACATCTGGGTAACAGCATCTATACCATTCTGCGCCTCTCCTTATCCATTGCACCTACACTGCCCTGGGACTACAGCTCCACCTGTGGGGAGCTATACCATCTTTGCTGCACCACACCATCAGTCCCCGCGGATCTGCATGCAGCGTTGGCTTAACATCTCCCTTGCCAAACACCACGGGTGGCGTCACAAACTATTCAAATAAGCTTTAACACCATTAACACCACCGCCATTAATATTGGGCGCCCAGGGCCATGGACCGGGTCACTGCTGCTGTGACACATTCCCCCTTACACCGGCCCGCTACCGGGTACCCCACAGCCCTGGGAGGGTGACCCAAAGGCACAATTTTGTCTCCATGGGGGTTGTGCTCACAGCCCAACATCATGTGGCCCTCCAAAGAAATGCCACCCCACACCATTACTGACCACTGCCAAACCGGTCATGCTGAAGGATGTTGCAGGCAGCAGATCGCTCTCCATGGCGTCTCCAGACTCTGTCACGTCTGTCACATGTGCTCAGTGTGAACCTGCTTTCATCTGTGAAGAGCACAGGGCGCCAGTGGTGAATTTGCTGATCCTGGTGCTCTGTGACAAATGCTAAGTGTCCTGTACGGTGTTGGGCTGTGCGTCCAACCCCCATCTGTGGACGTCGGGACCTCAGACCATCCTTATGGAGTCAGTTTTTAACCGTTTGTGCAGACACATGAAAATTTGTGGCCTGTTGAAGATTATTTTGCAGGGCTCTGGCAGTGCTCCTCCTGTTCCTCCTTGCACAAAGTTGGAGGTAGCGGTCCTGCTGCTGGGTTGTTGCCCTCATACAGCCCCCTCCACATCTCCTGGTGTACTGGCCTGTCTCCTGGTAGCACCTCCAGCCTCTGGACACTGCGCTGACAGACACAGCAAACCTTCTTGCCACAGCTTGCAATGATGTGCCATCCTGGATGAGCTGCACTACCTGAGCCACTTGTGTGGGTTGTAGAGTCCGTCTCATGCTACCACGAGTGTGAAAGCACAACCAACATTCAAAAGTGACCAAAACATCAGCCAGAAAGCATTGGTACTGAGATGTGGTCTGTGGTCCCCACCTGCAGAACCACTCCTTTATTGAGGGTGTCTTGATAATTGCTAATAATTTCCGTCTGTTGTCTATTCCATTTGCACAACAGCATGTGAAATTGATGGTCAATCAGTGTTGCTTCCTAAGTGAACAGTTTGATTTCACAGAAGTTTGATTTACTTGGAGTTATATTCTGTTGTTTAAGTGTTCCCTTTATTTTTTTGAACAGTGTATATAGATGGAGAGATTTTTTTTTTCTTTACATTGGAGGGTCCAATTCCAGCTATTGCTGTTGGATCTGTGATTTCTATCTACTCCACTGTGTACAGGATAATAGAGTATAATAAAGTAGTTATGGATGAGACGTAACTAACATTGTGCAGTGACTCTGCTTTCCATATAGTGATGGATATTTCTTGTTGCTGAAACTGATTTATTTTCCACTTTAAACCTTTTTTAAACCCCTCTGATCAGTGCGATCATACAACATACAAGCCTCTGATGGCTCCGGTGATGCCCTGTACTACTGTAGTGCCGTGTATCATCACTGCCTGTCAGTGTAATACTAACGGCCCCATACACATGAGATCAGAGTTGGCTAAACGGTCATTTGGCAGACGGCGATCTCTCCCGACTCCCCCATACACACAAATATTCCAGCTTTCCTGTGGTCTGTATGAGAGAGTCGCCTCCAGACTCCTCTAGAGGAGGATTATCTACAGGAAGAACAAATGGATTATCCTCTGAAATTCAGGATGCCGGATCCTTCTCTGCCCTGACATCATCTGTCGGGAGGCCCCCAAATACATTATATGGTCGGCCAAACCCCCCGAAATCAGTGCTTTCATGGAACTTTAGTCTAATGTGTATGGGGGCGTTATAAGGTAACTTATTGGACGCTGCCTCTGGCCCGGCCTAATAGACTTTCATACATTGCAGCCCAGACCCCATTATTAGGCATGTAAGTATCGGAGTAACTAGGCCGCCCCATACTATCGAGTACTTGGAGGCGGGGGGCATTCAGCCAAACTCTGTCACACCTTCTTAGATGTCATGTTTGCTTTTCAGGGTTTTTGTTGAAGCCTCATCTGTGCCATACCTGCGGTGTACATCCATGTTCTGGGGCCCAAAAAGATTAATTTATTTTTAATAAATATTTAACATGTTAAAAATTATACAATGTGTCTTCTGCTTTTTGCATATTTTTTTCTTCTTACAAGAATTGTTGGAGCCAATTTTCTTTAGAAACATTTTAATTTTTCTGGAGTTTTTCTTGTAATACAGGAAAGCCTAAGGGCAGAAATAAACCCCATAAATCACTGTACATGGAGACTTTGGGATCAGATCATTTCTGTCCATTGTGTTTGTGGAAACAAAAAATCTTTTCTAAAAGCCTCAAACTTCTGTGTGTGACTCAGAGCTGAGATCTAACGTGATAGAAGATTCCAGTGCGGGGAAGACGGGAAACCTTCATATAGACGGCCGGTGGGGATGGAGGCAGTGACCGACTCTGGCCAAATCTGTCTCTAGAGCCGCAGTAGGAGATGAAGATGTCGTCCTCATCATGAAGTGGTTATTTCTCATGTTGCATGTAATGAATATCTCCTGCAGTATTGCTAATGCCGATTCCAGTGTCGGTAATGAGACGAGAATTAGCGTTATGGAAGATGAGTCTATGAAGAACGTGTTCAGCTGCCGACTCCGAGGAGGAAACTGCTTGTTGTCTGTGGCCTAAATATATAGGTTTTATTAGTAGATATCAGTAAAATAATAAATCTCCTCATATGTTTCCCTTATTGTCTCCAGTAATTGTATTATTACACAGGATTCTTATGATGTTACATCGGATCATCTTCTTCTCATTCAGGTCTCTACAATATCGGATCCTCTCAGTGAAGATCTTCTACAAAAGAGAATTTTCCTGATTTACCCATCAAGGATGGATATGGACAGAGACAAGATGGCGGAGAGGATGTTACACCTCACCCTAGAGATCCTCTTCCGTCTCACTGGAGAGGTTAGAGATTCTGATGACGTCACATTCCATCATTCTTATCTATGGGAATAACAGATGGACAGAACTGGAGAGGTGAGGACTCTGGAAATGTCTGTAGTGAGATTTATTAATGTGTCTCTCCATTACCAGGATTACACAGTGGTGAAGAAGACCTCTAGTGATCGCTGTCAGGACCCTGTGTCTGAGGGATGGGGAAGACCCCTGAGCCCAATCACGGGGCCTCCACCTCACCCCCTGATCCATGAGGACATCAATGACCAGAAGATCCTAGAACTCATCTACAAGATGATTGAGCTGCTGACTGGAGAGGTGACACTGCTGGGAATGCTGGGACATTATACAGTAACACTATGAAGGGATCGGGGGGATGACGGTATCATTGTATGTGTCAGGTTCCAATAAGGTGTCAGGATGTCGCTGTCTATTTCTCCATGGAGGAGTGGGAGTATTTAGAAGGACACAGAGATCTGTACAAGGACGTCATAATGGAGGTTCCCCAGCCCCTCACATCTCCAGGTAATAGACAGGACTAAATACACACGGCCTATAATTATCTGTATGTAGAGAATGAATTCAGTCCCTGTATGTGTTTCCTCCAGATCTATCCAGTAAGAGGACAACACCAGAGAGATGTCCCCGTCCTCTTCTTCCACAGGACTGTAACCAAGAAGATCCCAGTGCTCCTCAGGATCATCAGGTAGATGGAGAGAAGGTGTCAGGAGATCTCCCCTATGATGTGTAGACGGCTGTGAAGGTCTTGTGCTCAGTCTTGTTTTATCTCACCATCCTCTTCTCTGAACTTGGTCTCGCTTTTCAATGTTTTTTTTAAATGTGGTGCCCAGAACTGGACACAGTGTTCCAGAAGAGATCTGACCAAGAAGGAGTAGATGAGAATAATTATTTGACGTGATGTAGACTCTATACTTCTCTTAATACATCACAGAACTTGTGTTGGCAGCGGATTACTCACGATTCTCTTCAAGCATGTGACAACAGAACTTGTTTATTCAGAAACAATCAGGAATAGGGATGAGCGAGTATACTCGTTAGGATTCGGTACTCGGCGAGTAATGCGGTACTTGAATCCTGGCGAGTAAATTTCACTACTCGCCTCGCAATATTCGGCACAGCCTGCACAGTCCCTGCACAGCACAGTCCACACACACTCCCGTACAGCCCAGCACAATCCCGCCCAGCCCAGCACAGTCCCCGCTCAGTACCTGCACAGCCCAGCACAGTCCCGAACAGCCCGGCACAGTCCCTGCACAGTCCTAGCCCATCACACACACACAGCCCATTACTCGCATTTCCCATAGACTTACATTTGACTCGCTACTCGTTGCAAGTACCCAAGTATTAGGAGGTACTCATAACGAGTACAGCGAGTCCGAGTATTTCACTACTCGCTCATCCCTAATCAGGAACAATATATGATAAGCTTAATAGATCAGGAATAAATAATTTGTGCGTCTCTATCTGTGCAGCATCTACAGCAGGCTGCTTCTCTCATACACAGACACAGCAGGAAAACAGGAAATACAGTCACATGAGGTGTGAGCCTCCGCAAGTTTTTTTTAAAAACTTTATAAACAGCATACAAAACTAGCAACTAAACACTCATACACAGGAATGGAGTTGTTGCACTAAACATATTCCAACAACTTGTGTAATGAGAACGGTGGAGATGGCAGGATTAGAGCTGATCATAGATGGGACTTCTCCATCTGTCTGTGACTTTTACAATATTTGTTTCAGGGTGAAGATCTGACCCATATTAATACTACAGAGACATATGTGAGGGGTGATGAGCGGTGTAAAGAGGAGATTCCCACATATGACTACCCAGGTGAGTAGTAACCACTGAATGCAGAGAAGTCACAGATTCCTCTCAGTTACCGGCTGTGGCTGCTTTATCGGTGGTGTAGTCCGGCCGTATCACCATGATCACCATTTTGCCTCTAGACCACAACATTCTCCTCCACCCAAAACTGTTCAAATGACTTTGGGCATCGAAAGCCCTTTTCTATAGAACTTAGAACCTGGAGGATCCATCCACCTCAAAATGCTGACCGTTACCTGCCCAGTTCTGTAACTATAAAGCCAAATGACAGCGTACGTAGAATGTGCTGACAAGATAGAAAATCACTTGAAGAAAAATCTTATGCTGGGCCTGTAAGAGAAAGCGGAGGGTAATGATGCTGTTGGCTTCCTAGAATCCTGAGATCTAATTTCAGGGCTGAAATCTCATCTCCCAAGATCTTGATCCCGAGATCTCCATCTGCGCATGCGCCGCCCCCCGGCGGTGGCCATGTTCACGGAGTCCACTGCACAGGACATCCAAGGGGCTCTGGCCTTTCATGAAATGTTGACAGAGCCCCCCACAGTGGCAGACACCCGGGCAGCAGCGCCAGGCACTCCAGCAGCACCAAACACTCGCAGCAGCGCACTGCACATCGGACACCCTCTCATCCCATCCTGCGGTCTGCAGCATCACCCCACTCCTGCCTCCTCCAGCAGCGACCCTGGGACCCCGCTTCACCACAGTAATAAGATGCATGGATTTTAAGAAGCAACACCATGTGGTTAAAAAAAATTGTTCCTATTTTTCTCCTCAAAATTTGGAGTGCGGCTTATAATCCAAAAAATACGGTAACATGTATTTTATTCTAGTTCTTTTTGTACAGGTTCATTTTGTATGGTAGTTTGATGATGGTGGGATCGGCCTGCCTCACTTATGTGAGTCTGCAACTACCTGGTAGCCTTTTAAATAAGGTCTCCATTACCTCTGCCAAATGCCTGAGATCTAAATTTAAGACACATCAGCTCTGCACTACTATAAAAAGTTCTCTACAAATGTTTAATCTTTCTTCTTGAAACTCATCTGACAGAAAATATTGGCCCTTACGATAGTTTAGGTTGCCAAGAGCCACCGAGCCCCATACTCTAATTACCCAGAGAGTTTTCACCAGGATAATAGGAAACAAATGGACCTTACAAATTATTTCCCAATGTCTCATGAATCCAACAATCCCCTATATATGGTTGTACACTACTTTCTGGGCACATGGTAGGGTAAGAAAGGAAGGAGCGCCATTTAGCTATTCGTACACAGATCTTGATGGAATAGTTTGCAGACACGATGTATTGGGAGCACTGTTAGTGATCACCTGGCAGATGAAAAGATGGCCACCACGAGAAGGCTTGGCTCTATCTACTCTATTTTCCAGATCCCAGTGATTGCCTTGCTCATCATCCTTTAACCCCTCTATATGGTTCTGGACTTACACAGAGACCCCTAGGCTTGAGCCATGGTGTTACCTGCTATTCTGTGGAGCGAGATGGCAAGAAGAATAGTCAGGTAGCTGGGTCGAAACCAGGATGGCAGAGAAAATACAAAATCAGAAGACACAAGTGTAGTCAGTAAGCGGGCTGGGATTACACCAGGAAACAAATACACCAGCTGAGCACAGAGGACTGAACCAGAGGAGAACAAGGCTGTATCTAGCAGATTCCGGGAATAGGCTTCAAGCTTTAGGAGGGTTTGGTGCTTTCTAATTGGCTTAAGCAGGTAGCAGATTACTACCAGATTGCTGGACAGCACACAAACCCATACTGCCAGGCTGGATGAAACTACTGGTCTCAGGCACCCTAATCTTAGTGGCTGGACAGAGCCAGCGCCACCCAGAGCTTCTGGTTTCGACGTCTCTTCTATTACCAGCAACGCCTGCACAATAAATAAAGCGCTGCTTGGTGATGGAATCAAACATCGCAGGAGCAGATTCCAGTGGAGAGGGGACACACCATCTGCAGATGCCCTAATATAACAAAATTACAGGAAACTAAAGCAGTAGAAATCCCCATAAAGTGACTCCATTATGGAAATTATAACCCTCAGTGAATTATTCTATGGGAGTAGTGACACTTTACGGAAATTAGCTCGCACTGGATGTTGCAACATGAAAATTGCACATTTGCCATTTTATTATCCAACACATAATGCCCAGATTGTGCTCCAGGAAACACACACCGTAAATTAAGTGGGTTCTTCTCACTATAGTAATGCCCAATATATGGATGCTAAATATGGTTTGGGCGCACTACAAGGCTCAGAAGAGAGTGGATATTTGACTTTGGGAGAGCGGATATTGCTGGATTGGTTTATGGAAGCCATGTTGCTTTTCAAGAGCTTTTGAGCCACAAATATTGTGGAAACCTTTTGGTTTTCCTCTGACAGATGATGGACCTTAGTGGTGTCTTGTGTTTCCGTGAGATGAGTAGAAGTTTTATTGGTATAATTTTCACCTATATAACATTGTTTGGTGGCTTTTTATTCCATGTTTGGGAAGCAGAATGAACAAACCATTGAACACCATGATGCACTGGTTCATGCTATGAGTCTTTCGATTAGACTGTGAACTGTCATTGTCTTGGAGAATAATTCAGTATTTTTAAAAAGCTTGTATTTTCTATGGACAGCTTAAGAAGAAATGTTCAAAAGTATAAAATGTGAAGATATTTTATTCAAAATTTTTAATTTGTTTTATTTTTAGCAGATTACTGTACCAGGAGATCAGAAGGAACGCTGACATCTTCAATTTTTAAATCTGATGATTTTGAGATCTCACAGGACCCAATTGAAGTTAATGCCATTACTCCAGATATACCATCATCCCTTCATAGCCAAGATCTGTCATCTAATACTTTGAAACAGGTCCCATCTTTTGGTTCATTACCAACTACTAAGAAAAATCAAAGTCACAATATAAGCATTAAAAAGTTAATTGATTCTAAAGGAAAGGAGCTATTTTCATATTCAGAATATGGAAATAGTTTTCTTGAAAAGACTTGTCTTACACATGAAAAAATTCACATAACAGACAATAGATTTTCCTGTTCACAATGTGGGAAATGCTGTACAAAGAAATCACATTTGGATAAGCACCAAAGAACTCACACAAGGGAGAAACCTTTTTGCTGTTCAGAATGTGGGAAATTTTTTAACCAGAAATCAGATTTGGTTAGGCACCAAAGAACTCACACAGGGGAGAAGCCTTTTTCCTGTTTAGAATGTGGGAAATGTTTTGTGAGGAAATCATCTCTTCTTAGTCACCAAAAAACTCACACAGGGGAGAAGCCTTTTTCATGTTCAGAATGTGGGAAATGTTTTAACCAGAAATCTAATTTTGTTACACACCAGAAAACTCACACAGGAGAGAAGCCTTTTTCATGTTCAGAATGTGGGAAATGTTTTAACCATAAAGGGAATCTTGTTACACACCAAATAACTCACACAGGGGAGAAGCCTTTTTCATGTTCAGAATGTGGGAAATGTTTTAACAAGAAATCTAATTTTGTTACACACCAGAAAACTCACACAGGGGAGAAGCTTTTTTCCTGCTCAGAATGTTGGAAATGTTTTAGCCAGAAATCAGATTTGGTTAAGCACCATAGAACTCATACAGGGGAGAAGCCTTTTTCCTGCTCAGAATGTGGGAAATGTTTTATCCAGAAATCAGATTTGTTTAAGCACCAAAGAACTCACACGGGGGAGAAGCCTTTTTCCTGTTCAGAATGTGGGAAATGTTTTACAAAGAAATCATATGTGGCTAATCACCATAGAACCCACACAGGGGAGAAGCCTTTTTCCTGTTCAGAATGAGGGAAATGTTTTGCACATAAATCACATTTTGTTACTCACCATAAAACTCACACAGGCGAGAAACCTTTTTCCTGTTCAGAATGCGGGAAATGTTTTACCCAGAAATCAAATTTGATTAAGCACCAAAGAACTCACACAGGGGAGAAGCCTTTTTCCTGTTCAGAATGTGAGAAGTATTTTAACTGGAAATCAGATTTGTTTAAGCATCAAAGAACTCACACAGGGGAGAATCCTTTCTCCTCTTCAGAATGTGGGAAATGTTTTGTGAGGAAATCATCTCTTCTTAGTCATAGTAACATAGTAACATAGTTTTGAAGGCTGAAGGAAGACCTTATGTCCATCTAGTTCAGCCTATTTTTAGTGCAGCTGTTTTGTATTGTTGATCCTGGGGAAGGCAAAAAACCCACAGAGTAGAAGCCAATTTTCTCCATAGGGAAAAAAATTCCTTCCCCTAAGCTGGGTCAGCCATCTACCTATAATATTCTGTTATTCGTAACCTTCTATACTGTTACTCACAAGAAAAGCATCCATTCCTTTCTTAAATTCATTCAGTGAGTTGGCCATCACCACTTCCTCAGGAAGAGAATTCCAGAGCCTCACTGCTCTTACCGTGAAGAACCCTCTTCTATGCTGGTGCAGAAATTGTCTTTCCTCCAAACGAAGAGAATGCCCCCTTGTTCTTGTCACAGTCCTTGGTACAAACAGTTCATTGGAGAGATCTCTGTATTGCCCTCTGATATACTTGAACATATTTATTAGTTCTCCCCTAAGTCTTCTCTTTTCTAGAGTAAATAGACCTAATTTTGATAACCTTTCTGGGTATTGTAGTGAACCAACTCCATTTATCATTTTAGTAGCCCGCCTTTGAACCCTTTCAAGTTCAGTAATGTCTTTCTTGAGCATCAGCGTCCAAAATTACACACAATACTCCTAGTGTGGTCTGACGAGTGATTTGTACAGAGGGAGAATTATGTTTTCATCTCGTGTCCCCAGACCTCTTCTAATGCATACCATGACCCTATTTGCTTTGGTGGCAGCTGCCTGACACTGGGCACTCCAATTTAGCTTCTTATTGACTAAGATGCCTAAGTCTTTTTCCATGCCTGATTTCCCCAGCAGTTTCCCATTTAGTAAGTAATTATAGCATCTGTTTCTCCTTCCCATGTGCATAACCTTACACTTACCTGTGTTAAACCTCATTTGCCATTTTTCAGCCCAATTCTCCAATTTACTCAAATCTGTCTGTAGTTGCAAACTGTCCTTCTTTGTGTTAACTACCTTACATAGTTTTGTATCATCTGCAAATACTGATATTTTACTGTGTAAGCCATCCACTAGATCATTAATAAATATATTAAATAGTAGGGGGCCCAATACAGAACCCTGTGGTACCCCACTAGTAACCCTGGTTGTTGTGAGCTCATTTTCTCGTTCACCTTTGATGTCCGATTAACTCCCTCTGCTGGTGAAAGGAGGTGGTGAAACTGATTTGGATGGGAGAAACCTGTCACCTGAACAGGGGGATTGCGATTGGAAATCCGGAATCTCTGAGTGGATATAAGGCAGCCGACGCCCTGTAGGTTTGCTGGTGATTTCTCTGCTCTGAGCTCTGGCCTCCAGTTCAGTTCCTGTCTTCTAAAGCTAAGTTTTGCTCTGTTATTGTTCCATGAGATTTTGTCTGATTTGCTTAGTTTTGTGTTCTGCTGAATTTCCATTTTTGTCCCTGATTGGTTAAATCTCTTTGCTCTGTTTTCACAATATACCTGAGTGCTGATATAGGGATTTTGAAGTCTAGTGACTTCAGGGCCGTTTTTTCCTATCAGACGTGTTGGGACATTTTTGGTAGGGTTTTTGCGGATTGCAGCCAGCATCTTTTCTGTCCTTCCTATCTAGTTAGTTGGGCCCCATCGTTTGCTCTGCCAGTCTTTCTGTCTACGTTTGTGTTTTCATCTGTTTTCACCGACAATACATGTTGGGGGCTGTCTATTGCTTTGGTGTCTGCTCTGGGGCAGTTTAGATTTCCCCTTTCTTTCTTTAGGCTTATTTAGTTCTCCGGCTGTGAAGAGCCATCTAGGACCACCGTAGGAATGCTCCATGGCTACTGTTAGTTTTTGTGAATAGGATCAGGGGTCTGCAATCCGCTAGCTACCAACCTCTCCTGTTTTCTGGACTTAGCTTGCATTTTTGTTTTTTCCTCCTCCGGTGACTCATTCATAACAGAATCACCAGCCATACCGCAGATTCTAGGGTACTCAATAGCAGGAAAGAATTGTAAAAAAAAAAAGTGTCAGAATTTTTTTTTTTTTTTAATGTATATTTTTTTCCTCTTTTTCTCTGGGGCCGTAGGAGGAATTTTTTCTTAATGGAGATTAAGCAATTGTCTGATCGTGTGGAGCAGCTCGCTGCTGAAGTGTGGGGAATTTCTGCCTATCTTGCTCATTCACGTGCTGCTGAACCAAAGATCCCTACTCCTGATGTGTTTTTTGGGGATCGGTCTAAATTTTTGAATTTTAAGAATAATTGTAAATTATTTCTTGTCTTGAAACCTAGCTCATTGGGGAGCTCTGCGCAGCAGGTTAAAATTGTCATCTCTTTGCTGCACGGCGATCCCCAGGATTGGGCGTTTTCTTTGACACCTGATGATCCTATTCTAACTAATGTGGACGCATATTTTCAAGCCTTGGGGTTGTTGTATGATGAACTTAATGCTATTGATCGAGCTGTTGGCATTGAGCCAGGGTCAGGATTCTGCAGAGTTGTACTGTCAAAAATTCTGAAAGTGGGCGGTCCTTACTACCTGGAATGATGGTGCCTTGGCAGCTCTCTTTCGGAAGGGTTTGTCAGAAACCGTAAAAGATACTATGGTGGGATTTCCTGTTCCCTCCGGTCTTGATGATTCTATGTCATTAGCCATTCAGGTTGATCGGCGTTTACGTGAACGTAAAATTACACGAGAAATGTTGCCACCTGTTGAACAAATGTCTGAACCTATGCAGTGTGATAGAGTTTTGTCTAGGGCGCAACGTCAGCAGTTCAGAAGGCATAATAAACTGTGCTTTTTCTGTGGAGATGCCTCTCATAATATTTCTGTCTGCCTTAAACGAGAGAAACATTTTGCACACACATTTGCTGTGGGTGTGCACAACTAAGTTTCTTCTGGCAATTACTCTGATCTGCTCCCTGTCCACATTTTCCGCTAAGGCTTTTGTGGATTCAGGAGCGGCTCTGAACCTGATGGACTTGGATTTTGCTAAACTTTGTGGGTTTCCTATGACACCTCTGCAGACTCCTATCCCTTTGAGGAGTATTGATGCTACTCCTTTGGCGAAGAAAAACCTCAGTTTTGGACCCAGGTGGTAATGCGGGTCACCCAAGACCATCAAGAAAATTGCAGATTTTTGGTGTGGCATAATTTGCATGATACCATTGTTCTGGGGTTTCCCTGTTTGCAAATCCATAATCCAGTTGTGGATTGGAAATCTGTGTCTGTGGTGAGTTGGGGTTGTCAGTGTGCTCTTAGTGACACTCCTGTTTTCTCCACCTCTCCACAGTCGCATGATGTTCCTGATTATTTGGCTGATTTTTATGATGTATTTAGTGAGAATAAGTCTGCGTCTTTGCCTCCTCATAGGAGTTATGACTGTGCAATTGAGCTGAGCCCTGGGTGTAAATTTCCCAAGGGTCGACTTTTCAATTTATCTGTACCCGAGCATGAGGATATGCGATCTTATATTAAGGAGTCGTTGGAGAAGGGTCATATTAGACCATCCTCTTCTCCCTTTGGTGCTGGTTTTTTTTTCGTGGCCAAGAAAGATGGTTCATTAAGGCCTTGTATTGACTATCGTTCCCTCAACAAAATTACTGTTAAATATCAGTATCCGTTACCCCTAATTTCTGATCTATTCTCCAGAGTTAAAGGTGCTTGCTGGTTTACCAAGCTTGACCTCAGGGGGGCGTATAATCTTATTCGCATTAAGCATGGGGATGAATGGAAGACGGCGTTTAATACTCCGGAGGGACATTTTGAGTACCTGGTGATGCCTTTTGGGCTCACTAATGCCCCTTCTGTCTTCCAGTGCTTCATGAATTATATTTTCCGAGACTTTGTGGATACATTTTTGATCATCTATCTGGATGATATTTTGATCTTTTCCAAGGATTGGGACTCTCATGTGGAACATGTTCGGACTGTGTTCCGGATTTTGAGGGAGAATTCCCTGTATGTCAAGGGATCGAAATGCCTTTTTGGTGTACAGAGGATTTCATTTTTGGGATTTATTTTGTCTCCGTCAACTATTGAAATGGACCCGGCCAAGGTACAGGCCATTTATGATTGGGTTCAGCCCACTTCTTTGAAGGCCGTCTAGAAGTTTTTGGGTTTTGCTAATTTTTATCATAAATTTATAGCTAATTTTTCTGGTATTGCCAAACCATTGACTGATTTGACTAAGAAGGGTGCTGATGTGCTGAATTGGTCTCCAGAGGCTGTTTCTTCTTTTCAGGAGCTGAAGCGGAGGTTCACTTGTGCTCCAGTTTTGCGGCAACCTGATGTCTCACTCCCGCTTCAGGTAGAGGTGGACGCTTCCGAGATTGGTGCAGGAGCTGTTTTGTCCCAAAAAGATCCGGTAACATCTAAAATGAATCCCTGTGCTTTCTTTTCCCGAAAGTTCTCCCCATCTGAACGCAACTATGATGTGTGTAATCGGGAACTGTTAGCCATGAAATGGGCATTTGAGGAGTGGAGACATTGGTTGGAGGGAGCTAGACATCAAGTCGTGGTCCTCACTGACCACAAGAATTTGATTTACCTTGAGTCGGCCAAACGCTTGAATCCTAGGCAGGCTAGGTGGGCCTTGTTTTTCACACGTTTTGATTTTGTGGTCTCTTTTCTTCCGGGCACTAAGAATGTCAAGGCAGACGCCCTCTCTAGGAGTTTCTTTACTGATTCTCCTATTGTGACCAAGTCTGCTACCATCTTAGGTGAGGGGGTAGTTCTTTCTGCCATCTCGCCCAATTTGAGACGTGCTCTGGAAGAGTTTCAGGAGGACAAACCTGAGCGTTGTCCCATTGGAAAATTGTATGTTCCTGACCAGTGGAGGAAGAGAGTAATATCTGAAGTTCATTGCACCGCATTGGCTGGTCATCCAGGTATTTTTGGTACTAGAGATTTGGTGAGTCGATCTTTTTGGTGGCCCACCTTTTCTCGTGATGTCAGGAATTTTGTGCAGTCCTGTGGGACTTGCTCCCGGTCTAAACCTTGCTCTCGCTTTAGTGGGTTGTTGATGCCTTTGCCCAGGAGGCCATGGACCCATATTTCAATGGGTTTTATTTCTGATCTGCCTGTCTTTCAGAGAATGACTTATCTGGGTGATTTGTGATAGATTCTCTAAGATGGTCCATCTTGTACCACTCCCTAAGTTGCCATCTTCCTCAGAGTTGGTGCCCTTGTTTTTGCAACAGGTGGTTCGCTTGCATGGGATTCCTATGAACATTGTATCTGACAGAGGAGTTCAGTTTGTCTCTAGATTTTGGAGGACTTTTTGTTCCAAGCTGGGAATTCAGTAGTCCTTCTCCTCTGCGTTTCACCCTCAGACCAATGGGCAGACGGAGAGAACAAACCAGACTTTGGAGTCTTATTTGAGATGTTTTATCTCTACTGATCAGGATGATTGGGTCTCATTTTTGCCTTTGGCCGAATTTGCTTTAAATAATTGTCATGTCGGACACTGTTCACACCAGGGTGTCCGGCAGACAGCGGTAATACCCTGTTGGGTATTCTGTTCCAGTCGGGATAGGGTTAACCAGGTTGTCATGCTGGCTGAGGGCTGGGCCACGCCCTTGGTCTTTAAATAGTTCGTCCTGACTATGGGCGTCGCCGACTATAGCTTTAGCCTAGTGCTAGCAATACCGGTCAGCAGTAGTGGTGTTGGAGCGTCTGATATCTGGTGTAGTATATCCCTCAGTGGTTCTTTCTCCAATCTGTTATATATATATTTGGTTGCCCTTGCACATTATTGTATTCCCTTGTGTATTAACTGTGTGGTGTTTCTTTTACCCCTGTCCATACGTATTTGTGGGGTCTGGTGTCTGGTCCCCTCACTGGGTGGAGGGTGGTGGGTTCAGCTTAGGGCTGGACAGGAGACAGGGACAGGGTGGAGGCTCAGGCAGGCACACCTTCAGTGTAAACCCTGGGTAGAGGGACAGACAGGGTTCCCCTAGTCTGAGGGACATCGCAGGGGTCCCGGGGTTTTTGCCTAAAGTAACCTAGGCATACCATGACATTATAGTCGGCCCAAATAATAACGTGAGAAGAAAAAAAAAAAAAAAAAGGTATAGATAGGGAATATAGGGGTTACTTACTATGGATCCTATACTTTCCCTAACCAAGCAGCTGGAGGCTCTATCCATACAGGTCATTGAACTCAGGGGGGCGGTACAGCAACAAGGCCTGTCAGCTCCTGCAGTACCTGCTGAGGCTGCAGCCAGGGCAGCTGAGCCCAAGTTTCCCCTTCCTGAACGATTTGCTGGTGATCGTGGTAAGTTCACGGTGTTTCGTGAATCATGCAAATTGTATTTCCGTATGCGTCCACATTCCTCAGGCAATGAGGCTCAACGCGTGGGCTTGGTGATTTCTTTGCTGAGTGGTGACCCACAGGCCTGGGCCTTTTCACTCCCTTCAGACTCACAGGCATTTGAATCTGTAGATTTTTTTTTCTCTGCTCTGGGTTTGATCTATGACGATCCGGATAGATTAAACTTAGCAGAGTCTAAGATACGCTCACTGCTACAGGGTGATCGACCAGCTGAGGATTACTGCACGGAATTCCGGCGCTGGGCGGTGGACACGCAGTGGAATGACCCTGCGCTTAGAAGTCAATTTTTGCATGGGGTTTCTGGAAGGGTTAAACAGACTCTCCTAATGTACGAGACTCCCGCCTCTCTGGAGGCTGCGATGGCACTTGTAGTACGCATAGACCGACGTCTCCGTCAGGGGGAGCTGGTTTCGTTGCCTCCGGGAGGTGGGGGAGTGGTCGGTGAGGTTGGCGCGGGTGAATCCGTGGAACCCATGCAGATCGCTGGTATAGCACAGTCACCGAGTAACAAGCCTAAACGTCCTTGGCACAGAAGGCAGGGGCTCTGTTTTTTTTGTGGCAAAGGAGGACATTTTATTAACGCTTGCCCCCTGGTACCTAAGAAGGGCGCGCCGGCGGAAAACTGATAGGCTCAGAGGGTTTGGAGGAGTCTAGTCTGAGCCTTTGTGTATCCTCCGTCATGGTTTCCCAGTGTATGCTCCCTGCTAAGGTGGTACTTGGGGGGCAAATGCTCTCTATTACAGTATTTATTGATAGTGGCTCAGCTGCCAATCTCATTGATGAGAGGTTCGCGCATACAGCGGGATTTCCGGTGGAGAAATTGCCGAACCCCATCCGGGTGGTTACCATCAATGCTTCCCCGTTGTCTCAAGGGGAGATCACAGAGTGTGTGTTGGATATACAACTCCACATCGGAGTATTACACTCAGAGCGGGTAACTTGTAAGGTGCTTAGTAACTTACCGGCTCAGATGGTTCTGGGCTTTCCATGGTTGTCAATGCATAATCCTGTTATTGATTGGAAGACCCAGGACATAATTCAGTGGAGCAGGGAGTGTCAGGAGAGGTGCCTGGCTACATGTATTTCCGCTTTGACCCCCAGTATCCCGGAGCCGTTGCTGGATTATGCGGATGTATTTTCTGAGAAGGGTTGTTCGGAACTACCACCGCATCGCCCCTATGACTGTGCTATTAGGTTGAAACCAGGGGCCAAGTTACCTAAAGCTAGAATGTTTAATATCTCAGGTCCCGAGAGGCTAGCTCTCAAGGAATACATTGCGGATAGCCTGAGAAAGGGTCATATTAGACCTTCCTCTTCTCCTCTGGCTGCTGGCTTCTTCTTTGTTAAAAAGAAGGATGGCGGTTTACGCCCGTGTCTGGATTTCAGAGAACTCAACCAGATTACGGTCCGTGATCCTTACCCTATGCCACTTATACCCGATTTATTCAACCAAGTGGTTGGTGCCAGGTGGTTCTCCAAACTGGACCTCAGGGGGGCGTACAATCTTATAAGAGTCCGTCAGGGGGATGAGTGGAAGACAGCGTTCAATACCCCTGAGGGTCACTTTGAGAGTTTGGTAATGCCGTTTGGGTTGACTATGGCACCGGCGGTCTTTCAACACTTCATTAATGATGTCTTCTCTCAGTTGTTGGTGAGGTTTGTTATAATTTATCTTGACGACATCCTCATTTTCTCTCGCGACCATGATACACATATAGAGCATGTTAGACAGGTTCTGCAGTTGCTCAGAGAGAACAGGCTCTATGTCAAGCTTGAAAAATGTGTGTTTTTCGTACAGGAGCTACCGTTCTTGGGTTATATAATCTCCGCCTCAGGTTTTAAGATGGACACCGCAAAGGTGCAGGCGGTACTACATTGGGATCGGCCTGATAATCTTAAGGCGCTTCAGCAATTTCTTGGCTTCTCCAATTACTATAGGAAATTTATTAAGAACTTCTCTATGATTGCCAAACCACTGACTGACATGACTAAGAAGGGTACCGACTTTTCTGACTGGTCTGAGCCTGCGGTACAGGCGTTTGAATTCCTCAAGAATAGTTTTGCCTCAGCGCCCATTCTGGTGCAGCCCGATGTCTCCTTACCGTTTGTCGTGGAGGTGGATGCGTCGGAGGTTGGAGTGGGGGCTGTACTGTCTCAGGGCCCTTCTTGGGCCAAGTTGCATCCGTGTGCCTTCTTCTCCAAGAAGCTGTCGCCTGCGGAGCGTAATTATGATATTGGCAACAGGGAACTATTGGCCATCAAATTGGCATTTGAGGAGTGGCGACACTTCTTGGAGGGGGCTGTTCATCAGATTACTGTGATAACCGACCATAAGAATTTGCTTTATTTAGAATCTGCTAAGCGCCTGTCCTCCAGACAGGCTCGCTGGGCATTATTCTTCACCCGGTTCAACTTCATTGTTACCTATCGACCTGGGTCGAAGAATGTTAAGGCAGACGCTTTATCCAGGTGTTTTCCTGGTGGAGAGTTATGTGAAGAGCCGGTGCCTATTCTCCAAAAGGGTGTGGTGGTATCTGCCATCACGACAGAGATTGAGGCAGAGATTGCCGAGGCTCAGGAGGTGGTACCGCCGGGGTTACCTGCTAATAAATCTTTTGTGCCGCTACATCTACGCTCTAGAGTGTTGGGCGAACATCACGACACGGTACTGGCAGGTCATCCAGGGGTTAAGAGCACTCTGGAACTGGTATCGCGTCGTTTTTGGTGGCCTAAAATCCGGCAGGATGTGGCCTCATATGTGGCTGCCTGTACCACGTGCGCACGGGCCAAGACTCCTCGTTCCCGTCCCGCTGGTAGCTTGCAGCCTCTCGGGGTGCCCAGTAAGCCATGGACTGAGATTTCCATGGATTTTATTACTGACTTGCCCGCCTCGGCAGGGAACTCGGTCATTTTGGTAATTGCTGATAGGTTCTCCAAAATGTCACATTTCGTTGCTTTACCGTCTTTGCCCAATGCTAAGACTCTTGCTCAGATATTTATTCGCGAGGTGGTCAGACTTCATGGTGTCCCGTCTGACATTGTGTCTGATCGAGGTACGCAGTTTGTGGCAAAGTTTTGGAGAGCTTTTTGTTCTCGCCTTGGAATCAAATTATCTCATTCATCGGCTTTCCACCCTCAGTCGAATGGACAGACTGAGCGGATGAACCAAAACCTGGAGCAATACTTGCGCTGCTTTATTTCCGACAATCAGGAAGAGTGGTCAGCGTTTCTTCCTCTGGCAGAATTCGCAATAAACAACCATTGCCAGGAATCGTCTGGGGAATCTCCTTTTTTTTGTGTGTATGGTCAACATCCTCAATTTTGCACCTTGCGTCAGGGGTGCTCAGTTGGCATCCCTGAAGAGGACCAGTTGGGAGCTCAATTGTCGTCTGTTTGGAGGAGAGTCAAGCAGCGCTTGTTGAAGGTGGGTTCCAGGTACAAACGGGTGGCTGACTGCAGACGTGTGCCAGGTCTGGACCTGTGTGTGGGTGATTGGGTGTGGTTATCTACTAGGAACATTAAGCTCAAGATACCGTCACTTAAGTTGGGTCCCAGGTTCATTGGCCCATTTAGAATCTCCGCAGTGATCAACCCAGTGGCATTTCGTTTGGAGTTGCCGGCTGTGTATAAGATTCATAATGTATTTCACAAAGCATTGCTAAAGAAGGTCGTGGGTTTGGTGGATGGTTCCCCCGGGCCACCACCTCCCGTCTTGATGGATGGCGCGTTGGAATTTGAGGTGTCCAAAGTGGTGGACTCTAGGGTTGTGCGTCGCACTCTACAGTACCTGGTCCACTGGCGTGGCTATGGTCCTGAGGAGAGGACATGGGTGCCGGCCGCTGACATTCATGCTGATCGACTGGTTACTATGTTCCATCGTCGCAATCCGGACAAGCCAGGTCCTCGACATGGTGAGGTTCCGGAGGTCCCTCGTAGAAGGCGGGGTACTGTCATGTCGGACACTGTTCACACCAGGGTGTCCGGCAGACAGCGGTAATACCCTGTTGGGTATTCTGTTCCAGTCGGGATAGGGTTAACCAGGTTGTCATGCTGGCTGAGGGCTGGGCCACGCCCTTGGTCTTTAAATAGTTCGTCCTGACTATGGGCGTCGCCGACTATAGCTTTAGCCTAGTGCTAGCAATACCGGTCAGCAGTAGTGGTGTTGGAGCGTCTGATATCTGGTGTAGTATATCCCTCAGTGGTTCTTTCTCCAATCTGTTATATATATATTTGGTTGCCCTTGCACATTATTGTATTCCCTTGTGTATTAACTGTGTGGTGTTTCTTTTACCCCTGTCCATACGTATTTGTGGGGTCTGGTGTCTGGTCCCCTCACTGGGTGGAGGGTGGTGGGTTCAGCTTAGGGCTGGACAGGAGACAGGGACAGGGTGGAGGCTCAGGCAGGCACACCTTCAGTGTAAACCCTGGGTAGAGGGACAGACAGGGTTCCCCTAGTCTGAGGGACATCGCAGGGGTCCCGGGGTTTTTGCCTAAAGTAACCTAGGCATACCATGACAATAATAGAGCTAGTTCTGCCACTTTGATGTCACCTTTTTTTTGTAACTTTGGGTTTCATCCTCGATTCTCTTCAGGGCAGGTGGAGTCGCCTGCCCAGGTGTTGACACTGTGGTGGAGAGAATGCACCAGATTTGGGACCAAGTGGTGGATAAGTTGTCTCTCTCCCAGGAAAAGGCCCAGCGGTTTTCCAACCGGCATAGGACGATTGGTCCCCGGTTTAAGGTGGGTGATATGGTTTGGTTGTCATCAAAGAATATCTCTATGAAAGTGGCTTCTCCAAAGTTTAAACCTAGATTTATTGGACCTTACAAGATTTTGGAGATTCTTAATCCGGTCTCTTTTCGATTGGCTCTTCCTGTTACATTTAAGATCCATAACGTGTTTCATAAGTCTCTGTTGAAGAGGTTTGTTGAACCAGTAGTTCCTGTGGTGGCACCTCCTGACCCTGTATTGGTTGAAGGTATTGTGGAATATGAGGTTGAGAAGATACTGGATTCTCGTCTGGCTAGACGGAGACTCCAGTATCTGGTTAAGTGGAAGGGTTATGGCCAGAAGGATAATTCTTGGGTCTTAGCATCTGATATTCATGCCGAAAGAATGGTTCGTGCTTTTCATCGGGCCCATCCTGATCGGCCTGGTTGCGTGGATGAGGGTTCGGTGACCCCTCCTCAAGGGGGTGGTACTGTTGTGAGCTCATTTTCTCGTTCACCTTTGATGTCCGATGAACTCCCTCTGCTGGTGAAAGGAGGTGGTGAAACTGATTTGGATGGGAGAAACCTGTCACCTGAACAGGGGGATTGCGATTGGACATCCGGAATCTCTGAGTGGATATAAGGCAGCCGATGCCCTGTAGGGTTGCTGGTGATTTCTCTGCTCTGAGCTCTGGCCTCCAGTTCAGTTCCTGTCTTCTAAAGCTAAGTTTTGCTCTGTTATTGTTCCATAAGATTTTGTCTGATTTGCTTAGTTTTGTGTTCTGCCAGCCCCAGCTGGGGCTCTGCTGAATTTCCATTTTTGTCCCTGATCGGTTAAATCTCTTTTGCTCTGTCTTCAGAATATATCGGAGTGCTGATATAGGGATTTTGAAGTCTAGTGACTTCAGGGCCGTTTTTTCCTCTCAGACGTGTTGGGACATTTTTGGTAGGGTTTTTGCGGATTGCAGCCAGCATCTTTTCTGTCCTTTCCTATCTAGTTAGTTGGGCCCCATTGTTTGCTCTGCCTGTCTTTCTGTCTGTGTTTGTGTTTTCATCTGTCTTCACTGACAATACATGTTGGGGGCTGTCTATTGCTTTGGGGTCTGCTCTGGGGCAGTTTAGATTTCCCCTTTCTTTCTTTAGGCTTATTTAGTTCTCCGGCTGTGAAGAGGCGTCTTGGACCACCATAGGAATGCTCCACGGCTACTGTTAGTTGTTGTGAATAGGATCAGGGGTGTTAGGGACGGTGGAACACGCTAAATAAAAATATAATTAAAGGGTGTTCGCCGCCCGGGGTCCACCGTGCGGCAGGTGTAAAAAGTGCTGCTAGAGAGGCAGAGCACAAGGGCGGTAATGTGCACAGGGTTCTAACTGCACCCAGTGCACTAAAGCAAGCTCTGTTAGAGACACAGAGCTGCAAGCTTTAAAGCATGCAAAACCGCTGAGTCTGTTCTAGGTCACAGACTCCAGCGGAGCAGACACGGTATTTAAAAGTCACAGGAGTAGCCTTAGACGTCAGGACTACTCCATCTAGACCTACCGTAAACTGAAAAGCGGAACGTTGCAACTGCGAACGTCCAAGAAACTGCAACCGCAGCGCAGCGATAACTGAGCCGCAGGAAAAGCACCGCTATGCTGCAAGCGCGATGCAGGATGCTAGCTGCTGGCAGAGATGAAGCTTGAGCACGCTGGCACTAATACTGGCTGATGCCCAATCACACACAAACGTATTATCAGAGGGAAGGGGTTTCGTAATAAGTCAGTCACCAGTCCAAGCATCCATCACTATACACGCAGCAGCAGTATGAAAAATACTAGCGCATGGCGGAACAGTCATGCGCACTTTTTATAGTGACCGGGACCTTCCGGAAATCTCCAGAGCCCTGAGCTGAACCAATGGAATCAGGAGCAGGACCTGAGCACCTGACTCCTGAACTCCAATGGGAGTACATTCCAGGAGCATGCTCTGAAGCTGGCTGAAAGGACTTAGCCTCTGGAGACAAATGTGAGGATCTGGATCTCTTCATAAGTATGGCAGGACACAGATTCCTAACATTACCCCCCCTCCTAAGGCCCCCTCCTCCCCGAGCCCTCCGGAATACCTTGTGCCCTACGGTGGCATAGGGCTCAAACTCGTCCGAGGGCGAGCTTGGTGTCCAGGTAGGGGTTATAGTAACCCGAGACACCTGGAAGGCATCAGAGGAACCGAGGTCACCAGATTTCAAGAGGGACACTTGGGAGATAGTAGGAGCGGGAGTGACAGAGGCACGCTGCCGTGTGTCGGCAGATGTCACCACCCTCTGTCTAGGAGGGTTAGACTGAGCACATAAGGTGCAAGCCTGAATAAATTTTTTTATGTCCCGAGCTCTATGGGGCCACCAATACACATCAGCCAACAGTTTTGAGATCTGCATATAGCCCTGATGGTGGTGCGTGTTAGGCACATGCGCCCAGGTGAGCACCTGAGCCCTGAGATGAGGAGGGACAAAGGTCTCAACAGCCGGTTCAGACTCCAACCTTTGTGGGGAGCTGGCTTCCGGAGAAACCGCACAGACATGGTGACAACCGCAGATGGATTCCTGGTCAGAGTCTGTATTAAAGTTGGTGCGAGACACCTCCATGGGCTCAGGAGGTAGAACCTCCGGCTCGTCTAACTCAAGGGGTACAAAAAATTTGGAAGCCGAAACGGATTTGTGCTTGGAGTGAGCCCGCTCCATACCGCGTTCCGAAAAACGGAGATCGATACGTGAGGAGACTCAGATTAGCTCTTCCAAGCTAGTGGGAATCTCTCTAGTAGAGAGAGCATCCTTCATATGCTCCGCTAGACCTCGCCAAAAAACGGGGATTAGGGCCTTGTCGGACCATTCCAACTCAGACGCCAGTGTCCGAAAATGGACGGCATACTGGCTAACCGAGAGTGACCCCTGAGTAAGGGCGAGTAACTGCAGGGACGTATCATGCGTGACCCGAGGACCGAGAAAAACTTGCCTGATGGCAGTAAGCAAGTTAGCCGGGGACCGAATCTCGGGGTCACCAAGCTCCCACAGAGGCGTAACCCATTCCAGCGCCTTGCAAAACAGTAGGGAGATAACAAAAGCCACCTTAGCCCGCTCCGTAGGGAATTGCGCAGTCAGCAGCTCCAGGTGTATCGAGCACTGGCTGATAAAACCCCTACAGTAGGCGCCATCCCCAGCATATTTATCGGGCAACGGGAGGCGCGTAACTGTTGGTGCAAGGGCGGACATAGACATACGTCCTACCGCATCTGTGAGTGCCTGGACGGCAGCATCTGTAGCCTGCGCAGCTGCGAGAGACCTCTCCAGGGTAGCAAGACGAGCCTCGAGCTGACGCACAAGTTGTAACAGCTGCTGCTGATCTGCCATCTCTAGCCAGACCCTGGCGCTAGTATTGTGTTAGGGACGGCGGAACACGCTAAATAAAAATATAAATAAAGCGTGTTCGCCGCCCGGGGTCCACCGTGTGGCAGGTGTAAAAACCGATGCTAGAGGGGCAGATCACAAGGGCGGTAATGTGCACAGGGTTTTAACTGCACCCAGTGCACTAAAGCAAGCTCTGTTAGAGACACAGAGCTGCAAGCTTTAAAGCATGCAAAACCACTGAGTCTGTTCTAGGTCACAGACTCCAGCGGAGCAGACACGGTATTTAAAAGTCACAGGAGTAGCCTTAGACGTCAGGACTATTCCATCTAGACCTACCGTAAACTGAAAAGCGGAACGTCGCAACTGCGAAAGTCCAACAAACTGCAACCGCAGCGCGGCGATAGCTGAGCCGCAGGAAAAGCATGGCTATGCTGCAAGCACAATGCACGACGCTAGCTGCTGGCAAAGATGAAGCTTGAGCGCGCTGGCGCTAATACTGGCTGATGCCCAATCACTCACACAAACGTATTATCAGAGGGAAGGGGTTTCATAATGTCAGTCACCAGTCCAAGCATCCGTCACCATACACACAGCAGCAGTATGAAAAATACTAGCGCATGGCGGAACAGCCATGTGCACTTTTTATAGTGACCGGGACCTTCCGGAAATCTCCAGAGCCCTGAGCTGAACCAATGGAATCAGAAGCAGGACCTGAGCAACTGACTCCTGAACTCCAATGGGAGCATGCACAGAAGCTGGCTGAAAGGACTTAGCCTCTGGAGACAAATGTGAGGATCTGGATCTCTGCATACATATGGCAGGACACAGATTCCTAACAAGGGGTCTGCAATCCGCTAGCTACCAACCTCTCCTGTTTTCTGGACTTAGCTTGCATTTTTGTTTTTTACTCCTCCGGTGACTCATTCATAACACCTGGCCCAATCTGAGTATGCACAATTAATAACCACTCTTTGTTTTCTATCACTAAGCCAGCTACCTACCCATCTACACACATTTTCCCCTAGCCCAAGCTTTCTCATCTTACTTACCAATCTTTTATGTGGGACAGTGTCAAATGCTTTAGTGAAGTCGAGATAAATGGCATCCAATGATTCTCCTGGGTCCATTTGAGAGCTTACATCCTCATAGAAGCTGATCAGGTTAGTTTGACAGGAGCGATCCTTCATAAATCCATGTTGATATGGAGTTAAACATTTATTAACATTGAGATATTCCATAATGGTATCCCTTAGAAACCCTTCAAAAATTTTACCCACAACAGATGTTAAGCTTACCGGCCTATAGTTTCCAGGTTCCCTTTTACACCCCTTTTTGAATATTGGTACCACATTTGCTTGCCGCCAATCAAAAGGAACAGACCCTGTTTCTATAGAGTCTTTAAATATAAGGAATAGAGGCCTGTCTATCACATTGCTTAACTCCCATAATACCCGAGGGTGAATGTCATCAGGGCAAAAAAACTCAAACAGGGGAGAAACCTTTTTCCTGTTCTTAATGTGGGAAATGTTTTCTACTGAAATCAACTCTTAACCCCTTCACCCCCAAGGGTGGTTTGCACGTTTATGACCGGGCCAATTTTTACAATTCTGACCACTGTCCCTTTATGAGGTCATAACTCTGGAACGCTTCTATGGATCCTGGTGATTCTGACACTGTTTTCTCGTGACATATTGTACTTCATGTTAGTGGTAAAATTTCATTCAAATAACTTGCGCTTATTTGTGAAAAAAATGGAAATTTGGCAAAAATTTTGAAAATTTCGCAATTTTCCAACTTTGAATTTTTATGCCCTTCAATCACAGAGATACGGCACACAAAAAACTTGATAACTAACATTTCCCACATGTTTACTTTACATCAGCACAATTTTGGAACCAAAATTTTTTTTTGTTAGGAAGTTATAAGGGTTAAAAGTTGACCAGCGATTTCTCATTTTTACAACACCATTTTATTTTTAGGACCACATCACATTTGAAGCCACTTTGAGGGGTCTATAGGATAGAAAATACCCAAAAGTGACACCATTCTAAAAACTGCACCCCTTAAGGTGCTCAAAACCACATTCAAGAAGTTTATTAACCCTTTAGGTGCGTCACAGGAATTTTTTTGAATATTTAAAAAAAAATGAACATCTAACTTTTTTTCATAAAAAAAAACTTCAGGTTCAATTTTTTTTATTTTACCAAGGGTAACAGGAGAAATTGGACTGCAAAAGTTATTGTGCAATTTGTCCTGAGTACGCTGATACCTGATTTGTGGGGGGGAACGACTGTTTCGGCACATGGCAGAGCTCAGAATGGAAGGAGCGCCGTTTGACTTTTTCAATGCAAAATTAGCTGGAATTCAGATCGGACGCCATGTAACATAGTAACATAGTAACATAGTTATTAAGGTTGAAGGGAGACTTTAAGTCCATCTAGTTCAACCCATATCCTATCCTAACTTGCCCTAACATGTTGATCCAGAGGAAGGCAAAAAAAACCCATGTGGCAACAGTAAGCTTCACATTGGGGAAAAAAATTCCTTCCCGACTCCACATACGGCAATCAGACTAGCTCCCTGGATCAACGCAGTATTAAGGAGACTAGTGTATATACCCTGTAATATTATACTTTTCATAGTATGTCACGTTTGGAGAGTCCCTGATGTACCTAAACAGTGGAAACCCCCTACAAGTGACCCCATTTTGGAAACTAGACCCCCCAAGGAACTTATCTAGATATGTGGTGAGAACTTTGAACCCACAAGGGCTTTACAGAAGTTTATAACGTACAGCGGTACAATTAAAAAATCATATTTTTTCCACAAAAATGATCTTTTCACCCCAATTTTTATTTTCCCAAGG
Organism: Dendrobates tinctorius; assembly: GCF_039654945.1. Lineage (NCBI taxonomy): Eukaryota > Metazoa > Chordata > Amphibia > Anura > Dendrobatidae > Dendrobates > Dendrobates tinctorius. The sequence continues at coordinate 1,082,260 of NW_027361988.1, read as the reverse complement.
GTAACAGGACCCTAAAAGTTATTGTGCAATTTGTCCTGAGTATGCTGATACCCCACATGTGGGGGTAAACCACTATTTGGGCGCATGGCAGAGCTCGGAAGGGAAGCAGCGCCATTTGACGTTTTTGGCTGGAATTGAGATCGGACATCATGTCGCGATTGGAAAACCCCTGATGTACCAAAACAGTGGAAACCCCCCACAAATGACACCATTTTGGAAACTAGACCCCCTAAGGAACTTATCTAGATGTGTGGTGAGAACTTTGAATCCCCAAGGGCTTCACAGATGTTTATAACATAAAGCCGTACAATTAAAAAATCATATTTTTTCCACAAAAATGATCTTTTCACCCTCAATTCTTATTTTTCCAAGGGTAACATCACCCTAAAAGTTATTGTGCAATTTGTCTTGAGTATGCTGATACCCCACATGTGGGGGTAAACCACTATTTGGGCGCATGGCAGAGCTCGGAAGGGAAGCAGCGCCATTTGACGTTTTTGGCTGGAATTGAGATCGGAGACCATGTTGCGATTGGAAAACCCCTGATGTACCTAAACAGTGGAAACCCCCACAAATGACACCATTGGAAACTAGACCCCCCAAGGAACTTATCTAGATGTGTGGTGAGCACTTTGAACCCCCCAGTGCTTCACAGAAGTTTATAACGCCCGGGAGTGAAAATAAAAAATTCGTATTTTTTCCACAAACATGATCTTTTAGTCACCATTTTTTTATTTTCCCAAGGGTAACAGGAGAAATTGGACCCCAAAAGTTGTTGTCCAATTTGTCCTGAGTATGCTGATACCCCATATGTGGGAGAAAACTACTGTATGGGAACACGTCGGGGATCGGAAGTGAAGTAGTGACGTTTTGGAATGCAGACATTGATGGAATGGTCTGCGGGTGTCATGTTGCCTTTGGAGAGCCCCTAATGTACCTAAACAGTGGAAACCCCCCACAAATGACCCCATTTTGAAAACTAGACCCTCTAAGGAACTTATCTAGATGTGTGGTGAGCACTTTGAACCCCCCAGTGCTTCACAGACGTTTATAACGCCCGGGCGTGAAAATAAAAAATTCGTATTTTTTCCACAAACATGATCTTTTAGTCACCATTTTTTTATTTTCCCAAGGGTAACAGGAGAAATTGGACCCCAAAAGTTGTTGTCCAATTTGTCATGAGTATGCTGATACCCCATATGTGGGAGAAAACTACTGTATGGGAACACGTCGGGGATCGGAAGTGAAGTAGTGACGTTTTGGAATGCAGACATTGATGGAATGGTCTGCAGGTGTCATGTTGCCTTTGGAGAGCCCCTAATGTACCTAAACAGTGGAAACCCCCCACAAATGACCCCATTTTGAAAACTAGACCCCCTAAGGAACTTATCTAGATGTGAGGTGAGGACTTTGAACCCCCAAGGGCTTCACAGAAGTTTATAATGCCAGGGCATGAAAATAAAAAAATTGTATTTTTTCCACAAACATGATCAATTAGTCCCCAATTTTTTTATTTTCCCAAGGGTAACAGGAGAAATTGAACCCCAAAAGTTGTTGTCCAATTTGTCCTGAGTACGCTGACACCCCATATGTGGGAGAGAACTACTGTATGGACACACGTCAGGGCTCGGAAGGGAAGTAGTGACGTTTTGGAATGCAGACTTTGATGGAATGGTCTGCGGGTGTCATGTTGCCTTTGGAGAGCCCCTGATGTACCTAAACAGTGGAAACACCCACAAATGACCCCATTTTGGAAACGAGAACCCCTAAGGAACTTATCTAGATGTGTGGAGAGCACATGAAAATAAAAAAAATCATTTTTTTCCACAAAAATGATATTTTTGCCCCCAATTTTTTATTTTCCTAAGGGTAACAGGTGAAATTGGACCCCAAAAATTGTTTTGCAATTTGTCCTGAGTAGGCTGATACCCTACATGTGGGGGTCAAACACTGTTTGGGCGCATGGCAGAGCTTGGGAGGGAAGGAGCACCATATGACTTTTTCAACTCAGAATTGGCTGGAATTGAGATCAGACGCAATGTTGCATTTGGAGAGCCCCTGATGTGCCCAAACAGTGGAAACCCCCAATTCTAACTCCAACCCGAACCCCAACACACCCCTAACCCTAATCTCAGCCCTAACCCTAGCCCTAACCCTAGCCCTAACCCTAGCCCTAACCCTATCCCTAACCCTAACCCTAGCCCTAACCCTAACCCTAACCCTAGCCCTAATGGAAAAATGGAAATAAATACATTTTTTAAATTGTATTATTTTTCCCTAACTAAGGGGGTGATAACGGGTGGTTTGATTTACTTTTTATGGCGGTTTTTATTTTTGGCAGCTGTCGCACGCTAAAAGACGCTTTTTATTGTAAAAATAGTTTTTGCATCACCACATATTGAGAGCTATAATTTTTCCGTATTTTGACCCACCGAGTCATGTGAGATCTTATTTTTTGCTGGACGAGTTGACGTTTTTATTGGTACCATTTTCGGGCACGTGACATTTTTTGATCGCTTTTTATTCCGATTTTTGGGATGCAGAATGAACAAAAACCAGCGTTTCATGAATTTCTTTTGGGGGAGTGTGTTTACACCGTTCCGCGTGCGGTAAAATTGATAAAGCGGTTTTATTCTTCGGGTCAGTACGGTTACAGCGATACCTCATTTAGGTCGTTTTTTTATGTTTTTGTCGGTTTTATGCAATGAAAACTATTTTATATAAAATATAATTATTTTTGCATCACTTTATTCTGCGAGCTATAACTTTTTTATTTTTTCGCTGATGATGCTGTGTTTGGCTCGTTTTTTGCGGGACAAGATGACGTTTTCAGCGGTACCATGGATATTTATATGCGTCTTTTTGATCGCGCGTTATTGCACTTTTTGTTTGGCGGTATGATAATAAATCATTATTTTTTGCTTCATTTTTATTTTTTAAGGGGTTCACTAAAGGGGTTAACTAATGGGACAGTTTTATAGGGTGGGTCGTTACGGACGTGGTGATACCTAATATGTGTACTTTTATTGTTTTGGGTTTTTTTTATTTTCAAAAAATGAATTTATTGGGGAATATTTTTTTTTTTTTACTAATTTATTTGGCGATTTTTTTTAAAATTATTTTTACACTTTTTTTTAATTTTTTTTTTACTTTATTACATAGTCCCAGGTGGGACATCACTGTCCTGTGACAGATCGCTGATCTGTCACATCACAGATCACTGTGACAGATCAGCAATCTGTCACAGGCAGTGCACAAGGCTTCCTCATGCCTGCGCTTTGCAGGCACTGAGGAAGCCAGCTTCCTCCAGGCCCCCGAAGGCCCCCGTCGCCATCTTGGATCCGGGGGCCTGGAGGAAAGGAGTCCCCCGCAGCAGCGCTGCACATTGCAGAGATTTGTCTTCCAACAAGAGAATGATCGCAAACATAAAGCAAAATCTACAAAGGAATGGTTCACAAATAAATGTATCCAGGTGTTAGAATGGCCAAGTCACAGTCCAGACCTGAATCCAATCGAGAATCTGTGGAAAGAGTTGAAAACTGCTGTTCACAAACGATCTCCATCCAACCTCACTGAGCTCGAGCTGTTTGCCAAGGAAGAATGGGCAAGAATTTCAGTCTCTCGATGTACAAAACTGATAGACATACCGCAAGCGACTTGCAGCTGTAATCGCAGCAAAAGGGAGCACAAAAAAGTATTAAGTTACAGGGGCCGAATAATATTGCACGCCCCACTTTTCAGTTTTTGCATTTCCGCAAAAATTTAAAATAACCAATAAATTTCGTTCAACGTCACAATTGTGTCCCACTTGTTGTTGATTCTTCACCAAAAATTTACATTTGGTATCTTTATGTTTGAAGCACGATATGTGGGAAAAGGTTGAAAAGTTCCAGGGGGCCGAATACTTTCGCAAGGCACTGTATATAGCATATCATCCTATATCGTCACATATCTCAGGTGTAAGGTCTCCGCCGAATTGTAAATAGCAATTCACAATAAATCCAGATACAAAGAATATATAGAACGGGTTTACAATCCACACAGGAATAAATATTACATTGTAGACTCATAAAGTGACAGTGCTCATGGAAACAATCAAAAAATAGTACAAACAATGAATGTAATAAAGGCATGTGCGGCATTATGGGCATGACACGGTCACGGCTTCACATAGAGTCTTCATTGCTGGTGCATAAATCCAGAAGCAGCAGAACGGGGCAAACTGCACATTACCCGCGTTTCTCTTGTAGAAACCCCTTTTTGAGGAAGCATTACAAGCGAAACGTGCTTAAAAGAGCGCCTCTGGGTAATGTAATCCTCTCTATAGATCGGTCTTGTCTGTGTGTGCCTCTTTGGTATGTGGACATTGTGGGGTTCGCCACGTTCTCCTGCTTCTTGATTGATGCACTAGCAATGAAGACTCTATGTGAAGCAGTGACCGGGTCACAATACTATTTTGTCCTCACACTCACTCCCTGTGATTGTGGATGTGTCTGGCCTAAGAGAGACAATCAGCAAGTGGGTTATAAATTAGGTATAAATATAATATATATGATCAAATATATTGTAGTTCCCCCTCTTTGTCTCCCATAAGTAGATTCTTGCCGGTAGAATCAGCGCGGATGACCACCTACTGTGCTCTCTCCCTGGCCACAATTCCCCATCTTACTTCCATCCTCACCCTTTCCCCCCCAGCCATCTTTTCCCATCTAGATCTATATCTATCATCCGACTATAGTGATAAACTCTGTGCAGATTAATGATATACTATATCGGTCTGTTGTTCCTGGAGGATAGCTTCTGCTCCACTAGATACCATTGATAAGATACATGGTGCCTCACGTCCAGCATTTATGGTGAATAACATATATTATTATGGGCAGCTGTTCTTTCAGATCGGTAGATTTAACATATGTCAAACTAAAAAGCGGGTCTGTAATATCCCGAAATTTCAAAGGTTCTGGTTACAATCGATAACTTCCTTGACAATTCCTGAACCTGGTGGGAAAATTATATTTCCACCTTATTAAAACCAAGCCAGGTATATATTGAGCCTAATATGAAAAACTTACCCATCAACATTTTCTCTTGTCTTCTTTTTTCCATAAATTCCTTGATATTCCTGATTTTTAGTTTTTTAACAGGACATCGGGGGCCCATATGTCCTGGAACCCATGTTTCTCTCTGTGCCCTAGTACACTGTGCTTCTGGTCTCCGATTCATACTGCTATTACTGAGCAGAACGAATTCCCAAAATATTGAACTCCGTTCACCTCAATTTCGAAAGTGATGCAGCGTTCGGCTCATTCTGGTGATTTACTGCCCTCTGCACCTGCTCCTCACACTGTGAAGTTTGAGTTTATAATTATTTTCATTTAAACAACTAAAATAAAATCTACATAATATTAACATGGTTAAAATATTTATACATTTAAATTGCCACAAAAATACACATCAGTACATAAGAAATGATTCAAACATTTATTCTGGACCTCATAAATTTGAGCCTGATATCTTACCTCTCTGGTAGCCTGTCCATGACCCTGGTATATTACCTCTCTGATTTCCTGTCCATGACCCTGGCATATTACCTCTCTGGTTTCCTGTCCATGACCCTGGTATATTACCTCTCTGGTTTCTTGTCCATGACCTTGGTATATTACCTCTCTGGCTTACTGTCCATGACCTTGGTATATTACCTCTCTGGCTTACTGTCCATGACCCTGGTATATTACCTCTCTGATTTCATGTCCCTAACCCTGGTATATTAACTCTCTGATTTCGTGTCCATGACCCTGGTATATTACCTCTCTGATTTCCTGTCCATGACTCTGGTATATTACCTTTCTGTTTTCCTGTCCATGACCCTGGTATATTACCTTTCTGGTTTCCTGTCCATGACCCTGGTATATTACCTCTCTGGTTTCCTGTCCATGACCCTCGTATATTACCTCTCTGGTTTTCTGTCCATGACCCTTGTTTATTACGTTTCTGGTTTCCTGTCCATGACCCTTGTATATTACCTCTCTGATTTCCTGTCCATGACTCTGGTATATTACCTTTCTGTTTTCCTGTCCATGACCCTGGTATATTACCTTTCTGGTTTCCCTTCCATGACCCTGGTATATTACCTCTCTGGATTCCTGTCCATGACCCTGGTATATTACCTCTCTGGTTTTCTGTCCATGACCCTGGTACATTACCTCTCTGGTTTTCTGTCCATGAATCTGGTATATTACCTCTCTTTTTTCTTGTCCATCACTCTGGTGTATTACCTTTCTGTTTTCCTGTCCATGACCCTGGTATATTACCTTTCTGGTTTCCTGTCCATGACCCTGGTATATTACCTCTCTGGTTTCCTGTCCATGACCCTGGTATATTACCTCTCTGGTTTTCTGTCCATGACCCTTGTTTATTACGTTTCTGGTTTCCTGTCCATGACCCTGGTATATTACCTCTCTGATTTCCTGTCCATGACTCTGGTATATTACCTTTCTGTTTTCCTGTCCATGACCCTGGTATATTACCTTTCTGGTTTCCTGTCCATGACCCTGGTATATTACCTCTCTGGATTCCTGTCCATGACCCTGGTATATTACCTCTCTGGTTTTCTGTCCATGACCCTGGTACATTATCTCTCTGGTTTTCTGTCCATGACTCTGGTATATTACCTCTCTGGTTTCTTGTCCATGACCCTGGTATATTACCTTTCTGGTTTCCTGTCCATGACCCTAGTATATTATCTCTCTGGTTTTCTGTCCATGATCCTGGTATCTTATCTCTCTGGCTTCTTGTCCATGACCCTGGTTTCCTGTCCATGATCCTGGTATCTTACCTCTCTGGTTTCTTGTCCATGATCCTGGTATCTTACCTCTGGTTTCCTGTCCATGACCCTAGTATATTACCTCTCTGGTTTCCTGTCCATGACCATGGTATCTTACCTCTCTGGTTTCCTGTCCATAACCGTGGTATATTACCTTTCTGGTATCCTGTCCATGATCCTGGTATCTTACCTCTCTGGTTTCCTGTCCATGACCCTGGTATATTTCCTTTTTGGTTTCCTGTCCATGACCCTGGTATCTTACCTCTCTGGTTTCCTGTCCATAACCCTGGTATATTACCTCTCTGTTTTCCTGTCCATGACCATGGTATCTTACCTCTCTAGTTTCCTGTCCATAACTCTGGAATATTACCTTTCTGGTCTCCTGACCATGATCCTGGTATCTTACCTTTCTGGTTTCCTGTCCATGACCCTGATATATTACCTTTCTAGTATCCTGTTAATGACCCAGGTACATTACTTCTCTGGTTTCCTGTCCATGACCCTAGAATATTACCTTTCTGGTTTCCTATCCTTGACCCTTGTATATTACCTCTCTGGTTTCCTGTCCATGACCCTGGTATATTACTTTTCTGGTGTGCTGTCCATGATCCTGTTATATTACCTCTCTGGTCTCCTGTTCATGTCCCTGGTATGTTACCTCTCTGGTTTCCTGTCCATGACCCTGTTATATTACCTCTCTAGTTTCCTGTCCACGGCCCTGGTATATTACCTATCTGGCTTCCTGTTCATGACCCTGGTATATTACCTCTCTGGTTTCTTGTTCATGACCCTGGTATCTTACCTCTCTAGTTTCCTGTCCACGGCCCTGGTATATTACCTCTCTGGTTTCCTGTTCATGACCCTGGTATATTACCTCTCTGGTTTCTTGTTCATGACCCTGGTATATTACCTTTCTTGTTTCCTGTCCATGATCCTGATATCTTACCTCTCCGGTTTCCTGTCCATGATCCTGATATCTTACCTTTCCAGTTTCCTGTCCATGATCCTGATATCTTAAATCTCTGGATTCCTGTCCATGATCTTGGTATATTACCTCTCTGGTTTCCTGTCCATGATCCTGGTATATTACCTCTCTGCTTTCCTGTTCATGACCCTGGTATAGTACCTCTCTGGTTTCCTGTCCATGACCCTGGTATATTACCTCTCTGGTTTCCTGTCCACGACCCTGGTATATTACCTCTCTGGTTTCCTGTTCATGCTGTTGTGAGCAGAGTGAAATGTGAGACATTATTGAATTGAGTTGATCTTACTCTTTGAGCTCGGCACTAAGGGGAATTCCTTCCCAGAGCTTCCATCTGATGTGGCGATCGGCTCCTTCTTTTTCTCCGTTCTCGGTGCTTGCTCTTCTGGCAGTGAAGTAGGAGCTCACTATGCTTTTTATTCAAATAGGTATTTTTACTGAATTTTGTTAAATGTTAACTAAAATGAACAGGGATATAAATATTTATAAATGCGCTAAAACACATATCAGGAACTTCCGGTGTGACAAGAGCTCCGTAAACCAGCCTCTGCCAGTGTGATTCCTGGGACCTATTCAACCTTGCGACTGGCTAATTGTCTGTCAGTGAGACTCTCCAGACATCTCCATCGGCGTATGGAGAGATTTCTTAACAGAAGCGGGTCCCGGAAAAGTTTTAATCCCCACACACCACTAGAGGCGTGCAACAAGATGGCGCCGGATGCACCAAAAGCAAAGAAATCTAGTAAGTCCTCGGGCACAGCACCGCATATGATACAGACGGGGGAGGAAGAGGGGGAACTACCAGCAGGACTTAATATACCATATAAAGCTCTGGCTGCAGAGGTGGCTAAAATATTGGCACCAGACATAAAAAAGTCTCGAACAAACAGTTTCTGCATCATTGCAGCAGCCGCAGGCTTCCATCACCCAGCGGTCTGAAAGGCTTGATATAGCTGAGCACAGATTGAGTGCAGCAGAGGATGAACTTCAGAATATACAACTAAAGCTGAGGAAAGCCACAAAATTGAGCCTGCAATTGTCTGAAAAAGGAAATGATCTAGAAAACAGATAGAGGAGAAACAATCTAAGGATAATACGTCTCCCAGAATCTAGAAAACAGATCGAGGAGAAACAATCTAAGGATAATACGTCTCCCAGATTCTATCCCCCCTACTCATTTAATGAAGATTTGTATGGAGGAACTTCCCAGATCATTGGGGATAGAAAACAGTATGAAAGTAGAAAGAGCCCCCAGAGTGGGTCCACCTCTGCCGCAGCAGCACAATTCTCCCTCTCCTTCTAGTAGACCGAGACCGGTAATTGTGAAATATCTGGACTTTGTGGATAAATCTGCCCTTCTAAAACATGACAGAAAAAAGTCGACTCAGATCACTATTAGAGGCTACAAAGGTTTATTATTCAACGATTATTCCGTAGAAGTCACAAAGAAGAGGAGAGCATTTAGTGATCTGTGTACTGAACTGGTGGGAAAAAAGGTCAGATTCGCGCTGCAATTTCCTGCTACTGTGAAGATATTTCCCCCAGAAGGAGGTAGAGGATGCTTTAATGCACCGGACATGGCCAGAGAATATATGAAGAAGTTGCTTCAGAATAATGGCGGATGAGTCCCTGGATGAGACCCAGATGGAGAGAGACTATAACAATCTGTCGTATTAAGGAAGAGGTGATGGCAAAATCTGTTAGAAGATGGCAAATTCTTTCTTTTTTTTTTCTCCTAAGGCACGCATTGCAAAATAATAAATTGTTTGATTTTGGGGATTAAAATGGAGGAGATGGAGGCTTTGTTATAAAGGAGGGGGAAAGTCTAGCTTTGGTGAAAGAAAGGCTGGGTTTACAGAGTGCCCACAGATACATGTGCGAAAAAAGTGAGGTCAGAAAAAGACTTCATACTCTTTAGGTTTTAAACTGTTTAATTCAACAGACTGTTTCGTTAAAAAATGTTTAATTTCTTTTTATACATTTAATATGAAAGTAGTAACATGGAATGTCAAAGGGCTTCAGTCCCCACAAAAAAGAATGGTGGTTTTGAGACACCTTAAGAAACTTAAAGTAGACATTGCGATGCTACAAGAAACGCACATAAAAGAGCAAGATTTCTGCAGGATGGATATAATGTGGGTGGGTTCTGTTTTGGGATCTCCGTCGGTGAATAGGAAAGCAGGTGTACTGATTTTAGTAAGCAAACAGGCGAAGTGTAAAGTAATATCTTGGGATTCAGATAAATCTGGAAGGAAGATAAGAGTATTATTAGGCACCCCGGTGGGCAGGGTTAGATTATATAACACATATGCTCCAAATGGGAACAATAAAGCTTTTTTAGAGAGCTGGAAACTCAAATATTGGAAGACGAGGAGGAAAAGATAATCATTGGTGGTGATTGTAACACAGTTGTGAGTAACATTGAAGACAGATCTGGAGTGAAACAGACAGGCAGTAGTAGATCAAGTGACAGAGTGGTGGCACCATTCCTAGAAAGCACGGGGTTGATAGACATCTGGCGTACATCTCATCCAATAGATCGAGAATTTACTCATTTTTCACAGGTTCACAACTCTTGGTCTAGAATAGATTATTTTCTGATCTCTCAAGACTTGGTGAATAGGCTGAATGATATTAACATTCTAGATCTAATTATTTCGGATCATACCCCGGTCTCGTTATCCTTGCAGGACACTTTCCCAAAAGGCTCTGATATCTTATGGAGATTTCCGATGTTCTTGGCACAAGATGAAAATTTTCAAAAAATCAAAAAAAATTGGTGGTTAGACTTTGACTTAGATAATAGAGAACATAGGGGTTCAGTGCATTTATACCGGGATACAGCAAAGGCTGTTGTGAGGGGGAGAATAATTGGAGATGTCAATTCTTTATAAAAGAAAACGAGGATAGCCGATAATGAAGCAAGTCAGAAAACTAGAGTAAGTTACACAGAATATATCAATAATCCGCCAGTTTCCAATAGAGATAGAAGGTTACAATCCAAATCAGAGTTTGACCTTTGGTTGGAAAGATCAGAAAAATCAGAGGGGCAAAGAAAATGGGCAGAATTCTTTAAATTTGGGAATAAGGCCGGATCTCTTTTGAAAAAAATGGCTAGAGGTAAAAGGCTCATCCCTTATATAATGTAAGAGACTCTGAGGGTATTATACAGGGTGACCCCAAAAAATAACTAAAATTCTTAGCAATTTCTATTCAGCCTTATACAAAGAAGGAGACGTGAATATGGCGGAGGGGACTCGCTTTCTTGCCTCCTTACAATTGCCTCAGCTTAATGAAACAGACAGAGATAAGATAAACGGATTAATAAAGAAAGAAGAACTAGTCAAAACGATCACACATGTGAAGAGTAATAAGGCCCCGGCCCGGGTGGACTTCCAGGGGAATTCTATAAATTGCTGAAGGATGATATAACTAATACTCTAGTCAAAGTTTTTAATTTCACGTTACAAAACACCATTTTGCTCGGGAAACACGGCTTATATTAAAGTTCTCCACAAACAAGGAAAAGATGAGAGAGCCAGGGTCATATAGACCGATTCCGCTGATAAACCAGGATATAGAAATTCTGTCAGAAATATTGGCAGATAGACTTGCTGAATTATTCCCAGACTTGATCGGTTCACATCAAGTAGGTTTCATAAAAAACGGGCAGCGGTATTTAATATTAGAACAGTATTAGCGGTCCAAGATCGTCTCTATCGGGAAGGGAAAGGGAAGGAAAATTCCGCTCTCTTGGCACTAGATGCTGAGAAAGCTTTTGATAACATACAATGGGGATGGTTATATAATGTATTGGATAAGTTTGGAATAACAGGGACTTGTAGAAATGATCTTACTGCTTTGTATACTGCACCACAGGCCAAGATTCACCCCCCAGGTTTTCTATCTGAGACAATTCACCTGCATAAAGGGAGCAAGGCAGGGGCGCCACTATCACCGGTACTGTTCACCTTAGCCATAGAACCTCTTGCCCGATTTTTGATTAATTCAGAGTATTTCGAAGGCATAAAGATGGGGGATGTAGGAGTTAAACTAACATGTTTTGCACACGATATGCTGTTGTTTATGGCAGACCTGGGGAGACACTTGCAGGGATTACTCGATAAATTGACATATTTTGGCTCATTTTCAGGATACAAAGTAAATGTAAGTAAATGCCAGCCCTTATATCTGACACAAAAATTAGCTGATCCTGGGATAACTGCTGGAGTCTCAGTAGCACAGAAACATATAACCTACTTAGGGGTGAAAATAGGGAGAGATGCTAGATCTCTATATAGATTACATGATTCTAGTTTAATTGAAAAAATATTGTTAGAATTGGAAAGATGGAGAAATCTAAACCTCTCGTTGTTTGGGAGAATGTACTTGCTAAAAATGGTTAGTTTTGCATGACTTTGAGGCTATGTGCCCACGTTGCAGAAATGTTGCGGAAATGTCCACAGCATTTCCGCAACTCCCGCCGTGGGAAAAATGCATGCGAATTGTTTTTCACACGATTTTTACGTGCGGAATTCAAGCGCATTCCAAGCTATCTGTAGCATCACTAGGAATGTGATTGACAGCTTGGTCACACTCGTCATACATACTGTAGTGTTTGACAAGTGTGACCAACTTTTTACTATTGAGGCTGCCTATGCATATCCATAGTACTTTCAGGCCGGCTGCTACAGCACTAAAATATGCAACACACAGTGACAGATGCCCCAATAGACCAAGCCAACAGAAAGAGGCCTGACTGCATCCTGCAAAAAATGATATGATAAGTGCAAGAAATTAATGCAAACAATGAGTACATTAAATGAGGTATTGGTTAATATTTTGGCCAAAATAGATATAGCCTGCAAGCCAACGTCAAGGCTCCTCATGATATTGCAGGTCCCTAACACTAATATCAAAACAGCTAACATAGAAAAAATTCAAAAAAACTCACACAAGATATGGCCTTACCAGAACCTTGTCTGATGACAGATGCACATATAGCAGGATGCAGCAGGCCTCCACTAATAGAGGCAAGGGGCAGCTCAGGTGCAAACTACTGATAAAAACAGCCACCCCACACCTAACAAATCATGGTGGGGTTGGCTGCCTAGTAGGAAAAATGCACATAGATAAGGCTTGCATAGGACGTCAGTCACACATATATAAGTGTGGTGCAAAGTGTCTGGCTTGCAACCTATTAATGATGCCCATAGTATTAGCAGGCGGGCTGCTACAGCACTAAAATATGCAACACACAGTGACAGACGCCCCAATAGACCAAGCCAACAGAAAGAGGCCCAACTGCATCCTGCAAAAAATGATATGATAAGGGCATTGTATGCATTAATTTTTTGCACTTACAGTCATGGCCAAAAGTATTGACACCCCTGCAATTCTGTCAGATAATACTCAGTTTCTTCCTGAAAATGATTGCAAACACAAATTCTTTGGTATTATTATCTTCATTTAATTTGTCTTAAATGAAAAAACACAAAAAGAATTGTCCTAAAGCCAAATTGGATATAATTCCACACCAAATATAACAAAGAGGGTGGACAAAAGTATTGGCACTGTTCGAAAAATCATGTGATGCTTCTCTAATTTGTGTAATTAACAGCACCTGTAACTTACCTGTGGCACCTAACAGGTGTTGGCAATAACTAAATCACACTTGCAGCCAGTTGACATGGATTAAAGTTGACTCAACCTCTGTCCTGTGTCCTTGTGTGTACCACATTGAGCATGGAGAAAAGAAAGAAGACCAAAGAACTGTCTGAGGACTTGAGAAACCAAATTGTGAGGAAGCATGAGCAATATCAAGGCTACAAGTCCATCTCCAAAGGCCTGAATGTTCCTGTGTCTACCGTGCGCAGTGTCATCAAGAAGTTTAAAGCCCATGGCACTGTGGCTAACCTCCATAGATGTAGACGGAAAAGAAAAATTGACAAGAGATTTCAATGCAAGATTGTGCGGATGTTGGATAAAGAACCTCCACTAACATCCAAACAAGTTCAAGCTGCCCTGCAGTCCGAGGGTACAACGGTGTCAACCCATACTATCCGTCGGCATCTGAATGAAAAGGGACTGTATGGTAGGAGACCCAGGAAGACTCCACTTCTTACCCCGAGACATAAAAAAGCCAGGCTGGAGTTTGCCAAAACTTACCTGAAAAAGACTAAAACATTTTGGAAGAAAGTTCTCTGGTCAGATGAGACAAAAGTAGAGCTTTTAGGGCAAAAGCATGAAGATAGAGTTTACAGGAGAAAAAAGAGGCATTCAAAGAAAAGTACACGGTCCCTACAGTCAAACATGGTGGAGGTTCCCTGATGTTTTGGGGTTGCTTTGCTGCCTCTAGCACTGGACTGCTTGACCGTGTGCTTGGCATTATGAAGTCAGAAGACTACCAACAAATTTTGCAGCATAATATAGGGCCCAGTGTGAGAAAGCTGGGTCTACCTCAGAGGTCATGGGTCTTCCGGCAGGACAATAACCCAAAACACACTTCAAAAAACACTAGAAAATGGTTTGAGAGAAAGCACTGGAGACTTCTAAGGTGGCCAGCAATGAGTCCAGACCTGAATCCCATAGAACACCTGTGGAGAGATCTAAAAATGGCAGTTTGGAGAAGGCACCCTTCAAATATCAGGGACCTGGAGCAGTTTGCCAAAGAAGAATGGTCTAAAATTCCAGCAGAGCATTGTAAGAAACTCATTGATGGTTACCGGAAGCAGTTGGTCGCAGTTATTTTGGCTAAAGGTTGTGCAACCAAGTATTAGGCTGAGGGTGCCAATACTTTTGTCCGGCCCATTTTTGGAGTTTTGTGTGAAATGATCAATATTTTGCTTTTTGCTTCATTCTCTTTTGTGTTTTTTAATTTAAGACAAATTAAATGAAGATAATAATACCAAAGAATTTGTGTTTGCAATCATTTTCAGGAAGAAACTGAATATTATCTGACAGAATTGCAGGGGTGTCAATACTTTTGGCCATGACTGTATATCATTTTTTGCAGGATGCAGTTCAGTGTTAGGATTTAGTGTTAGGTACCCGTAAACGTGGAGACCTTTGGCGCAGGTTACGGGCTCACTTATTTTGGCCAAAATATCAGCTAATACTCCACATTTTGTAATGTGTTTTTTGCACTTTTTATTCAGGGTGCAGTTGTACCCATTTGGTCTTGTAAACTGCGGTGTCTCTTCACATGCCATGCATTTTGATGGTGCTGGGCAGCCCGCCTGATCTAATAGAAGGGTGTCACTACTAGGCTGGCCTGTATGCTGTGCATTGCCATAGTGTGAACAGCTCCGCATACAAGTTTTTTATTGTGCATTAACATACCAGGCAACCTCCCCCTCCGCTGTGAGCGGTTGTGTCATCGGCATTCTTGCACCTGTGTTGCTGCCATCTTAACTATATGGGTCCACTGCATCCTGATAGTGCATTTGTCTGGAGGCCTGGACGGGTAAACCTTTTTGCTCTTTTGCTGTTTTCTATTATTGGAGGATTTTTAAGTCCTCTTCTGTGCTATTTCAATGTCCAATTATTCAAAGATTCTGGGCCGAGGTAATTAACTACAAACAGATAATCTGGAAGGGTGGGATACCCAAAAATGTACAGGCATGTGATATTCATTTCATTAGCCTGATAAGTGAATCAAATAATAACATATATAGTGCTCCCGATGCCGTACATATTGTTCTGCTCCCGATGCCGTACATATTGTTCTGCTCCCGATGCGTACATATTGTTCCGCTCCCGATGCCGTACATATTGTTCTGCTCCCGATGCCGTACATATTGTTCTGCTCCCGATGCCGTACATATTGTTCTGATCCTGATGCCGTACATATTGTTCTGCTCCCGATGCCGTACATATTGTTCTGCTCCCGATGCCGTACATATTGTTCTGCTCCCGATGCCGCACATATTGTTCTGCTCCCGATGCCGTACATATTGTTCTGATCCTGATGCCGTACATATTGTTCTGCTCCCGATGCCGTACATATTGTTCTGCTCCCGATGCCGTACATATTGTTCTGATCCTGATGCCGTACATATTGTTCTTCTCCCGATGCCGTACATATTGTTCTGCTCCCGATGCCGTACATATTGTTCTGCTCCCGATGCCGCACATATTGTTCTGCTCCCGATGCCGTACATATTGTTCTGCTCCCGATGCCGTACAGATTCTGCTCCCGATGCCGTACATATTGTTCTGCTCCCGGTGCCGCACATATTGTTCTGCTCCCGATGCCGTACATATTGTTCTGCTCCCGATGCCGTACATATTGTTCTCCTCCCGATGCCGCACATATTGTTCTGCTCCCGATGCCATACATATTGTTCTGCTCCCGATGCCGTAGATATTGTTCTGCCCCCGATGCCGTACATATTGTTCTGCTCCCGATGCCGTACATATTGTTCTGCTCCCGATGCCGTACATATTGTTCTCCTCCCGATGCCATACATATTGTTCTGCTCCCGATGCCACACATATTGTTCTGCTCCCGATGCCGTACATATTGTTCTGCTCCCGATGCCGTATATATTGTTCTGCTCCCGATGCCGCACATATTGTTCTGCTCCCGATGCCGTATATATTGTTCTGCTCCCGATGCCGTACATATTGTTCTGCTCCCGATGCCGTACATATTGTTCTGATCCTGATGCCGTACATATTGTTCTGCCCCGATGCCGTACATATTGTTCTGCTCCCGATGCCGTACATATTGTTCTGCTCCCGATGCCGTACATATTGTTCTGCTCCCGATGCCATACATATTGTTCTGCTCCCGATGCCGTACATATTGTTCTCCTCCCGATGCCACACATATTGTTCTGCTCCCGATGCCGTACATATTGTTCTGCTCCCGATGCCGCACATATTGTTCTGCTCCCGATGCCGTACATATTGTTCTGCTCCCGATGCCGTACATATTGTTCTGATCCTAATGCCGCACATATTGTTCTGCTCCCGATGCCGTACATATTGTTCTGCTCCCGATGCCATACATATTGTTCTGCTCCCGATGCCGTACATATTGTTCTCCTCCCGATGCCACACATATTGTTCTGCTCCCGATGCCGTACATATTGTTCTGCTCCCGATGCCGTACATATTGTTCTGCTTCCGATGCCGTACATATTGTTCTGCTCCCGATGCCGTACATATTGTTCTGCTCCCGATGCCGTACATATTGTTCTGCTCCCGATGCCGTACATATTGTTCTGCTCCCGATGCGTACATATTGTTCTGATCCCGATGCCGTACATATTGTTCTGATCCCGATGCCGTACATATTGTTCTGCTCCCGATGCCGTACATATTGTTCTGCTCCCGATGCCGCACATATTGTTCTGCTCCCGATGCCGTACATATTGTTCTGCTCCCGATGCCGTACATATTGTTCTGATCCTAATGCCGCACATATTGTTCTGCTCCCGATGCCGTACATATTGTTCTGCTCCCGATGCGTACATATTGTTCTGATCCCGATGCCGTACATATTGTTCTGATCCCGATGCCGTACATACTGTTCTGCTCCCGATGCCATACATATTGTTCTGCTCCCGATGCCGCACATATTGTTCTGCTCTCGATGCCGTACATATTGTTCTTCTCCCGATGCCGTACATATTGTTCTGCTCCCGATGCCGTACATATTGTTCTGCTCCCGATGCCGTACATATTGTTCTGATCCTGATGCCGTACATATTGTTCTGCTCCCGATGCCGTACATATTGTTCTGCTCCCGATGCCGTACATATTGTTCTGCTCCCGATGCCGTAGATATTGTTCTGCTCCCGATGCCGTACATATTGTTCTGCTCCCGATGCCGTACATATTGTTCTGCTCCCGATGCCGTACATATTGTTCTGCTCCCGATGCCGTACATATTGTTCTGCTCCCGATGCCGTACATATTGTTCTGCTCCCGATGCCGTAGATATTGTTCTGCTCCCGATGCCGTAGATATTGTTCTGCTCCCGATGCTGTACATATTGTTCTGCTCCCGATGCCGTACATATTGTTCTGCTCCCGATGCCGTACATATTGTTCTGCTCCTGATGCCGTACATATTGTTCTGCTCCCGATGCCGTACATATTGTTCTGCCCCCGATGCCGTACATATTGTTCTGCTCCTGATGCCGTACATATTGTTCTGCTCCCGATGCCGTACATATTGTTCTGCCCCCGATGCAGTACATATTGTTCTGCTGGCAGCTAAGAAATGTATCTTGAGACTCTGGGTGGAGAACAAAGTAACATAGTAACACAGTTAGAAAGGCCGGAAAAAGGCATTAGTCCATCCAGTTCAGCCTATAAAATTCTGTCAGAATAAATCCCCAGATCTACGTCCTTCTAAAGAACCTAACAATAACTGTAGGATACAATATTGTTACGCTCCAGGAAGACATCCAGGCCTCTCTTGAACCCTTCGACTGAGTTCGCCATCACCACCTCCTCAGGCAGGGAATTCCAGATTCTCACTGCCCTAACAGTAAAGAATCCTCTTCTATGTTGGTGGAAAAACCTTCTCTCCTCCAGACGCAGAGAATGCCCCCTTGTGACCGTCACCTTCCTTGGTATAAACAGATCCTCGGAGAGATATTTGTATTGTCCCCTTATATACATACACATGGCTATTAGATTGCCCCTCAGTCGTCTTTTTTCTAGACTAAATAATCCTAATTTTGCTAATCTGTCTGGGTATTGTAGTTCCCCCATCCCCTTTATTAATTTTGTTGCCCTCCTTTGTACCTGCTCTAGTTCCAATATATCCTTCCTGAGCACCGGTGCCCAAAACTGTACACAGTACTCCATGTGCGGTCTAACCAGCGATTTGTACAGAGGCAGTATAATGCTCTCATCATGTGTATCCAGACCTCTTTTAATGCATCCCATGATCCTGTTTGCCTTGGCAGCCACTGCCTGGCACTGGCTGCTCCAGGTAAGTTTAACATTAACTAGGATCCCCAAGTCCTTCTCCATGTCAGATTTACCCAGTGGTTTCCCGTTCAGTGTGTAATGATGATATTGATTCCTTCTTCCAATGTGTATAACCTTACATTTATCATTGTTAAACTGCATCTGCCACCTTTCGGCCCAAGTTCCCAACTTATCCAGATCCATCTGTAGCATAATACTATCTTCTCTTGTATTGACTGCTTTACATAGTTTTGTGTCATCTGCAAATATCGATATTTTACTGTGTAAACCTTCTACCAGATCGTTAATAAATATGTTGATTAGAATAGGTCCCAACACCGACCCCTGTGGTCCCCACTGGTCACAGCGACCCAGTTAGAGAATATACCATTTATAACCACCCTCTGCTTTCTATCACTCAGCCAGTTACTTACCCATTTACACACATTCTCCCCCAGACCCGGCATTCTCATTCTGTGTACCAACCTCTTGTGTGGCACGGTACCAAACGCTTTGGAAAAGTCAAGATCTACCACGTCCAATGACTCACCTTGGTCCAGTCTATAGCTTACCTCTTCATAAAAACTGATTAGATTGGTGTGACCGGAGCGATTCCTCATAAACCCATGCTGATATGGCGTTACACAGTTATTCTCATTGAGATAATCCAGAATAACATCCCTCAGAAACCACCGAGTGTTTCAGATCTGATAGATACTATAAAATCCCTAATGTTCATGGACAAAATAGATAAAGAATCCCAAAAAGAAAAGAATATTGAAACAGTTTTCAAAAATAAAGGACTTTTATTGAATGTAGTTATCCACAAGCAGAGATCAGGCAATTAATGGTGGCATGTAAAGGTACAATGTGGCACAATCTTGAGGAGGTAGCTGGTAACTTGGGGATCTTGAGGTCATAATATCTGTTTATAGTTTCATCTCTAGTTCTGCATAAGGTTGGAATGAAGTGTTGTTGTAACCTTCAAAAGGTTAAATTGAAAGTGGATGAGAGCAACATTATATTGTCTGGATATATGCATAGAATGTATGGTTTCTGTGTATGTTTGATTGCATATTAACGTGTCAAATCATCTAATAAAGAAGTTAAAAAAAAACTATTTGCATAGTTTTTCCCTCTCTGCTTTAGAGGTCAACAGACTGGCTCCATAACACAATGTATAATTAGCATATCAGCAAACATCACTAGTGATCAAGGATAAGCGCACAATAAAAGTCAATATTACCGGCTTACACAAACAAAAGTCTGTTTTCTTGACCAACCAGAAATCAACACTTAAATTTGAAAGCCAACATACAGATAACATTCTATTATTCTTCATTGCTAAAAATAGTCATCTGGATAATTACGATACAATGCTGTATATCTTCACAATGCCAAAAGTAAAAAAAGTTTTTAAAAAATATATAAAAAATAAATAAAAGTTCAAATCACTCCCTTTCACCCCATTCAAAATAAAACAATACAAAGAAAATAAAACATATACATATATTTGGTATCGACGCCTTCAGAATCACTTGATCTATCAATATAAAAAAAGAATTAAACCAATCGCTAAACGGCAAAATGAGAAAAAACAAAACGCCAGAATTATGTTTTTTGATCGCCACAACATTGCATTAAAATGCAATAACGGGTGATCAAAAGATCGTATCTTCACCAAAATGGTATCATTAAAAACCTCAGCTCGGCACACAAAAAATAAGCCCTCACCCAACCCGAGATCATGAAAAATGGAGACGTGACGGGTATCGGAAAATGGTGCAATTCTTTCATACTTTACCTAATAAAGAGGAGTTATTTTTACTGATAAATGTTTGTTTTGGGTCGTTTATTTTATGTTGGTATTTGATTTAGTCTATAAACCTCAAATATAATATTCTCACCTTGAATTTATCCTATAAAACTCCCATATAATATTCTCACCTTGAATTTATCCTATAAAACTCCCATATAATATTCTCACCTTGAATTTATTCTATAAAACTCCCATATAATATTCTCACCTTGAATTTATCCTATAAATCTCCCATATAATATTCCACCCTTGAATTTATCCTATAAAACTCCCATATAATATTCTCACCTTGAATTTATCCTATAAAACTCCCATATAATATTCTCACCTTGAATTTATCCTATAAATCTCCCATATAATATTCCACCCTTGAATTTATCCTATAAAACTCCCATATAATATTCTCACCTTGAATTTATTCTATAAAACTCCCATATAATATTCCTCCCTTGAATTTATCCTATAAAACTCCCATATAATATTCTCACCTTGAATTTATTCTATAAAACTCCCATATAATATTCCTCCCTTGAATTTATCCTATAAAACTCCCATATAATATTCTCACCTTGAATTTATCCTATAAATCTCCCATATAATATTCTCACCTTGAATTTATCCTATAAATCTCCCATATAATATTCTCACCTTGAATTTATCCTATAAAACTCCCATATAATATTCTCACCTTGAATTTATCCTATAAAACTCCCATATAATATTCTCACCTTGAATTTATCCTATAAAACTCCCATATAATATTCTCACCTTGAATTTATCCTATAAAACTCCCATATAATATTCTCACCTTGAATTTATCCTATAAAACTCCCATATAATATTCTCACCTTGAATTTATCCTATAAAACTCCCATATAATATTCTCACCTTGAATTTATCCTATAAATCTCCCATATAATATTCCACCCTTGAATTTATCCTATAAAACTCCCATATAATATTCTCACCTTGAATTTATTCTATAAAACTCCCATATAATATTCCTCCCTTGAATTTATCCTATAAAACTCCCATATAATATTCTCACCTTGAATTTATCCTATAAAACTCCCATATAATATTCCTCCCTTGAATTTATCCTATAAAACTCCCATATAATATTCTCACCTTGAATTTATCCTATAAAACTCCCATATAATATTCTCACCTTGAATTTATCCTATAAATCTCCCATATAATATTCTCACCTTGAATTTATTCTATAAAACTCCCATATAATATTCCTCCCTTGAATTTATCCTATAAAACTCCCATATAATATTCTCACCTTGAATTTATCCTATAAAACTCCCATATAATATTCTCACCTTGAATTTATTCTATAAAACTCCCATATAATATTCCTCCCTTGAATTTATCCTATAAAACTCCCATATAATATTCTCACCTTGAATTTATCCTATAAAACTCCCATATAATATTCTCACCTTGAATTTATCCTATAAAACTCCCATATAATATTCTCACCTTGAATTTATCCTATAAAACTCCCATATAATATTCTCACCTTGAATTTATCCTATAAAACTCCCATATAATATTCTCACCTTGAATTTATCCTATAAAACTCCCATATAATATTCTCACCTTGAATTTATCCTATAAATCTCCCATATAATATTCCACCCTTGAATTTATCCTATAAAACTCCCATATAATATTCTCACCTTGAATTTATTCTATAAAACTCCCATATAATATTCCTCCCTTGAATTTATCCTATAAAACTCCCATATAATATTCTCACCTTGAATTTATCCTATAAAACTCCCATATAATATTCCTCCCTTGAATTTATCCTATAAAACTCCCATATAATATTCTCACCTTGAATTTATCCTATAAAACTCCCATATAATATTCTCACCTTGAATTTATCCTATAAATCTCCCATATAATATTCTCACCTTGAATTTATTCTATAAAACTCCCATATAATATTCCTCCCTTGAATTTATCCTATAAAACTCCCATATAATATTCTCACCTTGAATTTATCCTATAAAACTCCCATATAATATTCTCACCTAGAATTTATCCTATAAATCTCCCATATAATATTCTCACCTTTAATTTATCCTATAAATCTCCCATATAATATTCTCACCTTGAATTTATTCTATAAAACTCCCATATAATATTCTCACCTTGAATTTATCCTATAAAACTCCCATATAATATTCTCACCTTGAATTTATTCTATAAAACTCCCATATAATATTCTCACCTTGAATTTATCCTATAAAACTCCCATATAATATTCTCACCTTGAATTTATCCTATAAATCTCCCATATAATATTCCACCCTTGAATTTATCCTATAAAACTCCCATATAATATTCTCACCTTGAATTTATTCTATAAAACTCCCATATAATATTCCTCCCTTGAATTTATCCTATAAAACTCCCATATAATATTCTCACCTTGAATTTATCCTATAAAACTCCCATATAATATTCTCACCTTGAATTTATCCTATAAATCTCCCATATAATATTCTCACCTTGAATTTATCCTATAAATCTCCCATATAATATTCTCACCTTGAATTTATCCTATAAAACTCCCATATAATATTCTCACCTTGAATTTATCCTATAAAACTCCCATATAATATTCTCACCTTGAATTTATTCTATAAAACTCCCATATAATATTCTCACCTTGAATTTATCCTATAAAACTCCCATATAATATTCTCACCTTGAATTTATCCTATAAATCTCCCATATAATATTCCACCCTTGAATTTATCCTATAAAACTCCCATATAATATTCTCACCTTGAATTTATTCTATAAAACTCCCATATAATATTCCTCCCTTGAATTTATCCTATAAAACTCCCATATAATATTCTCACCTTGAATTTATCCTATAAAACTCCCATATAATATTCTCACCTTGAATTTATCCTATAAAACTCCCATATAATATTCCTCCCTTGAACGCACGCCGCGTGCATCATGTTTTTGTACAATTTGTGAATAATATATATAGATTCTTCCCGTCTGAGTTATTTTTGATGATCAACAAAATGCGATTTTCCTGTAATTCATTTCTCACACTCTAGGTATAATAATGACTTTTCTCTGTGTGGGATTTTTGAGGATTAAAAAGGTTGACAACTAGTTGGACAACCCCTTCTCATTCCTCATGTTTGGTCCTGTTACAATAAAAACACTTATACAAACCTCCCATGCTGGCTCCGTTTCAGTGGTGTTGGCACTTTCTTTCTTGGGTCTCTTTTGAGGTTTTTACGTCATGTGAGCCCTGTGCCTAATCAGCGCTGACGTCACTGTCCCCACCTTCGGACAAATCCATCATCATGAGGCCGTCAGAGAGCAGCCGCAGCCCTGGCTTCCTGTTGATGTTCAATATGTCTGAAGGAAGGAACAGTGAAGCTGCCGCTGATTGGGTGCAGGGCTCGTGTGATGTGAGAACCTCACATATGCCCCGGGACAGTGAGTCTCAACACCACAGAAGTGGAGCCAGCACGCCAGCGGATTATGATATATGGTCCCCTCACCCCCATCGTGAGACACATGGCCCCCTTATCCCTACTCTGGTACACATGGATCCCTCATCCCTATCCTGGCAGGAATGATCACCCTCATCCCTATACTAGTATGCATGGCCCCATCCCTATCCTGGTATAATTGGCCCCCACCCCCATCCTGGTATACAGAGCCCCATCCTTATCCTGGTATGCAGGGCCCCCATCCTGTCCTGGTATGCAGGGCCCCATCCCTATTCTAGTATGATTGGCCCCATGAGAATGCTAAAAATAATTTAAAAAAAATAGAGATATACTTACCCTCTGTCGACCCCCGTAGTCCTCCCGGTCCTTAGCGACGCTGCTAGCAACTTCCGTTCCCAGGGATGCATTGCACGAATAATGTCTGATGACGTAGCGGTCACGCCACCGTGACGTTACAAAGGTCATTTGCGCAATGCATCCCTGGGAACGGAACTTGCTGGCACGCCGCTGAGGGCCGGGAGGACTCCGGGAGCTGACAGAGGGTAAGTATATCCCGATTTTTTATTTTAATTCTATTTTTCACAGGAATATGGTACCCAGGGCATGGAGGAGAGTCTCCTTTCCTCCAGACCGTGGGTACCATCCGCACATGAAGGACTCACTTTACGCATGGTGGGCATAGCCACATGCGTAAAGTGAGCGTTTCAATGCAATCCTATGGTGGCGCAATTGCCGCGATTCCGCAAAATTAATGGACATGCTGCGGATTTTACCACGATGTGATTCCGCAGAGAAAAAATATGCGGCATGGGCACAGCAATTGGTGATTCCCATATGATTGCATGGGAATGCGTTTTTATAGCGTTAAGTTTTTCTGCCGAGGCAGAAACGCTTAAAAAACGCAACTTGAGCACACAGCCTCATGCTTGTAAGCAGCACATGGCAGGGACCTCATGCGTTGCTCACAAGCAGAGCACAGCTGCCGGAGTACTCGCCGGGACTGTTCATCGGAGATCGCAGTGAGTATTCATTGCTCTTCAGTAGCGCGCAGAGTCAGCCACCGGCTTCCTGCTGCTGCCGGCGGTCACGTGTGCAGCTACTTATGATAAATGAATATTCATTGGATTCATTCATCAGGAGATTATTTAATATTGAACTATATTCAAGCGAGACTAGATGAAGAAAACCCTAAAATCATGTATCATGTTATCCGAAACAGAAAACTAGCCCCATATTGGCAGACCCCAGACCTCAGACTATATACTGTGTAAGTTTATAAGCCCCTCCAGTGTCAGGAATAGATAGTATGTGAAAATCCCGTATATACCGCTCAGGGAACACTTACCTTTCAGAGATAATTTCCATCTTCATACTAAATAATGGCACAGATCTCCCAGACATTATGACTGCACATATCCCTAGTCTTTATACCGATATTGCACTCATTCCCTGACAGACCGCAGCATGGCCATTAGTTAGAAGCTGCTAATGATCTTTGGAGCAGGTAAGTTTTCCCTGAGTCGTACATATTGGGCCGTCTGAAGACTGAGTTTATGAAAAATGAGGATGATTGACCTCATGGAGATCAGCATCCAACACTGCGGAGACACCATCATGTTTCTCAATGCAGTGATTCTAGAGCAATGCCCCCATCCCTTATGGGAAATATGCAAAAACATACAAAACACAAGCCGCGGAGACACCATCACATGTTTCTGCTATTATATGCATTATGTAATAATGGGGGCAGGTCAGTGAGGGGTCAGCGAACTGTCATAAGCCAATACAGATGAATATGTAATCAGAGCACCACATAAAGCCCCGCCCACAGCCCCACCCACAGCCCCGCCCCAGAGCACGGGAATCTCATTAACTGAAAACTACAAATACAGAATAACTCCTTAAAGACCGCCAATACGCCTTTTAATGGTGGCAGTTAAGGGTACTTGAACCACAGCGCTGTGGATAAAGTGTATAGCCCCTCCCAGAGCTGGATTACCGAGGGTAGCCGAGACCCTAGAGAACATGATTCGGGTCAGTTTTTTACCAACCCTGGGGTTGCAATCACCGTTATTAACATTATAAAGGCGACCACAAAAAAAAATCTGATGTGCCATTTAATTTCTCTCTCCTCTGATGTGATCGCACATCAGATGAGAGAGAATTAGGGTCCCCGATCCTCCCGTACCTCCCGGTGGTCCTCGGGCCCTCCGGCATCCTCCGGTGGGCGCTGCTATCTTTTTCTGGTCAAATTGGTGAACAACTTTGGGGGTCTAATTTCTCCTGTTACCCTTGGGAAAATAGGGCTAAAAATTCATTTTTGTGGAAAAAAGCGATTTTGGTGGAAAAAAATTATTTTTTACTTTCACGGCTCTGCATTATAAACTTCTGTGAAGAACTTGGGGGTTCAGTCTCCATTGAAGGAAACAACCTATGCCAAAACATGGTATCCATCCACAGACAGCTGTTTGTGATGGTGTCTCCGCAGTGTTGGATGTTGATCTCCATGAGTTCATTCATCCTCATTTTTCACAGTCTTCTACTAGGCATTGCTCCTACTGGCCAGTTTCCTACTCCACACTGATGAGGGGCTAATACCCCGAAACAGCTGTCTGTGGATGGATACCATGTTTTGGCATAGGTGGTTTCCTTCATTGGAGACTGCCCTTCCCGTGGTTGTTCCTTCCCGGGGAAAGACCTGGCTAGTCATTGCTTTTGTTGAGAAACATGTGATGGTGTCTCCGTGGCTTGTTTTGTTTGTTTTTGCATATTTCCCATAAGGGATGGGGGCAGTGCTCTAGAATCACTGCGTTGAGAAACATGTGATGGTGTCTCCGCAGTGTTGGATGTTGATCTCCATGAGTTCATTCATCCTCATTTTTCACAGTCTTTTACTAGGCATTGCTCCTACTGGCCAGTTTCCTACTCCACACTGATGAGGGGCAATACCCTGAAACAGCTGTCTGTGGATGGATACCATGTTTTAGCATAGGTGGTTTCCTTCATTGTAGACTGCCCTTCCCGTGGTTGTTCCTTCAAGGGGAAAGACCTGGCTAGTCATTGCTTGCATTGAGAAACACGTGATGGTGTCTCCGCAGCTTGTGTTTTGTATGTTTTTGCATATTTCCCATAAGGGATGGGGGCATTGCTTTAGAATCACTGCGTTGAGAAACACGTGATGGTGTCTCCGCAGTGTTGGATGTTGATCTCCATGAGTTCATTCATCCTCGTTTTTCACAGTCTTTTACTAGGCATTGCTCCTACTAGCCAGTTTCCTACTCCACACTGATGAGGGGCAATACCCCGAAACAGCTGTCTGTGGATGGATACCATGTTTTGGCATAGGTGGTTTCCTTCATTGGAGACTGCCCTTCCCGTGGTTGTTCCTTCCCGGGGAAAGACCTGGCTAGTCATTGCTTTTGTTGAGAAACATGTGATGGTGTCTCCGTGGCTTGTTTTGTTTGTTTTTGCATATTTCCCATAAGGGATGGGG
Source organism: Dendrobates tinctorius (assembly GCF_039654945.1). Taxonomy (NCBI): domain Eukaryota; kingdom Metazoa; phylum Chordata; class Amphibia; order Anura; family Dendrobatidae; genus Dendrobates; species Dendrobates tinctorius. The sequence continues at coordinate 1,054,706 of NW_027361988.1, read as the reverse complement.
GCATTGCTCTAGAATCACTGCGTTGAGAAACATGTGATGGTGTCTCCGCAGTGTTGGATGTTGATCTCCATGAGTTCATTCATCCTCATTTTTCATAGTCTTTTACTAGGCATTGCTCCTACTGGCCAGTTTCCTACTCCACACTGATGAGGGGCAATACCCTGAAACAGCTGTCTGTGGATGGATACCATGTTTTGGCATAGGTGGTTTCCTTCATTGGAGACTGCCCTTCCCGTGGTTGTTCCTTCCCGGGGAAAGACCTGGCTAGTCATTGCTTGCGTTGAGAAACATGTGATGGTGTCTCCGCGGCTTGTGTTTTATATGAAGACTAAGTTTAGTCTAGGACAATTTGTCTGCACTACTAATTAACAGCAGTTACATTACCAAACTAGGGCAATCCCTATAGGAGAAAAACACAAGAATTATATTGTATTTTCACATACTATCTACTCCTGACACTGGAGTGGCTTATAAACTTACCAAGTATATAGTTTGAGGTCTGGGATCTGCCAATATGTGGCTAATTTTCTGACTATTTCGCATAACATGATACATGATTTTAGTTTTTTTTGTCTAGTCTCGCTTGAATATAGGTCAATATTAGAGTTGAGCGACTTTTGGTTTTTTAGGGTCGCGTTTCGTTTCATGAAACCCGACTTTTCCAAAAGTCGGGTCGAGCAAGATCGTCCGATTATAGGGAAAAGTCGGGGTCGTCCCGAAACACGAAACCCAATGTAAGTCAATGGGGAATAAAAGTCGGCAGTGAGAGGAGGACAGGAAACACACCTACAGTGCTCATTTGAATGTCAAAAGCATCAATTCTTCTTACTTAAGCTTGTCAACCTTAATTAACTTCATAATACAAGTTACGCACTGAAAAATGGGGGTTATTTGGCTACAGTTGTGGGGGGGGGGAGGGCTGGCTCCAGGTTTTCATGTGCCCTGGGCGAAAGAGCGCCCCTTTAACACACACCACAACTCATCATGCTCCGATACGGCAGAGAAATAGCGGTATAGTACAATGAAAAATACTTCACTTTTTACATCTCATGACGAGGCCCATCTATTTCTCCATACAGAATCATTGGTCCCATATAATGTTTGAAACAGTATATGATGAGCTCCACATAATGCTACAGTATATGTTGGTCCCCATGGATGAAGCTCCACTGTCTTATGGGCCCAAATAATACTCCAAACATAATGGGCCCCATTTCTAATGCTCTAGTGTATAATGGGCCCTGTAAATGCTGCTCCAGTGTCTGATGTCCACCTTTGGAATGTTCCAGTGTATGGTGGGCCCCATCTATCATTCTCCAGAGTATAGTGCTCCCCAAAAATTGCTGTCCCAACATTGAAAACAATCAAATAAGTCTCCTCGCTAGGGAATCCCTGTACTTGTCTGGACTCCTCGTCATCCCCATCTTCCATCTCACTGCACAGTATTTCAACTTTGCAAGTGCTGTGATCCTGAGCAAGCAGGGGGGGCCCACTCGTTGGCGATGGCACTGGCACAGGGCCCCTGATAGTACGGTGGTGTGTCTGATGGCGGGTGGGCCGAACCTGCACTTTCATCTGCAGCTTCCTCTTTGTCACCGTGTAAGATGGAACTGTATATGGGAAGGGTAACCTGAGTTTCATCAGGGTCAGATTCAGGCCGTGTAGCGTGCGAGGGGAATGTAGTGGTCTGGGTCAATGTACCAGCAGATTCATCGAGCAGTGGCTGGGCATCAGTGCACTTGTGTCGCCCCCAGGAGTACGGTCGCCACAGTGGCATTACCTTCCTCCTAGGGAGTGTGATGTCATGCTTGGGAGCAACGAACGATCTCTCTAGCAGGTTAACTGATTGGGCGGCGTTATTCCCACGAGTCATGACCCTCAAAACAGCGTTCATGAAGGCAAAGTGTTTGTTTTACGTGGGCAGTATGGTTGCAAAGCTGAACCTTAAAGGATTGTCCAGAAGGGCACCACCAGGAGTGGAGCCTACAGTTAAATTCGACTCCACCTGGGAAACCTCAAACATGCCAGCTACAGAACAGATGCACACATTGCAAGCTTAATTCCGTTAACGAACGAGACTCCGTCATGCCCCGCGGTCCGAGTCCGGCTTACTAGAGGGACACGTGAGGCTCTGGCACATGAGATTGGCCAATAACTGGTGTGTCATGCCCTTACATGTCCGTGGCTGCATGTGCGCTACACTGAAAAGGCCAGCGTTTGTCGCTTACAGGTGCAGATAACCCGCTGAACAACGTTAGTGATGGGGATCACTGATTACAATTATTACCCGCGAACAATGATTTCCCAGTAAGTGCAGGTCAACCGCAGTTCCGGAATTAGGCCTAACCGTCATTCCTGAAAAAATGAAAAACTTACGTGTGCAAACCACAGGTGCTGTAGCTTGCTTAACAGCTCGCCAGCCGTTCTCACGCCCAGTATGGATTACACGTGATTGCACAAAGGTGAGAAAGGGTACCGTATCCCCAGATAACATGTATGGATAGCGTACACATTCAAAATATATGTCTATACATCAGGAGGCAGGCTCAGACGGTGTTAGGCCCAGTATGGATTGCACGTGATTGCACAAAGGTTAGAAAGGGTACCATATCCCCAGATAACATGTATGGATAGCGTACACATTCAAAATATATGTCTATACATCAGGAGGCAGGCTCAAATGGTGTCAGGCCCAGTATGGATTGCATGTGATTGCACAAAGGTTAGAAAGGGTACCGTATCCCCGGATAACATGTATGGATAGCGTACACATTCAAAATATATGTCTATACATCAGGAGGCAGGTTCAGACGGTGTTAGGCCCAGTATAGATTGCACGTGATTGCACAAAGGTTAGAAAGGGTACCGTATCCCCGGATAACATGTATGGATAGCGTACACATTCAAAATATATGTCTATTCATCAGGAGGCAGGCTCAAACGGTGTCAGGCACAGTATGGATTTAACGGCCCAGACTACACAGCGGAGGAGCAGGGAGAGGTAAAGATTTCAAATGCTGGGGCCCTGCCCAAGCAAGGGGGGCCCACTCGTGGGCGTCGGTACTGGCACTGGGCCCCTCATAGTACGGCGGTGTGTCTGACGGCGGGTGTGCACCACCACCGTCAGAGACACTTGATTGCACTATGAGGGACCCTGTGCCAGTGCCCGCGCCCAAGAGTCGGCCTACCCACCTGTCCAGGGCAACGGCACTCGCACGGTGTCGTGCGCTAGGTGGTGACCCCGGCCATGGGGGGGAGGCAGCACAGTTAGGGAGTTTTAGAAAGTGGCATATGTTGATGTTGGACATTCAGCTGATGCAAAAGGTGAAATAGGTCAAGTCCCAGGAAGAGGTGGACCAAAGCAAGCCATTTTTCTGTCACCCTATGTGTCATCAGGGGAAGGTGGGACAAAATCCTTGGAAACCCATGCGTTGTTCATTTTAATGAAGGTTAGATCATCCACATTTTGGGTTGACAGACGGGTCCTTTTTTCTGTCAGGATTGATCCAGCTGCACTGAAGACTCTTTCCGATAGCACACTTGCAGCTGGGCAAGCGAGCTCCTGTAAGGCATATTGTGCCAATTCAGGCCAGGTGTCCAGTTTAGCGGCCCAATAGTCAAAGGGGAATGACCTGTGTGGGAGAACATCGATATGGGAGGAAAAGTAGTTTGTAACCATAGTTGACAACTGCTGTCTCCTGTCACTTTCCATCGATGCAGTATTACCAGTTGTGTGAGCGGTACTTGAAAAATCAGTCCACAACATTGTCATGAAACCCCTGTCTCCAACTCCACTTCTGCTGTGTGCACCACAAACACCTCTGGCAAGCTGCCCCCGGCCCGTACGGCTCGTGTGAGAACCATCACCGCAGCTGTGTGCTGGGAATGCCTCAAGCAACCGATTTACCAGAGTTGCTTGTTTATTAGCCAATATTAGGTCAAGGTTCTCCTGTGGCATGATGTTTTGTAATTTGCCTTTATAGCGTGGATCCAGGATGCTGGCCAACCAGTAGTCGTCATCGTTCATCATTTTGGCAATGCGGGGGTCCCTTTTTAGGATCAGCAAGGCATAATCTGACATGTGGGCCAATGTTCCCGGTGTCAATGATGCACTGCGAGTGCTGGGTGGAGGAGCACTTTCTGGCAAATCCACATCCCTCCAGTCACGCACAAACCCTGTACCAGACCTTGCCACGCCAACATTTTCACTTGCCCCACGAGATGCATCCTCCTCCCCTAAGTAATCATCCCCATCATCCTCCTCCTCCTCCTCCTCCTTTTCTTCCTCCACCTCGTCCAGGAGAGGTCCCTGAGCAGACAATGGCTGAATGTCATCAAGGATTCCCTCCTCCTCTTCCTCCTCATCAACATTGGCTGCAGAAGCCTGCTCCTTAAGGTGCGTCAAAGTTTGCATGAGCAGACGCATAAGTGGGATGCTCATGCTTAGGATGGCGTCGTCTGCGCTTACCAGCCGTGTGCATTCCTCAAAACACTGAAGGACTTTACAGAGGTCTTTCAGCTTCGACCACTGCACACCTGTCAACTCCATGTCTGCTCTCAAAGTGCCTGGCCGTGTATCCTCCCACAAATGCATTATGGCCTGCCTCTGCTCGCACAGCCGCTCCACCATGTGCAGGGTGGAGTTCCACCTTGTTGCAATGTCGATAATGAGGCGGTGGTTGGGAAGGTGGAGCAATCGCTGCAGCTTCTGCATACGAACGGAGTGTACAGGCGACCGGCGGATGTGCGCGCACAGTCTTCGCACCTTCTGGAGCAGGGCTGTTAACTCTGGATAATTTTTGAGGAAGCACTGCACCACCAGGTTCAAGGTGTGAGCCAAGCAAGGTATGTGGCTGAGTTTTGAAAGGGCTATGGCTGCCACAAAATTACAGCCGTTATCACTAACTACCTTGCCTGCCTCAAGATGTACACTGCCCAGCCATGACTCAGTTTGTCGCTTCAAGTACTCGGCCAGCACCTCGGCGGTGTGTCTGTCGCCCAAACACATCATCTGCAACACAGCCTGCTGACGCTTTCCACTAGCTGCTCGATAGGGGGACACCTCATGTGCAACAGTGGCAGCTGCAGATGGATTGCTCGTACGACTGCGCTCTGTGGACGAGCTTTCGCTTCTGGAGGAGGAGGAGGAGGAGGAGGGTCGAACGCCTACAGCCAACTGTTTCCTATACCGTGGGCTAGGCAGCACTGTCCCACCACCGCTGTCCCCTGTGGACCCTGCATCCACCACATTAACCCAGTGCGCAGTGATGGACACGTAACGGCCCTGGCCATGCCGACTGGATCATGCATCAGTTGTGAGGTGCACCTTTCCGCTCACTGACTGCTTGAGTGCATGGACAATGCGGTCTTTCACATGATGGTGGAGGGCTGGGATGGCTTTGCGAGAGAAGAAGTGGCGACTGGGTAGGTCATAGCGTGGTACTGCATAGGCCATGAGTTCGCGGAAAGCTGCGCTTTCCACCAACCGAAAGGGCATCATCTCAAACGAGATTAGTTTGGCAATGTGGGCGTTCAAACCCAGTGTACGCGGATGAGAGACTGAGTACTTTCTTGACCTACTCATAGTGTCTGGGAGGGTGAGCTGGACTTGAGAGCTGCATATGGTGGAAGTAGCGGTGGACAGGGCGGACTGAGAGAGGGTTGATGATGGTGATGGAGTTGGTGTTCTTTCTGATGGCCTAGAATCAGTCTTTCGTTGATATAACAGTGGGATTCCCTGACTGCTGTGGCCTTGCAACGACACCTCAACATTTGCTGCTGTGCTAACCGGTGGGCTTACAGTGGGGGAAACAATGTAGCCTTGCTGACTACCTTCGTTGTGATCAGTTGCACATGTGGCACTTGAGGTTTGGTGTTGTGTCCACGCTTGCAAGTGCATGGTGTTTAAATGTCTAAGCATGCAACTGGTATTCAAATTTTTCAGATTTTTCCCTCGGCTAAAAGTCTTTGCGCACTTCTTACAGATAACCTTGGCCTGATCATGAGGATTTTTTTTTCAAAAAAGTGCCACACTGCACTCTTCCTACTTTGGCAGACATTTTGCGGCCTAGCACGCTGTGATCTTTTGACCCTCTGGACAAGCTGTCCAGCAACTCTTTTGATCTTTGGAACCTGTCTTTGGAGTGCTCCGGGCCTGCCAGATAACAGCTGTTGCGATGTCGATGTCTGCTGTGGATGCTCCTCATCAGAGCTATTGTAAGCAGCACCCTCTTCCCCCAATGGATGCCAATCTGGGTCAACAACTGGGTCATCCATCACCTCCTCTTCAATGTCATGTGCACCTTCCTCTGTGTCACCGTGTATGGTGGTATAGTGTGCGGGAAGGGGCACCTGAGTCTCATCAGGGTCAGAATCTGGCTCTGTACACTGCGAGGACAATGTAGTGCTCTGAGTGAATGTACCAGCAGAATCATCCATCAGCGGCTGTGCATCAGTGCACTCCATGTCAGATTCATCTTGGCCTGGGTAATTCACCATTTGACTTGATAATCCAGGCATGGTATGTGAAAACAGCTCCATGGAGTAATCAGTAGTATGGCCTGCGTCATCCTTCAATCTTGGTTGGGGTGAAGGACACAAGGAAAGGTGTGGTTCATGAACATGAGCCTCCAATGACGACTCAGTGCTTTTACTTTTTACAACTGAAGAAGAGGAGGCGATAGAGCTGGAGGCTGAGTCAGCAATGTAAGACAAAACTTTTTCCTGATGCTCTGGCTTTAAAAGCAGTTTGCCAACTCCTAGAAAACTAAGCCTTCGAAGCCTTTTGGAGCCAGACGATGACGCAGGCTCAACACCTCCTGCATTCGGTCCTATTTTGCTCTTGCCACTACCATCAGATCCACTACCAACACCATCATTACCAGCTGCCAACCCCCGCCCAATTCCACGGCCTCTTCCACCAGCCTTCTTCATTTTTGGTAGAAATGTAGACAAAATCCAACAAACTATATAGTAATGTAAAACAAGGTACAAGGTGTCTATAGGACAGGGGAGATTTTGAATTTCTCCCACACTACTGGACACTGGACACTTTTGGATTGTGTGAGGCCCACTGAATATCTGAGCGCTATGTCACAGGCTCGATGGCACAGCTGTGACCAAAGTGACTAGAGGATAAGTGAGATTTTGAATTTCTGCAGACACTGGACACTTTTGGATTGTGTGAGGCCCACTGAATATATGAGCGCTATGTCACAGGCTCGATGGCACAGCTGTGACCAAAGTGACTAGAGGATAAGGGAGATTTTGAATTTCTGCAGACACTTGTGGACACTGGACACTTTTGGATTGTGTGAGGCCCACTGAATATCTGAGCGCTATGTCACAGGCTCGATGGCACAGCTGTGACCAAAGTGACTAGACGATAAGTGAGATTTTGAATTTCTGCAGACACTGGACACTTTTGGATTGTGTGAGGCCCACTGAATATATGAGCGCTATGTCACAGGCTCGATGGCACAGCTGTGACCAAAGTGACTAGAGGATAAGGGAGATTTTGAATTTCTGCAGACACTTGTGGACACTGGACACTTTTGGATTGTGTGAGGCCCACTGAATATCTGAGCGCTATGTCACAGGCTCGATGGCACAGCTGTGACCAAAGTGACTAGAGGATAAGTGAGATTTTGAATTTCTGCAGACACTGGACACTTTTTGATTGTGTGAGGCCCACTGAATATCTGAGCGCTATGTCACAGGCTCGATGGCACAGCTGTGGCCAAAGTGACTAGAGTATAAGGGAGATATTGAATTTCTGCAGACACTGGACACTTTTGGATTGTGTGAGGCCCACTGAATATCTGAGCGCTATGTCACAGGCCCGATGGCACAGCTGTGACCAAAGTGACTAGAGGATAAGTGAGATTTTGAATTTCTGCAGACACTGGACACTTTTGGATTGTGTGTGGCCCACTGAATATCTGAGGGCTATGTCACAGGCTCGATGGCACAGCTGTGACCAAAGTGACTAGAGGATAAGTGAGATTTTGAATTTCTGCAGACACTGGACACTTTTGGATTGTGTGAGGCCCACTGAATATCTGAGCGCTATGTCACAGGCTCGATGGCACAGCTGTGACCAAAGTGACTAGAGGATAAGTGAGATTTTGAATTTCTGCAGACACTGGACACTTTTGGATTGTGTGAGGCCCACTGAATATCTGAGCGCTATGTCACAGGCTCGATGGCACAGCTGTGACCAAAGTGACTAGAGGATAAGGGAGATTTTGAATTTCTGCAGACACTTGTGGACACTGGACACTTTTGGATTGTGTGAGGCCCACTGAATATCTGAGCGCTATGTCACAGGCTCGATGGCACAGCTGTGACCAAAGTGACTAGAGGATAAGTGAGATTTTCAATTTCTGCAGACACTGGACACTTTTGGATTGTGTGAGGCCCACTGACTATCTGAGCGCTGTCACAGGCTCGATGGCACAGCTGTGACCAAAGTGACTAGAGGATAAGTGAGATTTTGAATTTCTGCAGACACTGGACACTTTTGGATTGTGTGAGGCCCACTGAATATCTGAGCGCTATGTCACAGGCTCGATGGCACAGCTGTGACCAAAGTGACTAGAGGATAAGTGAGATTTGGAATTGCTGCAGACACTGGACACTTTTGGATTGTGTGAGGCCCACTGAATATCTGAGCGCTATGTCACAGGCTCGATGGCACAGCTGTGACCAAAGTGACTAGAGGATAAGTGAGATTTTGAATTTCTGCAGACACTGTACACTTTTGGATTGTGTGAGGCCCACTGAATATCTGAGCGCTATGTCACAGGCTCGATGGCACAGCTGTGACCAAAGTGACTAGAGGATAAGGGAGATTTTGAATTTCTGCAGACACTTGTGGACACTTTTGGATTGTGTGAGGCCCACTGAATATCTGAGCGCTATGTCACAGGCTCGATGGCACAGCTGTGACCAAAGTGACTAGAGGATAAGGGAGATTTTGAATTTCTGCAGACACTTGTGGACACTGGACACTTTTGGATTGTGTGAGGCCCACTGAATATCACAGCGCTATGTCACAGGCAGAAATTGGCTAGTGTATCACAAACTACAAGGTGTATGTAGAATTGGGCAGAGTAGGAATCTCCCTAGAGTGCAGGTCTGTAAGAACGGAACATGTCCTCGACTTATTCTCACAGAGTGACACAGATAGCTTCACTGTGGCTGTGATAACAGCCGTTACACGGTACTGTGTGAGGAGCGTGCACCGCTGTATGGTGTGAAAAAATGCACGCTCAGTACCTCAGTAGGACAAAAAAAACATTGGGATTGCTTTTAAAAAAACAGTTTGCAGAGCAGTGGGTAAACAGCAATGCAGCTGTCAGGAAGCCTTAGAAGGCAGCCCAACAACCAACACCACTGATACACCACAATATAGCCTCCCCTTGCACTGCACACACAGTGACTGGTGTGTTGTACAGGCACAATCGCTAGCAGCAGAAGCAGTTTTTTTTTCTTCTTCCCTGCCTAACGCTCTCCCTACAGAATCAGCAGCAACCTCTCCCTATGCTAAGATCGGCAGAAGTAAGATGGCGGTCGGCGTGCACGCCCTTTTATACCCCCTGTGATGCCCACCAAAGCAAGCCAATCACTTGCATGCCCTTCTGAAAGATGGTGGTGACCCGTGCCTATGTCATCACGTTGCCCACAGTGTCCGTGGATCCTGATTGGCTGAAAAAGAGCGCAAAACAAACTTTTGAAACGCGACTTTGGTGCGTAAGTCGCCGACCTCGTGGCCGACCTCATCCTAGGGTCGGGTTTCGTTTCATGAAACCCGACTTTGCCAAAAGTCGGCGACTTTTGAAATTTTTCGACCCGTTTCGCTCAACTAAATAGTGTCCTGATGAGTCGCCTTTGGTGAGGACGATGAAACCCGTAGAAATGAGAGGCTTGGAGAGTGAGTGTGTATATGTCACCTCACCCTATATACTGAGACGTGGGGTACATATTTTTTCTATTAGTCACCTACTGACTAACCTTCAGGGGGTGAATTATGGGTATAGTTTTACATTTGGAATAAAGTTTAGTTTTATACTTTTGTCAGCAAACATGAGGAATGACAAGAGACAACCCATTTAAGAAGATTCAGTTTTGGTTAAAACTATTCCAACACTATGAACACAAAAAAGGCTTCTCCCCTATGTGACATCTCTGATGTTTATTAACAGTTCATTTCCAAGTAAAACATTTCCCACATTAAGAAAATGAAAAAAGCTTCTCCTCTATGTGACTGCTCTGATGCCTAACAAGAAGCACTTTCTGGTTAAAACATTTCCCACATTAACAGGAAAAAGGCTTCTCTCCTGTGTGGGTTCTTTGATGGCTATCAAGACTTATTTTCCATTTAAAACATTTCCCACATTCTGAACATGAATATGGCTTCTCTCCTGTGTGGATTCTCTGGTGCTTAACACAATTTGATTTATTGTTAAAACATTTCCCACATTCTGAACAGGAAAAAGGCTTCTCTCCTGTGTGGATTCTCTGGTGCTTAACACAATCTGATTTATTGTTAAAACATTTCCCACATTCTGAACAGGAAAAAGGCTTCTCCCCTTTGTGAGCTCTCTGGTGAGTAACAAAATGTGATTTCTGGTTAAAACATTTCCCACATTCTGAACAGGAAAAAGGCTTCTCCCCTGTGTGAGTTCTCTGGTGAGTAACAAAATGTGATTTACGTGCAAAACATTTCCCACATTCTGAACAAGAATAAGGCTTCTCCCCTGTGTGAGTTCTATGGTGATTAACACAATCTGATTTATTGCTAAAACATTTCCCACATTCTGAACAGGAAAAAGGCTTCTCCCCTGTGTGAGTTCTCTGGTGATTAACAAAATGTGATTTCTGGTTAAAACATTTCCCACATTCTGAACAAGAAAAAGGCTTCTCCCCTGTGTGCGTTCTGTGGTGAGTAACAAAATGTGATTTACGTGCAAAACATTTCTCACATTTTGAACAGGAAAAAGGCTTCTCCCCTGTGTGAATTCTCATGTGGTTAACAAAATGTGATTTCCATGTAAAATATTTCCCACAGTCTGAACATGAAAATGACTTCTTTCCTTTAGCAGCAGTTTGTTTTTTATTGCCTCTTTTGTGACTTTGATTTTCCTTAGTAGTCAGTAATGAATCAGAAGATGGGACCTGTTTCATAAGATCAGATGACAGATCTTTGCTCTGAATGGATGATGGCATATCTAGAGTAATAGTAATCACTTCAGTTGTATCTTGTAGGATCTCAAGATCTTCGGATTTAAAAATTGAAGATGTCAGCTGTCCCTCTAATCTACTGTTACAGTCATCTGCTAAGATAAAAAGCAATTATTATTTTTAATAAAATATCCGAGTTTTATATTTTTGAACATTTCTACTTACACTGTCCATAAAAATAGCAAGCTATGTAAAAAAACTTTATTTATTTACCAAGACAATGACAGTTCACAGTCTAATAGAAAACCTTGTTGGATGAACCAGTAGTGTGCGGTGTTCAACTGTTTGTTCATTCTGCCTCCCAAATATTGAATAAAAAGAAACCAATCAATGTTGTGTAGGCGAAAATAATACCAATTCTCATATCACAAAAAACAAGATCCCACTCAGGTCCATCATTTGTCAGTGGAAAAACAGAGTTTCCCACACTATTAGTGGCTCAAAGGCTGTTGAAAATCAACAAGGTTGCCATAAACCAATCCAGCAAAATCCGCTCTCACTTCGGAGTCTTGCAGTGTGCGCAAACAACATTTGGGATCCCTGTATTTAGCAATATTATAGTGAGAAGAACCCACTTAATTTGTGGTGTGTGTCTCCTGGAGCACAATCTGGGCACTATGTGCTGGGTAAGAAAATGGCAAATGTGTAATTTTCACTCTCCAACATCCACTGTGTGTTAATTTCCGGAAAGTTGCTGTGGAGTCAAAATATTCACTCCTACACACGTGGTCAAAATTGTTGGTACCCCTCGTTTGATGACAGAAAAACCCACAATGGTCACAGAAATAACTTGAATCTGACAAAAGTAATAAATAAATCAAAAATCTATCAAAATGAACAAATGAAAGTCAGACATTGCTTTTCAGCCATGCTTCCACAGAATTTAAAAAATAAAACTCATGAAATAGGCCTGGACAGAAATGATGGTTCCCTTAACTAAAATATTTTGTTGCACAGCCTTTTGAGGCAATCACTGCAATCAAACAATTTCTGTAACTGCCAAGGAGACTTCTGCACCTCTCAACAGGTATTTTGGACCACTCCTCAAGAGCAACTGTCTCATGTTTGAAGGTTGCCTTTTCCAGACGGCATGTTTCAGCTCTTTCCAAAGATGCTCAATAGGATTTAGGTCAGGGCTCATAGAAGGCCACTTCAGAATAGTCCATTGTTTTCCTCTTAGCCATTCTTGCATGTTTTTAGCTGTCTGTTTTGTGTTGTTATCCTGTTGCAAGACCCATGACCTGCGACTGAGACCAAGCTTTCTGACACTGAGCAGCACATTTCTCTATAGAATCCCTTGACAGTCTTGAGATTTCATTGTTCCCTGCACACATTCTAGAAACCCTGTGCCACATGCAGCAAAGCAGCCCCAGAACATAACAGAGCCTCCTCCTTGTTTCACAGTAGGGACAGTCTTCTTTTTGTGATATGCTTCATTTTTCCGTCTGAGAACATAGAGCTGATGTGCTTTGCCAAAAAGTTCCATTTTTGTCCATAGGACATTCTCCCAGAAGCTTTGTGGCTTGTCAACATATAGTTTGACAAATTCCAGTCTGGCTTTTTTATGATTATTTTCAACAATTGTGTCCTCCTTGGTCGTCTCCCATGAAGTCCACTTTGGCTCATACAATGACGGATGGTGCAATGTGAAATTGATGTTCCTTGAGCTTGAAGTTCACCTTTAATATGTTTAGGAGTTTTTCTGGGCTCTTTTGTTACCATTCGTATTATCCGTCTCTTTGATTTGTCATCAATTTTCCTCCTGCGGTCACGTCCAGGGATGTTGGCTACAGTCCCATGGATATTAAATTTCTGAATAATATGTGCAACTGTAGTCAAAGGAACATTAGCTGCTTGGAGATGGTCTTATAACTTTTACCTGTAACATGTTTGTCTATAATTTTCTTTCTAATCTCCTGAGACATCTCTTTCCTTCGCTTCCTTTGGTCCATGTTGAGTGTGATACACACCATGTCACCAAACAGCACAGGGAGGATCTGTAGCCTCCTCTATAAAGGCCACTCACTGATTCCAGGATTGTAGACACCTGTGATGCAAATTAGTGGACACACCATGATGTAACATGTCCCTTTTGTCACATTATTTTCAGGGGTACCATCATTTCTGTCCAGGCCTATTTCATGTATTTTATTTTTTTTTTTAAATTCTGTAGAAGCATGGTGGAAAAGCAATGTCTGACTTTCATTTGTTCATTTTCATAGATTTTTAATTTATTATTACTTTTGTCAGATTCAAGTCATTTCTGTGACCATTGTGGGTTTTTCTGTCATTAAACGAGGGGTACTAACAATTTTGACCACATGTGTATAGATTATAACCCTCAGTGAATTAATTTATAAAATTGAATCACTTTATGGGGATATTGACTATTCTGTCATTTAGTTATATTAGGGCTTCTGCATATGGTGTGTCTAATCTAATCTGGGATCTGGTCCTGCTGTCCAGCTGGAGTAATCTGCTCCCTACTTCAGCCAATTGGAAAGTACAACACCCTACTAAAGCTCAAAGCACATGGCCGGAATCTGCCAGATACAGCATTGTTCTCCTCTGGTTCAGTCCTCAGCTCCTGGTTTGTGTATTTGTATTCTGCTGTGACCGTGGCCCATTTACTGACTACTCTTGTGTCTTCTGTTTCTGTATTCTGTCCTTCTGGGTCTGACCCAGCTACCTGACTATTCTTCTTGCCCTCTAATACCACAGAAAAGCAGGTAACACCATGGGCCAAGCCTAGGGGTCCCAGTGTAAGTGTAGGTCCATGTAACGGTGTTAAAGGGCGATGAGGAAGGCAATCCTTGGGATATGGAAAGCAGAAAAGATAGTGCCAAGCATGTTCATGGTGGATATCTTTTGATGATCGCGTATACTCATTGCTCGGATGTCCTCTGAGTATTTTGGTGTGCTCGGAGATTTAGTTTTTGTCGTCTCAGCTGCATGATATGCGACTGCTAGACAGCTTGAATACATCTGGTAATGCCTGTTTGTTAGGGAATTCCCACATGTATTTGTCCTGTCTACAAGTCACAAATCATGCAGCTGAGATGTCGAAAACTAAATCTCCGAGTACGCCAAAATACTTGGAGGACACCCGAGCAACGAGTATACTAGCTCATGACTAATTGTGTCTGCAAACTATTCCAGCTAGATCTTTATTCAAATAGCTAAATGGCGCTCCTTCCCTTCTGAACACTGTCAGCACATTCTACGTACGCTGTTATTTGGCTTTGTAGTTTATAGATCTGAGCAGGTAACGGTATCATATAAATCTTGCTTTAAGGGATCACCCTCACACTAATACCAGGAGGTAGGTGGATCCTCCAGGTTGTAAGTTCTATAGAAAAGGGCTTTCGATGTCCAAAGTCATTTGAACAGTTTTGGGTGGAGGAGAATGTTGTGGTCTAGAGGCAAAATGGTGATCATGGTAATACGGCTGGACTACACCACCGATAAAGCAGCCACAGCCGGTGACTGAGAAGAATCTGTGACTTCTCTGCATTTAGTTGTTACTACTCACCTGGGTAGTCATATGTGGGAATCTCCTCTTTACACCACTCATCACCCCTCACATATGTCTCTGTAGTTTTAATATGGGTCAGATCTTCACCCTGAAACAAATATTGTAAAAGTCACAGACAGATGGAGAAGTCCCATCTATGATCAGCTCTAATCCTGCCATCTCCACCGTTCTCATTACACAAGTATAAAACATATAATACTGGTGGATAAAACAAGACTGAGCACAAGACCTTCACAGCCGTCTACACATCATAGGGGAGATCTCCTGACACCTTCTATCCATCTACCTGATGATCCTGAGGAGCACTGGGATCTTCTTGTGTACAGTCCTGTAGAAGAAGAGGACGGGGACATCTCTCTGGTGTTGTCCTCTTACTGGATAGATCTGGAGGAAACACATACAGGGACTGAATTCATTCTCTACATACAGATAATTATAGGCCGTGTGTATTTAGTCCTGTCTATTACCTGGTGATGTGAGGGGCTGGGGAACCTCCATTATGATGTCCTTGCACAGGTCTCTGTGTCCTTCTAAATACTCCCACTCCTCCATGGAGAAATAGACAGCGACATCCTGACACCTTATAGGAACCTGACACATACAATGATACCGTCATCCCCCCGAACCCTTCATAGTGTTACTGTATAATGTCCCAGCATTCCCAGCAGTGTCACCTCTCCACTCAGCAGCTCAATCATCTTGTAGATGAGTTCTAGGATATTCTGGTCATTGATGTCCTCATGGATCAGGGGGAGAGGTGGAGGCTCCGTGATTGGGCTCAGGGGTCTTCCACATCCCTCAGGCACAGGGTCCTGACAGCGATCACTAGAGGTCTTCTTCACCACTGTGTAATCCTGGTAATGGAGAGACACATTAATAAATCTCACTACATATATTTCCAGAGTCCTCACCTCTCTAGTTCTGCCCATCTATGTTAAGGGCTGGCGGAACGGTATGGTGGTATGAGGTGCGTTAACAGCCCGGGGTGTTGTGAGTTCATTTTCCCCTTCGTCACTGAGGTCTGGTGAACTCCCTATTCTGGTAAAGGAAGGTAATGAGCCTGGTTATCAGGCACCTGAGCCTAATGAGGATGACTGGCTGAGTGGAGTCACGGACTGGATATAAGGCTGCCGACACCCTTCTGCCCTGCGGGTGATTTCTCTGTGGACTTCTAGGACACCAGTCTGATTCCTGCTCCTCTAAAGCTAAGTTTTCTGCTTTGCCTGTTAGCATTTGTGTTTTGTTTTTGTTTTCCTTGCTTTTCTGGATTCTGCCATTCCCTGCTGGGGTGAGCTGAATCTCCTTTTGCCTGTTGCTCTGTCTTCAGAATATTCCTGAGTACTGACATAGCTTTTTGAAGCCTAGCGTCTTCAGGGCCTTTTTTACTGTCAGTCTGTTGGCTCTTATTTTCATAGGGTTTTTCACGGATTGCAGACAGCAGCCTTCCTGTCCTTTCCTATGTAGGTAGTTTGGGCCCCGTCTTTGCTCAGTCTATCTTTCTGTCTGTGTTAGTGTTTTCATCTTGCTTCACCGTCATTATATGTTGGGGGCTGCCTATTGCTTTGGGGTCTGCTCTGGGGCAGTTTAGATTTCCCCTTTCTTTCTTTAGGCCTATTTAATTCTCCGGCTGTGATCGAGGGGTCTAGGGCATCGTAGGAACCCCCCACGGCTACTGTTAGTTGTTGTGGATAGGATCAGGGGTCTGCAATCCGATAGCTGCCAACCTCTCTGGTTTTCTGGACTTAGCTAGCATTTCTGTTTTTGCCTCCTACGGTGACTCAATCATAACAGAATCACCCGCCATACCGCAGATCCTAGGGTACTCAATAGCAGGAAAGAATTGTGTTTAAAAAAAAAAAAAAAGTGTGTGTATATTCTTTCCTCTATATCTCTGAGGCCGTAGGGGGAAATTTTTTTTCTCTCAATGGAGATAAAGCAATTGTCTGATCGTGTGGAGCAACTCGCTGCGGAAGTGCGGGGAATTTCCCCCTACCTTGCTCGTTCGCATGCTGTTGAACCAAAGATCCCTACACCTGATGTATTTTTTGGGGATCGATCTAAATTTTTGAGTTTCAAAAATAATTGTAAATTATTTTTTGCCTTGAAGCCTAACTCGTCAGTGAGCTCCACGCAGCAGGTTAAAATTGTCATCTCTTTGCTGCGTGGCGATCCCCAGGATTGGGCGTTTTCTTTGAAACCAGATGATCCTATTCTGACTAATAAGAACGCATTCTTTCAAGCTTTAGGGTTGTTGTATGACGAACCTAATGCTATTGATCAAGCTGAAAAGACCCTGTTGGCATTGAACCAGGGTCGAGATTCTGCAGAGTTGTACTGTCAAAAGTTCCGAAAGTGGGCGGTCCTTACTACCTGGAATGATAATGCCTTGGCTGCTCTCTTTTGGAAGGGTTTGTCAGAAGCCATAAAAGATACTATGGTGGGATTTCCTGTTCCCTCTGGTCTGGACGATTCTATGTCATTAGCCATTCAGGTTGATCGGCGTTTACGTGAACGCAGGATTGCACGAGAGGTGTTGAACAGACGTCTGAACCTATGCAATGTGATAGAGTTTTGTCTAAGGCGCAAAGTCAGGAGTTCAGAAGGCGTAATAAGCTGTGTTTTTTCTGTGGAGATGCCTCGCATATTATTTCTGTTTGTCCTAAACGAGAGAAACGCTTTGCACACACGTTTTCTGTTGGTGGTGTTCAACCTAAATTTCTTCTGGCAATTACTCTGATCTGCAGCGCTAAACCTAATGGACTTGGATTTTGCTAAACGTTGTGGATTTCCGATGACACCTCTGCAGACGCCTATCCCTTTGAGGGAGATTGATGCTACTCCTTTGGCTAAAAATAAACCTCAGTTTTGGACCCAGGTGGTCATGCGGGTCGCCCCAGACCATCAAGAAAATTGCAGATTTTTGGTGCTGCATGGTCTGTATGATGCCGTTGTTCTGGGGTTTCCCTGGTTGCAAATTCATAATCCAGTTTTGGATTGGAAATCTGTGTCTGTGGTGAGTTGGGGTTGTCGGTGTGCCTTTAGTGAGGCTCCGGTTTTTTCCACCTCTCCTCAGTCGCATGATGTTCCTGACTATTTGGCGGACTTTTATGATGTATTTAGTGAGAATGAGTCTGCGTCTTTGCCTCCTCATAGAAGTTATGACTGTGCAATCGAACTAAGCCCGGGGTGTAAATTTCCCAAGGGTCGGCTCTTCAATTTATCTGTACCCAAGCACGAGGCTATGCAGTCCTATATTAAGGAGGCGTTGGAAAAGGGTCATATTAGACCATCCTCTTCACCCTTAGGTGCCGGTTTTTATTTTTGTGGCCAAAAAGGATGGTTCTTTAAGGCCTTGTATTGATTATCGTGCCCTCAATAAAATTACTATTAAATATCAGTATCCGTTACCCCTGATTTCGGATCTATTCTCTAGAGTTAGAGGTGCTTGCTGGTTTACCAAGCTTGACCTCAGGGGGGCGTATAATCTTATCCGGATTAAGCAGGGGGATGAATGGAAGACAGCGTTTAATACTCCGGAGGGACATTTTGAGTACCTGGTGATGCCTTTTGGGCTCACTAATGCCCCTTCTGTCTTCCAGTGCTTCATGAACGATATTTTCCGAGACTTTGTCGATAAATTTTTGATTATCTATCTGGATGATATTTTGATCTTCTCCAGGGATTGGGATTCTCATGTGGAACATGTTCGGACTGTGTTCCGGATCTTGAGGGAGAATTCCCTGTATGTCAAAGGATTGAAATGCCTTTTTGGAGTACAGAGGATTTCATTTTTGGGATTTATTTTGTCTCCGTCAACTATTGAAATGGACCCGGCCAAGGTACAGGCCATTTATGATTGGGTTCAGCCCACTTCTTTGAAGGCCCTCCAGAAGTTTTTGGGTTTTGCTAATTTTTATCGGAAATTTATAGCAAAATTTTCTAGTATTGCCAAGTCATTGACTGATCTGACTAAGAAGGGTGCTGATGTGTTGAATTGGTCTCCGGAGGCTGTTGCTTCCTTTCAGGAGCTGAAGCGAAGATTTACCTCCGCCCCGGTTTTGCGGCAACCTGATGTCTCACTCCCGTTCCAGGTAGAGGTGGATGCTTCTGAGATTGGTGCAGGAGCTGTTTTGTCCCAAAAGGATCCTGTAACATCTAAAATGAATCCCTGTGCTTTCTTTTCCCGAAAGTTCTCTCCATCTGAACGTAACTATGATGTGGGGAATCGGGAACTGTTGGCCATGAAATGGGCATTTGAGGAGTGGAGACATTGGTTGGAGGGAGCTAAACATCAAGTTGTGGTCCTCACTGACCACAAGAATTTGATTTACCTAGAGTCGGCTAAACGCTTGAACCCTAGACAGGCTAGGTGGGCCTTGTTTTTTACACGTTTTGATTTTGTGGTTTCTTTTCTTCCTGGAACTAAGAATGTCAAGGCAGACGCCCTCTCTAGGAGTTTCTTTGCTGATTCTCCTGTGGTGACCAAGCCTGCTACCATCTTAGGCGAAGGGGTAGTTCTTTCTGCCATCTCGCCCGATTTGAGACTTGCTCTGCAAGAGTTCCAGGAGGACAAACGTGAGCGTTGTCCCAGTGGAAAGTTGTATGTTCCTGACCAGTGGAAGAAGAGAGTGATGTCTGAAGTTCATTGCTCTGTATTGGCTGGTCATCCAGGTATTTTTGGTACTAGAGATCTGGTGAATCGCTCTTTTTGGTGGCCCACCTTGTCTCATGATGTCAGGAATTTTGTGCAGTCCTGTGGGACTTGCTCCCGGTCTAAATCTTGTTCTCGCTCTAGTGGGTTGTTGATGCCTTTGCTGGTCCCCAGGAGGCCATGGACCCATATTTCAATGGATTTCATCTCTGATATGCCGGTCTCTCAAAGAATGACTGTTATTTGGGTGATTTGTGATAGGTTCTCTAAGATGGTTCATCTTGTACCACTCCCTAAGTTGCCATCTTCCTCTGAGTTGGTGCCCCTGTTTTTGCAACAGGTGGATCGCTTACACCGGATTCCTGAGAACATTGTATCTGACAGAGGAGTTCAGTTTGTGTCTAGATTTTGAAGGACTTTCTGTTCCAAGCTGGGAATTCAGTTGTCCTTCTCCTCTGCTTTTCACCCTCAGACCAATGGGCAGACAGAGAGAACAAACCAGACCTTGGAGTCGTATTTGAGATGTTTTATTTCCGCTGATCAGGATGATTGGGTTTCATTTTTGCCCTTGGCCGAATTTGCTTTAAATAATAGAGCTAGTTCTGCCACTTTGATGTCACCTTTTCTTTGTAACTTTGGGTTTCATCCTCGATTTTCTTCAGGGCAGGTGGAGCCTTCTGCCTGCCCAGGTGTTGACACTGTGGTGGAGAGAATGCACCAGATCTGGGACCAAGTGGTGGATAAGTTATCTCTCTCCCAGGAAAAGGCCCAGCGGTTTTCCAATCGACATAGGACCATTGGTCCCCAGTTTAAGATTGGTGATATGGTGTGGTTATCATCAAAAAATATTGCTATGAAGGTGGCTTCTCCTAAGTTTAAGCCTAGATTTATTGGACCTTACAAGATTTTGGAGATTATTAATCCGGTCTCTTTTCGATTGGCTCTTCCTATCACATTTAAAATCCATAGTGTGTTCCATAAGTCCTTGTTGAAGAGGTTTGTTGAACCAGTTGTTCCTGGGGTGGCACCTCCAGACCCTGTATTGGTTGAAGGTAACATGAAATATGAGGTAGAGAAAATACTGTATTCCCGTTTGGCTAGACGGAGACTCCAGTATTTGGTTAAGTGGAAGGGTTATGGTCAGGAGGATAATTCCTGGGTCTCTGCCTCTGACATTCATGCCAAAAAATTGGTGCGTGCCTTTCATCGGGCTCACCCTGATCGCCCTGGTGGCGTGGTTGAGGGTTCGGTGACCCCTCCTCAAGGGGGAGGTACTGTTGTGAGTTCATTTTCCCCTTCGTCACTGAGGTCTGGTGAACTCCCTATTCTGGTAAAGGAAGGTAATGAGCCTGATTATCAGGCACCTGAGCCTAATGAGGATGACTGGCTGAGTGGAGTCACGGACTGGATATAAGGCTGCCGACACCCTTCTGCCCTGCGGGTGATTTCTCTGTGGACTTCTAGGACACCAGTCTGATTCCTGCTCCTCTAAAGCTAAGTTTTCTGCTTTGCCTGTTAGCATTTGTGTTTTGTTTTTGTTTTCCTTGCTTTTCTGGATTCTGCCATTCCCTGCTGGGGTGAGCTGAATCTCCTTTTGCCTGTTGCTCTGTCTTCAGAATATTCCTGAGTACTGACATAGCTTTTTTGAAGCCTAGCGTCTTCAGGGCCTTTTTTACTGTCAGTCTGTTGGCTCTTATTTTCATAGGGTTTTTCACGGATTGCAGACAGCAGCCTTCCTGTACTTTCCTATCTAGTTAGCTTGGGCCCTGTCTTTGCTCAGTCTATCTTTCTGTCTGTGTTAGTGATTTCATCTTGCTTCACCATCATTATATGTTGGGGGCTGCCTATTGCTTTGGGGTCTGCTCTGGGGCAGTTTAGATTTCCCCTTTCTTTCTTTAGGCCTATTTAATTCTCCGGCTGTGATCGAGGGGTCTAGGGCATCGTAGGAACCCCCCATGGCTACTGTTAGTTGTTGTGGATAGGATCAGGGGTCTGCAATCCGATAGCTGCCAACCTCTTTGGTTTTCTGGACTTAGCTAGCATTTCTGTTTTTGCCTCCTACGGTGACTCAATCATAACACCGGGGTCACCGTGCAGAGATGGAAACCAGCTGCGCAGTAATGGCGGTGACTATATGGCAAGTAATAAAGAGACACACGAGGGCTGTTGATTCACAGAACCGCACAATGTAGGTGCCGAAGCCTGTTAAACTCACAGGGCTTGGCCGGATGAGCACTAGTATACAAACACAGGACTCCGCCCCAAGGACATGGGATTAGAGCCCCTCTAGCGCTCGGTGCCACTGTAGCAGAGCCAGCAAGAGACCAAATGAGAAATAACGCACCAGAGTGCACTGCACCAGTCTGGCGGAAGCCACTAACCACCCAGAGTGGGGAGGAAAGCGATAGCTTTGCGCACGGCGCCGCACTGGCGGTTACTGCTACCTGGCGCAGTAGGACAGTGCCCTAAGCAGAGAGGCACAGTCGGAAGCTAGCAAGTGCAGAGGACTGGGATGCACTGTGGCATATAGCTTAGCCACTGACAGACCTGACTTCAACCACTAGACCCTAACAACATACACAATCAAGGGTAGGGGTTTCATGAGTCATTCGAAGTAAAAAGCATCCGTCATCATGCACACCATAAGGCACAAGAGTCTATACTAGCATATGGCCGAGTGGCCATGTGACTCTTTTATAGCGGTGTCCTTCCAGGACCTTCCCAGTAGTGGACAAATCCGAGCAGGAACGGGACCTGCGCATGTGACCTCCGACCTCCAATGTGAGGTCGTCCCATAGGCATGATAAGTACCCAAAAGACAGGACTTAGTCCCAGAAGTGTCTACTTGCTGCTGACTCAAGCATGGAGTTATAGCAGAGCCAGAAGGAGCAACCAGATGCCTAGCATCATCCTGGGAAAGACGCCTGGACCGATGCCTCTGCTGAGCAGGAATCTCTGCAGCTGCAGAGGAATGGGAGACCGCAGAGGACATGGCTTGAGATTCCCCCTGTACAGTGGGGGAAACTCAGCACCTAACAATGTGTTATTCCCATAGATATAAATGATGCAATGTGACGTCATCAGAATCTCTCACCTCTCCAGTAAGCCGGAAGAGGATCTCTAGGGTGAGGTGTAATATCCTCTCCGCCATCTTGTCTCTGTCCATATCCATCTTTGATGGGTAAATCAGGAAAATTCTCTTCTATAGAAGATCTTCACTGAGAGGATCCGATATTGTAGAGACCTGAATGAGAAGATGAGCTGATGTAGCATCATAAGAATCCACTTGCTGATGTGAAAAGCAAACATGACGTCTAAGAAGGTGTGACAGTTTGGCTGAATGCTCCCCGCCTCCAAGTACTCGATAGTATGAGGCGGCCTAGTTACTACTATACTTACATGCCTAATAATGGTGTCTGGGCTGCAATGTACGAAGGTCTATTAGGTCGGGCCAGAGGCAGCGTCCAATAAGTTACCTTATAACGCCCCCATACACATTAGACTAAAGCTCCATGAAAGCACTGATTTCGGGGGGTTTGGCCGACCATATAATGTATTTGGGGGCCTCCCGACAGATGATGTCAGGGCAGAGAAGGATCTGGCATCCTGAATTTCAGAGGATAATCCGTGTGTTCTTCCTGTAGATAATCCTCTGCTAGAGGAGTCTGGAGGCGACTCTCTCATACAGACCACAGGAAAGCTGGAATATTTGTGTGTATGGGGCAGTCGGGAGAGATCGCCGTCTGCCAAATGCCCGTTCAGCCAACTCTGATCTCATGTGTATGGGGCCGTTAGTATTACACTGACAGGCAGTGATGATACACGGCACTACAGCAGTACAGGGCATCACCGGAGCCATTAGAGGCTTGTATGTTGTATGATCGCACTGATCAGAGGGGTTTAAAAAAGGTTTAAAGTGGAAAAAAAAGATCACAGTTTCAGCAACAAGAAATATCCGTCACTATATGGAAAGCAGAGTCACTGCACAATGTTAGTTACGTCACGTCCATAACTACTTTATTATACTCTATTATCCTGTACACAGTGGTGTAGATAGAAATCACAGATCCCACAGCAATAGCTGGAATTGGACCCTCCAACGTAAAGAAAAAAAATCTCTATCTATATATCTAAAGGAAAACGGCTTGACAAAGACGGGTTACCGTTGAACCGTTGCCACCTGAGGATCAGTAACGTATCCACTGTTTTCACATTTAATTTGAGTGCTGCCTATTTTTTTCCTTTTGATAATTTGGCTGTATGGACACTGTTGAATAGGTTTTGCACCTACTATATTATTTTGGTAGTGCTGCCCTTTTTTCTTGATTTATCTATATATATATATATATTTGGCAGAATCATATCTCCTGACTCTGCAGTTAGCCAGTGAGTATATATTGATGGCACGGATTTTATTCTTCCCATTGAGCTGGCTCTTCAAGACCCGTCTTACCCTTTGATGGTATATGGATATTGCTGCTTTCCTTGCCTCCTCATCATGGTTACCGTATCCCTGTGAGATGCCGAGGTACTTGTAGCATGTCTGGATATCTGCTATGTGCCCTGCTGATAATTCCACTCCATCAGTCTTGACTACCTTGCCTCTGTTTATTACCAACCGGCCGCATTTCTCCACTCCGAAGGACATCCCGATGTCTTCTCTGTAGTTCCTTGTCAGTTGGATCAGTGAATTGATGTCTCGTTCATTTTTCGCATACAGCTTGATGTCATCCATGTAGAGGAGGTGGCTGATGGTGCTTCCACTCTTGAACTTGTATCCATAGCCAGACTCTGTAATTATCTGACTGAGGGGCTTCAAGCCTATGCAAAGCAGCAATGGGGACAGTGCATCACCTTGGTATATGCCGCATTGGACGGTCACTTGAGCTAGTTGTCTTGAGTTGACTTATAATGTTGTTCTCCATAGCCCCATTGAGTTTTGGAGGAAGGTTCTTAATTTGTTGACATTGTTGAGAGCCAAGCATTCACTGGTCCATGTGTGGCATTGAGTCATAGGCTTTCTTGTAGTCAATCCAGGCTGTGCTGAGATTGGTCTGTCTGGATCTTGAGTCTTGAGCGACTGCTCTATCTACTAGGAGCTGGGGCTTAGAGCCTCTGGTGTAAGTCCCAATACCTTTCTGAGCTGGATTCATGTACTGGTTTATATGGTTCTGTAGCTTGGTGGCTATAATGCTTGACAGAAGTTTCCATGTTGCTGTTAGGCAGGTTACTGGGCAGTAGGTGGATGGAACTGTTCCTTTGTTAGGATCCTTCATGATCAGCACTGTTCTTCTGTTAGCCAAACTGGGTGGTGGCCTGCTTCACCATGCGTTCATGTACCGCTATTAATTTCTTTAGCCAGTAGGTGAGGATCATGTCTGGGCCAGGTGCTGTCCAACTCTTCATGTTCTTGACCCGCTGATGGATGTCTGCTTCTTTAATGGTAATTGGTTCTTGCTCTAGGTGGTGGCTATGTTTCATTCTCAGATCTTGCAGTCACAATGCAATGGTGTTGTGTTTTTTCCTTCTCCCATATGTTCCTCCAGTATTGTTCAATCACTGCTATTGGTGGAGTTGCTGCCATTGTGCTGTTCCTCTGTAGTTGGGAGTACACTTTGGATGGTTCTTTGGAGAACAGGGCATTTATCTTCTTGGCCTCAGCTTCTCTAGTGTATCTCCCTAGTCTTGCAGCGAGTGCTGTAAGCCTTTGTTTAGCAGTCTCTTCAGTTGGGGTCAGGCCTTTGTCCAGCTTGGTCTTAACCATGATCTTTACACTCTTCTGTATTTCTGATAGTTGTATGACATTGAAATGTTGGGTGACTAGCTGTTTCTCAGTTAGTGGACATGCAGGTCTTGTATCCACACAGAATTTCCTCATACGCTTCATAGATTCTTTCTCATTTGGTCTGCTGTTATAGTAGCATTTCATCAGATCCAGGTTCTCTTGCCTTGTCCATGAATGGCTTGGTCCAGTAGCCCATTTATCATCAGATTGTCCTGGTTCCTCGACATCTGACGCGGACCTTGGTAATCTGGGCAACGTCCCAGCTGGCATGACTCTTTTTGTTTAAGACACTCTCATGATTATTGAGATAGGCACCATAGTGTTATGGGCCACTACTGGTATATTATGTCAAACAGGGCAGAGCCAGAATTTGTACCCCAGCTTCCCACATTGGTGGCTGTGATTTTAATAAACGTGGCACATGTATTACCAGGTTTTATTATATATTTTACTGAATGTTACTGACTTTTTCCGATGTTAAGAAAATCCTCATTTTACCAATCATGAATCAGAATGTACCATATTCATTCGAATTTATGTTTGGCGATCATTTTCCGAACATATTCGCTCATCTCTAATTTTATTTTTGGAGGTACTGTAGGAACATTATACTGTGCGTGGGCGTATGGCGGTACTGTAAGAACATTATACTGTGCGTGGGGGTATGGCGGTACTGTAAGAACATTATACTGTGTGTGGGGGTATGGCGGTACTGTGAGATTATACTGTGTGTGGGGGTATGACAGCACTGTGAGAAGATTATACTGTGTGTGGGGGTATGACAGCACTGTGAGAAGATTATACTGTGTGTGGAGGTATGGCGGTACTATGAGAAGATTATACCATGTGTGGTGGGATGGAGGTACTGTAAGAACTTTACACTGTGTGATGGGGTATGGCAGTACTATGAGAAGATTATACTCTGTGTGGTGGGATGGAGGTACTATGAGAATATACTCTGTGTGGTGGGATGGTGATACTGTGAGATTATACTGTGTGTGGTGGGATGGTGATACTGTGAGAAGATTGTACTGTGTGTGGGAGGATGGTGGTACTGTGAGAAGATTATACTATGTGTGGGGGATGGTGCTACTGTGTGAGGATTATACTGTGTGTGGGGGTATGGTGGTACTGTGAGAAGATTATACTTTGTGTGGTGGGATGGTGATACTGTGAGAAGATTATACTGCGTGTGGTGGGATGGTGATACTGTGAGATTATACTGTGTGTGGGGGTATGGTGATACTGTGAGAAGATTATACTGTGTGTGGGGGTATGGTGATACTGTGCGAAGATTATACTGTGTGTGGTGGCATGGTGATACTGTGAGAAGATTATACTGTGTGTGGTGGGATGGTGATACTGTGAAAAGATTATACTGTGTGTGGTCATGGTGGGATGGTGGAACTGTGAGAAGATTATACTGTGTGTGGGGGTATGGTGATACTGTGAGAAGATTATACTGTGTGTGGTGGGATCGTGATACTGTGGGAAGATTATACTGTGTGTGGTGGGATGGTGATACTGTGAGAAGATTATACTGTGTGTGGTGGGATGGTGATATTGTGAGAAGATTATACTGTGTGTGGTGGGATCGTGATACTGTGGGAAGATTATACTGTGTGTGGTGGGATGGTGATATTGTGAGAAGATTATACTGTGTGTGGTGGGATGGTGATACTGTGAGATTATACTGTGTGTGGTGGTATGGTGGTACTGTGAGAAGATTACACTGTGTGTGGTGGTATGGTGGTACTGCGAGAAGATTATACTGTGTGTGGTGGGATGGTGATAGTGTGAGAAGATTATACTGTGTGCGGTGGGATGATGGTACTGTGAGAAGATTATACTGTGTGTGGTGGGATGGTGATACTGTGAGAAGATTATACTGTGTGTGGTGGAATGGTGGTACTGTGAGAAGATTATACTGTGTGTGGGGGGATGGTGATACTGTGAGAAGTTTATACTGCGTGTGGTGGGATAGTGATACTGTGAGATTATACTGTGTGTGGTGGAATGGTGATACTGTGAGAATATTATACTGTGTGTGGTGGAATGTTGGTACTGTGAGAAGATTATACTGTGTGTGGGGGTATGGTGATACTGTGAAAAGATAACACTGTGTGTGGTGGTATGGTAATACTGTGAGAAGATAATACTGTGTGTGGTGGAATGGTGATACTGTCAGAAGATTGTACTGTGTGTTGGGGGATGGTGGTACTGTGAGCAGATTATACTATGTGTGGGGGGATGGTGCTACTGTGCGAGGATTATACTGTGTGTGGTGGGATGGTGGTACTGTGAGAAGATTATACTGTGTGTGGTGGGATGGTGGTACTGTGAGATTATATTGTGTGTGGTGGGATGGTGGTACTGTGAGACGATTAAACTGTGTGTGGTGGGATGGTGGTACTGTGAGATTATATTGTGTGTGGTGGGATGGTGGTACTGTAAGACGATTAAACTGTGTGTGGTGGGATGATGATATTGTGAGAAGATTATACTGTGTCTGGTGGTATGGTGATACTGTGAGAAGATTATACTGTGTGTGGTGGGATGGTGATACTGTGAGAAGATTATACTGTGTGTGGTGGGATGGTGATACTGTGAGAAGATTATACTGCGTGTGGTGGGATGGTGATACTGTGAGAAGATTATACTGTGTGTGGTGGGATGGTGATATTGTGAGAAGAATATACTGTGTCTGGTGGTATGGTGATACTGTGAGAAGATTATACTGTGTGTGGTGGGATGGTGATACTGTGAGAAGATTATACTGTGTGTGGTGGGATGATGATATTGTGAGAAGAATATACTGTGTCTGGTGGTATGGTGATACTGTGAGAAGATTATACTGTGTGTGGTGGGATGGTGATACTGTGAGAAGATTATACTGTGTGTGGTGGGATGGTGATATTGTGAGAAGAATATACTGTGTCTGGTGGTATGGTGATACTGTGAGAAGATTATACTGTGTGTGGTGGGATGGTGGTACTGTGAGACGATTATACTGTGTGTGGTGGGATGATGATATTGTGAGAAGAATATACTGTGTCTGGTGGTATGGTGATACTGTGAGAAGATTATACTGTGTGTGGTGGGATGGTGATACTGTGAGAAGATTATACTGTGTGTGGTGGGATGGTGATACTGTGAGAAGATTATACTGTGTGTGGTGGGATGGTGATACTGTGAGAAGATTATACTGTGTGTGGTGGGATGGTGATACTGTGAGAAGATTATACAGTGTGTGGTGGGATGATGATATTGTGAGAAGAATATACTGTGTCTGGTGGTATGGTGATACTGTGAGAAGATTATACTGTGTGTGGTGGGATGGTGATACTGTGAGAACATTATACTGTGTGTGGGGGATGGTGATACTGTGAGATTATACTGTGTGTGGTGGGATGGTGATACTGTGAGAAGATTATACTGTGTGTGGTGGGATGGTGACACTGTGAGAAGATTATACTGTGTGTGGTGGGATGGTGATACTGTGAGAAGATTAAACTGTGTGTGGTGGGATGGTGATACTGTGAAAATATTATACTGTGTGTGGGGGATGGTGGTACTGTGAGAAGATTATACTGTGTGTGGTGGGATGGTGACACTGTGAGAAGATTATACTGTGTGTGGTGGGATGGTGATACTGTGAGAAGATTATACTGTGTGTGGTGGGATGGTGATACTGTGAGATTATTCTGTGTGTGGTGGGATGGTGATACTGTGAGAAGATTATACTGTGTGTGGTGGGATGGTGATACTGTGAGAAGATTATACTGTGTGTGGTGGGATGGTGGTACTGTGAGAAGATTATACTGTGTGTGGTGGGATGGTGATACTGTGAGAAGATTATCCTGTGTGTGGTGGAATGGTGATACTGTGAGAAGATTATCCTGTGTGTGGTGGAATGGTGATACTGTGAGATTATACTGTGTGCGGTGGGATGGTGATACTGTAAGAAGATTATACTGCATAGGGGGAATGGTGATACTGTGAGAAGATTATACTGTGTGTGGGGGTATGGTGATACTGTGAGAAGATTATACTGTGTGTGGTGGGATGGAGATACTGTGAGAAGATTATACTGTGTGGTGGGATGGTGATACTGTGAGAAGATTATACTGTGTGTGGTGGGATGATGGTACTGTGAGAAGATTATACTGTGTGTGGTGGGATGGTGATACTGTGAGATTATACTGTGTGTGGTGGGATGGTGATACTGTGAGAAGATTATACTGTGTGTGGTGGGAAAGTGATACTGTGAGAAGATTATACTGTGTGTGGTGGGATGGTGGTACTGTGAGAAGATTATACTGTGTGTGGTGGGATGGTGGTACTGTGAGATTATATTGTGTGTGGTGGGATGGTGGTACTGTGAGACGATTAAACTGTGTGTGGTGGGATGGTGGTACTGTGAGATTATATTGTGTGTGGTGGGATGGTGATACTGTGAGAAGATTATACTGTGTGTGGTGGGATGGTGATACTGTGAGATTATACTGTGTGTGGTGGGATGGTGATACTGTGAGAAGATTATACTGTGTGTGGTGGGATGGTGATACTGTGAGAAGATTATACTGTGTGTGGTGGGATGGTGGTACTGTGAGAAGATTATACTGTGTGTGGTGGGATGGTGATACTGTGAGAAGATTATCCTGTGTGTGGTGGAATGGTGATACTGTGAGAAGATTATCCTGTGTGTGGTGGAATGGTGATACTGTGAGATTATACTGTGTGCGGTGGGATGGTGATACTGTAAGAAGATTATACTGCATAGGGGGAATGGTGATACTGTGAGAAGATTATACTGTGTGTGGGGGTATGGTGATACTGTGAGAAGATTATACTGTGTGTGGTGGGATGGAGATACTGTGAGAAGATTATACTGTGTGGTGGGATGGTGATACTGTGAGAAGATTATACTGTGTGTGGTGGGATGATGGTACTGTGAGAAGATTATACTGTGTGTGGTGGGATGGTGATACTGTGAGATTATACTGTGTGTGGTGGGATGGTGATACTGTGAGAAGATTATACTGTGTGTGGTGGGAAAGTGATACTGTGAGAAGATTATACTGTGTGTGGGGGGATGTTGATACTGTGAGAAGATTTTATTGTGTGTGGTGAGATGGTGATACTGTGAGAAGATAATACTGTGTGTGATGGTATAGTAATACTGTGAGAAGATTATACTGTGTGTGGTGGGATGGTGTTACTGTGAGATTAAACTGTGTGTGGTGGGATGGTGGTACTGTGAGAAGATTATACTGTGTGTGGTGGGATGGTGATACTGTGAGAAGATTATACTGTGTGTGGGGGGATGGTGATACTGTGAGAAGATTATATTGTGTGTGGTGTGATGGTGATACTGTGAGAAGATTATACTTAGTGTGGGGGGATGGTGATACTGTGAGAAGATTATACTGTGTGTGGTGGAATGGTGATCCTGTGAGAAGATTATACTGTGTGTGGTGGGATGGTGATACTGTGAGAAGATTATACTTAGTGTGGTGGGATGGTGATACTGTGAGACGATTATACTGTGTGTGGTGGGATGGTGGTACTGTGAGAAGATTATACTCGGTGTGGTGGGATGGTGATACTGTGAGAAGATTATACTGTGTGTGGGGGGATGGTGATACTGTGAGAAGATTATATTGTGTGTGGTGTGATGGTGATACTGTGAGAAGATTATACTGTGTGTGGTGGTATGGTGGTACTGTGAGATTATACTGTGTGTGGTGGGATGGTGATGCTGTGAGAAGATTATACTGTGTGTGGTGGGATGGTGGTACTGTGAGAAGATTATACTGTGTGTGGTGGGATAGTGATACTGTGAGACGATTATACTGTGTGTGGTGGGATGGTGGTACTGTGAGAAGATTATACTGTGTGTGGTGGGATGGTGATACTGTGAGAAGATTATACTGTGTGTGGTGGGATGGTGGTACTGTGAGAAGATTATACTGTGTGTGGTGGGATGGTGGTACTGTGAGATTATATTGTGTGTGGTGGGATGGTGGTACTGTGAGACGATTAAACTGTGTGTGGTGGGATGGTGGTACTGTGAGATTATATTGTGTGTGGTGGGATGGTGGTACTGTAAGATGATTACACTGTGTGTGGTGGGATGATGATATTGTGAGAAGATTATACTGTGTCTGGTGGGATGGTGATACTGTGAGAAGATTATACTGTGTGTGGGGGGATGGTGATACTGTGAGAAGATTATATTGTGTGTGGTGTGATGGTGATACTCTGAGAAGATTATACTGTGTGTGGTGGTATGGTGGTACTGTGAGATTATACTGTGTGTGGTGGGATGGTGATGCTGTGAGAAGATTATACTGTGTGTGGTGGGATGGTGGTACTGTGAGAAGATTATACTGTGTGTGGTGGGATAGTGATACTGTGAGACGATTATACTGTGTGTGGTGGGATGGTGGTACTGTGAGAAGATTATACTGTGTGTGGTGGGATGGTGATGCTGTGAGAAGATTATACTGTGTGTGGTGGGATGGTGGTACTGTGAGAAGATTATACTGTGTGTGGTGGGATGGTGGTACTGTGAGATTATATTGTGTGTGGTGGGATGGTGGTACTGTGAGACGATTAAACTGTGTGTGGTGGGATGGTGGTACTGTGAGATTATATTGTGTGTGGTGGGATGGTGGTACTGTAAGATGATTATACTGTGTGTGGTGGGATGATGATATTGTGAGAAGATTATACTGTGTCTGGTGGTATGGTGATACTGTGAGAAGATTATACTGTGTGTGGTGGGATGGTGATACTGTGAGAAGATTATACTGTGTGTGGTGGGATGGTGATACTGTGAGAAGATTATACTGTGTGTGGTGGGATGGTGATACTGTGAGAAGATTATACTGTGTGTGGTGGGATGGTGATATTGTGAGAAGAATATACTGTGTCTGGTGGTATGGTGATACTGTGAGAAGATTATACTGTGTGTGGTGGGATGGTGATACTGTGAGAAGATTATACTGTGTGTGGTGGGATGATGATATTGTGAGAAGAATATACTGTGTCTGGTGGTATGGTGATACTGTGAGAAGATTATACTGTGTGTGGTGGGATGGTGATACTGTGAGAAGATTATACTGTGTGTGGTGGGATGGTGATATTGTGAGAAGAATATACTGTGTCTGGTGGTATGGTGATACTGTGAGAAGATTATACTGTGTGTGGTGGGATGGTGGTACTGTGAGACGATTATACTGTGTGTGGTGGGATGATGATATTGTGAGAAGAATATACTGTGTCTGGTGGTATGGTGATACTGTGAGAAGATTATACTGTGTGTGGTGGGATGGTGATACTGTGAGAAGATTATACTGTGTGTGGTGGGATGGTGATACTGTGAGAAGATTATACTGTGTGTGGTGGGATGGTGATACTGTGAGAAGATTATACTGTGTGTGGTGGGATGGTGATACTGTGAGAAGATTATACTGTGTGTGGTGGGATGGTGATACTGTGAGAAGATTATACAGTGTGTGGTGGGATGATGATAGTGTGAGAAGAATATACTGTGTCTGGTGGTATGGTGATACTGTGAGAAGATTATACTGTGTGTGGTGGGATGGTGATACTGTGAGAACATTATACTGTGTGTGGGGGATGGTGATACTGTGAGATTATACTGTGTGTGGTGGGATGGTGATACTGTGAGAAGATTATACTGTGTGTGGTGGGATGGTGACACTGTGAGAAGATTATACTGTGTGTGGTGGGATGGTGATACTGTGAGAAGATTATACTGTGTGTGGTGGGATGGTGATACTATGAGAATATTATACTGTGTGTGGGGGATGGTGGTACTGTGAGAAGATTATACTGTGTGTGGTGGGATGGTGACACTGTGAGAAGATTATACTGTGTGTGGTGGGATGGTGATACTGTGAGAAGATTATACTGTGTGTGGTGGGATGGTGATACTGTGAGATTATACTGTGTGTGGTGGGATGGTGATACTGTGAGAAGATTATACTGTGTGTGGTGGGATGGTGATACTGTGAGAAGATTATACTGTGTGTGGTGGGATGGTGGTACTGTGAGAAGATT
This sequence comes from Dendrobates tinctorius, assembly GCF_039654945.1. Lineage (NCBI taxonomy): Eukaryota > Metazoa > Chordata > Amphibia > Anura > Dendrobatidae > Dendrobates > Dendrobates tinctorius. The sequence continues at coordinate 1,021,400 of NW_027361988.1, read as the reverse complement.
ATACTGTGTGTGGTGGGATGGTGATACTGTGAGAAGATTATCCTGTGTGTGGTGGAATGGTGATACTGTGAGAAGATTATCCTGTGTGTGGTGGAATGGTGATACTGTGAGATTATACTGTGTGCGGTGGGATGGTGATACTGTAAGAAGATTATACTGCATAGGGGGAATGGTGATACTGTGAGAAGATTATACTGTGTGTGGGGGTATGGTGATACTGTGAGAAGATTATACTGTGTGTGGTGGGATGCAGATACTGTGAGAAGATTATACTGTGTGGTGGGATGGTGATACTGTGAGAAGATTATACTGTGTGTGGTGGGATGATGGTACTGTGAGAAGATTATACTGTGTGTGGTGGGATGGTGATACTGTGAGATTATACTGTGTGTGGTTGGATGGTGATACTGTGAGAAGATTATACTGTGTGTGGTGGGAAAGTGATACTGTGAGAAGATTATACTGTGTGTGGGGGGATGTTGATACTGTGAGAAGATTTTATTGTGTGTGGTGAGATGGTGATACTGTGAGAAGATAATACTGTGTGTGATGGTATAGTAATACTGTGAGAAGATTATACTGTGTGTGGTGGGATGGTGTTACTGTGAGATTAAACTGTGTGTGGTGGGATGGTGGTATTGTGAGAAGATTATACTGTGTGTGGTGGGATGGTGATACTGTGAGAAGATTATACTGTGTGGGGGGGATGGTGATACTGTGAGAAGATTATACTTAGTGTGGGGGGATGGTGATACTGTGAGAAGATTATACTGTGTGTGGTGGGATGGTGATACTGTGAGAAGATTATACTTAGTGTGGTGGGATGGTGATACTGTGAGACGATTATACTGTGTGTGGTGGGATGGTGGTACTGTGAGAAGATTATACTCGGTGTGGTGGGATGGTGATACTGTGAGAAGATTATACTGTGTGTGGGGGGATGGTGATACTGTGAGAAGATTATATTGTGTGTGGTGTGATGGTGATACTGTGAGAAGATTATACTGTGTGTGGTGGTATGGTGGTACTGTGAGATTATACTGTGTGTGGTGGGATGGTGATGCTGTGAGACGATTATACTGTGTGTGGTGGGATGGTGGTACTGTGAGAAGATTATACTGTGTGTGGTGGGATAGTGATACTGTGAGACGATTATACTGTGTGTGGTGGGATGGTGGTACTGTGAGAAGATTATACTGTGTGTGGTGGGATGGTGATACTGTGAGAAGATTATACTGTGTGTGGTGGATGGTGATACTGTGAGAAGATTATACTGTGTGTGGTGGGATGGTGATACTGTGAGAAGATTATATTGTGTGTGGTGTGATGGTGATACTGTGAGAAGATTATACTATGTGTGGTGGTATGGTGGTACTGTGAGATTATACTGTGTGTGGTGTGGTGGGATGGTGATACTGTGAGAAGATTATACAGTGTGTGGTGGGATGATGATAGTGTGAGAAGAATATACTGTGTCTGGTGGTATGGTGATACTGTGAGAAGATTATACTGTGTGTGGTGGGATGGTGATACTGTGAGAACATTATACTGTGTGTGGGGGATGGTGATACTGTGAGATTATACTGTGTGTGGTGGGATGGTGATACTGTGAGAAGATTATACTGTGTGTGGTGGGATGGTGACACTGTGAGAAGATTATACTGTGTGTGGTGGGATGGTGATACTGTGAGAAGATTATACTGTGTGTGGTGGGATGGTGATACTATGAGAATATTATACTGTGTGTGGGGGATGGTGGTACTGTGAGAAGATTATACTGTGTGTGGTGGGATGGTGACACTGTGAGAAGATTATACTGTGTGTGGTGGGATGGTGATACTGTGAGAAGATTATACTGTGTGTGGTGGGATGGTGATACTGTGAGATTATACTGTGTGTGGTGGGATGGTGATACTGTGAGAAGATTATACTGTGTGTGGTGGGATGGTGATACTGTGAGAAGATTATACTGTGTGTGGTGGGATGGTGATACTGTGAGAAGATTATCCTGTGTGTGGTGGAATGGTGATACTGTGAGAAGATTATCCTGTGTGTGGTGGAATGGTGATACTGTGAGATTATACTGTGTGCGGTGGGATGGTGATACTGTAAGAAGATTATACTGCATAGGGGGAATGGTGATACTGTGAGATTATACTGTGTGTGGGGGTATGGTGATACTGTGAGAAGATTATACTGTGTGTGGTGGGATGGAGATACTGTGAGAAGATTATACTGTGTGGTGGGATGGTGATACTGTGAGAAGATTATACTGTGTGTGGTGGGATGATGGTACTGTGAGAAGATTATACTGTGTGTGGTGGGATGGTGATACTGTGAGATTATACTGTGTGTGGTGGGATGGTGATACTGTGAGAAGATTATACTTTGTGTGGTGGGAAAGTGATACTGTGAGAAGATTATACTGTGTGTGGGGGGATGTTGATACTGTGAGAAGATTTTATTGTGTGTGGTGAGATGGTGATACTGTGAGAAGATAATACTGTGTGTGATGGTATAGTAATACTGTGAGAAGATTATACTGTGTGTGGTGGGATGGTGTTACTGTGAGATTAAACTGTGTGTGGTGGGATGGTGGTACTGTGAGAAGATTATACTGTGTGTGGTGGGATGGTGATACTGTGAGAAGATTATACTGTGTGGGGGGGGATGGTGATACTGTGAGAAGATTATATTGTGTGTGGTGTGATGGTGATACTGTGAGAAGATTATACTTAGTGTGGGGGGATGGTGATACTGTGAGAAGATTATACTGTGTGTGGGGGGATGGTGATACTGTGAGAAGATTATACTGTGTGTGGTGGGATGGTGATACTGTGAGAAGATTATACTTAGTGTGGTGGGATGGTGATACTGTGAGACGATTATACTGTGTGTGGTGGGATGGTGGTACTGTGAGAAGATTATACTCGGTGTGGTGGGATGGTGATACTGTGAGAAGATTATACTGTGTGTGGGGGGATGGTGATACTGTGAGAAGATTATATTGTGTGTGGTGTGATGGTGATACTGTGAGAAGATTATACTGTGTGTGGTGGTATGGTGGTACTGTGAGATTATACTGTGTGTGGTGGGATGGTGATGCTGTGAGTAGATTATACTGTGTGTGGTGGGATGGTGGTACTGTGAGAAGATTATACTGAGTGTAGTGGGATAGTGATACTGTGAGACGATTATACTGTGTGTGGTGGGATGGTGGTACTGTGAGAAGATTATACTGTGTGTGGTGGGATGGTGATACTGTGAGAAGATTATACTGTGTGTGGTGGATGGTGATACTGTGAGAAGATTATACTGTATGTGGTGGGATGGTGATACTGTGAGAAGATTATATTGTGTGTGGTGTGATGGTGATACTGTGAGAAGATTATACTGTGTGTGGTGGTATGGTGGTACTGTGAGATTATACTGTGTGTGGTGGGATGGTGATGCTGTGAGAAGATTATACTGTGTGTGGTGGGATGGTGATACTGTGAGATTATACTATGTGTGGGGGGATGGTGTTACTGTGAGAAGATTATACTGTGTGTGGTGGGATGGTGATACTGTGAGAAGATTATACTGTGTGTGGTGGGATGGTGGTACTGTGAGATTATACTGTGTGTGGGGGGATGGTGATACTGACAGTAGATTATACTGTGTGTGGGGGGATGGTGATACTGTGAGATTATACTATGTGTGGGGGGATGGTGATACTGTGAGAAGATTATACTGTGTGTGGTGGGATGGTGATACTGTGAGAAGATTATACTGTGTGTGGTGGGATGGTGGTACTGTGAGAAGATTATACTGTGTGTGGTGGTATGGTGATATTGTGAGAAGATTATACTGTGTGTGGTGGGATGGTGATACTGTGAGAAGATTATACTGTGTGTGGTGGGATGGTGGTACTGTGAGAAGATTATACTGTGTGTGGTGGGATGGTGGTACTGTGAGATTATATTGTGTGTGGTGGGATGGTGGTACTGTGAGACGATTAAACTGTGTGTGGTGGGATGGTGGTACTGTGAGATTATATTGTGTGTGGTGGGATGGTGGTACTGTGAGACGATTATACTGTGTGTGGTGGGATGATGATATTGTGAGAAGATTATACTGTGTCTGGTGGTATGGTGATACTGTGAGAAGATTATACTGTGTGTGGTGGGATGTTGATACTGTGAGAAGATTATACTGTGTGTGGTGGGATGGTGATACTGTGAGAAGATTATACTGTGTGTGGTGGGATGGTGATACTGTGAGAAGATTATACTGTGTGTGGTGGGATGGTGATATTGTGAGAAGAATATACTGTGTCTGGTGGTATGGTGATACTGTGAGAAGATTATACTGTGTGTGGTGGGATGGTGATACTGTGAGAAGATTATACTGTGTGTGGTGGGATGATGATATTGTGAGAAGAATATACTGTGTCTGGTGGTATGGTGATACTGTGAGAAGATTATACTGTGTGTGGTGGGATGGTGATACTGTAAGAAGATTATACTGTGTGTGGTGGGATGGTGATATTGTGAGAAGAATATACTGTGTCTGGTGGTATGGTGATACTGTGAGAAGATTATACTGTGTGTGGTGGGATGGTGGTACTGTGAGACGATTATACTGTGTGTGGTGGGATGATGATATTGTGAGAAGAATATACTGTGTCTGGTGGTATGGTGATACTGTGAGAAGATTATACTGTGTGTGGTGGGATGGTGATACTGTGAGAAGATTATACTGTGTGTGGTGGGATGGTGATACTGTGAGAAGATTATGCTGTGTTTGGTGGGATGGTGATACTGTGAGAAGATTATACTGTGTGGTGGGATGGTGATACTGTGAGAAGATTATACTGTGTGTGGTGGGATGGTGATACTGTGAGAAGATTATACAGTGTGTGGTGGGATGATGATATTGTGAGAAGAATATACTGTGTCTGGTGGTATGGTGATACTGTGAGAAGATTATACTGTGTGTGGTGGGATGGTGATACTGTGAGAACATTATACTGTGTGTGGGGGGATGGTGATACTGTGAGATTATACTGTGTGTGGTGGGATGGTGATACTGTGAGAAGATTATACTGTGTGTGGTGGGATGGTGATACTGTGAGAAGATTATACTGTGTGTGGTGGGATGGTGATATTGTGAGAAGAATATACTGTGTCTGGTGGTATGGTGATACTGTGAGAAGATTATACTGTGTGTGGTGGGATGGTGATACTGTGAGAAGATTATACTGTGTGTGGTGGGATGGTGGTACTGTGAGAAGATTATACTGTGTGTGGTGGGATGGTGATACTGTGAGAAGATTATCCTGTGTGTGGTGGAATGGTGATACTGTGAGATTATACTGTGTGCGGTGGGATGGTGATACTGTAAGAAGATTATACTGCATGGGGGGATGGTGATACTGTGAGAAGATTATACTGTGTGTGGTGGGATGGTGATACTGTGAGAAGATTATACTGTGTGTGGTGGGATGGTGATACTGTGAGAAGATTATACTGTGTGGTGGGATGGTGATACTGTGAGAAGATTATACTGTGTGTGTTGGGATGATGGTACTGTGAGATTATACTGTGTGTGGTGGGATGGTGATACTGTGAGATTATACTGTGTGTGGTGGGATGGTGATACTGTGAGAAGATTATACTGTGTGTGGTGGGAAAGTGATACTGTGAGAAGATTATACTGTGTGTGGGGGGATGTTGATACTGTGAGAAGATTTTATTGTGTGTGGTGAGATGGTGATACTGTGAGAAGATAATACTGTGTGTGATGGTATAGTAATACTGTGAGAAGATTATACTGTGTGTGGTGGGATGGTGGTACTGTGAGATTAAACTGTGTGTGGTGGGATGGTGGTACTGTGAGAAGATTATACTGTGTGTGGTGGGATGGTGATACTGTGAGAAGATTATACTGTGTGTGGGGGGATGGTGATACTGTGAGAAGATTATATTGTGTGTGGTGTGATGGTGATACTGTGAGAAGATTATACTTAGTGTGGGGGGATGGTGATACTGTGAGAAGATTATACTGTGTGTGGGGGGATGGTGATACTGTGAGAAGATTATACTGTGTGTGGTGGGATGGTGATACTGTGAGATTATACTTAGTGTGGTGGGATGGTGATACTGTGAGACGATTATACTGTGTGTGGTGGGATGGTGGTACTGTGAGAAGATTATACTCTGTGTGGTGGGATGGTGATACTGTGAGAAGATTATACTGTGTGTGGGGGGATGGTGATACTGTGAGAAGATTATATTGTGTGTGGTGTGATGGTGATACTGTGAGAAGATTATACTGTGTGTGGTGGTATGGTGGTACTGTGAGATTATACTGTGTGTGGTGGGATGGTGATGCTGTGAGAAGATTATACTGTGTGTGGTGGGATGGTGGTACTGTGAGAAGATTATACTGTGTGTGGTGGGATAGTGATACTGTGAGACGATTATACTGTGTGTGGTGGGATGGTGGTACTGTGAGAAGATTATACTGTGTGTAGTGGGATGGTGATACTGTGAGAAGATTATACTGTGTGTGGTGGATGGTGATACTGTGAGAAGATTATACTGTGTGTGGTGGGATGGTGATACTGTGAGAACATTATATTGTGTGTGGTGTGATGGTGATACTGTGAGAAGATTATACTGTGTGTGGTGGTATGGTGGTACTGTGAGATTATACTGTGTGTGGTGGGATGGTGATGCTGTGAGAAGATTATACTGTGTGTGGTGGGATGGTGATACTGTGAGATTATACTATGTGTGGGGGGATGGTGTTACTGTGAGAAGATTATACTGTGTGTGGTGGGATGGTGATACTGTGAGAAGATTATACTGTGTGTGGTGGGATGTTGGTACTGTGAGATTATACTGTGTGTGGGGGGATGGTGATACTGACAGTAGATTATACTGTGTGTGGGGGGATGGTGATACTGTGAGATTATACTATGTGTAGGGGGATGGTGATACTGTGAGAAGATTATACTGTGTGTGGTGGGATGGTGATACTGTGAGAAGATTATACTGTGTGTGGTGGGATGGTGGTACTGTGAGAAGATTATACTGTGTGTGTTGGGATGGTGATATTGTGAGAAGATTATACTGTGTGTGGTGGGATGGTGATACTGTGAGAAGATTATACTGTGTGTGGGGGCATGGTGATACTGACAGAAGATTATACTGTGTGTGGTGGGATGGTGATACTGTGAGAAGATTATACTGTGTGTGGGGGGATGGTGATACTGTGAGAAGATTATACTGTGTGTGGTGGGATGGTGATACTGTGAGAAGATTATACTGTGTGTGGGGGGATGGTGATACTGTGGACACATTATACTGTGAGAGCGGCATCATATATATTGCATAAGGAGAGTCATAAGAACAAATCCTCGGGGCTGTGCGGCATTTGTACATAGACTGCCATCTGCCGTCCAGACGGGACCATGTGGAATCAATGGGAAGAGGGAGAGTTTCAGGAAGGAAGAGTCTAGGTCAGGAGTGGGCAATTAATTTTGCCATGGGGCCGCATTAGAAATTGGGATGGTGTCAGAGGACCGGACTAATATAATTAACTCCGTTGTACCCAATATTATAAATGTATATAATATATAGTATACATTAGAGTTGAGCGACTTTTGTTTCTTTAGGGTCGCGTTTCGTTTCGTGAAACCCGACTTTTCCAAAAGTCGGGTCGAGCAAGATCGTCCGATTATAGGGAAAAGTCGGGGTCGTCCCGAAACACGAAACCCAATGTAAGTCAATCGGGAATAAAAGTCGGCAGTGAGAGGAGGACAGGAAACACACCTACAGTGCCCATTTGAATGCCAAAAGCATCAATTCTTCTTACTTAAGCTTGTCAACCTTAATTAACTTCATAATACAAGTTACGCACTGAAAAATGGGGGTTATTTGGCTAAAGTTGTGGGGAGGGGAGGGCTGGCTGCAGGTTTTCATGTGCCCTGGGCGAAAGAGCGCCCCTTTAACACATACCACAACTCATCATGCTCCGATACAGCAGATAAATAGCGGTATAGTACAATGAAAAATACCTCACTTTTTACATCTCATGACGAGGCCCATCTATTTCTCCATACAGAATCATTGGTCCCATATAATGTTTGAAACAGTATATGATGAGCTCCACATAATGCTACAGTATATGTTGGTCCCCATGGATGAAGCTCCACTGTCTTATGGGCCCAAATAATGCTCCAAACATAATGGGCCCCATTTCTAATGCTCTAGTGTATAATGGGCCCTGTAAATGCTGCTCCAGTGTCTGATGTCCACCTTTGGAATGTTCCAGTGTATGGTGGGCCCCATCTATCATTCTCCAGAGTATAGTGCTCCCCAAAAATTGCTGTCCCAACATTGAAAACAATCAAATAAGTCTCCTCGCTAGGGAATCCCTGCACTTGTCTGGACAGGTGCTGTAGCTTGCTTAACAGCTCGCCAGCCGTTCTCACGCCCAGTATGGATTGCACGTGATTGCACAAAGGTTAGAAAGGGTACCGTATCCCTGGATAACATGTATGGATAGCGTACACATTCAAAATATATGTCTCAGGAGGCAGGCTCAGACGGTGTCAGGCCCAGTATGGATTGCACGTGATTGCACAAAGGTTAGAAAGGGTACCGTATCCCCGGATAACATGTATGGATAGCGTACACATTCAAAATATATGTCTCAGGAGGCAGGCTCAGACGGTGTTAGGCCCAGTATGGATTGCACGTGATTGCACAAAGGTTAGAAAGGGTACCGTATCCCTGGATAACATGTATGGATAGCGTACACATTCAAAATATATGTCTCAGGAGGCAGGCTCAGACGGTGTCAGGGACAGTATGGATTGCACGTGATTGCACAAAGGTTAGAAAGGGTACCGTATCCCCGGATAACATGTGTGGATAGCGTACACATTCAAAATATATGTCTCAGGAGGCAGGCTCAGACGGTGTTAGGCCCAGTATGGATTGCACGTGATTGCACAAAGGTTAGAAAGGGTACCGTATCCCTGGATAACTTGTATGGATAGCGTACACATTCAAAATATATGTCTCAGGAGGCAGGCTCAGACGGTGTCAAACCCAGTATGGATTGCACGTGATTGCACAAAGGTTAGAAAGGGTACCGTATCCCCGGATAACATGTATGGATAGCGTACACATTCAAAATATATGTCTCAGGAGGCAGGCTCAGACGGTGTTAGGCCCAGTATGGATTGCACGTGATTGCACAAAGGTTAGAAAGGGTACCGTATCCCTGGATAACATGTATGGATAGCGTACACATTCAAAATATATGTCTCAGGAGGCAGGCTCAGACGGTGTCAGGCCCAGTATGGATTGCACGTGATTGCACAAAGGTTAGAAAGGGTACCGTATCCCTGGATAACATGTATGGATAGCGTACACATTCAAAATATATGTCTCAGGAGGCAGGCTCAGACGGTGTCAGGCACAGTATGGATTGCACGTGATTGCACAAAGGTTAGAAAGGGTACCGTATCCCCGGATAACATGTATGGATAGCGTACACATTCAAAATATATGTCTCAGGAGGCAGGCTCAGACGGTGTTAGGCCCAGTATGGATTGCACGTCATTGCACAAAGGTTAGAAAGGGTACCGTATCCCCGGATAACATGTATGGATAGCGTACACATTCAAAATATATGTCTCAGGAGGCAGGCTCAGACGGTGTCAGGCACAGTATGGATTTGACGGCCCAGATTACACAGCGGAGGAGCAGGGAGAGGTAAAGATTGCAAATGCTGGGGCCCTGCCCAAGCAAGGGGGGCCCACTCGTGGGTGTCGGTACTGGCACTGGGCCCCTCATAGTACAGCGGTGTGTCTGACGGCGGGTGTGCACCACCACCGTCAGAGACACTTGATTGCACTATGAGGGACCCTGTGCCAGTGCCCGCGCCCAAGAGTCGGCCTACCCACCTGTCCAGGGCAACGGCACTCGCACGGTGTCGTGTGGTAGGTGGTGACCCCGGCCATGGGGGGGGAGGCAGCACAGTTAGGGAGTTTTAGAAAGTGGCATATGTTGATGTTGGACATTCAGCTGATGCAAAAGGCGAAATAGGTGAAGTACCAGGAAGAGGTGGACCAAAGCAAGCCATTTTTCTGTCACCCTATGTGTCATCAGGGGAAGGTGGGACAAAATCCTTGGAAACCCATGCGTGGTTCATTTTAACGAAGGTTAGATCATCCACATGTTGGGTTGACAGACGGGTCCTTTTTTCTGTCAGGATTGATCCAGCTGCACTGAAGACTCTTTCCGATAGCACACTTGCAGCTGGGCAAGTGAGCTCCTGTAAGGCATATTGGGCCAATTCAGGCCAGGTGTCCAGTTTAGCGGCCCAATAGTCAAAGGGGAATGACCTGTGTGGGAGAACATCGATATGGGAGGAAAAGTAGTTTGTAACCATAGTTGACAACTGCTGTCTCCTGTCACTTTCCATCGATGCAGTATTACCAGTTGTGTGAGCGGTATTTGAAAAATCAGTCCACAACATTGTCATGAAACCCCTGTCTCCAACGCCACTTCTGCTGTGTGCACCACGAACACTTCTGCCAAGCTGCCCCCGGCCCGTACGGCTCGTGTGAGAACCATCACCGCTGCTGTGTGCTGGGAATGCCTCAAGCAACCGATTTACCAGAGTTGCTTGTTTATTAGCCAATATTAGGTCAAGGTTCTCCTGTGGCATGATGTTTTGTAATTTGCCTTTATAGCGTGGATCCAGGATGCTGGCCAACCAGTAGTCGTCATCGTTCATCATTTTGGCAATGTGGGGGTCCCTTTTTAGGATCCGCAAGGCATAATCTGACATGTGGGCCAATGTTCCCGGTGTCAATGATGCACTGCGAGTGCTGGGTGGAGGAGCACTTTCTGGCAAATCCACATCCCTCCAGTCACGCACAAACCCTGTACCAGACCTTGCCACGCCAACATTTTCACTTGCCCCACGAGATGCATCCTCCTCCCCTAAGTAATCATCCCCATCATCCTCCTCCTCTTCTTCCTCCACCTCGTCCAGGAGAGGTCCCTGAGCAGACAATGGCTGAATGTCATCAAGGATTCCCTCCTCCTCTTCCTCCTCATCAACATTGGCTGCAGACGCCTGCTCCTTAAGGTGCGTCAAAGTTTGCATGAGCAGACGCATAAGTGGGATGCTCATGCTTAGGATGGCGTCGTCTGCGCTTACCAGCCATGTGCATTCCTCAAAACACTGAAGGACTTTACAAAGGTCTTTCAGCTTCGACCACTGCACGCCTGTCAACTCCATGTCTGCTCTCAAAGTGCCTGGCCGTGTATCCTCCCACAAATGCATTATGGCCTGCCTCTGCTCGCACAGCCACTCCACCATGTGCAGGGTGGAGTTCCACCTTGTTGCAATGTCGATAATGAGGCGGTGGTTGGGAAGGTGGAGCAATCGCTGCAGCTTCTGCATACGGAGTGTACAGGCGACCGGCGGATGTGCGCGCACAGTCTTCGCACCTTCTGGAGCAGGGCTGTTAACTCCGGATAATTTTTGAGGAAGCACTGCACCACCAGGTTCAAGTTGTGAGCCAAGCAAGGTATGTGGCTGAGTTTTGAAAGGGCTATGGCTGCCACAAAATTACGGCCGTTATCACTAACTACCTTGCCTGCCTCAAGATGTACACTGCCCAGCCATGACTCAGTTTGTCGCTTCAAGTACTCAGCCAGCACCTCGGCGGTGTGTCTGTCGCCCAAACACATCATCTGCAACACAGCCTGCTGACGCTTTCCACTAGCTGCTCGATAGGGGGACACATCGTGTGCAACAGTGGCAGCTGCAGATGGAGTGCTCATACGACTGCGCTTTCGCTTCTGGAGGAGGAGGAGGAGGAGGGTCGAACGCCTACAGCCAACTGTTTCCTATACCGTGGGCTAGGCATCACTGTCCCACCACCGCTGTCCCCTGTGGACCCTGCATCCACCACATTAACCCAGTGCGCAGTGATGGACACGTAACGGCCCTGGCCATGCCGACTGGACCATGCATCAGTTGTGAGGTGCACCTTTCCGCTCACTGACTGCTTGAGTGCATGGACAATGCGGTCTTTCACATGATGGTGGAGGGCTGGGATGGCTTTGCGAGAGAAGAAGTGGCGACTGGGTAGGTCATAGCGTGGTACTGCATAGGCCATGAGTTGTGCTTTCCACCAACCGAAAGGGCATCATCTCAAACGAGATTAGTTTGGCAATGTGGGCGTTCAAACCCAGTGTACGCGGATGAGAGACTGAGTACTTTCTTGACCTACTCATAGTGTCTGGGAGGGTGAGCTGGACTTGAGAGCTGCATATGGTGGAAGTAGCGGTGGACAGGGCGGACTGAGAGAGGGTTGATGATGGTGATGGAGTTGGTGTTCTTTCTGATGGCCTAGAATCAGTCTTTCGTTGATATAACAGTGGGATTCCCTGACTGCTGTGGTCTTGCAACGACACCTCAACATTTGCTGCTGTGCTAACCGGTGGGCTTACAGTGGGGGAAACAATGTAGCGTTGCTGACTACCTTCGTTGTGATCAGTTGCACATGTGGCACTTGAGGTTTGGTGTTGTGTCCACGCTTGCAAGTGCATGCTGGTTAAATGTCTAAGCATGCAACTGGTATTCAAATTTTTCAGATTTTTCCCTCGGCTAAAGGTCTTTGCGCACTTCTTACAGATAACCTTGGCCTGATCATGAGGATTTTGTTCAAAAAAGTGCCACACTGCACTCTTCCTACTTTGGCAGACATTTTGCGGCCTAGCACGCTGTGATCTTTTGACCCTCTGGACAAGCTGTCCAGCAACTCTTTTGATGTTTGGAACCTGTCTTTGGAGTGCTCCGGGCCTGCCAGATAACAGCTGTTGCGATGTCGATGTCTGCTGTGGATGCTCCTCATCTGAGCTATTGGAAGCAGCACCCTCTTCCCCCAATGGATGCCAATCTGGGTCAACAACTGGGTCATCCATCACCTCCTCTTCTATGTCATGTGCACCTTTCTCTGTGTCACCGTGTATGGTGGTATAGTGTGCGGGAAGGGGCACCTGAGTCTCATCAGGGTCAAAATCTGGCTCTGTACACTGCGAGGACAATGTAGTGCTCTGACTGAATGTACCAGCAGAATCATCCATCAGCGGCTGTACATCAGTGCACTCCATGTCAGATTCATCTTGGCCTGGGTAAATCACCATTTCACTTGATAATCCAGGCATGGTATGTGAAAACAGCTCCATGGAGTAATCAGTAGTATGGCCTGCGTCATCCTTCAATCTTGGTTGGGGTGAAGGACACAAGGAAAGGTGTGGTTCATGAACATGAGCCTCCAATGACGACTCAGTGCTTTTACTTTTTACAACTGAAGAAGAGGAGGCGATAGAGCTGGAGGCTGAGTCAGCAATGTAAGACAAAACTTTTTCCTGATGCTCTGCCTTTAAAAGCGGTTTGCCAACTCCTAGAAAACTAAGCGTTCGAGGCCTTATGTAGCCAGACGATGACGCAGGGTCAGCACCTCCTGCATTCGGTCCTATTTTGCTCTTGCCACTACCATCAGATCCACCACCAACACCATCATTACCAGCTGCCAACCCCCGCCCAATTCCACGGCCTCTTCCACCAGCCTTCCTCATTTTTGGTAGAAATGTAGACAAAATCCAACAAACTATATAGTAATGTAAAACAAGGTACAAGGTGTCTATAGGACAGGGGAGATTTAGAATTTCTGCACACACTTGTGGACAGTGGACACTTTTGGATTGTGTGAGGCCCACTGATATCTGAGCGCTATGTGACACGCTCGATGGCACAGCTGCCTGTGACCAAAGTGACGAGAGGATAATGGAGATTTTTAATCTCTGCGCACACTTTTGGACACTGGACACTTGTGGATTGTGTGAGGCCCACTGATATCTGAGCGCTATGTGACAGGCTGGATGGCACAGCTGCCTGTGACAAAAGTGACGAGAGGATAATGGAGATTTTGAATCTCTGCGCACACTTTTGGACACTGGACACTTGTGGATTGTGTGAGGCCCACTGATATCTGAGCGCTATGTGACACGCTCGATGGCACAGCTGCCTGTGACCAAAGTGACGAGAGGATAATGGAGATTTTGAATCTCTGCGCACACTTTTGGACACTGGACACTTGTGGATTGTGTGAGGCCCACTGATATCTGAGCGCTATGTGACACGCTCGATGGCACAGCTGCCTGTGACCAAAGTGACGAGAGGATAATGGAGATTTTGAATCTCTGCGCACACTTTTGGACACTGGACACTTGTGGATTGTGTGAGGCCCACTGATATCTGAGCGCTATGTGACACGCTCGATGGCACAGCTGCCTGTGACGAAAGTGACGAGAGGATAATGGAGATTTTGAATCTCTGCGCACACTTTTGGACACTGGACACTTGTGGATTGTGTGAGGCCCACTGATATATGAGCGCTATGTTACAGGCTCGATGGCACAGCTGTGACAAAAGAGACTAGAGGATAAGGGATATTGGATTGCTTTTAAAAAAGCAGTTTGCGGAGCAGTGGGTAAACAGCAATGCCAGCGTGTCAGGAAGCCTTAAAAGGCAGCCCAACAACCAACACCACAATATAGCCTCCCCTTGCACTGCACACACAGTGACTTGTGTGTTGTGCAGGCCAAATCGCTAGCAGCAGAAGCAGTTTTTTTGTCTTCTTCCCTGCCTAACGCTCTCCCTACAGAATCAGCAGCAACCTCTCCCTATACTAAGATCGGCAGAAGTAAGATGGCGGTCGGCGTGCACGCCCTTTTATACCCCCTGTAACGCCCACCAAAGCAAGCCAATCACTTGCATGCCCTTCTGAAAGATGGTGGTGACCCGTGCCTAGGTCATCACGTTGCCCACAGTGTCCGTGGATCCTGATTGGCTGAAAAAGAGCGCAAAACAAACTTTTGAAACGCGACTTTGGCGCGTAAGTCGCCGACCTCGTGGCCGACCTCATCCTAGGGTCGGGTTTCGTTTCATGAAACCCGACTTTGCTAAAAGTCGGCGACTTTTGAATTTTTTCGACCCGTTTCGCTCAACTCTAGTATACATATGCTATCTTTGCCTTTGCAGTTTTGATAGCAAGTCTTCAGATGCCCGTGCCCGCTTTGCCTCTGTCAAGTTCTTGCATGTCTCCGCATGTTTAGTCTCGTAATGGCGACTCAAATTGTAATCTTTAAACACAGCTATGTGCTCTCCACAAACTAAGCACACAGCTTTACCTTTGGCTTCAGCAAATAAATATTTAGAAGTCCATTCCTTGCTAAAAACTCTGCATTCTGCATCAATCTTTATTTTTTTAGCTGACATATTTAAGGGCTATAACAGCTAACCTTGCCTAATTCTTCCAATGGGAGTCTCTGCCCAAGTTTCAGAAGAACGTGACTGCTGCAGGGGACAGGGGAGGAAGCAAGTGGTATCTGCGTACCACTCCTGTACTCCTCACAGGGGCTTTATTAGGCGCTGACCACTCTACCCAGAGTCCCAGACCCTGGCCTGACGTCAACCCCCAGTCCAGACCCAAACACCCAGTCCAGACCCAGTCTAAAGTAATTGATGCCAGCCTTACGTTGCACCACAGTGTCACTGGTCTGCTTGCAGCAGTATAGATCACACCACGCCTCCACGCCCGCACGTTTTAGCACAGAGTTGGAGGCGTGGTCTGATGTATACTGCTGCAAGCAGACGCCACCAACGGCATCTACGCAGCCCTCTCTCAGACCACGCCCCCCTCGACCAGTCAGCGCCGCAGGTCTGGTGTGTGGGTGGTGCACAGGAGGCAATGTTTCTGTGCCGCTCTCAGGAGGTCGGAGTCTGCTCCGCTCACCACCGCGTCTGCCGGGACTCCTCTGCTTTCTGCTTTCCTCATGAATGATTCATGAGGAAAGCGGGAACCGGAGAAGTCCCGGACCCCTCAGCGGTCCAGTCACAGGCAGTGGGCGGGCCGGATGCTGCCCGGGGGCTGCCCTTTGCCCAGGACTGGTCTAGATGGTACACCATGTCAGGTGACCTTGATGACACAGTTTCATGTTATTATAAAGGCCATAGCCCCAAAGGAAAGGGGTGCGGGGAGGAATCTGAGGTACCGGCCATGGTAAAGTTCCCGAGGCAGCTGGTTGTGGGGCAGAACCCTGCTTACAGGGGCATAATGGGGGCATTACACTGTGTGGGGCCAAGAAAGGGGCCCTGTACTATGGGAACACTCCGTCTCCTCACTGCCTGTCCTCCATAGTGGGGTCGTCTGTATCTATTACAGGAAACAGCACAGAAAAGTGATGATTCTTATAAAGAGCCTCAGTGCAGAAGGGGTTAATGTCCTCCGCGCTCAGTAATGGTGAATCTCCACATACCTCCACCTGCAGAGCCGCACTCCACATATATGGCTGCTCTGTGCACAGGACCTGTGATGAGGTCACAGGAGGGGAGGAGTCAGGGGTCACATGATCTCCGGAGTGAAGACCTCCATGGAGCCTTCTCCTCAGTCAAATATTCAGGATTGAGAGTCCTCAGTAGTTGATACCTTTTAATGGCTAACTGAAAAGATGGTAACACATTGCAAGCTTTCGAGACTACTCAGGTTACCATCTTTTCAGTTAGCCATTAAAAGGTATCAACTACTGAGGACTCTCAATCCTGAATATTTTTCTATCTACTGGCTAACACGGTACAAAGATATACATCTTTCCTGTATCTCCTCAGTCAGTGACATTCCCGCCATTATTTGCCCCTCACTACTGGCACAATTACCCCGCGCCGCCTTTTCTACACAGTGTTACATAGTAACATAGTTTTGAAGGCTGAAGGAAGACCTTATGTCCATCTAGTTCAGCCTATTTTTAGTGCAGCTGTTCTGCATTGTTGATCCTGGGGAAGGCAAAAAACCCACAGAGTAGAAGCCAATTTTCTCCATAGGGAAAAAAAATTCCTTCCCCTAAGCTGGGTCAGCCATCTACCTATAATATTACATTATAATAATAATAATATTATAATATTATGTTATGACATGAGGTTAACATCCTCAATAATCAGAACCTCCCACTCCCGTCTTCAAGACTTTACACGTGCTGCACCAATTCTTTGGAATGCACTTCACAGGTCAATACGATTAGTCCCCAATCCCCACAATTTTAAGCGTGCCCTGAAAACACATTTATTCAGACTGGCCTATCGCCTCAACACATTAACCTAATCTATCCCTGGGTGGCACAGCCAAAAGTTTTACAATAACCAGGTTCCCCGCATCATGTTCCCACATGCTTTATGCATCCACTAGCCCTCTGTGTCTGTACTGATACACACTTAACATTATGGCTGGTCCATACAATCAGGGCAACTGTTACCACCCACCTTTCGTGTCTCCCTCTTTCCTCATAGACTGTAAGCTTGAGAGCAGGGTCCTCATTCCTCTTGGTATTTGTTATAATCTATATGATTATTGTTATGCTGTAATGTCTATTGTCTGTACAAGTCCCCTCTGAAATGTAAAGTGCTGTGGAATATGTCGGCGCTATAGAAATAAAATGTATTATTATTATGTTATTCGTAACCTTCTATACTGTTACTCACAAGAAAAGCCTCCATTCCTTTCTTACATTCATTCCGTGAGTTGGCCATCACCACTTCCTCAGGAAGAGAATTCCAGAGCCTCACTGCTCTTACCGTGAATAACCCTCTTCTATGCTGGTGCAGAAATTGTCTTTCCTCCAAACAAAGAAAATGCCCCCTTGTTCTTGTCACAGTCCTTGGTACAAACAGTTCATTGGAGAGATCTCTGTATTGCCCTCTGATATACTTGTACATATATATTAAGTCTCCCCTAAGTCTTCTCTTTTCTAGAGTAAACAGACCTAATTTTGATAACATTTCTGGGTATTATAGTGAACCAACTCCATTTATCATTTTAGTAGCCCGCCTTTGAACCCTTTCAAGTTCAGTAATGTCTTTCTTGAGCACCGGCGTCCAAAACTGCACACAATCCTCCAAGTATGGTCTGACGAGTGATTTGTACAGAGGGAGAATTATGTTTTCATCTCGTGTCCCCAGACCTCTTCTAATGCATCCCATGACCCTATTTGCTTTGGTGGCAGCTGCCTGACACTGGGCACTCCAATTTAGCTTCTTATGGACTAAGATGCCTAAGTCTTTCTCCATGTCTGATTTCCCCAGCAGTTTCCCATTTAGTAAGTAATTGTAGCATCTGTTTCTCCTTCCCATGTGCATAACCTTACACTTATCTGTGTTAAACCTCATTTGCCATTTTTCAGCCCAATTCTCCAATTTACTCAAATCTGGCTGTAGTTGCAAACTGTCCTCCTTTGTGTTAACTACCTTACATAGTTTTGTATCATCTGCAAATACTGATATTTTACTGTGTAAGCCATCCACTAGATCATTAATAAATATATTAAATAGTAGGGGGCCCAATACAGACCCCTGTGGTCCCCCACTAGTAATCCTGGCCCAATCTGAGTATGCCCCATTAATAACCACTCTTTGTTTTCTATCACTAAGCCAGCTACCTACCCATCTACACACATTTTCCCCTAGCCCAAGCTTTCTCATCTTACTTAACAATCTTTTATGTGGGACAGTGTCACATGCTTTAGAGAAGTCGAGATAAATGACATCCAATGATTCTCCTGGGTCCATTTGAGAGCTTACATCCTCATAGAAGCTGATCAGGTTAGTCTGACAGGAGCGATCCTTCATAAATCCATGTTGATATGGAGTTAAACATTTATTAACATTTAGATATTCCATAATGGTATCCCTTAGAAACCCTTCAAAAATTTTACCCACAACAGATGTTAAGCTTACCGGCCTATAGTTTCCAGGTTCCCTTTTACA